>NC_138582.1:24732457-25332457 GCF_964289735.1 Phaethon aethereus
AGGCCCAGAGGACAAGGAAACGGAATGGAGACTGCTGTGACTGTGTTATATAAGATTATTTATATAGTGCCCCAAATAATGCATAGCTTAATTAGCTGGTTGTTTAGTACTTCCACACTTTCTGTTATTCTGCCATTTTATGCATGCTCTGAACTTGTCTGTGAAGCCACTGTGCTTTCATACATCAAATCCTTTTGCAAGTCCTGTTTTTTTACCTGCAAAAAATATAACCAATGATCTCCTCTTTCCCCTCCGCTCACCCTTCGTAATCTCTTCTCTCAAACAGCAACTCACTGACATAACTCATTCACGTGCTGTGGTCATGCCCACAAATCACATAATAAACCATAACCTTACTCCTGATCCTACCCTCCTTGCATGGGGAAGCCAGATCTGTGCAGCTCCTTTCTTGTGTGCATCATGTGTGGGCAAAGGAAAAAAACCCATAGGTCAAAGGCTGAGCAACCTCAAAACCCAACAGCAGTGAGATAATGGTGACGCACACGTCAGGTTCATTGCAACTCCTAGCAGCAGAAACTGTGTGTGAAGCAGATGTCCCCTGTGTCCGTGTGGCTTCCCTCTTTCTAGCACAACGTTAGTGACGTGGTAGGAGCACCATGCTGGATGGACTTACCACAGAAGGTCTCTCCCCCCAGATTTCAGTAGGGTATCAGGGAAGCAGAGCATGGAGTCACATGTAGTGGTTCCTCCCTTTCCACTCTCATTCTCACAGTCTAGAGACAGCTATGGTGTCCTACTGCTGTCCCTGTCCCTTCTCTGTAATGTCCCGTGCCCTTTTTTTTTTTTTTAAATGAAACCATTCTCCATTTTTCTTTCCTTCCTTACCCTAGGCATTCAATTTTATATGCATGTCCACATATGTACACACAGACTACACATGTATAAATAAAACCTCAATAAAATTAAACACCAAAGCAACAAAATAAAAACATATTCTTCCATTACTGGACCAAAGAGGTTCCAGCAACACCGTAACATCTGCTAAACATCAGCTGGGGTGCACTCTGGTTAATACATGTTGCTGAGTAACCATAAAAAAGATACTTTGATAACTACAAAATTCAGACAGTTCAGAGTATATCACTGTATTACTTCACGAAGAATTTGATTACAGGCAGCAACTGGCTCATGCAGAGACTGACAATGTTTGGTGAACGTAGCATGGCTTACAGAACTTAGCAAAGCTCAAGTTGCTTGTGACAAACTCTTTCAGACCAAGAAATAATTAGAAAAAAATCCCCCACCAGGAGAAACTGGCCATGTTTTGCCCTGAGTCCGGAAGCTAGCCAAGCTGAAACCATTTTGCTTCCTTTTCTTTTCCCTGTTGTCCTTCAGGATCGCTGCTGGCGTTTCACACCAAAAATACGGCTGAAGCGCAGTCTCATCACAGCAAACACCACACGAAAATGCAGCTACAGGAACAGAGCACCTGGTGGCACGCATTAATATATTTGCAGAATTTGTGCATGGAATAGCACACCTTCAGGATTACCACTGGCTCTTAGCATCTCGCTTGTAGATAGGCAAACGTAGAGTGGTGTCCCCCCACCCCTCCACCCCCGGCATAATAACAAAAACTTGAGCTTCTGAAATCCAGGCTTTACCTTCTCCAGCAGCACAGTTACACTGTCGGTCAGTATTACTATCAATTCACCTTCCTCAAAAGCAGGAAGGAGTAACTGAAATGTGGGACACTTTTGCCATTGTGAAAAATGGCTTTTTCTAATAGTTGTCGGATTTTTGGTTATCCAGAAATGCTCAGCTTCTTACAGGGAGCTACTTCAATACTATATTTTTCACCAGGACCAGTAGTTGAAAATAAAGCCTATAGTTTCAATATTCTCTTTCACACAGTTATAAATCTTTATTTTAAGCTTGACTTTGTCATGAAAAATGCAAGAGATAGTTCTGTGGTGAGGAGTGCCAATCTTCTAAATATTTTAAATACAATTTTACTGCATTTTTGTCTAATCGTATAGAAGAAAAAATACACCTATCAGAAGCTTTTGCTTCTTTTCACGCAGAGATGTTACTAAAATGACCCAGAAGTCTCCCCCAAACTAAAAAAGATGACAACAGCCGGCCAAAGATAACAATCAAATCAAACAACACTCTGACAGTGCTTGAGTCATTTAAAACGAGACAGGACAAAGCACTTAAGAATGTACCACAGGGAACAACTTGCACCGAGGAGGAGACAAGAGCACATGATTTTGGCCCTCATTCAGCAAAGCTCTTAAGCACATGCTTAAGTGCTTTGCTGAATCAGGGCCACCATGAGCCAGATTTTCAGAAAAATCAGAAACTCAACTCTTCTTTTTGCGCAGATACCACAATGTCTCGGTGAACTGAGGGCTCTTACATGCCTGTGCCTAGGCACGAAATCTGCGTTTGCAATTCTTTAAGCTGCTTGCATGAGTCAGATGGTTTTTACAAACGTGATAGTACTGTGACTATCCTAGAAATCTTTTTCACACTTCTCAGTTTTACAGTTGGAAAGTCATAGAAGTTATGGTTTCAAAGGATCTTGCTCTGTGCATTCCTGTGCTCATCTGAATGCTTCATCCCTGTGAAGGAAAACAACACAGCAGCTCCGCTTCGTTTCGTTATGTATGAAGAATGGAAGTGTTTTTAGAGTAAGCACGTTCACATTTACTCTGAACATGCTGGTGAAAGAAAGCAGCACGGTGATACCTTCCCTTCAGCTATGACTGTTTTTTTGAGGGGAGGCCATAATATTCTTTAAACTAAATGGTCAGGACAGAAACAGCTTTCTGATGCGTTTGTAAAAATCAAAATGTAGGTCTCTTCTTAATTTAGGGCTCGACACATTTACATGAATGCTGCTGTGCATACAGAGAAAACATGCTTTTTAAAAAATAAATAAAAAAATTATGCCTGATACAAATTCAGTGTAATATTTCTGATTCCTCCCTTAGTGAGAGGAACCATACTTGTCCAGTCCAGCTACACAGTAACCGTAGCTATTTATCTGGGTGCTTCATTGCCTCCACTGCTAAGAACAGAGGTATTTAGCAGGGAGGAATCTCTAAATAACAACAGCGGAGCAAAACCAAGATCCTAGCTTGTGGAGGAGCACAGCTTAAATGCTAATATGAAGCTCTAAGTTTCTAACATGAAGTCTGATTTCTCAGGAAATCAGGGACAGTAGAATTCTAGCTCTTTTTTTTTTGGTTTTGTTTTTAACTCGGGCGTACTCCCGCGAACGACGGAAGCCTTGTGCGCAGGGAGGTACAGGCACGGCGTATTTGTGTGTGCACGTTATGAGTTCCCGGCCTTCCTGAACAGCAGAAACTTTGCCTTGTTACAGCCAAAGCTACGAAGTTTTGCTCTTTACTTCAGGCTGTACCGCTGATGCTTTTAGCTCTGAAGGGCTCTGGTGTGTCAGTGAAGGGGATAGGCACCACGTTATTTTGCTTTCTTCTTAATAGCTGAGCCAAGATCACCAAACCATTTCACCAGCACATATACACCAGGCCGACACAGCGCTTCTAAAAGTATAATCTTTCATCCAGCTACTCAACCTGACTGCCCTTAGCCCAATAAAACAAGAAGGAAAAATAAAACCTTCTCCAAACTGCCTTTGATTTGCAACACCAGTAACAGCTTACTATTGGGATGGTAGCTACTAATATATGAAATTTCTCCTTTATGCACATTTCTCCCAGGACACTCACTCACTGGTTTACAGGCATTATCAAATGACAGTGCTTCACATCATCTAATGTTATTGCTTAAAATAATTTCCAGTAACTCAACCCAAACTTGTAACATTTTTACCACTTCCTCTTTGGGGCTTTCAGGGTTGTGGTTGCAAATTTAGGAGTTGTGTACACTACTGAAGATTAGGAAAGAGGACAAATCCTTTCAAGCTTCAGCTCTTCTAACCTTTTGCACTGGACTGCTTTTGGTCACTTTGATCTCTAAGGGATTCATACTCTTTAATACGTACTGAGGAACTCTGCCAAACAATACAGTTCTGCATTCCTTTGCTGTGTGACAAGTAGAAGTAACCTAGAAAATCCAGCCCCTTACTGCAAAACTTCTCGCAGAGATTTTTTCCAGTGCGGGTTAGTTTTCAAATTTTTAGATACTATTTTGAAATGGCCAGCCTAATCCCCACTTCTAACCAAACCACTTGGCTGCTTGATGAATACAATTACACTGAATCAGGATGATCTGGGTCTCTTTGTAAAAGCAGAATTCCTCATCAAAGCTTACTTAACATCTGCACTAAGTTCAAGTGGTTTTCAAACAAAACCAAGAATCCCCGATATCTACAGTGCAGCAAAAACAAGCAGGTTCGGAAGGCATTCCTATAACTCACTGGAAAGTAAACATCAGCGTGATGACGTCTTTGTGCTGACTTAGCTATAAGTCACCCTGCCCAATGCAGAATTATTCTTTTCTTCTCAGATATGCATCATGTAACAATGAAAATATTATTTCACAAAGAGAGTGCAAACTCGCTCCATATCTGCAATTATTTTATCAGCAAAAAACATATACAAAGGTCACTAAACCTTGATAAAAAGAAACAGTATCTTATACACGTACTGTGAGCCTATGTCACAAGAAAACACCAAAAGAAAGAGAATTTGCAGTTATAACTCACATGTAGAAAAGGCTGGTGAGCAGATCAGAAAACACTATTATCACTCAACTTGATATTTAGTAGTACATTACCTAGAAGACTAATGCCTAAACGAGAGAGCCCCTGTCTCAGTCCTTCTCCCAGGCTCTCTGGAAGCTGCCTTCTCCATTCTTCTTGTCGGTTGTAATGCTCCTCATCCAGTGACAGCCTATCCATATTCCGAGCAAGACTTGTTGCCAGATTGGTAATTGACGTCAGTGTACCTAAATACATGGAGATATACATTTGGGTCTGGATCAAAATGCTTTAATTTAAAACACGGAGACGTTGTACGCCTGACTGCAATACTGAGCTTACGAGCAGAACAGCAAGTCGACTGAAAAGTCGCCCATGTGTAACATGCTTTACTATTTGTTAAGCATCACCACACTGCTGCTGCGGTCCACGTCACGCCTTTTACATTAGCCTGCACCAGGTTTGCCTGGCCAGTGGGAACAGCAACTCGTCCGAACATCCTTCCCCGGGTCCCCAACTTCTGTAAGGCTAACCTAAACGGAGTGGGGGGGACGTGTGTGTGACGGAAAGGTAAACAAATATTTACAGAAGGAGCCCGGGAGGACGTGTCCTGAGGGAGCCTGGAGCAGCAGCCCAGGGTCTCTCCCGGGCGGCTGAAGCCACGCGATGGCACTGTTTATACAGACTTCGCAAAACAAAAAGCTGCTCCTGTTCTCAGGCCAGCCCAGCCCTGCTGTCAAAACCCATCCACGTACTTACACAGTTATGACAACTGTATCTACTTTTTTTTTTTTTTTGGAAAAAAGAAATAATAAATATGATGAGGCGACGGAGTGTAGAATTTCTGATGGTTAGCAGAAGTACAGAACACCTTTAATATTTCTGCAGTTATCACATGAAATACTGGCTGAGCCAATCTCCATTTCCCACTGGGAGGTTTAAAATTCTGAAGTTTCTGAAACACTCTTACGCGCTGTAGTTAAGCGGTGATCTGTTTAATACATAAGATGTTATATGTGAGCTTTCTTACCCTCCTAGCATTTCGCTGCAGCCTAGCAAGCCAAACAAAGCTGCAAGCAATATTGTTTAAAACTTTAACACATCCTTTAACAACGCACAACAACAAAGCAGTAGTAGGAGCAACAAAGTGAAAGCTCTACCTTTGGAAATGTGTTTTACAAATGATGTTGTTCCTCTGGAAACTCCACTGACAAATGCTCCTGGGCCTCTGGTCAGCCCTTCATAGGGGAGCCGAAAGAAATCGGCTATGCCGTTCCCTATGCTTCTCACCAGACTAGCAGGGCTTCCAAGAATTTCCAACGATCCGACAACCCAGCCTGTGTGGAGAAACAAGACACATGTTACGGCTGCAAAAACTGCAGAAGCAGCAGTTGTGAAAAGGTTATTCCTTAATTCTCTTTTTCACACTAGAATTCATCACATTATGAACTTCCTTTGAGCAAAACACGGGAAATAACTCATCCACTATGAATTCAGAAATGGCAATCTTTCATACTTCGTAAATCAAAGAAATCCTTTTGGCAAACTCACAAATAGCTTTAGAATGACTTCCTTCCAGGAGCTTCCCGTATTTCTGCTAAAAGTGTGCTAGGGAGGCGGATGCGAGAGCCTCGCAGCTACGGAGGAACGGGACTGCGAGTTCAGATCGCTGGGTCGGTTTTAGACGCTATAAGGCAGCGTTGTGATTTCAACATCCTTATGTGATAGAATTGTGACAGGGAGTTTACACGGATACAATGTACTGCTTTACAGGAGTGTGCAGGTCAACTGCTTGATGGAGTGTTAGGAAAGGGGATGCAGATTTTTGACAAGTGCTTAAGAAGTTATTTTAAATCCACCCCAACCCTTCTAAGCTGATCATTTTCTTTCAGAGTGCAGTGAAAGCCAGACAAATGTCTTTTGCTCAGTACAGTTGTGTAAACAGCAATGACATCTACATGCTGATTAGGTTACTCATAGGGGAGTATTCCTTATGCATATCCCAGGAGAGGTTTCTGCGGATCTGGTTTCCTATATAAACGCAGGGTTGCCAGCAGCTCGCTGGATGGCCGAGCACGCAGCAATCTGTTGCTGGAAAGCTGTTCGCAGGTCTTGTCTTTCTCAGGCTGGTTGGCAGCAGATTTATTAGGGAAATAGTGCTGCATAACTTTTTTTTTTCAGCAGCCCAGAGAGAGCGATTCAGAAATGGCAATAAAAGTTAAATGGGAACTGCCTGGTCTTTGAGCCCTGGTACCATGAATTTCAGCTGGCACTGTTGGAGCGACACAAGGCACAAGGAGACTGAAAGATGGACAGACTGGCCTCTTGCTCTCCTGCTGAGGGTCCTTGATCTGCGCTGCCCGCCTCATTCCCATCTCATCACCGCAAACTCCTGCTATCCAGATGCTTTTCTTGTTTTCTGTTAACCCCTCCCAGTCACTCCTGTGGAAGGCTGAATCATGAAACTGAACAGCAGAGAAAATGTTACTCATATGAAATGAATTAATCTCATACTATCATTCTAAGCTCCCGGAAAATCTATTATTCTTGTTGAATCTGTCCCACATTTCAGCCCTGGCAGGTTGAGAACTCCAGTATCTGCAGTATAAAAAGCAGTAACCACAGTGGACGTAAGGGAGAGGGTGGGATGGACTACGAAAACAAAAAACAAGTACTACTGGCAACGCGACGAGTAGAGCGGCAGCGAGCGCTGTGGCCCCGCGGTGCCTGCCCTGGAAAGGAGCATCCCCCTGGCCGTCCTTCCCTGCTGGGGACCAGGGGAAGCCAGCGCTCCAGGCTGGGCCTGCGACTGCCTCGCTGCAGTATTTTTAATAAATTACCCTTGCCACTGTGTGAAGTGATGAAAAGCTGGAGGGGTGGGGAGGCATGTACAGATGGAAGAGATGCTCTTTCTGCTTTTTCTGATCAATAATGTTGCAGTAATCCCTTACAGCTTTCCCCCCCCCGCCAAATATTCTTGGCATTCCTTGTCCTGAGGTGGTGGTGTGATGGGAAGGGGCTTGCACGACACCGTGGCTTAGTGCCTTGCTGCCCTGTAACACCCCCAGCAGGCACTGCCAAGCTGGGCACGGGAGACGCCAACTCTACTTACCTGTTTGGCCAGCCAGAGTGTTCAGGAATGAAAACTGGATTAAAACCAGGAATGAAACCAGTTGAACACAAAGCTGAGGGGTTACCTGGTATCCTGGGGATGGGCTGTTGCAGTCTGGCCCTGGCCTGTGGGCTGTCGGTTTTGAGAAGCTCTGGAAGGAGCGTGCTCACCCTTGGAGAGCACACGGGAGGAACGTGCAACCTGCAGCAAGGGTGACCCGCCTTGGCCAACGCTCAGAGCAAAATTAATGGCTCCTCACCGCCGGCATGGACCACCCAACCCAAGGAGGATGGTGTGGGAGTAAGTTGGGAATAGGAGAATGATGAATCAGGAATAATCTCTCAATTCACAAGCTCTGTGCTGCATTTTACTTTGCATGACTATACTATCATGTCAGGTTACCATTTCCCAAAGTATGCTTAGTAATTACATCCACTAATATGAAATAATTATAACTGTATTAGCAGAGAGCCACTGCATTTTCTTTATAGGCAACTATAGGGTTAGATCGGGCTGATACCAGTAATATTTTAAAATAGAATTTTATTAACTTTCAAATAGAAGCCAACTTAATTAGAAAAGGATGGGAGATTTCCATTGCAAGTTTTGCTAATTTGAGACAAGCAGTCCTAATCAGCATATTTGAGCAGAGATCTCCAGCCCTATTCATTGCTTACGAGACATGGATTCTGGACACTCCTTTGCAACATATGGGGCAGCCTGATAACCCCCTTTAGCAGGCTTTGGGGCAAATCCTGCCCCCTCTCACAGGGCAGCAATGGTCTTGCACACAGACCAAGGGCAAAATGAGACTATATCCAACTTGGAACATACGGAAGAGCTGTATGGGAATGCCGTTATTGCAGATGCTACAATGATTTATGCATGGGACAGTGGTGAGCAGAAGAGCGTCAAACAACCCATCGTTTTGCAGATTAATGTGGTTAAAATGCAAGAGAGTGAGGTCCTCTTCCACAAGAGACCAATCCAAGAAGGGTAAGTCAGCTGATGGTGAGGAAAGGACTCAGGGTTTGCAGACCACATAATGCTTTTTGCTTGATTTTTCCTCCCTTTTAACTTGTTGACACAATTAGCCTTTTGACAAGTGTCACAAATTCTTCAAAATAAAGCGTTGTCTTTGCCCAAGTAAACATTAATCAATACAATTCACCATTTTAATCATGGTAACCCCTTTCAAAAAATACATTTTAGATTTAGTGCTTTGAGTGGGATTTAAGTAGTAACTAAATATATGCTTATCTATCTTCCTGAAGAGAAGTTCCACTGAAGCAAACCTTATTTCTTAATATTTAAACCTGCTTGATTTCAGCTACATCATGAGCCCAGTGGCCTGTGCACTAGTGCACACTGCAAGAGTAGCACAGGAGGAAGGACCAAGACCAGGCTCAGGAATCCCTAACTAGCATATGTGCCGCCTGTGGGATGATGCAGATGAAAAGCCAGTATAACTCCAATTTTCTGCTGCAGTCTATCACCACTTGTATCATCATTCCTAGCCAGTTGTGGGGAGAAACATTCACACCATGGACCGTATTTACCCACAGTTTCTCTCTTAATTAGCAAGGAACTAGATCTCTCCTTTAGTACTATGGGATTTGACTGTAAAACAAGTCCAAACAAGTAGTAAGAAGAAAAACCTAGAAATTTTGCAAGCAAAATAATGGAAGAAAACAATGAATCGGTGCACAATTTTGTACACAGTTGCCATATTCAGCTGTGCAAGTCAAGTATGCACACAGTGAAAGACCAGACCAGCATCTCGCTATTTCTATTTATAAATACCTGAAATGCTTGCACACAAGTTTGGAAACTGCACAGAAATCAGGTCGCAGCTATGCTTGCAGCACAAATGGAAACATCAGGATTTCAGAAAATCTGACCATTAGTATTGCAGAAAAATAAATCCCATGTTTCAGTGTGGAGTACGTTACTTGTGTCTGATCATGGAGGAGCTTCGTCCTCTTTCAGGTACAAATTCCACTCCACACTAAGACACGCCAGAGACCAAATCTCATGATTTCTAAATTAATATTTATGGGAACAGAATGTACCTGCTAACCTAATAGAGTAATTGCTCACCATTGAATCTATATGGGAAAAAGTTAGTTACAGCAGACTTCGTAGTTCTTGGATCAAAGGACAACAAACATCTGTGTGCCAGTTTAGCATGAAGGCTTTATGAAGAAAGACAGATTTCTAATCATAAACTGCAGCCAAAAGGAGTTTTAACAACAAAACAACATTCAGGGCTATAATTTACTTCTGAATGCAGAGCAACATGCTGAATAATTTGATTAAATGTAGTTTTGGGAAGTTTATGTGAGGAATGTGGGTTGATTCTGACTAGTGCTATAATATAAAATGACAAAACCTAAGCCAGCTAGAATACATTTTTATGCTGTGTTCGGGGTTTCGTAAAGCCTTCAGGCGGCTGGCTAATGTTTAGCACAACTTTACAAATCTTCACTGGTGTCTGCTCACCCATTTTATTTCCCTTCTGTCATATGGCAGGACATGAAAGGTGTCTGAAAACATCATTATCAAACGGTGTCTGAGGAAAACAATAATTGTATGGCTAACATCTAGGTTATTCAGCTTGAGAGACAACCACAGAATCCTGGTACCTAATAAAAATGTTACATGTAAAGGAAAAGTACTGACCTGCTCTGAAAAGTGCTCCAGCAGCATAATGCATGGCCAAGGCATGGACAAGCTGCCTGGCAGTGGTGAAGATGGGCCCTCGCTCAAACACAGAGAAGGAGAGAGGCGTGTGATCTGAGGCTATGTACAGTTTCAGTGAAGCATGAATACTGACAAGGAGATTAACGGGTTGTATCGTGAATTTTCTTAACTTCACTGGCTTGACTAAAGCTCTTGCATGCTGTCTCACTTGTTCAGGCAGTATCAGGGTAGTATCTGAAGTATTCATGGATTGACAAGTGGTTTTGTTTTCTGGAAGATATGTATCAAACAAAGTCTTAATGTAGTAAACAAAAGTGTCTTCCACATACAGCCTAGCTGGTTTGAGCTCAAAGCTAAGGTCATTCACGTGAAACATGAAATTCTCTTCCTCGGAAAAAGCAATGTAGAGTTTTATAAAGCAGTTTTCCTTATAGTTTTCCAAGTCTTTGTTACAAACAATGAGGTTGTTCACTCTGGACCACTGCACGGTCTCGTTTTTCTCTCCTTGGCACAGCAAGACTGCAAAATGGAAATTGGATTTGCTGTACAACTGATTGTCCAGTTGCAAGTCTTCACAATACACTTGGAGACTATGAAATTGTGGGAGGCCTTCCACAGCATCTCGCTGCAACTCCTGCGACAAGGGTCTCACGTAGCTGGTGGCTGGGCCCATGTTGAGGAAAATGTTGTCTGCTGTGAGCCGCAGAAGTTCAGATGACACTTTGTGGTTTGTAATATCATCAAACGCAGAAAGACTTAACTGACTGATGAACATTTTCAGTGACAGAGTCTGCTCTTGACTTCTAGACAGGAGGGAAAAGAGGCTTTGTTACTTCATGTATTTTAAGTTCACCTGGCATCTTGCTTTCTCAAAAATCTATCAGAAGAGACATTCTCTATTTATTATGGGAAACTCATTGTGCAAGTCCCATTAATATTAATGGGATCTGGCATCCTTAATCACCACAGTACCTCGGGTACCGCTCAGGAGGTCGTCTAAGAAATGGGATACTACACATCTATGCCATGTTTCTTTTTCTTTCTTATCAATCAACAGGATAGTTCGGACAGGAACATCTCTATATACACAGTAATTCCCTATTACATTTGCAACAGAGACAGATATTAAAGGAGACAACAAATACAATTTTCTGATAATTCATGTACAGCTTCAGCTGTTACAATATCTTCTGGGAGCCACAACTGAAGGTTACTATTATGGATAATTAATTTTATGTCACCTGCAGCGAGTGCCCTCCAATGAAGCCACCACAGCATTTTTATACTGACAACATTTAGGGCCTCCCCCCCTCCAGTGTTAACTGCCCATTGCCAAGTTTAACTAGCAAGTGGGCTATTATGTACTGCTGATGACCAGTTTCTCAGGGATTAATACTTAATTACAGTGCAAATAAAAACAGTACAACAAATTCCACGCTAATTGTAACAGCATTGCTGGAGGCGAGGCATTCTGCATCTTGGAAATAGGTAGTGTTATAATTGCACTTGAGGACCAGGTTGTGGTGTGTTATGGAAGTGCGGAAGTCTTCTAAAAAAGAGTGTTATAATTAAGTACAGTTAATTACTGACTGTAAGACTATTTCTACAGTACTTGCACGTCAAGCTTCCTACCAATTGTAGTGGGAGCTTGTATGATTACAGATGGCAGGACCTGGTTAAATACATTTTCAACTGATGAACACACTCAAAACTTAATTATGACGGAAAATGTATCTTTTTAATGAACAACTCAGGACTTCCTTTTGTCTCAGACATCTAGTGTTTACCCTAAAGTGACATGACTTTTGTTGTTAGATTGTCCTTTGGTTAACTGTGATATACAAAGCATAACATATGGTCTAAACATATGCTACAGAGTATGCAGTAGTATTAAACAAAACAAACAGTTAATCCAAAGTTTGTATGTCAGTTAACACTTAGAAAGCTGACCGACCTCTCAGCACTCTTTGGCAATGCTTTTTATCATCTTCTATGTGCTTTATGTACCTGTTGAGGTTGATCTCGACAGGTCCCGCTCTTCCTTCTGGGGCCAAGGTTATGACTATTGTTCCACACCGATGGGTGATGTCCACATAAACATAGCCAAAGCCAGTTAAGAACACAATCTAGTGGAGAGAGTTAGAAACATATGGAATGCTACTGAAATTATTGTTTTTAATGTCACAATTTGAATTAATCTTATCTGGTTGAGATCTGGTTGAGATCTTTTACTCAAATAATGATACTGTTCAGGAAAAGCAGAAACAGATTTCAATACTTCAGAAAATAACAGCTCTGATACTTGAAGTATTTCAGTTCTACTGCAAGATGAAATTTGCACCTCATCCTTTAACTGTATAACTGAATACATTTTAATAAGAAACTTCTCCAGAAATAAGCAAGATGTGCTGGGGAGGGGTGAGGTTATATGAGAAAAGTATAAATAGGAAATTTTAATTTGTGATTTTGGATTAAGGAGAAAGGCATGTTCCTAGAGCTCTGCAAAATCCCACCTTTCTCCTCTGGAAAACAAACCCTAAATTAACATTATGTTGCTATGTCCCAGCTCAGAGCTGGTTAGATGAACGGCTGATAGCATGATGCAAAACACATGAAGACTAAAAAAATAAGTAACATTTTGGATTCATGAAAACCTGCTTAATAACTCAACACTGAACACATTTTTAAGCCATCTAAACAGGTTTTGTGGGAACACCTTCACAAGCAAGGTGCTGCCACAAGGAAATGGCAAATGTCTATCGGAAAGTGTAAAACATCAAACGTCTGAAAAGGCACAAAGATGGGAACTTGACAACAGGTTTGTGTCTTGCTTGCAGATGTGCAAACTTCATTCTGAACATGTTGTCTTTAGGAATAGATATTCTACTTAAAGAAACGAAATACTATTTTTGGAGCTTAATTCTGCAATATTTCCATGCAAGTTTTGTAATGTTTTTGTTCTTCCAGAATAAAAAAAGATTAACGATTAAGGTCTTTTTAGGTTTGGGAAACTCACAGCAGTCATTGTTAGAGCAAGCTGGCTTCTGTTTCCTTGTAGGGCTACTATCAACACAATTGTTTACTGGATTGTAATGACAGAAGCTATAATTTAAAGGAATGCAAACCCAAGGAATAACACAAATATAATAGACTAGTACAGGTAAAGTAAACAGTTGTTTGTCTTGAAGAATCTTCCCTGTTGTTAACAAGTCACCAGAAGGAAAAGCACCTGGAAGTTCAGTAGGATCAGCACTTAAACCGATTCTCGTTACACTATTTATAATAACCTTGCACAGATAATTAAATGTTGTTCATCAAGTTATGTCTTATTCTTTGGAGAATTACATACAAAAGAATCTCTAATTTCGATATGTCAATTTTAATCTTTTGCTTATCTTAAACAGATTCACAGTCCTGCATGAGGTAATTGGAGAAAAAAGGACATTTACTGAATTTTCAATACACTCTCATTATTCTAGAAAACCCTCACTGATCTTAAAGATGGGTCATTTTCATTCCAATTTCAGATGATTCTGATGAAAAAGGTAAGTACCTTAATTTTGGTAAATAAATAAAATTTTCTTTCTAACAGAATAAGAAGTACCGATCTGTGCCTAGGTAGAAAGAGTACAAATTATCTAAGGTCCTCTAAATCCCAGTTATTTTACAATCTGAACCAAGTTGTATGTGAAGCTATTAGCATATTCCTTGTGTACTTACATAGTTTCCTAAGAGAAAGACTGACTGAGAAATCCTGGGGAAATTCTCAAAGTGTAAACCCTAAAACTTCAATAACAGAAGGCTACACTTTTTATTTGGAGAGTTCTTCAAGTAGACAATGATCCCCAAATGTTGTCTTAGCATCTAATTCCTTCTAGGAGCCAGATACTTATAAAGAACCCTGGTCTGGCATAACATTAATGACTGAAATATGAAACCTCGCGTTGCTTGACTGGCTTGCTGAATGAAACCGAACTACTTGCTATATAACATAACACTCAATAATCAAGAGCATTTTGTGATTGGTCCCCAGGGAAAACATCTGAAACTAGTATTTCTTTCAAAGAGCCAAGCAGTTTATGTTGATTCCATGTAAACTAATGACTTCAAAGATGGAAAAAATTCCCATCAAAAAGAATTACTCCAGTCAAGGAAGTTTTCATTTACCTCAAAACGGGAGAAAAATAACAGAAGCAAAAAAAGGGGCACTTAGTTTTGTTTTAGAAAGACCTGTGTAGCTTCTGTGAAGACACAGGGGGAGAATGACAGCGATGATTCCCACAAGATGTAAAGATAAAAATCCTGTGATAATTAAGTTACCAAATAGAAGGATTTTCCTGGATCCTGTGGGATTCGCTGCTTACAGGGTCAGAAATTTTCAGGACTGATTTTTCCAGGGTATCCCTTGGCCTTGCCAGGTTGATCAAAAAGAAGTGAAAAAATTCAGCACTAGAAAGCCTGTATTTTTGAGCTAGCTGTTTTTAAAACCGACAGTGAAGAAGGTAATCTGTACTTTAAAACTTCCATGGGAAAGGGCTTAAGAAGGAGAGCTCCCAAGACTTAAATTAAAAAAACCCTAAAACCAACAGAAAGGATAGGCTTATTGCAGAGGAACAATATACATTGCAGGCCAGGAAGACAACCATTTATGCTGTGAACTAGGAAATAGTTTATAGCGATTTACTTGTGTTCCTTGATTGTTGATGTCCACAAAATCACTCCATTCATTTACTAATTCATCAGACGACACCACTTTCAGAAGAATGCTGGGTAAAAAATCTCTTGTTTTGCAATCTGGATAGCTGGAGACTTGATGGTAAAGTTCATGATGAACTGAACATTCAGCTGGAATCTTTCTACAGTAAACTTCAAACTTTGGTGTATCTGAAATTTTATAAAACATATAAGATTAGGGCTTTCTAAAACCCATGTTAAATCAAAACTTACCTATGCTTACACAAACTAGGAAGTTTCTGCCTGAAATATTACTAATAAATAAAACACTACTGTTCTGTTGGTTGGAATTTTATGTGTTCATGTTTTTTTTCCTTTTTAATGTCATTAAGATTTACATGAATAATGTTCCACTGATCATTACATTAACATACTGTAACTGGAATTTTGGCAATATGTTTTGTATTACATTTGCAAATTTGAGGAGATTTTAATGTTCCATGGGATTGAATTGATGTCAACAAAACTCCACTGCCTTCTAGTTTCCTACCGCCAAGTCATCTTGACAGCTGGAACCAGGGTGACCCAAAAGGCTGGAGCCACGTAAGTTCATACTCCTGACCTCACGATTAGCTCCAATAGCTTCCAGGCTTCTGTATCTTCCAGAGTCTCTCACTTTGAGATAGACCTTTATGAGGGCATCAAGTTCTTGTTGTAACCAAGAATATATACTGAACTCAATTTTGTATTGGAGATACAATTTATACTACAACAGTGCACTGTTTCTAATTACCTACCTTTGAAGTTCTCTTTTAAAAGCAAGGGAACAGAGCACCTATTGTGGATAATTATACGAGGACTAGGATCTTCTGTAAGCGTTAGGTATGTCACGCCAAGATGCTCTTGATAAGTCAGTGCTATGGCTCTAAAACAGAAGCAGCTATATTTGATTATGCATGTTTTGGTTGAAATCTTCATGTATTATTACTCTGGACAATTAAAAACATTCAAAATTAGCATCTGTAAGATTCTTTATGATCAACTTCCAATTCCACAGGTATTTATATACATTTAGGCAAGTATGTATCTCCACTGAGACATAAACAGAAGAACATGTGGAAATAGCATGAAAAACAACATTAGAAAAGAAATCACTTCATAGAGACTACTCTTGAGTTAAATTGAGCACGTGTGTTTGCAAGATGGGAGCCCTAGCCGGCAGAGATTTATATTAAATTAAAAACATGAGATTGTAGGCCCAAATTTTCAACATAAATCTTTAAAATTTTCCAGAAGAATTTGCACACATACTTCTCTGATACACATGAAAGATATTTTAACAAATACATAAATCTGTAACTGACTGCTCCCCTGGAATGATCCACAATGCTATTGCCCTTTCAAATGTTAACGTTATGGATCATCACCACATAAATTTCCAAAATGAAAATAAATTAATTTAGTTCTACTCATTAGCTACATAAAATTTCTTCATGCATAAACACAAATTCTTTTCTTTCTTGTGCAAATTTATTGACTATTTCTAAAAAACTTCACCACATGGTGATTTTAAAAATCCAAACAGTCTGAAAATTTGATTAGGAACATGAGTTCCTCTATGCCTCTCTCGGAATTATAAGGAATCCTTTCCTTGGTCTTCCCCTTAAAACTTTTTTTAATCTGAAGTCTGTGAGAATCTTTAATATCCACAATGACACCTCTTAGCCTCTGCAGAGGAACTGTATGAGGGTTTGAATGATACCAAGCACTTCAGGCAAGAGAAAGATCATATGGCTGGTAATATATACTGATGTAGCTTCTATAATTTCAGCTGATTGTTTCTTGTTTTTACCGGTATAAGCATGAACAGATTCAGATATCAGGTCTGAGAACTGAAGTTGGGCATCTGACAAGTCATTGGACTGTTATTTTTTACTAGCTGGACGCATTTGCATGTAAATGGAATGCACATTTGAATATTTCAAGCTTTAAAACTTGGAAATCTTTCCTTGTTGTAGTCTCAAAATAGTTGCAGCCCTTTTTTGCTTTTCCTGTTTATCCTCTTATTATTCTTACTAAAATATATTTTTACCTTTTATAAACAAAACCTGAAGTTTTCTATTGCATTATTTCACACTGTTCTTGAACTCTTAAAATTGTTACCCACAAATTAAAAAAAGACCATAATCTCAAATATAAGTTTTCATGCTCTTATTTTGTATGCATGTAAAACCCAGCAGCCCATACATTATAAAAATTGTACAACTTGTACACGGTCATAACATTAAACCATTTATAATAAAAGCATCAAAACTATCAAAAGATAACAATTTTTAAATTAAAGTAAGACTTGCCTTTACATATGGGGGGCATGTGTTACTCTGACTTTTGCATTAATCTCTTATGGTTTCTTACTAGCTGAGGCTTTATAGCGACAAGCAAAGTTCATGATTCATGACTGTTCGGCGTACAGTACCTGGTACAAAATCCACTTTCACTACAAACCCCTGTGGGCACCGCCACGCTCTGCCTAGGGAACTCCTGTTTAAGGACAGCTGGTAGGCTCCACAGGTCACAACTGCCAGCGCAGCCGCCTGGACTGAAACTCAGCAGCATGCGTTTTTCAGTAAGAGGAGCCCCTGAAGTTGAGGGACTGGTGTCCGACATCAGGTCCCAGCAGGGCACAGCACTCAGCGCCTCGCTGGGTGGTGCCCCGGCTGGACTGACGTTGAACACCGTACTGTCCAGTGAGTGGAAGTCCTGGAAAGAAAAAAGATGGTGGTAGTAAGACACACTGGTTCATAATGGGAAGTTTATTCATGTTCATCTTGGACAGAATAGTCTCAAGTAGCCAACTGACCACAACTCAACTAGAAGTTGCACTAAGTCTACTGCATTAAAAGCTATTTGGCCAAATTCTGTCTTCAGGTATACTTAGGGAGTTAAGTGAGCAGAGTTATCGACAGTCCACTCTCAGTTGCACAACATAACTACCAAAAGCAACAGTTGCATCACTGTAACAACATAACTGTGAGAAGAAAATCCATTTATAGATATAAAATTAAGAATGGATTTTAGCCTCAACATTCTTCCAATTCCCCATCCCATAAGACTGCCACAAAATGTGCGATGCACAAATGTAGATACCAATGTGAAGAGAGCTAGTGCAGAAGTAAAACAATACAGAAATAGGGAACTTTAAAAATTTGTTTAGCTGCCAACTCTTCCAGAAAGTTTGACCCTGAGCATTCTTTCCACATATTTTACTATAAATGTAATCTTCAATAAATATGTATAAAAGGTTGATTAAAATATAATGACCGTGCATACATTTTGGTTCCTGTAAGCTAGTCCTTAAGTATACTGTGCGATTATTAGAAAACTGATATTCACGATTTGATGCAGTTTGCTGAAATACATAAACTTTGGGCACGTCTGCAGCTTCATTCAGATCACTGGAATCTTCCCAAAAGGATAACAAAAAGTTTTCAGCCTGCCAGGCCAATATACCTCTTTTACATGCAAACTCAGTAAAAATTCAGCGAACAATTTCGACAGCTACTACGGATTATGCTGCCTGTTTTACAGAAATGGCCATTAGTGCTTGAACAGATGGAGAACAGGCAGAACTAATTCTGCAATGTGCAAGAATCTCCTGCTTCGCACAGATTTCTGATCACAGTTAATTACTGGAGTTGAATTTACCCAGGATTCTGTATTTTAAATTAAAATGACATAAAATACTTTCATTATTATGTCTAAAGATTTCTGTTCAACTACGGCTATACGCAGTTGAGACCACAGAAATCTAAACACCCAGGTACCGCAGATGACAAACACAAACAGCATCCACAGCGCTTTACCTCTTCTCCTGAGTGGGGTTTGGAAATAGAAAGTTGTGGTCTATAATATATTTGATATGACGTATCATTGATTATTGTTGTCTTGTCTTCTATTTGTAGAATTTGTATACCTTGCTGAACCATAGAAGAAATGCAGAACTGACACAGCTGTAAGATAATAAAAATGATGATAAGGTCACACACAAAACCACAAGAGGTACTGAAATATAGCGACACAACTGCCATTATCTTTTTAACTGTGGAAACCCTGTCTATATTCATGCACTTTGTAACCGGAGCCACATCACATACTTCTGAAGTTGCATCTGTCAATGTTTTCCAAACAAGACTGAGAATTCATTAGTTCTTTTTCCAGAAGGTATTGTATTATCTTGGTGAGTTAGGCAGAATGTTTTTCACAATTTAATTCTTTAAATTATACTTCATGCATTGTTTATACTCTCATTATATTTTACATGTATTAACATAATTAAGGAGGAACTTTTACACTGCATACATTCGATTGTTTTCATCTGCTATATGACTGTTTTAAAATGATAAAGTTATTATGATAATGACATTATGATAAAGTTATTGTCATAAATCATGATAATTTTCTTCTAACCTTTTGACGACCTGGAAAAGCACCAAGTTTTATTTCTGCTTCAACAAAACCTTCTTCATCCAATGTTACTACTTCCCCGTTATCAGCATCCTTCCACTTTGGGGAGGTCACATTATGAACCAGTTTAATCGCCACTGATTTGTGCACAGTATTAGTGTTTGCCCAGTATATTCCAACCTGAAAAGCTTCCTGCAAGTGAAAAATGACCGATTATCACTTGTTGAAAATTTGATACACTTCTACTAGAGTTAAACGTAGTTTCCAGTATGAAGTCAATCTCATTTCTTCCCTTTCTCCCTCTGGTTCTCCCTGTGCGGTACAAGGATAGATGAAGCCACAATGCAAATATGGGACTGATCCTCACAGTGGAATCGAGACCATAGTCTACACTGAGATGTGGTAACAGGCAGCACTTTTGTTTATGAACAGACATACATGGGGGAAAAAAAGACGGCAAAATAAACAGGAAGTATCAGATTGTCCAACTGGAATTGACAAACCGCTGTGTCAAATTATTTTAATTCTTTCAAAAATAAAGAATATTGCGGTTGTAATAAAAAAGTATGTGAGTGGCCAAGCTAAGGCCATTACACAAAACTCTGAATTCAGGAAGGCAGGCATTCTAAAGAATCTTCCTTGTGTGTAATTCACTCTATCTCATTATCAAACCTTTCTTGGTAGCGTACGAGCTATGAAACAACTCAACCTAAAATGCTCTCAAACCAAACATTCCTTCCAGGCTGTCAGCTTTGCTACTGTGGTCAACACACTTCCCAAGTGACAGGTCGGCACAGCAGGGGCCGAAGTTTGCATTTGGCCTTTATAGCAATTTACTTGGGCTGCTACATTATGCCCATGCTGTGGATTCATTGGCTGGATTGAGAGGAAGGAGAGAAGGCTGCTGAATCAGATGGCATGCAGGTCTTCTTCCTACAGTGTCTTACGGACAATTTTTAACTATGCTATCAAGTATGTCGTGCTACCCACTTGGTGGCTCAGTCAGTGTGGCAAATTTCTATTGCTATTTCTACTCCTCATCATATGACTAACAGACGTAGTTACTGGAAAGTGGGAATCATCTGGATTAATAACCATTCTTCAGAATCAGAACATTTAGCAGAACTGTGCCTGCTAACGTGAATCGCAAAGTTACCTCAAAGTTGGGAGGTATAATTACTTTCCCAGTAGGTACTTGAAGAACGATCTTCTCTCCTTCAAACAGCCAGAGATCCCACTTGGACTGATTGATAAGCAAAGCCCAGGGCAAGAGTTCTATCAGCAGAGTTTTAATACATGGTTTCCACACTGACAGCTTTACCCGCATTGGGCTATCCCACTGAGACAGTTGTTCGTTGCTGTTCAAAAACAAATAAACAAAAAGATAAAGTCAAAGAAATAATTAATTCAAGATTACAAATGATAAGCCATCAAGACTTTTTTGGTTTTGAGATAGAAAAACAATCTCCTCTTACCTTAGCATTCTGGAACATACTGAGATGCCATCAGACAGATCTAGCTACATGTAGGCTATAAAGACATATTTTTAACGGCATAAGCTCATTCTAAATTTGGTCAATTAAAGAAACGGCTTAACAGAATTACCACTATCCTTCAGAACTAAACCTGCGATTTTACAG
Organism: Phaethon aethereus; assembly: GCF_964289735.1. NCBI lineage: Eukaryota > Metazoa > Chordata > Aves > Phaethontiformes > Phaethontidae > Phaethon > Phaethon aethereus. Next base: position 24,753,702 of record NC_138582.1, read on the forward strand.
TCATAAAATCACATTTCCATTTTTTTTCAGCGACACCTCCTACACCATCTCCTTGTTTCTGTAGTGAAACAAAGAGCTACTGAATAAACAACAGCCTCTAGACCTGCAGTAAAGACAACAAAAGACACTTCTCAAAAAAGTAGTTCAATTTTTTTTCATCCTTACTGATGCAGTCATCTCAGTGTAACCCAGGGCAGCCCCTAGGGTGACCCCAATTTTTTCCTACCTGCAACAGATTCTGCAGGTTACATACGGGAATCATGTAATTACTGAAAAAAATACTCAATATTGATCACACATACTATTCTTGAATGTGATTTCAGTTTATCCGAAAAGGCAATACAACAATCATGAAGAAGGTTTAGCAAAGAATTACCTGTCTGAATCCTTCCTATTATACGGCCACGCAAGCTGGGGAGGATTAGTGGTACCATAGAACTCAGACAGTATTTGGTTGACATTGCCACCTGGATGGGATTTAGTCGCTATCTGTTTAATTAGCGTGGTTGAGATAGGGACTGCGCACTCTGATGGATCATCTTCCTCCCTGTCATTGAAAACAAATTCAGTCACTTACACAAGATCAAGAATTAGGAGCACTAACATTTTCTTTAATGAAGGTTTCCAAGCATACTCTGCAGCAGGAACACTCTCAAGGTATCATGGATGAATCAAGTTGTGATGTCTAACAAGTTTCTGTGCATTAACTGACATGCACAATTTGTTATGACACTGTAATGACCTTTGTGTCTGAGACCCTAGAAACTCTTCAGTATTCTCAAAAAATATTTCAAGATCATTCAGGTATTTATATTTCATAACACAAAAACATGGACTGCTTAAGCAAACAAATGCCAATGTGCTTAGGATAGTTATACCAAATTTAGTATTTCGTACCATATAATTTCAGGCTACATATGCTTGTTCTGTTGTATCTCCTCTGCATATGCCACACTCTCACAAAAAATGCACCAGAAGTTAAAGTGTAAATTATTCCTTCTCTTCCATACAAATGAACCATTTTCAAGGAATGTGAGTATTTTACCTGGCTTGAAATGTCAGGTGGTGTGTAAGATCAGGTTCTATATTTTGCAGTGCTTTCTCCTGTCCTTTCCCTGGAACCACCTGTGTTTCATTCAATCCCAGACTTCTTTTCTCTAAATGTATAATAATTGGGTCTGGAAGATGGCTCCTTACAATGAAAAGAGGGCTGAAAACAATCTACGAAAAGAAAGGAATATACCAATTTAAGGCTAATTTTATTCCAGTATTACAACTGTTGAAACAAGCTATTAATAAATCTTTAAAGTGGGTCATTCTGCCCTTAATTTATTATATAACATGTAAGGTATAAACATTTAGATTTCAGAGACATTAAATGTACTTACTAATCGTTGCTGCACATGAGAGTTGGGCTCTAAAGTCAAAACTGTGCACCACACATATGTAATTGAACTCTTTGAAGATGGTACCTGTATGCAGAGAAATCACCAGCATTATACTAAAATTATTCCAGGCTGATAATGTTCAACATTAAATCATATCAAATAGAGGTGTAAACACAAAGTCCCCAGTTCTCTCAGACATTTTTTATGCTATATTTAGCATGTAACTATTCCTAGTCATACCTGAATGACAGTGCTGTGTTCCCTATGTTTAGAACTCAGAGATACGTCTTGGGACCAGTCTTCATCTCCTGTAGCTTTCACACTCAGCTCGGTGAGCTCATTGCTTTCTAAGACATATGAAGGTAACTTCTGCTTGGCTGCAAGGCAGTTGATGTGTTCTTTAACAACGGCCTGTCCATCCTGACTAATGTAATGCTGAATCACTTTGAGTTCAATACTTTCAGAAAGGTAACTACAGACTGTCTGTCTTCCACAGATTAGGATCTAAAACATACAAAAATATGCAGCTCAGATATAAACAATTGTGAAAAAGAAAGGTCAAAATTGAATTATAGAGTGAAAACCCGTACAAGAATAATCTCCCTATTTTAGGTATTCCCAAGCATTGCTGAAGGCAGTGAATGGTAAGACATTATTTTTATTGGCCAAATGCATATGCAATTTTATAGAAACCTAGGCATTAAAACACTTGAAATATCGCTAAGGCAATATTCAGGCTTGAAAGAAACATGTAACATATCCACGTTCATTCCCACTGAACTCAGCAGTACTGTCCACGGCTGACATAGCTCTGGTTTGGATTTTAAGAGTACTGTGATGGTCTCTGAATGCTGAGCCTTTTCTGAGCAGACAGTGATGTACTTCAGAAGAAAGCTTTCTACTGACAGCTCACATTCCCATCACAATCCAGCGATCCAAACCTTTCGGTATGTTTGCTGTTTTAAAACTTATAATGCCATTAAATGGCTGTACCATATTTCTGTATTTAAGTGCACCCACCTAGAAAACGACTAAATTAGACTCAGAGTTGTTGCTGTCCATCATACATGAATTATTTATCATAGGACATATATCTGACTTTTTCTAAGCTATACTGAGGACCAACATTCCACGTATGTCCCTGCTACAACCGTCTTCATTTGCTTCTCATTAATGAGGGCGCACACCATAGCTACAACCCCCAAGGAAAATCTCAGCAGGGCTTTCAGTGACGCCAGACACTGTTCTTGTCCGATCAGCTGTATTTCTGTTGTGCAACATAAGGCGCTCTGCCATATCCATGAGCGGAACATGCTCTGGCTTCTGCCAACACAGGCAGAATGACTGCAGTGTTATTACAGATCTCTTTACAAATACAGTATGTGAAAACTTACTGCACAGCAGTCCATTTTCAGATGTTAATTTGGTCATTACTTCTTTCTCTTTTAACAATACAAAGGCCTGAATTACATCCCAGATTAGATATGAACAGTTTCTAAAAGAAAAATACAAATTCTGCTTCTCCAGAGCTTAAAACATGCAAGAGACTGTGTAACTTAGCACTGTCAGAACTTACAAACCACGGAAAGGGATGTTTACTGGAACATGTAAAATATGTGGTGGTAACTGAGTTTTTAAATGCTAAGATCCATACCAAACTGAAAAAAAACTCCCAAAAATGCCCTCAGAAGACTGGTATACTTGTTTTTTTGCAGTAGGACAGAATAAATAATAAGGTGACTAATTCATGGATAGATAACAGTTTAAATTACTCATGTTATTTTTTCCAAACTGGATCAAATACTTACTTGCTTTTGCACTCCACTGAGCTGCTGAACCTTGATAATAAGTGATGCTGTCCGGCCCTTGTACTGAATGGTACGAATAAAGGTCCCTGTATTGTCCACACTGAATGGTTCAGACCACCGCCAGTTTCCCCAGCCTTCAATACAGATGTGTAACAGCTGGAAAGAAAGCAATTACTACTTCAATACATAACTGGGGGAAAAAAAAAAAAGCCTTGCAGTAGGATAGGAATTCCCGTGACAGAGAAATATTCTTGGTTTTAAAACTCAGCAATGGTAAGCACACCAGTTCTCTGAATGATCCACGCATTCTGTGATTTCAGACACAAACAGAAGAATCAACAATACTGTAAGATGGCTCTGCATCACGCATTTCTATAAATTACCTGCTTCAGCAGGGTATTTAGGATGGTAAAAATCCAGCCTACAACTGTTCAGAAAAAAAAGTTGTTTAGACTAGAGAACCTAAAACAGGAAATATGAGATTTTCTTTATTGCCCTTGAAATTGTTGTAGAAATCCACCCTCTTTATTACCAGCAAGGTGATATGAAACGCAGGTCCAGGCCAGATTTTTGGCCTTCAGAAGAAGACAGAAAATTACAAATACCCTTCCCTTCAAAATAAAGAAGGATGTAAATCTATTTGTATATATACTTGTATAGCTCACATATATGTGTGTTAAATGTAGAACTTAGCATATTGCCGAGAGATGGGAAACATTTCATTTCTTACACAAATGTGGTGGCAAGTTCAAGCTTGACTGCATGAGAAGAAATTTAACTGCATAATTATACTCCCTGTGTGATTTATTCCGGAAAAGGAGTGGCTTTTTTCCAGTTTAACTTAAATCACTTCCAGAGCAATATAGTCTTTCATCATTTGAAGAGCCTTTCATCCATTTACCCACCATACGCACTTACCTCTATCCCATGGAGATTCTTTAAGCCAGAGTAGTGAAAATTGGTACTGTTCCATGTAGGTCAATGAAGTTACATAAATTTACGCCAGCTGAAGATCTGGCTATTCAGCTCTGTATAGATCTTTTGTGGCTGTGCAAACTTAAGAATGTGAGTTCTATATAAGGGATCAAAGCAATAAGCATTCTGGGTAAAATTTATTCTTTGCAGAGGGCCAGCACAGAGCCTAAGCATCACTTAAGTCCTTTAAAACAGTTATATAAAGGCCTTGTGGGAATTCTCTCTTGAGGGTTGAATTTCACTCTGATTTTGGACATCTGTCATTAATTAATTTAAGTAATTGAGAACAGGATCAGGCCCAAAGTTTGATCATTTACACGAGCAAAAATTGAAACTTGCAAATATGTTCTCCCACGATTTGTCTCCAAAAAAGAGATAGCACTGGCCATAGACCTGGCCAGTTGGTCTCAGTAAATGGCTGGATGTTGGGGTTTTTCTCATTGTTTTAAGAAACAACCACAGCAACAACTTTCAAAGATATTACAACTCAGTAGCCTGTTTGCAATTTGTGGTATCCTCAGCACAAGTTACATACAGAACAATAACATCCATTCAGTGGGTGGCTTTTGAATTTGCAAGAGTGATGACTGTTGCATTCAGATTCAAATTAGTTTTACGCTGGAAGCACAAAGGCTAATATGTGCCAGTGTGCACACGGGCATGCATCTGGATGTGCACATGCGTGGGCACAGCTTTATATGCAAGAATATGTTGAGGGATGCTGTGCACTAGGACACTCAAACTCTTAAGCAACCACGTTGCTTTGATTCTTAAGTATTAGTTACAGAAAAGGAAAAACAAAACAAAACAAAAAAAAAATGCAACTGCAGTGGCTGGAATCAGTTCAGTTTCTTACAGAGGCAGCTGGGAATAAATCTCATCACATATGAAAACTAAGAGAAACAAGAAAACTGTTTATTTTGGAGAAACTAGTAGCTGGAAACGACAGCCAAATAATGAGAAAAGGTACTTAGTGGTCAGTCTCAGCTAGAAGGTACACAAAATACGGTGTGCTCCAAAGATAGATGTCATATAAATGCCATAATTGATGATTAGTAACTGTATGTAGCTCCAACATTAGGATGTCTCCCACCCTGTAAAAACAGCTTTCCTCACGAGTTGAATGTTCCCAAGGAACACGCTGTCAGCTTTCCCTGAGCAGTCATTAGCTCCCAAATGCTGCCTTACTAATTTTCTTTGCAGCACAACTATTAGCTGCGTTTAACTTCACGGTTCAGAAAGAAAAATTAAAAAAAGCTGTTATAATATATTGGCAATTTCTTATTTTATAAAGATACTGTTAGCATGGTAAATGCTACATACAAAGGGAACAGCCTTCATAAGTTAAAGATATCTAAGATATTTTTATTAATGACATAACAATATAAGAATTGGATACTGCACAAATTTACTTTCAAGCCAAGAAACTGCATTCCATGAAAATGCAACGGGATCTCTGGGTGAATCTGTTACTTAAATGTGAGATTTCTGGAAAACGTGGCTAGAAGTAATTAGCAAATGACACTAAGTGATACAGAGGTATATGGCAGGAAATAAAAACTGAAGTAATTTTAGAAAATTAAGTAATCAGGTGTTAACATTATTTTAGCAGAAAACATCATAATAGATGGTATTAGATATTCAACAAGGCAGAGCTCTAATGTTATAAAACTGACTCAATACTATAGATTCACAGTAATTGCCCTTTTGTTTATCAAGCTTTAAGTTAATTTGAAGTATTTATTAGACACTCTGCTTTAAAAAAGTTCAGCAAGTATAGCTAAGTATGGTACATACACTAGGAGAAAAGAGGAGTCATTGTAAAAAGGTACAAAAAATATTCAAGGGACTTCAAAAGCATTCTAACAAATATAATCCAGTGATAAGTGGCAATTTATACCTTAGAGAGAATTTAAAACCAATTATCGACTGTATGTGAAGATAGGCACTCATTTGTGTAACCACGTGATTTCTGCATTTTCTGGTAGGGAAACATATCAACAGATAACACAGAGTTTTTTGTTTTGACTAGACTTTGCTGAGGCTTGGATTTGTAATTCTGGGCCATTATGGATTTCTGTTTTGAGAGGGAAAGAAATTGCCTTCAGACAGGCAGACTAAGATGAAGCTGTTCCTACTGGAGCGAATGGCTAGAAAAGCTGTATTCTTTATCACGTCTCTTCACAGAATGTTTCTATTCTCTCCTCAAAATTTAGGTTTTCAGCTACATGTGTGAGTGAAGGATACGATCTGAGTAAATAAAGCCAAGTGTCATATGACAAGGCATGAAGACTAAAATGGGGGATTAAAAATGAGACTAAGAATGGAGCCTGTCCAGAAAAGGCAGCATTTTCCAGCTGTATAAGTAATTTAAAGCTTCTGCCCTCAAAATGCTCAGTGATACAAACTTGATTTCTAATTTGCTTGTAGATCCACCAAAGTTAACTTGGTTTTACTGTAGTTAGATTATGTCTGTCTTCTAAGCGAAACTTTTTGGGAAGAATAAGGATTATTGCTCTGGACTCTGCTAGACTGGGAGGAATTGAGTGAGGATCTGGTCAATGGTGTGGAAGCAGCTGGTTAATTTAAAAGATACAAGATAGTAAAATAAAAGCTGTGATGATGCAGCAGCACAGAGGAAATGGAGACCTGGAGATGGGAGCTGAATTCTAAGACTTGAAGCTAAAGCAATTTTTAATTGAAAAATAAAAGGAGAAGGATTATTGGTATTTTTTGGTTGTTTTTTCAGGATACAAGGTGGCCCTGGACAAGGATCAGGACTTACAACAGTAAAACCAATCAGTATTTGGGAAAACAGTGAATGAAACGTTCATTCTGCGCATTGTCAGCTGCACCAGCCACCAAAAGAGTTTGAATTTCAGTTTGGCTTCATTTTCTCATGTGACCTGGGAGATCTGACCAGTTCTACACCATCGTCCTTTTTAAGACAGAAGGCCAGTACAGAGCATGGGTGAAAGCAATTGCCTTCGCCCCCACGCTGGCTAGTAGACAAAAGGTCACACTTGGCAGATAAACTCTGACCCTTGGGGGCTCCTGGAGGTGTTGTGAGCCTCAGCAAAGCAGGCCTGAACTTTGCAGGTCCAAACTAGCTCTACATGCTGTGGAAAAGAAGAGTCTTTTGGTTAAGGAAGGGTAACCAAATTATGAGTGGTCATGAGGGGTCATGTGATTCATGGACAATATCAATCCTTATCTGTCCCAGATATTATCTAGAAAGTCAATTACATGTCATATAATACAATATAATATAACCATTGATTTTGAATGCAGGACCCCAAAGGAAAGCAACAATACACTTCTCACTACTGAAACAGTGTAAAATAACATAAAACTTTTTTTTTGCCTGACGTTGTTCTGTAAATGGCCTGGGGAGGATTATTTAAAGTACAAAAGGTTGTGCAGAGAATCTGTAACATCCCTAAACAATAAAATAGGAAAATATCCCAATAATAACTGATATATAAGTCACAGTTGCTAAGTTTGAACCCACAGAATACCTTAGATATTATAACATAATTCAGATATTCAGATATTATAACATAATAAGTTGCCATTCTTTCAGATATTATAATATAATATCTGAAAGAATGGCAACTTGGAAATAAATAACAACGAATTATGATCTTGCTGGAGATGCAACATGAATTAAAATTTGGCTTCAGTCTTTTTTTTTGTAGGAGAACAAGGAGGAGGTTCTTAAAGCTCTTTCCAAATCTACAACTGCCTTTAAAAGTTATGTTTATAAAGTTCTAGCAGAAGTTGTGCTTTGCAGGCACACTATTTAAAAGAAGAAAAAACCCCACTTTAAATGGGTTCCAGTGAAGGTATTACTAATATACTAACCACTACTAATTTATAAGTGTATGTTCAGAAGACCAGAAAAGCAAATGATACGAGACATTTTCCCCCAAATTCTGTAAAAGTAGCAGTAAAGTGGCACATAGCTGTTTCGGGCATAGTTACCTACTTTGATAAGAAATAAATCTATTTTGTTTATAACCAGTAACTTGGCCACTTTCTCACTGAAGTCATTTCCCAATCAACATAAGAACTGATTTTTACCCACTACACCTGCTGCTTCAGGTTAAGGATGGTGAAAAGCGAAAATGGGCTGTTATTAGAACCCTGGGAGAAGACTCTGGTGAAAGGTTTGGGAGCTGCTACTTTAAATGCAGACTTCCCCTATGCAAGATTTTTTTTTTTAATAGAAAACAAAACAATGACTTTAGATCCATTATTCTTTGCTTCTTCAGAGGACTCTGATGAAGTTGAGCGTGGGGAAAATAACCAGTAATAACTAGCATGTTATAGAAGATTTTTGCTGTTTATTCGCAAGCAAACAATCTCTGCAGAATACATTCAAGGGGACTCTCACATGAATAGCTGGTTTTTACATTTGCTGTGACCCCTGCTGGGACCTTCCGACTGCCTACTGTCTTGCAAGGCAGAATTCCTTAACTCTGAGTAAATTGCTAGGAAGATCTGATCTCTTCTAACTTCAGAGTTTCACCCTATGTATCATGCTCCAGTCCTTCTCCTAAAAAACACAGCTGTCTTGGAGACAAACATGACTTTTGACATAACTGGGGCCCATCCCACAAAGCAACTTGAAGATCAAGATAAGGAGCGCAGACTGGATCCAATAATAATGTAGGAGCCAGCGTTGTCTGTAGAGCACAGGAGTGATGTAGCTTCTCTTCCCTTTTAATGATAACTAGCAGACCTCTAACTTTCATTAAAATCTGCAAAAGGAACTCACAAGGTCTGGCAACTTTTGCTAGAATTGCTTAAAGCCTCAAATATCATCAGTTTTGGACCTACCCCAACTCTGAAAGGGACTATATAGTTGGGGGTGTCTTATCCCTAAGGAAGGTCAAAACCTCATGAAATCTGAGGAAAACATGGGGGATGGAGTGGAGTAGAAGACCGAGCACCTCAGACTTATTACTGAAATATTAGCCAAACTAGCGAGACTTGCAGGAATCAGAGTGAAAGTTAAAAGGGAAAGGTTAGGTTCCCTGAAATGTAGAAGATCCAGGCTGGGAAAAAATGAAGGAAGGAAGGAGCTTTAAGTTAAGCCAAACAGTTGGAGGGACACTATCAATAGCTGGTAAATACAAATCCCCGGTATGCTATAGCTGTTTTTGTAACATGAAAAAGTTGAACAATCTTAAATTATAACCTATAGTAGCTTCATTAATATTAAAATTAACTCTAAATGTAAACAAAGCATTATATAACTACCTGCTACTACAAAAATAACTTATTTTAGGTATATATATTTAATTGTGCTAAATAATTCAAAAGGGCAATTACTGCATCTCTCACTATGCTTAATTAGCAAAAGAAAAATGGAGAACTTTATTGATGTGAATGTGAAAGAAATACTACCCTTTTAAAACTATTTATTTTCATTTAACTGAACTGCCTTGCCATACTAAAAAAACATTTTGCAGAGGTTAAATAAAGTATTTCATGGCAACCGCTGCTTCTTAGTGCCTGTGTAACAAGAAACATGAGCCAGCCGAAGTTGTGCAAGTTGGTTTGCTTTCCCAGTAAGAGAATGTGGTATCTAAGACCTTGTCCTAACTCATTTTATCCCCAAGAGTAAGTCAAGTAAGTCAAGTATGAACTAATGCCTGGAGGGAAGTCCCTGACTCCAGAAGTATGGATTATTTCACATTTATCTTACAATCTGCTCTCAGAGTTCTTAAAATTCACTAACTTGGCAAGTTTGGAATTATCATGAGAAATGAAATAATTTCATAACTATGAAGTCATCTAGCATTCCATGAATATGACACTTGGAGGGTTTGTCCATGCTTGGGCATTTACTGTGACCTTTGGATAATAAGCTGTTAGATAGTTTTGCATGGAAACAATTAGAAAAGTGCCATAGCATAATAGGGACAACCTGATGTCTTAACTGAGTCGTCATTTTCATTTCAAGGATTTATATTAATCATTGAAAAAATTTACATGACAACATTTGTAATAATATTTGAACAAACTTATTTTGTACGATCTAAAATGACAACGGATTGTGCTGTTTAGACTGTTTAGATGAACTGCCTTTCTGAAGCATGCTAAACTTACAGTGATTTATATTTAACATTAACCAAATGAACAAGGCCTATAGATGGATGCCAAGATTCTCTGACCTTTGTAAAGAAAACTCACTTCTATCTCAACAGCGTGTGGAAAGCCTGTGCTTCCATATATTTTCAGTGAAATTACCTCAGTGTTATTTTTTAGTCTCTAAATTTCCCAGCAAGAGATGGCTGTTGAAAAAAGTTAAAAGAGCAGAAATATTCTTGAAATTATTCCAAGGGCTGGGACAAGGGAGGTATAGCCCCCCTACTAGAAGAGCCTGCTGGCCAGCAACGTGGTTGAGTGAGGAGTGAGCTGTTAGCTTCGCCGTCTCCTGGGACATGGGAATCCAACATGACACTCCTGACTGTTTATCAGCCCAATTCTTCAGTGAATCTGAATCTGATCAGAGCAAAACAGAATAGGAAATCCCTTTGACGTCACCAACTTTCAGCTGAAGAATGAGTATCTGAAAAATGTATCTGAAGTTCCTACTGTCACCTCACCCACTCCCTAATGTGTGATTTGGTTTTCTGCTGGACTTTTCCATCTTTCATCCTGTGCTTTTATCCTTCATGTAGCAAGAAATTTACATAGTAGCCACAAAAATGGAATGTTTTGCACTGCTCAAGTCCCCGAGTGAAAGGAAAAGCTAAAGATCAATGTTTTAATATTCAAGTTCTCTGGGTGTTGGATGGTTAATGCCGTATCTTGTGCTGGTAGTCTTTAGCAGCTCGGCTCCAACTGACAGAAAGTATCAGTTAGAATCTACAATTTTAACTCTTCTGCTTTTCAGTTTGCTTGAGATAATCCTAATTGTCAAAACTCTTTCCAGTCTGCACCATTATCAGAAGTACACCATTATCAGAAATACACCATAATCAGAACTACACCATTAGTAGAACTATCTAGAACGATGGTCAAAAAGAGGATTCTCCCAACTGAGTAAGTTTATATAAGTAATAAGAAAATGGATAAGAAAAAATGCTAAGAGGAAAGCCTTACTTAGTTCTGGTTATATTTATAATCACTGTAAACATTTCCTTCTTTTTCCATGCATTTATGAAAAAGGTTTAAATGATTTTATGCATGGTTGCTACAAAAGGAAGTGATAATTGGCTAGGAAATATGGGTCACGTTTAGCTAGCTTTCTACAAGCCTGGTTGTTCTTTCTCCCTTACACAACCGGAGAGAGTTACGTTAATCGTAACCCAAGCGCGAGTACTGTCACCTGATGAGCAGGGATCCTGTCTCGCAATCTGACACTTGCCGAATTGCACAGTGCATAGTCACCCATTTAGGTTGCTCACCCATGGGCAGGGGCACCACAGGCATTTTGCTTGTATGAGAAAACATAAATCCTTTTTGAAAACATGACAAGGGATATATAATACTCCAGTGTCTCTAAGTCTCCAAAGGTTCCCCTCTGTGCAGTATTACATCAGCGCACATCATTTCTAACAACTCCTCTGTTGCTGGGGTGAGACGGTCCTTTACTAGCCTGCCTTCCTCTTAACTTACTTACGCCTTGACTTCAGTGTCAACTGCAACTGCTTACGCTGGCTCCATTTGCTCTGTGCAGATTACCACACTCATGTAAAATTCAGTAGTTTTGCGTATCCACCAACTGACATATGAATAAAAAACACAGTAAATTTGCCATCTCTGCTTCCCAGAGACACTTGAAACTTGTCAGCAGTGGAAGTGGGCATGGCTCCTGTTTAGAATTACCATCCAAATACCACCTTCTCTCTCACACGCTAAGGCTGGCATTTTCCAGGGCTCTAGAGGGTTTAGGAACCCCCACCCACTACACTCCTCCTAGGATCTGTAAAAATTTTAGTAACACCTCAGCGCAGGACTGCTACTCAGCAAGCGAGGTGGCACAGGTCTCTTGTCTCCCACTCAGCAGGAGTATATACTAAAAAGAGAGAAGAAATGGCTTTGCTGTCTCATAAACACTTTTTTTAGATTTAAATTCTTGCTCTATCTTGAACCAAGATGAAAATTCCATTTTTCACCACCACTCAAGAAAACCAACAACATGGTTTCATTGAAATATTTCCTGTTGATAATTTTAAAATATTTTATTTTGGTTTCAGTATTTACCCTTAAAAAAACACCCAAGAAACAGAAACTGCATTATTTAAACTATTTAAGTGGGGTGTTTCTGACAATTTCAAATCTTTTCTAATGCAAGCACATGCTGAGCGGAGAGATTTGTCCAGTCTGACTCTGTTCTGCAAACAATTTCAGTGAACAGATGCTTCTGGTAAAAACAATTCATTAAAAAAATTCCCCAAACCTCTAATGTACATCACAGAAAACAGACACTGATCACTTAGTTATAAAAACCTGGCAAGCGATCTTCTTTTGCTTTTTTTTCAGAAGCTTCAGTTTCCACAGCCGCTCAGCTTTACAGAAAGCGGTCGTGCACACCCAGTTCTACCCTCGAGTAACTTCTAAACACTTCTGGCTTTCCTCACTCTTTGTTTACCTTTTCCCTCCGACGCAGCCCCAGCGTGTGGCTCCTGAAAGAGCTGGAGCGTTAGAGCTAGTTGACACCATAGAGAAAACCGAAGAATCGACGCGTAAAGCCACCGGTCAGCGTTTAGCCATCGCCGCCTTCGAAGGGCTGTTTCTGACGTACCTGCGGGGACTTGTGAGAGCGCCAGCTGTACTGGTGACTGTGGAGACTCGCCAGCAAAATATTTTCATCGGTATCCACCTGGCCAAACCGCAGTGTCTCTTGTGTGTCATTACAGATCACAAAATGGCCGAAGACCAACTCCTCTGACTCAGGGCACTGGTTCTGAAAGGAAAGGGATATGAAAGCCAGTAAGCATCAGATTAATTGCAAGACATTTGGCAGCTGTCTGCCCAGTGGCGACTGTTACAACACAGAAACGCTTCGAGATCTCTTGCCATTAGCTTTGGTTGCATAGGACTCTACTCTCTGCAAAAACTAGTGTTCGGGTTGAAAAAATTTACCCTAAGACTTAGCATATTTTACTTTATGTTTCTGCAATGCAAATCTTAAAGGTTTAAAACTACAATAAAAACTAGATTTCCTAACTTACGTAAAAGACTTCAACAAAATTAAATTCAGTTGGAAATGACACATCACGCAGGGCAGGCAGGGCGCGACAGGCTGAGCAGAGAGGCATGAAGAGGTTTCTCCATGCTTGACAACTGATCCCTCAGGCCAACAGGCTGCACTTCCCCTTCCCCAGCTGCTGCTTCGACTTTGAAATGCTGCTGCGGTCAGCAGCAGAAGACTCTCTCTCTCCTGATACCACAACACTTAAAAAATAACTGAAGAAAAAGGAGGAGACATGGGGACCGTATTTTCACAGCTCCACGAGGCTAGTTTGAAAATGCATCATGGAATCTGACAGCCTAATAGGAAAAACCAAAAACTATAATGGGTTTTAAATGTATTTTAGATTTTACAATACTTTTTCTCCTGCCTGCAACATCCTTCCATCTCTTTCTTTCTGCTTTTCATCTGGCTGCTCGTCACTCTGTTGACACAATAAGACTATATGATAGTCATTAAAAATTACCAGAGCTACAGGTCTTCCGCCCCTGAAGGCACAAACTATAATCCCCTATATGGGAGAGGTCAAAGTGTGACTGACAATTTGATTTGGAGATCATCTCTCATATATTTCTGTCCTAGTCACTACTGGGCTGGCACCTTCCACTTACAAGCAACTATCTAGCAACCATAACAACTACTCCAACAAAGCAACATTTGGATAGTCTTCATGCAATTTAATGGGTATAACACAAATAATTTATCTTCTTGTGCTTCTCGTTACCTCTTTTTGACCCATCTTTCCTAGCATACACTTTTGACAATGCTTTATTGTTGGCTGGTTCCCTTCTCTCCACAATGTAGGCCAGCTGCTCTTTTCTCATCCTTTCTTCCCATGACGTTTTCTCTAACTTACGGGACCTCCACGGTCTTTGAGAGCTGATTCTGTTTCCCCTCCTTGCTCTCTCAGTAGACCTTTTAAACGGACATAATGAAGCTAGCACCTCCTCTGTCTATGATCATATGGGTCTCTAGTTCTTTGATAACAATGTGCCTGGAAGTCTGCAGAAATTCAGAGATCAAACAAGAGAGAGAGAAAAATCTTTCCTCATAGATCCCTATGGATCCTTAGTTATCCATGAAAAACAGTTCAGTACATTGCTCATAGCACATTGCTGGGTGATACATGTGGAACAGATTTTCTGAAAAGTGAAGTGTGCAAGGTATGTCCAGGTTAGCATCCTTGAATGCATGTTCACTACCATTATTAACTTCAGAAGAATCCAAGGTGCAGATTGTGATTCCTTTTGTGACTGAATGTCAGAATGATTGGCTGGGAGTGTTTGTGCAAAAAATTATTCACCCTAGGAGTATTTAAGCGTAAGAATATTTAGATTAAAGCTTCTCTTCAAATCTCATGAGTTCTTCTGCATAAGATCAGGTATCTTCTGTGAAACAAAAGTCAGGCGAGCATAACCAAAATCTCACTTTTTCAAAGCAGTAAAACTCATTACAGAGCAATATGTCTGTATCGCATTCAGTAGCGGATCTGGGTATGCTAAAGGCTGACATTTACAGTGCCACTTCAGAGTGCAGAGTTTATTTTGGCATTTTCTAGTGGTGGATCTATGACTTTTTACTGTCAAGCTGCCATACCCACATACCCATAAGTCTACCACAAATACATATATTTTCCTGTTAAAGCTTTGCAAAATGTTCTTTTTAAAAGGGAGGATTTACTATCCGCAGAGCTCAGCATGTTGTTATAGTCAAACCTAGATATAACCCCAGGGGAATTTACGAAAACTTTTTTTACTCCAATACATTTTCTTGCTTGTTACACACAGACTGGAAGAACACCACCAGAAGATGATGAACTTCCTTCTTTTTACCTGACTAACTAACTTGGTTTCAAGTAAGTTAACAGAAACTGTAGGTTCTTGCATTTGCTGAAGGGAAAAGAGAATCTAGCAAGTTTTTGGCATGCACGGAACTACTCAATTGTACTGGGGGAATGTCATCCCACCAGGAATTATTAATAGACTTGCATACATTTTGGTGTTGATGAATGATTGCCATTCACCATTAGTCTTACATGCTAGATTTGCCACTAGAAACCACTGCTTTTAACGGCAACAATTCTCAAACTTAACCAAAAAAGGTATTTTAAGCTCTATTTTACAACAGTTCCAAAGTTTTAACCAAGGAAACACCAAGATTTGCATATGAAGGCATTGCTCCATGCTGCCAGGATTAAGAGAGAGCTACTGATGCCTCAAGTCTTGATAATAACAGCTAACTAAAGGATCACCAAGGAAGCTTGGGCATCTTTAGCTTGGGGATGTTTAGCTCAGTATGGCAACTACACACTGTACAGGTGAGGTTCTAGGCAACTCTTATTCTCCTTGCAGCAAATGCAGGAGATTTTACCCAGAGTACCACCCATGCTTCTTGGTCCCTGCAGAGCTGCAGCAGCTCCCTGCACCCATCACAGGGAACTGGATCCCAAATTTGCTGCTGAAGTCTGACAGTAGAAGCTTCTAGGATAAGCAGAAAGGGACACCCCCCCCCCCAAAAAAAAATCAGCAATAGGATGGAGTGAGGAAATCTTGATTGATAAAAGAGAGTATGGAGAAACCAGACATAATAAAAACAAATAGAACTGAGCCACTTGTGTGGCAATGATGCTGAAGGGTTGAATGATGACTCCGGGAGCTGAAAACACCTAAGTGTGGGTTAGGAAAAAAATTCCCTCTCTGAATTAAAACAGCAAATCAAAAGAATCAGCAAAAGATCAACAGCCTGAATCAGATACGGATTAGGGTCAGTTCCTGGGGGACAATTTCCTGCCCCTCTTTAGATCATTTTTCAGCTGTTCTTTTCTCTCAGAGAGGCCTGGAAAGTGTCTCTCCTTTATTGGGCTTTCAAATATTTTGTGAATTCTATTAAGAGAGGGAAAAACATCCCACATAATAGTAGTCACCAGGCTTTCCTTGTTTCAAGACTTTCTGCTCACGTCTCGGCTCACAGCTATTTCAAAGCACTTCTGGATCTGGGAAAAAAAACCAACATAAAAGCCGAGGCCTCTTTATATGCACAAAGTTATTTTCACAAGCTACCGAAGACCTGTGCAAGCCTTCTCTCTCACACACACGCACATACACACATTGTCTCTCTCTCTCTAGTACCTAGTAATGTTTTTTTTGTACAGAAAGTCTTTAGCAATTTCTTATCTCCCTCAAAGTTCCGCTAAGAGAAAAGAACATTTTCCTTCTGATTGTTTAAACTTCATTCTCATTGCAGTACCCTGACATTATCAGCTAGAAAGTTAAATTGAAGCTACATGTAAGTTTTTTGTACCCTTTTCCTTTGTTCTTTGTGCTTATGCTAGAAAGACGGGGAAACTACTGTGATCACAGATGTCATTCTGACTGATCCCAGCTCATTAAGAAAACTTATGCAACTGCCAACAGAAAGGTTAAGCACCATTCGGACCTCAAGGAAAAGAAGTTCTAATGGTTTAAAACAGGTTTAAAACAGGAGCTTTTACAACTTCTGAGGGGTTTAGGAAAACATTTGCAGTGTGAGACCACAAAGGATTAGGTTTTTTCCCAGGAATACTCACTTAGTACCATACCTGGGGAGCTGTTTTCTCAGCTGACCCTCTGTCTCTAGATATCACAAAGCACTAATGCTATGAAACAATTTGTGAAGGCTTAAATGCCCAAATAAAGGGGAGCCTCCCCATGTATATTCATGGGAGACATGCATTTTCTATCTCACTTGATACTCTGTATGTTATGATTAAAGAATAAAATGGAATTAATAACAATCTTGAAATTCCCTGTCCAGTTATTTGATTATTGAAACCTTTACTTTAGCTTTGCATTTACATGGGCATTAGCTTGTTACTGCTTGTATTTAAACAGGGATTTCAGATTAGACAGTGAAATATGTCAAAAGGGGAAACTGTTTTTAAAAAGTGCTAATCCTCTCAGATTTTCAGCATGTGACTTAGAAGTATAAAGCAAGTTGTATGCCTGGTGTTTTTTAGACTTAATCTACTTTCAAAATGTTCATCATTACTTAAACAAAAAAAAAAAAAAATCACTCCATATCTAGGAAACAAAGACACTGACAGAGGCTTCTGTTAATCCTGAACTCTTGACCTAAAGGTGCAGGGCCAAATTGTTTCATGCTTCATCTGTCTGTCCACTGACTACAACATCACTTGTTTCAGATATTAATCCAGTAAAAAATATGTGGAGAATTCAAATAACCTTTCCTGCTTATTGAATTCATGCTTCTAGTTGGCAGCATTTATATTGTACTTTGTGTGAACAGCAAACATCAAACAGTGCTTAGCATTGGGAAATTCATTCCCTCCCTGTGCAGTGCATGCCACCCCCCCAGTCTGGAGGTAAAGCCACATACAAAACATCTTGGTAACAATTAATTTAATAAGCCGTTTTGAATCCACTTGTGTGTTAACTGTTCCCTAATTTCAAAGCCATGCAAGTTTTTAATCTTGAATACTCAGGGCTAGATACCCACCACATCAGAACATGGTGGCAAGTACCCTTGACATGAGAGGAAACGAGAAAATTACAGCAACAATTACAGAAGTATATCCTCCTGTGGCTCATGTTAACATTGCCAAATCCATGTATAAATCAGTACCAACTATTCATAGAATGTACCTGTCAGCAATATACTATGTGACATATGGCTCTACTTAATCAAATATACAATTCCATTTTTTCAACTCAGAATATTCCTTCAAGGCACAGAGTAGTCAGTCAGTCATTCACACTGTGATGTGGTTTAAAACATTTAAATATTTATGCACCATATTTTATTTATATGTATAGCTATGTCTGAAAGATCTTTTTTTTTTTCCACCCTAAGAGGAAACTGACCTTTCTGAAGGCCATTTTGCAGTAGTTGCCACACATGTCTTAGATGAGGGGCTAGTACTAAGTCAGAAATATTTTGGGTTTAAACAGCCTACCAAGGACTCTCTTATACTTTCTATGTTTGTTTTTTATTAAAAGCATTGTTCAAAATATGACAAAAAACAGAAATTGGAGCTACAAAGATTTTTGTTCACATTGATATTTGAGCCAGCTGTAAAGATTTAAATCACACTAGATCTTGTTTTATGAATGTCCTTTTGCAACAAGAAAACCATGGAATGCCCTTAAAAAAGAATTTTTTTATATAAAACAGATGTTTTATCCTTTTTTGGGGGCTTTGTTATTGTAGTGCCATGATAGGTAATTAATTCCCAGGCTCCACATAGGTCTTCAGGCAGATGAAGAGAATGATTTGATTTCAAGGCTATAGTGGAATAAGGGAATTACAGGCCTTCGAGGGGTCATTGCAGAAGCAAGGTTCCTTACTCTGGGACTGGCTTCAGCCATAATGCTGCTTGCACAGAATGTAACGTGAAACTAGTGTTGAACTTCAATAAGGATGGAAGTAGTAGCTGGAAACAATATGGTCTACTGCTCAGATTGAGCTGTGCTTACATATCATGCATCACTCACCTTTTCATAAATTAATGGCATATTATGCATTTCAAGACCCAGATTCTGATTATTCTCATATAAATCTATGTAGTTTCACTGAAACTCAAGCAGTTCTGGCTACATTTACCTTTGCATATAGCATTCATTGTCTCCTGATTTTTGGTGCTATCACGGAATTAATGTTTATTAGTACACAACAACTTTAGTGTAAACTAAAGCTTTTACATCTTGGAATATTTTTAATGAATGCAGTTGGTATTCTAATTTGCTATTAAATTAATCACAATAGCTACATTTTTTCTCACTATTGTATTTGCATACCTGCTGCCAAGCTTGAATTGCTGTATTTAGAGAATGAAGTGCATATTGACCAAAGTTGATGCAAATGGGGTCCACCATTATTGTGCAGTCCAATAGCCTTCCTACTGTGCCGCTGGAAATAGCAATCTGCCCCCAGACTTTGAAAGGCTTCACAACACTCTGCATAGTCACGTTTCGGCACTCCAGAAGTTTACAGTTGGCTTGAGTTGAAAACTGGATCTCCTGGAACATTGACTCGTCGCTCCACTGACGAAGATATACATGAGGCTCATCAAAGGAAATTATCATGTATTCTAGTTCAGATGGCATGTTCTTATCGGACGAAAATGGCTGAAGAAACTTTGGTGGTGCTGAAAAGAAAAAGAACAAATGAGACTAGAACATCACCATTGCCACATCCTGTATGTTTTTGTAAAATTGTGCTCTAACTGCTTGTACATATGATGAAAACAAGTAAAATTCATAAAAGAGTTGACATTTCTGAAATCTGAAATTAATCCTGTTCACACTGTTTATTAGATGTAAAATAGAACTGCAATTAATAGCAGCTGCAAACAAAAAGTATCTGCAAACCAAAATCTTTTCACGGTAAATAGACCAGCCAGCCAAACTGCTTTATCTACACACCGCACAATACTTCAGACTGTCACCTATTTGGAGCAGAGACCATATTTCTGTGAGAATTTTTGCTATAGTAGATGTATATGATATTCCACACACAGTACATTATGAATACAATAAAAATTAGCAATACAGTATTTGCTGACATGTGGCTGTGCAGGCTAACAGGCTCCACAATGAAAATTGTCTTTGCTGCAATTACAGAGAGTTCAAGACCACAAACTCACTGAGATGCGACATATTACCCCATTAATACTAGAAATTAAAGAAAACAGTCTCCTGAGACTAAAGCATGAGAAATTTATCATAAAAAAGCTTTTATTGCGTTCACTGAAGTCTCAGTCCTGCAAAGGGCTGAGCACTGTGGCAGCAGACACTGCAAGGCACGTACACCACTTGTGTAACATTAAGCATGCAAGTATTTCCATTGATGTTATTATTTATGTTGCTGGAACTACTCACAAGCTTAAAATTAGCATATGCTCAAGTGCTCTACAGATTTGGAACCAAAACACTCATCACTTTCCAGGATCAAGCCCTATTATTCTGCAAAAGCATAATGGATACAATAAGTTTTGTGCTCCCTTCGTGTATAACATAGCACAACGGAGTCCCAAAACTTAAGGCCTTTAGGTGCTATAACAAGAACAACAGCAGCATCAGCATAAACTCAGTTGCTGTTGAAAAATGAAACAGCTGGCTTTGATTTTAATCCGGTTTTTGCTTTTTCCAGTACGTGTAATTTTAAAGATCGAGCATCTGGAATTGGAGTGTAATACTGAGGAAGATTATGTACTGATAGAGGTAGCCGATAGACAAGAAATTACTTGCTAGACATTGAGTGTCAGTCTTAGTATGATTTGATAATGAATTTATATTGTAATACTTGCAGAAACACAAAAACTACTCACGAAGAAAGCTGTCCCTGTCAAAATTATCTAAGATATTTGCTCATCTTCCATGGAAAGCATTCCTGGCATTTGAAAATCAGACAATAATCTAAAGATCTCTTGGAATGTATTTGCCCTTAATGCAACGACAGAGAGCACTGAACAAAACCAGATGTAGCTCCAAAAGTGATCATAATTGAAATAACAGTTAAATCTGCAGTTCTCAGAGCTCTTCGAAGGAATTCTTACTAAGGGGGTTGCAAAATCATCAAATATTTTAATAGTACTGTTAATATGCTGGAAAATTTAAAAGATCAAATTCATTCACTAAGATGGCTCAAAACGAAAGTGGCACCTGCTGTCAGTAATCAGACTACGAAAACCGGACGGCTTCTACGGTTACCCGTTCCGGAGGGAGGAAGGGGACTGATCAGCCAGTATGTACTTTCTCAAGGCACAGAGGTCATCAGTTTTACCCTGAAGCCTGTACCATCGGTGGCTGTTGGTGGTAATTTCAAGAATGCCTGTTCGAAGGAAGAAATGGGGACTACAGACAGCAAAACAGCGATTAAGCAGCACGTATGAACTATATGCTTTTATTAGTCTGCATAAAGGAATACGTACCTGTGCCTAGTTGATCGAGATGATGGCAGAGGTGGACTTCCAAATAAGTAAACTGGATCAACACACTTAGTGATGGCACAAACCAAGGAGTAAAACAGGAGTCAACCCTGGTACAGGCTGCTAACGCCGTGGGGGTTACGAGCTGATCGCACGCACTTTGTGAGCCAGATTCACTTTCTGAGCTGCAGAAGGTAGATAAAGTGGTAGTTCAGCACTTCCATGATTTTATGGCTTTACAGTAAGACTTGACCATGTGCCGTGTTGGTTTTCTGATACAGCTAATGTCATCATTTTCTTTCAACTGCTAATGTTAGCATATGTACTTTGTCCCAAGCAGAACATAGCAGACAAGATTGCAATCCAACAATGCTTTTATCACGCTGCACTTTTAGTTTGCAAACTGAAATACTTGACCCACAGAAGAGAAGCATATTTACAGATAACAAAACCAAAATATACCAGGTATCTTTAATTGCTGAAATAGCTAAACAGAGTACATTACATGATTTTTTTTTTCATTTTATTTTAAGGAAACCAACTCACACCATCAAACTTCTTCTACGCATAAACCCTGTACCTGTAAGCTTTCTTTCCTTTGCCCTTTTCATTCTACAGTCATCATTTAAAAAGAATGTCTTGAGTGTTAAAAGCTCAGCCTGGAGCCTTTTACTAGCACCTATTACAACATATTAACTATACATTTAAAATGCCACCCCACTGATCTTTCTTTTTTTCCTAGCCATGCTCCTGACGCCATGAATTTCCAAGCATTATCTTTCAGTCTCTTGGGAGAAACTAACACTACATCACAATTCTATAGGTTGCTAAGACACCACTAAAGTACAAATAAACTTTCTAATTTAAGCCAAATCTATCCTTAATGTTCCTTATTCTCACTCCCTTTGCAGTTTGGCTCTAAAGACTTTTAGTTTAAAAGCATACACTTGATTCAAGAAAACTAAGTCCACGTCCTCAGCCCAATACTGCTTTTGTTTTTTAAAATAAAATTTAACAAAGGATTAACTAAGGCCAACTTACTATTTTTATCAGAAAGTAATTAGTTTCCATAAAGCACCGTGAATAGATGTCCATTGACATTTTAGAGATATTTTAAATTCAAACAGAGATTTAAATTCAAACAATGGCTTTCAAAGCAACATGTTTTAATGCTTTTAGGACCCTATTTTTCATCACTCCATGTGTGTTACTGCAAAATTATGCACAAATATTGTGGGTACTCAAAATGTTCAGCTGCAAATGCATAGGATTCCATGGATAGGTAAGTTTATCAGCATTATTTTGTGTTACAGAAACTAGCTAGTATGGTATTTATTTATGGTGCTTAAATCCAACTTTACATTTGTGGACATAAATCAAAATACTCATGTAGCGGTAAAACCCAACTGAAATTAGCTAACTATCAAAGAATCAAGACAAGATATCAAGAATGGATTACATTGGTAAAGGACGAAAGATAGATCACTTAATCAGATTTTTAGCTGCTTTCCTGTGCTTCTTCACCTCTTCAAATTGCCTGTTTACATTTCAAAAATGGCATTGTAGGCCTTTTGAGAACTTGGAAATAAAACTATTCTTTGTGTTCACATGATAAAACATCTATGGGAGTGGACTAGAGTCAAAGAAATGGGATGCTTCGCTTTGCTCCGCCATGGATATTCCTTAGATTGTTAGAACAAAGCATGGAAGGAAATCCAAAAGTCACCAAAATTCATATGCTGATTTAGACCATGAAATAATTTTGAATCTGTGAAACTGGTTAGTTCTCTCAGAATAACTGTCAACATTTTAAGAATTTTTTCTCATGGCATTTTGATTAGAAACAGAAATTTAGGGACATGAGGAATGAAAATAGAAAAAGGATGGAGAGGTGCAAACAACTGTTAACCAAACCATGAGGAACTTTAAAAACAATAATTACACTTTGATACGCTGAATTAAGACTTAATTTGCACAAACAGCTAGAACACTAACTGCAGTAGAAATGAAGGATATTTGTTTCTGAAATTTGAGGTTTACTCTGAAATTATAAATTTCTTTTCTTCAGAAACCTATCCCTTGAGTCACCTATCAGTGACTCAGCACTTTTATTTCCTTGGATATGTTCTTTTGGAGATGGATATTTTCATAAAATAAAAACCAAACAAAACCCATGAAATTCTTATTTAGTGAAATTTTATATACCTCCTCTTCATTTATTGAGCATTTAAGTATGACGGGACATCCCCATTCATAGCCACAATGATTACACAGCAACATGACAGGAAATGTGGCAGGATCTTCATATCAGGGAAATAATTTAAAGCATTTAGCCCTGACTTTTCTGCCCCACAAGCAGCAGACAAAGCAGAGGTCATATGAACTCAAAATGCTGGGAACAAAATGATGGCAAACAGCTTTTTGTTTCGTCATGGAGAGCCACCGTAGAAACCAAAAAGGCCCACCACTGAAACAATTCATAGTCCAACTACACACTTAAAAAACTAACCAGAGAGAAACAGCAAACGAGGTGGGACAACGTTGCTCCCTGGGACAGAACTGGCCTTGCATCCTCTCCCATGGTAGGGAGGGACAAGCGCTGGCAGTAGGACGGAGAGGAGCAGGACAATGTGGTCTAAACCACATCTTAGAAGGGAAAGTCACTCTACAGAGAGAATATCATCTTATAGAAATCATCTGAAAAGAAATGCAACGAGGATTCTTTCATCATTGTTTTCCCGTCTGACCAGACTTGTTCAAGTGATACTGTTTTATCTGTGAAGGGGTCCATTTGGTTTTTACTTAACCAGAAACGATATTCAGAATTATAGCTGCCACGTTGTTATGAAAATAAAAATACAGTAACAGTATAAACCAGCTACAGTACAAAATACACTAAGAACAGCATCCAAATAGTACAGTATTGCCTTAAAAAAGAACTGTAATAAGAGATCGAGTGAGCAGTTTTTAAAGGGGGACTGTAGTCCTTATAATCACTAACATGCCCCTCTGATGTTAAATGAAATCCCATTTAAACTTTTTGTCTAGGTAGAATTCGTCAGACCGTTAGCACTGCTGCTTTCGGCTTTTACCTTGCATAGAACATAGAAATCAAAGACACAGACCTTTGTCACATGCTGTGCACAAACAGAAAATAAAGCAGTGTTAGCTGAAAACCCAGGAAACTTTCTATTAAGTCTTGGTGTACAATACCAGGAACATTAATATCACAGAGATAGGTCTGATTGTGAAATCAGAATTTGTGCATCAAATGAATACAATGTCAAAAAAGCCTACATTCTCTTGGCTGCTTTGAAGATACAAAATGCACTGTGGACTGTCCACAACTTCTCAGCTGGGGAGAAAAGGAATAATTAGCTTCTACTGCTTTGTGTTTGGCACAACATGCTGAGGGATGGGTGTAGCAAAACCAGAGGAAATTATAAATAAAACTGACCTGACTTTAATACGAGAAATTTCTTTTTTTTTTTTTATCCTGTGAAATATCAAAATTTAAAAAATGGAAAATACCTACATTCGAAGTCATTATGTATTACAAAGCATGATAGTTTCACATCATGCAAAGCAGTTGAAGTTAAATATATGGCAACTGGGAACAATGACTTAACAGTGACCTGCATTATTCTTGTTATTTTAAGAGTGGAATATTTAAACCGAAACTGCCATTTGTGATGAAACCGCAACATGGGAAAATATCCACTGGGAAGAAGAAAGAGACCACTTAACTCATTTAATTTATGACTCAAATGCTGGTCTGAACCCAAATTGTTAGAGGTCAAAATCCAGTACATCATCTACTTTGAATAAAAGCTAAAACAATTAGCAAGAAACATGATCAGGATTCCTCACTTCAATTTTTTAAAAGTAGCAATTTAAGGCTTATTATAGAGTTTTTGTACTTGTTTCATGCTTTGTATCTTAAGGTATTTTCAGTTACTATTTCACATTAGTATGTCAGTAATTCTAAAAATACTGTTTACATTACACAGAAGATGCACAAATATATAAAATATTTTGTAACATAACCTGTATAAACAGAGAATGATAAACCCCTTTCAACCAAACCAGGGAGGGGCTTTAGTGTCTCACCAGCCAAACAGAGCTTTAAATAAAAGTAATTTTGGTTATAATTTGCCAGTCCTGCAACATGAAAATGCAACCTAGGAAAAAAATTTATTCTATGATAATTTCCTTTTAATCCCCTATCAATATCTTCCATAAACAGTCATTTATGCCATATATGATTCCTTCCACAGGCACTATACTAAATCCCCAAGGGGATGCTAAATTATTTCACTTAGGACTTTAGATTTGTTCATTCATTGAATAAACATTCATAAACGTTCATTCAAGCCTTATTCATTCATTGAGTAATGAATGGTCTACAAAATTCTTAAAAATGAAGAACATACACATATATACTATGTCTTTAACCAGATAGCTCTTTGTTTTTTATACTTCTAATTACTTCCTGATCAATCTCAGGAAGAGCTTGCATACCACAGGATTTGGATCATGACATCTTTGCATATTCCCCTATTCATTATTGGTTGATATACTTCAGCCTGCCAGCTTCTGCTCAACATATCATCTGGATCCACATCTTCTCACAAAAGTTGTTTTCCCGTCATACGAGCCACCTAAGTTTTATACTTTATAACTGATGTTAGGAATCAGTAACAAAGTACTTAAAACACAAGGGATCAGTTCTGTGGTATTAATAATTAGCATATCACAGAGGTTACCACAAAAAAAAAAAAACCAAAAAACAACCCTGCAGAATTTGAAGGAAAAAATATTATCATTGAGCAGCAGCTGCATGCACATAGCAGCTGTTAGAGTCTGACCCAAAATACAAGTTCAAATTAAGAAAATAAACTTCAATAAGACTATATATATACTTTACAATTAAAAGCGAAGTAAATTTGCTAACTGAACATACACTTAGAGCATGTAATTAATGTAAAATCATCATGACTCTTCAGGAAAACCGAAATTCATCTTTTACAGTCTTCACTTCTCGCTTTCATTTGCAGATACTCTCAGCCTTGAAGTTCCCTGGTCTAACACTCGACACTGGCTTTAAGCACAGCTCCTTGTGGCTCTTCTCACAAGTCTAAGATCTCATGTTAAACACTTGCTTTAGGAACAAGCCTAACATTGAAATTTACCATGGCATGGGGCAGTCTCTCAGAACCAAAAAAGTTTGGGATTTTTTGGTCAAGTAGAATTCAGAATACATTTTAGGGTGCTTGGTCACAAGAAAATACCCATGCTGGTAGCAATGTGTTTGTTTGATGAAGATAGACACAGCTGTGGCAAAGTTACTGCCAACGCGGACTTCTGATGGTACTAGGGGTCTAGAAAG
Source organism: Phaethon aethereus (assembly GCF_964289735.1). Taxonomy (NCBI): domain Eukaryota; kingdom Metazoa; phylum Chordata; class Aves; order Phaethontiformes; family Phaethontidae; genus Phaethon; species Phaethon aethereus. The sequence continues at coordinate 24,780,397 of NC_138582.1, forward strand.
GTTGGCCTTCTCTGCAGGTCCACAGTATCTGTCCCCACCTCCTAAACAAGGCTTCCCTTTAACAGAACGTGATCCTTTAGGGCTCAACTGTTACCTTAACTTGTTCTGTAGCTGTAATATATGTATTTCAGTGCCTGCGAACTGCTTCAAAACCTCCAGGTCAGTGACATGTGACTGGCACAATTTGCTCCGACTCCAAGAAGGAGGTAGTGTGCCTCAAACACCATAGGTCAAAGCCTCATCTCTGAGGAACAGCTGCTCTTTTTCTGACCTGTTAAGTTTCTCTGAGAAGAATCACTCCAGGCTGGTCAGGACTACTTCCTCCACACCAGTCCTTCCTGCAGACATACTTAGGAAAACTTGCAGTACAGCCTTGTTTGAAGCTAGTATAAAGAGAGATCAGGCTGAATTTCTATCGGAAACTGTAGCTGAGGCAGGGAATATTATCTTTTCTCTGATTGAAATCAGAGGTTTTCCTCATGTATCCCTCAGGTTTCTGGCTTCTGGATGGACTTCACCCTGACCTACATGAATCTTTAACTTTCCGGTCTACTGTTAGTTCATGTAGGTGTAAACTACACCTCTTAAAACTATTATAAATTCCTCAGGCCACCAAAAGTATTGGGACTAGTGACCCTGCAGTCTCCACGCACGTGCCTAAGGAGCTGGCAATTCATAACACCCTCCCTTGACTTCCCTCTTTCTCTTTATTGACCTTCAAATGCTTCAGTAGTGTGGTGCATGTTTTTTTGCTGCCTTCTTCCCTTTTCTGTTATCCCTGTTCGGTGAACTGCTAATGCTTCAGTTTAATTGCTGTTCTTTCACATGTAGCGCTGCTAATATCATTGCTGTGGGCTGTGCAATTGTATTCCTTGGAGTCTTCTGGTACCTCAGGGCCATTAGGATATTTCTACTTGACACCTCGATACCACTGAGGACAGTCACTATTGTGGAGCAGGCCTGCAGCCTCCCAGCTGAAAACTCACAAGTCTGGACCTTCTAGGCAGATGAATTCATGTTTTGCTGTAAAATGTTTCTGATGTCAATCACAGCCCAAACTGGTTTTATATTTTTCTTAATTATTTGTATTTCATTTTAACCCTAGCCTCTTTCTGAACGATTACAACTCATTAGCTTATCAGAGCTCCCTGAACGAAACACTGCATATAGTGATGAACCCTATTTGAGCAGAAAACAATAAACATGATTACAGTGCCAAATGCCTTGATGAAAAAAACCTACTAAATTTCACTACTTCATTTTCAGTTCCCACCGAGTTCACATTTCTGTGGTGTTAGGCTGACCAGGAAGGCAATTTTGCCAAGGTCCCACATTCAGAGGAATTAACCTTGTCTAAAACACTTAACTTCTCAATGATGAAAATGCATTCTTTCACAATTAACATCAAGAAATCATTTCCAACCTGATACTATTAATGGAAACCAGATGTTTAATTTTCTTCATTGATTTTGTTAGCCATGTTCGTATTTCCTGATTTCTCTGAATTCTGTAGCTTCACGTAACGTATATGTGGATGCTACACACTCATTCGGGCATGTGTTCATACATCAGCAGCAACAATCGGCAAATACCAATGATCCAACAGGGTCATTCTGGGTTTTCTGCTCTAACTATAAAACGTTAAGAAGGTCTTTGAAAGCAATTCCACTGCTGTTTGTGGACAGAACTTGTACTCATTTCTTCTTACTCTACATATTAACCAAAATTGAATGAATGCAAATAGAGTATCTGTCATTGTACATTGTTTCCAGCTGTAAACATAATGAAAAATGGATCTCCAGTGTTTGAAAACACCGACTAATTTTTTTTTTTACTGTTAGCATAGTAAGCAAGCTGTGTGAATAATAATGTAATGCTCTTGAAGTTTTAATATATTTAAAATAGACATTTGGCTTATTTTAGTCCTTGACTTGCACTGAGCACAGAATAAAGGTGACGTGTAGGGGAGTGCATGGAAGAAGAATGTTTACTACTAAGTTATACAATGGATTGCGCCTCAGCCTTCTTTTGTTAATTAGCTAATTTTACTGCCTTGAGCGGCTAAGAGGTTTATGGCCTGTTTGTCTTCACTTTTCAGTAATCCTTGTGTTCAGAAAATTGATGAATATGATGCTGCCAGGCAGCCTATAAATCTAAGAGAGAGCTCTTTTTGTGCAAACTCCATGGCCTTGCGTGAAGGTGAACTACAGTCTGAAGCTCATTTAAGACCAGCTACTCTTACTGCATATGAAAACAGTATCTTGTTTCCTAAGTCTCTTGAAAAAGATCTCTCAAGAGTGTAGCATTAGATTTCTGTTTTTCCCTCCTCCTTTAAAATTACCTTTGGTCATCAGCCACATTCTGACTGCTGTTCAGGACAATCCTCCAAAGATCAGAGGCTATGAGCTCTTTCTGATCATTTACAAGGTTGATACTGGGCAGCTGTAGTTCACAGACTTTGCTTTCTGATAGACTGAATTCCCGGAATGCAACAAATGATTTTTGAAGCTCGTCCCAGTACTCCAAGCTGCAAGGAATCTGTGATAAAAGGGAGAAGGCATAATTACTTTATGCTTGATTCCAAATATAATGGGATTTACTGTACATGCTAAAAATGCAAAACCAACTACACTAAGTAAGCTGTCACCTAAAAATCAGAATTGTAACTGTTACTCAGATTCTGTGCTGTTTTGACTTAAAATGCTTTTGACATTAAAATGTTTTTAGACCTTCATTGCAGTATAACACTTCAAACTTTCTCTTACTAGGTACAGAAATAGCTACATGTTCCACAGTACCCAAGAATAACAAAGACAATTCAACTAATCATCATAATAATACAATTATTTGTATTATGCAGCCAAAAAATCCATCAGATACCATCATATCATGGTATCAAGGACATTCTAATCCTCATTAAAATTTTTTTTGCTTGAACTACCTCTTTTAAGTTTATTACATAACAAATTACAAATTTATTAATTACCCATATGTTGTCATATTAAAATGATCAAAGATGCAAAATGATGATAGGCAACATAATGCCCTGTGGTGGGCCAACACAGGAATAAAAATCCTGGGACAAATCATGAAGTACTTGTAATCACATGATCTTTTCTTTCATGGAATATGCTATTTAGACAACTGTGTGATTTTGAAAACCTACACCTAATAAATACATCGTAGCTTCAGTTTAATCACATCCCTAATTTTAAGTCTATAAATAACCCACTTGGATTATTCCTGGATGCAACACAGAACTGGAGAGGATGTCATTAGAGACATTTCTAAAGAAAATAGAAAAAAAAATTTTAATAGAAGTGTAGATTTTAAAGGAGTGTGTCTTAGGCCTCCTTTTTTTTTGGTAATAGCATGAAATATGAGAATATGAATTTAAAACAAATGCAACCTCAGTAAGATATGAAGATTTTAGAATTAAAATACAGAAATGCACAGTTAGCACAATTGTACATGCACAAGAAATACTAAAAGTCAAGCTGACATAAAGCAAATATTAAAAAAATGCATATGTATGTGCTATTACCTTTTTTATCCCTGTGTGTAGACATACATATATAAATAACCAGGGAAAAGTAAGAATGTGGTAGAGAGGCATGTAAATCTAGGCACAGCTAGAAAAAGCTCTTCCTTGTTACTCAATAAGGACTATAATGCACATGGAGGCAACAGCAGGCTGATTAATTAACAGGAATGAAGGTTAAGAAGGAAAATTCAGGGAGCTCAGTGGTTCAAGCTGGGGAGGGCAAGGGAACATAAATAATCACCAAAGAATTCTGGAAGAATTAACATGGGGAACCACAGAGGATTTTTACTACATCTGTCAAGTCACAATGATACCTGAAGATTGAAAAAAACAACCACAGTCACTAAAATTTTTTTAGGTCGGGATGGAGGGAAAAGGAAAAAAAAAAAAGAAAAAAGTCTCTGATAACTGCCAGCAAAACTCTGATCCCAGTAACGTATATAACAGAGTAGCACAGCAATATCAATCAGGAGGGCTGATTTAATTTCAAAGACTAGAGTCTGAGAAAAAGGGATTCATTTAACATCAAAAACTACGCGTCATATACGTAAAGATAGCAACATATTTATTTATAAACTGCACGTTCAATTGGAAATGGTGAAGATGCGTAAATGTCAGCTGGAAAATTATGAGGCAGTATGATGATGCCTGGAAAAAGCAAATGCCATCCTGAGAGACATCAGGTGAGAGATTTCCAAAAGCGAGGGACAAGTATTAACTGACTTGTGTAAGACACAGTGGGGCCTCATCTGGAATGTGGCACACATTTCCAATTATTCGTGTTAAAACTGTATTAACTCACACTGGGATCTGTGCAGAGCTGAGGACCAAATAAAGGAAAACGAAAGGAACATGGTTGCTCTACCCAGACACCTCAGGAGAGTAACAGTTTAATAGAGGAAAAGGTCTATAGGAACTATGGGTCAAAACTGATTTGCTCTGTGAATAAAGTGTAAGGCTAGAAACCTGAAGAGAAAAAGAGAGGGAGATTCAAGGACAGCCTTGGTGGTCACGATAGCTGCTTTTAAAAGCTTGATTTGTTCATAAGATGGGAGAGTAACCAGCATTGTCCTGATGGGAGGAGGCTGGGCTTGGTGACCCAGGAAACATCTTGGTTCTGCGTTGCTAACTCTACAGTGGTGCACAGCAGCAGCAATATGAAATATTACATTACTGTGTTTGCAGCTACATTTATTCTTTTTGCTCTTAGTGTCACTATAGAGTTTTAAATTTCCTCAAAATTTCTCAGTGTTGAATTATTTTTATCTTTAATGCCCGTGGACAAAGACTCAAAATTGCAATACCACAGGAATGTTCCTACCCTTCAATTACGGATGTAACCACAGAATTCCCCTATGTTACCTATGAACACATAAACAGCAACTTCCATCATCTGCTGTCATTCATACTACATTGTGGAGTCATTCACACTCACATACTTCTTTTCTAAACCTCCACAGTCTCCATTGGTGATAAAACATTTGATTTTATTTAAAATATTGCAAAACTTGGATTTTTCCAATAGCATAAAGTCTTGGAATTATGCAATTACAAAAGGATCTGTATCATTTCTGACAAAAGGTTGCAGCCTTTCATGGTTGCACAGGTACTTCTACATACAGCAGTATTTATTTCTGCATCTGAATTCAATCTCAGTCCTTAAAATACTTCGAGATTTTTTAGGAGTCTGATTCAATATATTTGAATACTTTGTTTGGTCTTGCGTTTCTTACTGCCTGTCAACACCTAAGTTATCTTTTCCTGTCAATGCTGTTGAGTAACATGCATGCAACGAAAGTCTTGTAAAGTTATCTTATTATTTAGGATATTTATTTATTTTAGATTGCATCTTACAATAAAGCGCTGCATGTCTCCCTAATGAGAATCTCACAAAATTGGATCAGGATGGCACGTAGCGGGCATTTTAAAAGAGGCTAAGCAAGGTGATGAATTCTATTCCCAGTAAGATTAATGAGCTGGAAGAACAAGTTAAAAAGCACAATAAAGGAATTTCGTAAGTGAAACTACGATATGAAAAATGTAGAACTACTAGTAAGGCTAGAGGAAAGTAATATATAGAGATTGAAAATAAAGGCAGCTCAAAACTTGGAAAAAAACCCCAAACCAAACTGATTTCATATATATTGTATTTAAAAAAAAAAAAAAAGTAGGTTCTTCAATGTTCCTACCCACTCAGTAGATGGTGGAAATATTGAACCTTACCTTGAGGAAAAGATGGCAAAATAAAATGATCAAAACAATTATTATGCCATAAAGAAGTAATAACTCCCCTTCAGGCTCTGCTATAACCTAACATAGTGTATTTGTCTTTTAGGAACTTGACGGTAACCTCTTAAGCAAATTATGAAGAATTTGGAAAGGAACAGGAATGACCGCTGGACTCAGCAGTATGAGTAGCCAGAGAGCATATATCTCCTAACAATTAAAGTGGGCTGGTAAACATGTTGAAAAGATTATTCCTCTTTATTTTTGCTCACAAATTTTTTCCTAACTGTGTTGTAATAGGTCAAGAAATCTACCAGAGCAAGAGACAGTATGTTTCAAGATGTCATCTGCACATTAGAAGTAAAGTCAAAGTCACACTTTATGTGACTGCCTATACAAAATACAGCTCATGCTTTGGGACTGTCCAAACTGTAAGCTTTCCAGTTTGAAGCTTGCAAAAGACTTAGTTGACTTAGAATCTTTGATTCCTACATATCTAGCTTTATTTGTTCTAGGGGGTTTATTACTAATGCGTGATCTGGATAAGTTTAAGGAAAGATGGTAGCTCTGGGCAATATTAGCTGCCAAAAATAATAGTTGTGGAAGCCTGGAAATGGGCTATAATGCCAGAACTGACTCATAGGCAGTGGGAATAAGTGAATTAGCTGCAACAAAAAAATCCCCACATGTAGAATTAAATATGGTACTTTTACCTTAAAATATTTGAATAAAACCTAAGCTATAATTCAGATAATTGTTACCTCTTAGAAAATGTGACCGCTAGCGCTGCCCCTGTAAAACTAAACATTAACGAAGCATATCTAACCACAAACTTCTTTGCTAAACAACAAGTGTGTTTCTTCAACAGACACTTCTCCATAGCTTTTTGTCTTCTTTCCTAGCTCTCAAAGAAAGTTTTAATTGCAATGAGTTTATGCACCTGTAAAATGCAAACAGAACCATTACTGTACAGCTTGTCACTTATGTGTGCATCAAACTATTATTTAACTGTTATTTAACTATTATTTAACCAAGAATCCCCAAGTTCTGTTTTGGAAGAAAATGACATACTATGGCACAAACACTTATTTAGAAGGACTATTACGGCAACAGAGAGCAAAGCAGCATTCAAATGCTTTTTTTCCAGCAGCTTTAACAACAGACATCAGAAGCAGTAGTGAAAAGCTATATGAAAACAGCCTAAACTCTAAGAACTTATAACAAAAACTGTTAATACGACAAATGCATTTAAAACAAAGCAGAGAATTTGAAGGTTCCTCCTTTTTCTCTTTACTGCTGTGGAATAGACATTAGAGATCTGAAAATTGCGAGGCACTGTTGAAAATGGTGTATTAACAAATTCTGATAGGAAGGAAAGCAGCTCCTTCCGAGCAGCAGTTCCACTCCTACCCCCTGCGAGTACAGGACGCAAAGAAACAACTCGGCTGAAATAGCTGCCTGGAAGCAGCAATCTTTTGAATTAGGAGAGTGTGGATTCCTGTTCACTGTGAATCTCTTGTTTTGCTCTATTTTAAGAAAAAAAACCTTCATATGTATTACACTACCATAGACGTTGTGGCAATCACCTCTGTGAACATACAACTCTCTACAAATAGAGCCTGTCTCGATTTCAGCAGAGCTGAAACCTCTATCATATACATTTCCCCAAAAAAGAAAAACCCCAAACAAAAAGAAACTCAAAACCTCCCTTAAAAACCTGCATCCTACAAGTAATTTCCTGCACACTTGTTAACCCATCAGCAAGACAGTATTAATAACCAACATGAAGTATTCCCCCTAATGCACTACAATGTGACGGATCATGTTTTTTCTTATTCATCATATATCGTGTCACACATTATCTGTACCAGAATAATTTAATTCCTATTTGGAAACTAGAGGTCAAGAAATGCTACAGAATCTGTTAACGCTGTGTTACAGATTCATAGTGTTATCCATGTGTTGTACACCCTATTGACCACATGGATACTCCTCATTCCCACTTAAAGTTATGTTTAATAATAAGACACAAAGGGAGAGAAATGACTTGTTGATCCATACGTGATTTTTAAAGGCTTTCATGATCACAACATGCTTCTAGATTTTCCTCTGATGTGATGTTATCCTCCCAGGTTTAGACTATTTTGCTAACTTGGACTTGAAAAGCCTTGGGTGCACACCACATCACCAGGTACGTTTCTACAGCTGAGCTCTCTGGCTGAGCAGAGGACCAACACCAGTGCACTTGCACAAGCTGTCACGCTACCATAAATGATCTATTATTCACGATACATATTGTCATAATGCTAACAGGTCTCAGACACAGACATCAGTGCCATTTAGGACAGAAATAATTAAAATATCTCAAGTTCTTAGCTAATCCCATCTTTTTCACAGACGTCTTTTTTGACTCTAGGAAAAAGCTACTGCCATCTGCCTACTGCTTTGAGGTTGGTGAATGAAGGGTATATAAAAGTATTATTGTTTTATTACTTAAATACAGGAGCATAAAATTTTTAAACTCAATATAAAAAATGGACCTTTAACTACACACATGCAGATCTCTCAGGCTGCAAAATACATCTTGTCCAGCTGAGAAATAAAGAAAGATATTAACAGCCGGGTTACAGAAGAATGTGCTTATACTTTGCTTTCAGCGATGCTTCCTTTTCATTCATGTTTTTGCTAGAAAATAAGCTCCTGCAGAATAAATGTTCATTTCTGGAATCTCAGTCCCTCAGATGGTGGGCGCTTCCTCTTGGAAATGAAGTTACTCTTGTTCCAGAAACAACTACTGTACAAGAAAATGCACACAGAAGACAGGAAGCGTGTGTGTGTTTTATCTTCTCCGAGCAGGGCCACCTAAGTGAACGAGAGGCAGAACACAATACAAACTAGTACTTTGTGTCAGACGCCAACCCATGCTGAGATTTTAACTCCAGCTTCCTGAGCATGAATAAACCGATTGCTCTGTAATAAAGCTATTCTGTTATTAGGATTTTTTACTGTTTTAGGGCCAACTGTCTTAAAAATACAATTCTCCCATTAGGTGAACAGAAGTTGCAGTAGTAGGAAATAAAAAGCTTTATCCAGATTTTTATTAGGGAAAAATTCTGGGCAATAACTACCAAGAACATTACTTTAAAATTTGGTTTTCAAGTATTATTTATATAAAAATAGCAAAAGAACCCTGAAAAAAACCATATTGTGTAGAAAGTATGCTCAAAATAAGATTAATATTAAATAGAATAAAACCTCTGTTACATGCCTGCTCACACGACACACACAATCCAATCTGACCAGTGGAACAACATTTTGGACAACTGTAGGGTACTTCAACATCCACATTCCTGTTTATCTTATGTGATTGACATTGTGAAATCGTGCTACAAACCGAACTGCCCGCTGGATAACATTTTTTTAGCCTTCCTCAGGGCTGAGATTGTATCATATCAGTGTGGAAAACAGCCTCTCCTGGCACAGCTACAGACCACCAATTTTCCCTTTTCATGAAGATCCAAATAAAAAAAAAAAAATAAAAAAAGATGTGGTGGTTTACAGTAAGGTAAAAATTTAGCCCAGTATTAGTAGTATTAGGATTAGCAGTAGTACTAGTATTAAAAACATTATTTCTGTAGAAAGTATTTTCTGTCCCCCCAGCAATATCTCCTTTGTATTTTTATTACGGCTTTCTGTACTTTGGCACCATTTTGATATGTTACGTACCCATATATTTTCGGCAGTAAAAGTCATTCCACTATGGTGCGCTCTCAATTTTCAACACTCGGGAATAATCAGATACCAAAACTGGAGAAGCTTTTCAAAATTACCCCATATAATTTCTTCACAGAATTTGTTTTACTTCTCTCTGAATTTGGTTTAACAAGTTTTGTCCTAAAGCTAGAACATTTAAATTATAAATACTCACTTTAAAATGGAATATGCAATATCTGCTTAATTTAATTTCTTCCCCTATCCATACTGAGGTCTTTTGCTGAATAAAGAAAATATCTACTATTTTTCTTTCTCAGTAATAACATATAGCTCACCTATTTCAACTCCATTTAACAAATTTATTTATGGTCTTATTAGCGTATTTATTTCATTTTATTTAAATTTACATCCGTACTGCAGTTTATAAAATAAATATTAAATAGAGTTATAATAAAGAGATGTGAAAGAAAACTCCTGCCTTCTGAGAGAAATTGTTCTTTAAAAACACATAACTGCCTTTTAGCTGACTTTGGAAAAAAGCTTCTATACATCTTCAACTAATAGAAGCTATAAAAAACCCTTTGTAATATTGGAACCAGTTGAGAAACCACAAGTATTCAAATGCAGGAAATCATGATTTTATAACATTTTAATGTGATCTACTCTTGGGAAACAAAGTTAACCAAGCCCTATTTCTGTACAGGAAATATTCCACTGTACAGTTGTAATACATTGTGGTGAGGGGTACAGCTGCAAATTTTTCACCTGTAATGCCCCACTGGTATTGTGGCTTACTGAATTGCATCAAGATTGCCTTCCTGTCCGGAAAGCCCTCTAAGTACAAACAAGACTCTAAGCCCAGGTTTTATTTTCCCTTGGTATCAGAATATGGTAATTTAAGAGCCCTGAGAAATGCTTTTTAACCTTTTAGAAGAAATATGTAGCATTCTTTTATTAGGAACTATGTTCTTTGCCTTTTTAAAACAACATGTGACCAACTTATCTTATCAATTTATCAGGCTAGCAGGTTCAGAGCGAATGCAGGTGTGTAGAGTAATGTAATCTGTCACAGATACTGACTTTTTTCTTTATGGAAAAATTACCTTAAACACACTAATAGCTTTTGTTACGAAAGCACAGAATAGCGCTATGCTATAACTGAGAAGATTTCTGATGGACTTTCTAAACAAGAAAATGTATGTACTATTAAGTGTCAAATCCATTTTATTCTACTAACTGCCGCTCATCTTGAGACTGAGTTCACATGAAGATCACTCGCTTTTCTAACAGAAAAAGCAACAGTATTTCATTTAATTTATTAGGGTCTTAATTTATTGTTACATGTATTGAGAAACACATTTATACAGATAGGCAATCTTACATTAGGGACTTCTCTATTTCGTGCAATACTCTTTATTCTCTTTTTCTGATACAAGAACAATCTTCCACATTTTATTTAAGGCTCTTAATTTTCCAAGTTTCAGTATTTATTAATAATATAAGCACTATGCTGTTGAAATGCAGTCACCTCTGGGACTGGGTAGCAGTCTATTAATACAGAAAGTACTGCGTAATTTTTGGTGTATGGGCTATTTTGACCCCATATTCGCACCACAGTAAAGCCTGACTCCTACAAGAAGTGCCCCGAGATCAGCATACAGCAGGAAGGACTTTGGTTTGCAAAGTTTCATAAATCAGAGTTACAAAATCTGAAAAGTACAGAACACGAGGAGAGTGTAAATCTGTCATTAAAATAATCTGATGGTTTCGTCAGTCATCTGGCACCCGGTAGAATTTTCACTGGCTCAGTAACCCCAAAGGGTAAATTTCAGTGTGATGCACAGGCAAATTATGCACAACTTCCATTAACATTCCCAACGAGTTACGCTTAACTCCCTGCAGACTGCACAGAAACTGCAGGCCAAACGATACAGTCTCATCTCAATGCAGTGAACACTAAGATCACACAGCAAAATAATTAAGATTATACACACAAAATACAGTAACAAAATAGTAAAGTCTGAGATAATCCTACTCTCAGGCAAGGAAGTTCACAAATAATGTTTAAAGCTGGAATTCCTAAAGAGAACGGGCTCTGTTTCAACATCTGCTTAAGTCTCACTGTGTGACATTGCAACTCCTTTAGCCCCGACTTCCTTCCTTGCAAGAAAATGAAGGCGATACTTATCATTAATAGTCAGAGTCTTAACTCCCGAAAACATGTGCAAAACTCTGCCCAGCGTCACAAAACTTGCTCACATCCAGATCATCTGAAGTGTAAGTGGCTCAGGCTAAAAGCAAGCCTTCAGCCCTACCCTTCAGTTGTTTACACGATGACCTGCATCCATCTTCGTACGCATGCATGGATGTAAACATGGAAAGCAATTTCCTACGTTAGAATAAAAGGCATCTGTTACAGTTCTCATTTATGATCAGATACGCTCAATAATTTTACTGTATTGTTTCGTCTCAAGCTTGTCACAACTCCACAGACAGAAATCAGAAAAACACTGTACAGAGTCTACGTACAGTAGCGGTATGACTAGTGCAGTCATTTTCGGTAACATCAAAAAGTAGACTTTTGAAGAAATGTAAGTTTTAAAAAGCAGAATCCCAAAGCACCAAATCTGCCTTCTGAGCAATTCACAACAGCTAGACAAATTATTTCACCATCCATCTAAAAAGTCTGATTATTTGAAGACAGTACTGAACTGCATGGCAGTAGATTCAAAAATTTGCAAACCGACAGGTTTATCGATAAGCACAGTTGAACTTTACAGCTTATTATCTAATAACACTATGAACTTGAATCACTAACCTGTCACACACAAATCATCTGGATTTCCAAAATAGTTGTTGCTTTGGGAATGTAAGAAATAAATCAAACTTGAATAAAATTTGTGGTTTCCCAAAAAACTCTTTTCCCAGACTCTCAAATGCCCAGCTGAGCACTGTAGCCCCAACAGGGAATGAAAAGTAAAAAGGAAGCAGAGGCAGCCAAAAATGAGGTATCCTCTGTTAAAAGGAAAAATGAATGTCTTTGACATTGATCATAATTCTTTTCCTGTTGACTGTCATGTCAAATCTTTCCTGGAATAATGACTTACAGTAGGTCTAATGTCAGTCATTCTTAAGCTCATGCTTCCTTAAGCCACTGTTTAAACAACCACAAGGTGTTAGAAAATGGCTGTTTACTGGCTGACAGTATGAAAAATCAGATTCCAGACTGCAGAGTGTGCAAATGTTTTATTTAAATCGCATAAGCATGTAGGGCAATTCAAAAGACAATTTTTTGAGCCCTTACCTTTTGAAGTTGGAAATATTTTATGTTCTCCTAAAAGAGTTTTCACCAGCTCAGCAAATGCTCTAGTGAATTTTACCAGTGGTTTTATTTACCTAGTCTTTCCTTATTAAATCTCAGTTAAGCCCTTGCAACCTCAGAACTATACTCACTGCCCTAATTTTCTCTGGTAGACCTTGAGATTTGGTCTCTTTGGTCTCTTAATTTAATCACCACTTTTCTAAATCAGGAATAAGTGCTCTGTTTATTAGGACACTATATAAAGAAGAAAGGCCAAAAAAGGAGACCTCAGCACACATTCATCTTTTCATCAGCTGTTATAATGCAGACTACACTTGCATGCAATAGGAATCCTGGCAGGTACACAAGGGAAACATCCTCAAATACAAAAACCTGTCAGGGTTATAGTTCAGTAGATATTTTATTTTAACTTCACATGAAGAAATGAACAAATGCCATAGCTTATCTTCCCTTTGTCTTGTAAGCTTTAACAGCTTGTATGTCTCACTGGATGACAATCCAGGAGAAAGAATTTTAAGTCTGTGTTGGTGATGCAGCTTAAATAAATCCCAGAGCTCAGAATTGTGAGCATTACACATTATATGATCATGTTGATTAGACAAATCTGGTTTTCTCCACCTTTTAAACCCATGGCCACTCGTGTAAACACTCTTGTGACAATACATAGCTTTTTGTTTGAGACATGGGGCAGTGCCAGCAATATCCCTTATTGGAAAGATAACTCTACAATGGAATGGCAAACACTGAGCATCTCTGTAAAAAGTTCACTAGCTAAAACAGGTCTCCAGCTTTACAGGAAATAATTTGTATGTCCTGCTCACCTGCTTGCACAGAAAAGCAGAACACTTCCTTGATGGCATACAAATTACTTTCCTGTCTTGGTGAGCCCCTCGCAATCTTTGCTCTCTCCCTTGCCAAAGCAAACCTGTCAACCTTGTTCTTGGTAAAGATAAATGATATAAAAACTTGGCGCAGATGAAATCAGAAAAGTAGAACAACGTAGGCTAATCAGAGGCAAAGACAAATGTAAATCTGAGATTCTCAATACTGCAGGAAGACACAGGAAGACACTGGGAAACTAGACATGCAGTGCAAGTACAGTTTTAAGACCCACCAGCACTTTCTTTGAACTTAAATGCCTAAATGTAGCTAACTCCGCATCGTATCTGTACAATTTGAAAGTCACTGTTGAATCACTAACGTAACTTTTTTTCCTGCAACTCCCTCCTTCCAATTGTACAAATGCCACAGAAATGAAGAACGCTTATCCTTTCTCAACTGCTGCAACCTGACAGATCCAAGGAACTGCACAAGCATGGTTGAATTTAGCATTACATGACAGCTCTGAAATACAGTCCCTTTTTATGGTGTAGAATATATTCTCCTTCAATCATTCTTTATGTTCTGGGACAGAGGCATTATCTGCATAACCATAAACTATTGTCTGGAATTAGAAATTGCTCTTACTCCTTTCTTCCTAAAGCCATATTTCCAAAGCAACCAGAATAATCAGGGTGGAGGAAATAGCCACAAATTCTCTTTCAGCTGTCCTTGTAACCAGCTCAAGCCAATGTTCTCACCAGTGAGGAGATGAGGAGAGAGACTATGAAGCCCTTCCTCTGCAGTTTAGATGTCTAGCACACTTTTGCTCCTGAGTTGCTCATGTATCTTCTACAACTTTGATACCCCCTGCAGGAGACATTTCTATATATCTTACAAAACATATTCTGCTTGAAGGCTATTAAATTCTTCAAAGTCCTCAGTGGAAGACATTTTATGGACAGATTGACAAGAATGAGACTCATCACCACCAAGAGATTCCAACTTTAGCTGCTATGAAACAAGAGCATCATAGAACAAATAAACAACCTGCTGCCCTATGACAACGAGCTGGTTGCCTTGTAGCACATAGTTTACTATTAAACTGGGAAACTGAGACATACCTTAAGTCTTCACGTGTGAATACTTGCTGAGACAAATCTATAAACATCTGCACAATTTTTACTATAGAAATTACCTGCTTAAGAGAACGTCCAAAATGTAACATTAACTGTTTTTGAGCAAGAACAGTAGGCTTTGTCCCTCTGGTTTTGTGTACGTATTTTCTGTAAGTATGTAATACAATAGGTTTTTAAAGTTGCTCATCCACCCATCTTCAACCAGAAGACTTTCTCTTACCAGCAATCTACTTGAATGATTTAGAAGTTTCATCCATTGTAACTGAGAAAGTCTCAGAGAGCATCCTTTTTGATGCACCAGTATCAATCTTCAATAGTTTAAAGTAATGACATTGCTCCTTCATTGTGCTTATTATCTTTTGAATTAATTTTCTGATTTTTTGCCGAGTTTGGACTTTCCTCTGTTCCTGAGGTGTGAATATGATTCTCACATCAACACTGTTCTACCCTTTACCCTTACTGATTTGTGCAGTAATGGATTACCCTGGCTTACATGACATTAGATGGAATCAGCACTGGGATTAACTTCATTCTTACGAAATGTGTGCTGTTTTAAGTGAAGTTATCAGTGGAATATGCTTTTTCTTCTCTATGTATTTCAAAAATAAGCTTAGCAGTATTCAAGATCAAAAGGGTATGCCTTTACCAACATTTGAATTGCTGCCTGAAGGTCTTTTCTGCAGATCCCCTTTATACAAGGGGTACATTAGTGGTGGCTTAGAGCAGTATTTATCACATTACCTGGACAAGACACAGCCTATTTACTTTTTAATCTTATGAGAAAATGAAACTACTGCTCTTGTGTGTATATCCCTTCATCCCACATTAATCTGTACTAAGATATTTAGCTGTATCTAGAGCTTTCTAATCACCAATCAAAAAATCTCACAACTTGAAAAACAGACAACCATTTGCAGAAATGAAATGGAAGCTGATAGAACAGTGAAGAGTTACTAGTTTTGATCAAGGAACTGGAAGGATGTTCAGTATAAAAGACTGAGGAATATCCTACATCCATAGCACATCTCTTTCTTGATACAGAACCCAGTATTACCTTTTTTTTCCAGTTAGTTATACAAGGTTGCACCCAAAACACTTGTAAGCACAGTAGCAAATTGGGTTTTGCTTCACTTCATTGATTTTGTGTTCCAAATACAATACTAACAAAGACAGGACATACAGGGGTAAGAACTTGCAAATACTAGTATATAAACCTTAAAACAGTCTTGAGAAGGTATATTCAGAAAAGATCGTGGCAGTGATGTAGACATAAGAAAAGGTCTTCAGGTCATAAAGGACTAGAAGTGATGCCAGACAGTGGCTTTAGTACCCAAGGATAAGAAACACATTATGTCACTGAAGAGGAACTCTTCAAAAAATTAAGAAGAGCTACGAGGGAAGTCTAAAGGTGTTTCATCAAATACCAGTTATTTGAAAGAACGGTAAATCACATAAAGCCAAGGAACATTTGTAGCACCTGAAAAAGGGACAACGAGGGATTAAAAATTAAATAGAAAGGGAATGCAATGTCTGGTAAACAGGAAGAAGAACAAGTTCAGATATCTTCCAAAAGAAATACAATCCTGAAGCAGTTTCTTGCAAGTGCATCTAGGATTCTCTCTCACTTCCTTCAGACAAATAGATGAAACTTCTATTTCAAATAGCTAAAGAAAATGCAACATACCACACCGCGACAGAAACATCAGTTCTTCCTTTTCCTTCCACAAATATAAGCAACAATGTTGGGATTGTAAAAAAGTATTAGAAACCTGACTAGCAAAACTGCTTACCTTTTGCAACAACACAAGTAAAAGCACAAGAAAATAAGCTCTTGGGACAGTCTAGAAATAGCAGCAAGGTAAGGTTTTACAGAAACAATGCAATTCATATCACGTCTTATAATCTGAAAGCTGTTCACTTATCCTTTGGCCGCAGCAGATGATACACAACAGCAGTATCTAGAAAAATTCTCTTTATGGTGATGCTTTTGCAAGTTCCAGGAATTTGAAGACTAGCTATAAAAACAGAGAGGCTTCTAAAATCTACCCATGAAAGAAGTTTAACAAAGATAGAAAGCTAGGTGAAATGTCACAGCAACTTAATCAGAAAGAAAGAACATGCAACTGGCAAACTTTAAATTCCAGACAAACTACAGAAGTGCACCTTTGCCTGGATTTATGTGAAGTAAGGGATTAAGGGAGACTGGTTACACAGCTGGTGACATTATGGGTCCTCATAGCATTTGAACATATACACAATCCTGTGAAAGTTTTTAAAATATATTTTTAATATACTTTGGAATCATTATTGTCTTTAAATTTAGACACTTTTTTAAAAAATGCTGAAGGCTTTGGCTTGCAGATGTTTCTCTAATGTTTTGTGTCAAGAAGTGAATAAAAGTATTGTCTTTTTATATTTTGTGAATTTTCCATATGCACTAAATACGCAGTATATTAAGAAACAGACATATATCTATACAGGCAAAAGAAGTGGAGCTGATGAAAGATCTCCTGATTAATTTAAATCAGAACCTAAAGTTGAAATGGGTATTTGGTAAATGTAGTTTACCTAAAGAATATGAAAATTGACTCTGTATTACTTATTCCACCCACATATCTATGTTAGTCTAATCCACATATCTATGTTAGTCTAATAAAAAAATACATATTGTCCATGTTTAAAATGGCTGTTTATCTACATTTTGCAGAGCTGTTCTATGTAGGTGCATGGCCATTTCTGGAAAATATGATAAATCACCACTTAGTGTACCAGGCAACAGTTACTGCTATAATTAATGGCCCACTAGCAAAATGTAGATCCTCTTGTAGACATTTCTGCATTCCATGTGCCCAAGAGCACGGTTTTTGAACAGATGTCCTCTAATTTGGCTGATATCTTTCACCTCTTCCCTTGTAATTGAAAGGCCAGGGTAGTAATATAAGACTTACTAAGAATTAATTAATCATAAAATTGGAAGACCTTAAGAAAAGAGTGTGCCACAGTAAAAAGCATCATGGAAGGAAGCCATACAGGCACACTTGACCACAAACTTAAAACGAGACTGATGGAAACAGTTCTCTGCGGTCAATGTATATGATTAAATGCAAATCTGAAGAATTACCTGAAGACCAGTAGAAGTTGACAGAACCTGAGAACTGGTAACTGAGTGCTTCCTTGTTTCTATCTTACTGTCTGAGGCAATTGCAGGGGAAATGAAAGAGGATTGCAACTACCTTCTTTTCTCTAGATCGTAGAATGGAAGCACAAAGCAGAAGAACGTCTATGCTACTAGAAGTCCAGCTGTGTATGCCCACTTGAAGAAGAACCGATATTCCCCCTGTACAGGGTCATATCATTACACAAGCACATACAGTATGTTCATGATGTCTGTTATCTATAATGGGAGCTTAATGTAATTATACCAAAAACTTGGTGTGCTGTGCTCTGAAAATACCATTCTGAAAGAAGGCAAATTACTGGCTTTCATAGCAACCTAATAGGGTCATCAAGACAGCATACAATAACACAATTTTGATCTTTGATTCAAACCTCATGCCAAGTGGAGCTGATTTTTTTCCATTTAATTTTAATTTTCATATAACTGAAAGGAGCTGACATTTGGCTGTCTAGAGGGCAAAGAAATTGGCAGGACACTTACATGATCTCACTAACAGTATGTGCACGGTAATAACATTATACCATTTATCTGAGGAAGATTATCCTACTTATCCGTAACTCAAAGCATATTGGTGCGTAATTCAATTTTAAAAGCAATTGTTAAAGTTATAGCAATAATGAAATAGAAGTCAACATTTCTGAACAAATAGGAAGAATCGGGAGATATTTATTTCCCTTGACTGACAAAGCTATTCTGATTAACAGGCAGATTTAAAAAAAAAAAAAAAAAAGATCCAATTTGTAATACAAAAAGAAATTGATATTAACAAAATTAAAATCGAGCAAAAATCAAAATAGGTATGCAAGGAGTAAGTGAATTTATAAAGATGAATTACACTAGCAGGAGAGAATGTAACTACCTGATTGTGTATTTTACAAAGCAAAAATTATCAGAGCTAAGGATCAGTGTAATTGTGAGTTATGGTCTATTTTTGGGGCACAGAGTGCACAGCTGCAGCACTCAGCCCTCCTTTGAAGGGCAGTTCCATGACCTCACACAGTCAAACTGCACTGCTCACTTCAACCCTCTCAAAGCAAAATGAGAGAAAATAGATCCTTTCTCTTTACCCTGTGGGTCTTCCTAGAAGCAGCACAGCCATCAGCCATCACAGACCAGGAGAGGATAGCTGGATTGGAGATTTTAGTTCAATGATTCCACTGAATCTTGGCAACTTCAGACCAGGTCTTTCCTCACACAGTTTCAAATCAAATGAAGTCTTTTAAGCAAAGACTGATGGATGAAATCGTAGGAAGACAGAATAAAACCTCTGCATGGTTGCAAACCAGAACTGATAAATTTGGCTATAGCTTGTTCCACTTTACAGGTAACTGGTTAAAACGTTTGCACAAATAGTTTTAAAACTGAAGATGTACTCGAGCTGTAGAATTTGCCTCCCATTGATTTTATAGAGCTTCTGACATTTGTTCTGTGCTCATTTTAATAAACTTAGGTTTGAAAACATTCACTTCACAGTAGTAACATTTTCTTCTGTTAATGAAAGTAGAAAACTCTGAAAGAACCCACCTGAAGAACATCTCCAAGGTCAGCAGTGCTAATATCTGGGTCCTCAGTGGTATTAAAAGGAACAGGATTAATTCTTACAAGAGTGAGCACTCTGGGTTCTGGATATCTCCACAACATCATTCCTGGACTATCCTCGGTTTCATTGTAAAACACAACTTCATAGGCACTGGGCAGTTTTTGTGCTTCTGTCAAGTGAAAGAAAACTATAATCTGTTATAGAATTTCCAGAAAGAAACATGCTCGTTTATGAGACCAAAGTAGTTAAAAATAAACCCCTCAGGATCAAAAGGAGAGAAAATAAAAAAGCAATTTCCCTGACTTTTAAAAGATTACAGCTTAATGGAAAGAAATCAAAAAACTTTTTTTTTTCATTCTAGCAGATGTCTTTTCAAATGCTTTTCCAAAAAAAGTAAAGTATTCATTGTAAGGGGCAAGCAATCTTTAATATGTTACTACTGTATTTACTTTATAATTAAAAAAAGAGAGCAATAGTATTCTTCTTACCTGCATCTTGTATGTACTGGAACAGGCCTGTTCTCAGATCATCTGAGGTATGCTCAGTTTTTGAGGCCTGATTCCTTTCCGCAGAGGAACGAGTGGGGTGCGTACGTTCAGGTATCAGTGTCTCTACAGTACCCTTTTTAGTGAGGTACTGCCACAGAAGCTCCTGGAGAAGAACTAAACAGTTCAAATGCTCTTGACCCCAGAAAACCTTAAAAAAAAAAAAAAAAAGATAATAGACAAAACAATTACATACAAATATTTAGCCATTTTTGAAGGAAAAAATTCCCCAAAACAATAGGAACTCTATACGGCTTTCAGCCTGCTCTACTTCTACCTTAATTGCTTGCAAGTGTCTTAATGTGAAAATAAAGAACAGGAACAATAAGAAATCTCTACAAAACCATTTGGCAAATTTGTTCTTTTCATCATTTGAAGGAAAGCATTAATTCTTACCACTTACAATTGATACTGATGCTGCCTGGAAGAGTACAGAACTCAAAAGTGATATGCAAGAACTTACAGCTGAGTGCAGTACATAGTGCCAGGACTAGTCACAGGTTTTGCAGTTTAAGATGCAACAAAAAAACCTTAAAAATGCAAGTTTAAACTATTCAAAGACCATGTTGCTCCAAAAGTGGAATTCTGGAATGCATTAAATACTGAGTAAACGACACCGCAAAGAAAATGACTAGAAAGACTCCATCTTAAGCACAAATATCGATTATATACAGCATATAAATTGAATGTGCTGCAAGTTCTTAGAGTGAGGTTTAGAAGTTTAAAGTTTTTTGAAGTTTAAATCAGAAATTTAGAAAAACAGCTAAGAAAAACTGGCAAAGTCCAGAAGATTCATACACTTCATAGCAAAATAAAAAGCAAGTAGACACTCTTCTCTCCCAGTTTTGATGAGCAGCGCTGCTTTTCTCAAATCAAATTCCTGTTTGAGAGAATCACATTAACAAGTACAAGTCCTTTAGTCTTCATGTGCAGAAGTGGGCTCAGAAGCAATAGGGAAGACAAGGAAGCAACTAGTAATTAATAAAGAAATATGACTGGGAACCAGTGTGGGATGAAAGCAAACCCACCAGACAGTAATTTATTAGGTCCATGGTAAGGGTAGGAGTAAAGTAAACAAGTCAGTTGTGCACATAAAGAGTAGTGCAAATTTTTACACTGGGGAATACCAATTTTCAAATATGAAGAAAAAAAAAATCAGAAGATGCCTAAAGGGAGTGTAGTATAAATGTCAAGAAGGAAGATTTTCCTTCCCCTGCATCTACATGGAATAAGCCAAGACCCCTCAGCTAAATAGCCAGCCCTGAGCTAAATAGCCCTGGGCTACCCAGGTCATCTCCCTAATTCAGTGCATCTTCTCTACTGCAGTTTCTAGAGTGCCTCTGGGCTCAGCGTCCCACACTTGGTCTAGCACCACCTTGGAGGAGCTCTGTGTCACCGAAGCTGATCCCAGAGGCCTCAGTCTCCCACTAATGGAGGAGGGAGGAACGCTTCCCCCCCACAACCCCGTTTATTAATTTCATTTTTAGGCAGCCAGAACTCCAGAGCACAGAATTCCTACTACAATATTAACAGATGAGGACCAATTTCACGTAAGCTTTCTAGGCTCTGCTGTAATACAAATTAACAGTGTTAGAAGATGAGGTCATGTTTAGAGCTGGTAAAATCATTAGGCATAAATAAATTAATTTGAAACAGAATTGCTAATGTTTTTGTCAGCATTCTCAAATCTATTCTGCCAGACCAAATACTTAACTGTTTTCTGTAAAAGCTAATTATCCCAGTATATACTCCAATAATAAATGGCTTTCTCAGATTTATAGATATTTTTCTGTCAAAACCCCACAATTTTGGAAAAAATAGAATAAACTTTTTATCATTAAAAACATGTAGAGTTAGTCAGCCAAGTACCTGTGAATAACTAAAAAAGCAGATACACAAATGGACTTTATCTATTCATTAAGATATAATTTTTAAAAATGTATATAATTCAATTATCACTGTTCCCAGTGCTGAGGGTTTAAGAACTTCTAATGCCAATTCTGGGAAAAGACCTAGTGACAGAACTAAATGTCAAAATTTCCTTTTTGTGTTTTATGTACTTGATTTATATATTTATTTTAAAACATTTGGTGTGTATAGATACTACAATAAAAATAATTAAAACAAGACATATCTTAAAGCCCACTTGTTTAAGCCCCACAGAATCTATTTTTCATTTCAAGAACTCCCATGCTTCTTGGACTGGTTTCAAGTTGTGGGCACTTCCAAAAAGGAGACGATAGCATGGAAAACTGAGTATTAATTGCTACAAACAATGTTTATAATTACTCCCCTGAGAAACTGGTGTAAGTTTAAAAAGAAAGGATACGTATTTCTTAAAGCTATCCCTAGGCATTACAGACACATAGCTCATGGACAAACACACACACATCAGAACAGGGTCCTAGATATTAAATGTTAGCAATATGATCCAGTAGTTTTAAGGGAACACACACATACAGCTACAATATATGGCTTAAACAGTATTTTAAAAAAAACAAAACAAAACGCTGTACACAATTTTTCAATCAACAGTTTCACATGAAAAAATAGATACCTATTGTAAAAAGTGAAATAAAAATCACCCAAAACAAGCAAGCAAAAAACCCCAATCCAATGAACTGTTGTAGGCTGCAAAGCTTTACAGGCTTTCATGCAATTTATTCATGAAATCTCAATCATCCCAAGCCAGTCCAGCTCAACAGCAGAACCATAAGCATCTTATACAGACCTGCAGCAGTCCTCCTCTCAAATCGATGTATATTTTTGGAATAGATTGCTCTGGGCCAGGATCACCACTGTGTTTACACCACTTGGCTTCCACATTAACAGAGCAGCAAAAAGGGCCCATCAGAGATCTGGCTCTTTCTCTGAGACTTGTTTTTAGTAGGAAATCTTTTATGTCAAGGACAAAAGATGATCCATGGATTCCTAAAAAGAGAGAGAGACAATTAATCCCACTGGTAGTTATTCTCCCAACATTTATGGGCTTATTTCCGGAATTCACTTTACCATGAGCCTGTGAATCTCTGCCCGCAAGCAATTACTGACACAAGTAGTCCCACTGACTTTCATGGAAATACTTGTGTGGACAATCGCTCTCCTCCCCAAGCAAGAGCACAACAGTTAGGCCACAAGACTTGTGATTTTTTTTTTTTTTTAAGCTTGCTCTTCCGACACTGTTGAGCACACTTTATATAGTGTTGCAGTTATGGAGCAGGTATGTCTCATGCACATTCCTTGCAAAGAACTATTTGCCAAAACATTATGACTTTTTACATGTGTGAGTATTTTAAGGCTTATGAGAAGAGACATTTTTCATTAAACTATGAAATTTTTTTCAAAAGCATATATTAAGAACAAGAACAGCTGCTTCACTTCATTATATTTTGAACTGATAGGAAATAGCTATTTTGAATGATTCTCTCTGCTTTTAGTCAGGTTAGTTGTTATAAAATATTGCCTTGTTAGGCTTTGGAGTGCTTAGCAGAAGAATAAAGGTAATGTTTGAATTCAAATAATTCAAAACAATTATTGTAACTCAAAATATATAACATGTGTTTACTTAAAAAACAGTTTAATCTAAACTTTTCACATCATAAGCATTTGCACTTTATAGAGCTTTATAACACATAAAAATGATAATGGCAGGTTAGATTTATGACAGAACTTATGTATTCTCATTAAAGACACAAACATTTTTAGGAAATAAACACTATCTAGAAATATCACATCTCTTGTGAATTTAACTTACTGCATATCACTGTTTAATAAAACAGATCGTACTTAATATCTCAATATTTCTTTTGTATATTTACATGAAAAGCACTACATGTGAGGTTGGATTAACTTTTTTCTCTTCTGGTACTCGTACTTGGACTCGACTCGACTTGACTTGACTTGGACTCTGAACGCTGAATGTCACCATACTTCATAATGCCCATGACTTATTTTCCTAATGAAACTGGATATTTACCAAAGGCAAAAGATTAAAAAACACTTAAGGCTTACATACAGATGTTTCAACGTACAGTTCCTTTTTATATTTTCATACCTTTGCCGGTAGAAAAATCCCACAAAAACACAACTTACTATTTTGAATACATGCAGTAAAACTTCTCCTATGAATCTCTTTTAGAGTCCAGAAAGAAGTCTGAATCCTGGGAGTTCTGATTTCAGAATATCGAGAAATATTTTATACAATGGAAGGAAAGATATTGGATCTTTTTTTTAATCCAGCATCCACTAGGAAGGGGGTCCAACAGTCAATAATGGCATTGAATTGTATTCAACCTGCGTAGGTACCACAAACAAGAATCTCTCCCTTGAGAAGTCTGGAGTTTAGTTAAGAATGATCAAGGGCTTGAGTGAACCTTTGTCCCATGCCAATCAACAGGACTGTTGTCACCGATAGGGAAAGGGGTTTTAGGTCTGGGTTATATATGCTGGCTTCTGAACCCCTGGGTCTGGTCTCATGTGTAATAGGTTTATACGACAGAAACTGTTCAGTGATTTTTTGACCCTGACCTTCAGTGATAATGAAGAAAACTAACATCAGCACACCCTGATGCCTCTCCTTTTGGTATTGGTTCAGACTTGATTCTGTAAACAGTGGAATGAAGCAGCTTCACATACAGTCTTAAACCAAGAAAAAGAGGTATTTTTATGGGAAGGGCTCACCCTCAACCTGCTATGCCCAGTCTAGTTATTTTAAGAGGCACTACAATATTTGGAAATTCAATTTTTTATATACTCTATACGGAACTCTGATTTTAAAGAGGAGAAATTCTTGGTAACTATTGCACAATACAGCAATATACAGAAATGTTCTATAGCTTTACTGGAATATGTGCCAAGTTGCAGAAATAACAAAAGGGAAAAAGAAATGCCAGAATACAAGTGGTTTTATTTATGTTTTCTTTCACTGGGATTACACTTGGAAGGATTATGGTTTGCAGTCTTTTTCTGTTGTCATCTCAGCTCCACAAAGTACAAAGAAAACACAATATCCAACAGCTTAGAAACAGAACTTAGCATTCAGTACATAATACTGCTAGTTCAAAGTCAGCTGTGCCTTTCTCAAATGCTATGTAAACAATGAGAAATGAAGACACAGTTAAGAATAAGGAAGTGTTGGTAAATTTTAAATAAATGAAATATTACAAGACACATCCATGAATCGTGTCCTACAAATACGAGGAAAAGTCAGGGACTCAATGAGAGCTTTTTGTTTTTCTTGCTGTGACGCAGATTGCTCTTGTGTAGGCAAGAATCACAGCCTTGTCCTTCCTAGCAGTTTTATCTGCATGCCCCTTTGGGGATGAAGTGACTCTTAGTATAAAAACCACTGCGCTCTTAATAAAAAAAGAATGCAGAGAGCATTCAGACAAACTTGCACAAACTGATGTCTTGAGGAAACTTAAAGAAAACAAATGAAGAACAACAAGTATGCACCAACTCTATAAAGCAATAGTAAATAAAGAGCCTGAGGGAAGCTTCATTGGGGTACTATTACTATGGAAATCCTAAAAGGATGACATCAGAAAAGAAATAATCTCACATCCTAAAGGAAGGGAGTGAAAAAATACCAGTATACACTAGAAGGGAGCTTATTTTAAGATCGCTAAATGCCATACTAACATTCAAAGTATATGGTCAGTGAAGTTGCTTTCCTACAACTAAAGCAATCACCTCAGAAAGGCAAAGATGCAAAATAAATCTCTGTTTTTTTCCCCTCCCACACACTATTTTCAGTCAGTCCTTTCAAGCATCTCTCACGAACTTCTGTTGTAGAATTCTAACTTCAGTTTAAACAGATTAAACCAAAGTCTCCATTTGAAGTGAACTTGAAACGGCACCACACAAGTAATATATCTTCATAAGCGATTGTTGTGATATGTAGAAGTTAACTTGTTCTGTTTGGATTATTGCTCATGAACACCAACACACTTTTCAGTACATGCAATAATTTACTTCTAGGGACAAATAGTTTTGTGACTTTAAAATACTCCTCCAAGAGACTAATAAATATGAAGCACTTGCTTTGGACAGTGTTTAACAAAGGCTGCCAGCCCTCCATTGTCAGACTCCACCCAGACCCACAACAGCACTGCAATATGCTGCCACACTAACTGAGCAACATACAACTTACACTAGGCTTCCGCAAGCCATTGGAAGGATTATCTTTATGATGACATGCTCAAAAGGAATATCAAGGTATTTTTATATGGCTGGAAAAAATGTAGGAGGGTTTGAAAAAAAGTTAGTACTTGCTTGGTAATGTCAAGAAAATCAATTGCTCAGAAATTAAAGATGGAGAATAGTGAAGAAAATTTACTAAAAGACGACATTCGCTTTGACATTCTAACCCCTTTCTGTTTTCAGCCAGCAGAGACTTGATTTGTGCTAATACTTACAAAGACATTTCACACAATCCGAATATCCGAATATAGTTACAAATATATTATATATAGGTTTATATATATATTATATATATAGGATATATATGTTTATAGGTTTTATATATAAACATTTTTATATAGTTATTATATATATAGGTTTACATATAACTATAATATAGTTATATAAGCATTTACCAATAATAGGAGGCTCCATGTTTGTTAAATTGCCCTGTGTGCATAGATCTATTTGTGTGTATAGAAAAAAAAAGAGCTGGCTCATCTTAATAGATGCAGCAAATACATTAAAACAACTCTTGCCTTATAGCAACAAACACTTAGTGTTTAGTCACAACAGGTGTTAAGAATAAGTTCTGTTATTTTTCCTGGTTCACAGACAAAGGAAGAGACAATGCTTTGACATTAACTATGGACTTTCTGCTTTCAAAACCATTTAAAAATACTGATATTTGAATCAACTCCAAATGAAACAAGTAGAAATGTAGCAAGAGTTTTTTTTCTTTCTATTATGCTCTGTGCATTTGCTCTTCCTTATATAGCTACAGATCCTGTTTGGTTCACTGCACTGTCACCTAATACAAGACAGAGCATGATTGTAAATTGGCAAAATTCTATATGGGAAAACATTTTTAAGAAAATGGAAACACATATTATAATAAGTACAGCAAATGGCACTGGACTATAGTCGAGCTATCTTTTGAAAAGCCTCTTGGAAGCTGGTAGCTTTGCTACAAACCGAAGCTCTAGGAAGAAAATTGGTTTTCTCGTCTTGGGGCAGCTCAGAAGCGAGACTGCGCCCCAGAGCCTGCCAGGCTGGTTCAGACTGGGCAGGATGCACGTGAGCGACGCGGTCTGCACCGACCGCGCTCCCAGCCAAAGGATGGCGGTGCTCTTTGAGGGAAAAGTCCAGGCTCTCCCATGGGCCCTCCATGCCTGGGCAGCTGCAGGTTAATTAGTAAGTGGTTTTCCTTAGTACCTTCTGCTTTAATGTCAGACATGACGAAGGTGATAATCTGTGATATTTGCTTCTGAGCATTCACTCTTCGTATTTGCAACTTCAGTAGCTGCTTAAATGTTGCCAAAGATACTGACAGCTTTGAATACGTAAATATGTTCTTATATCTAATATATGGGTACAATTATCTACATGATTTTTTTCCTCTTAAGAAAACTTCAGATACATCACGTAATGAGTAGTTACACTACAGTTACACTGCTCTGTTGACCGGTATCCTCTACGAAGCAGCTTCTGAGAAGAAAGGGTAACAAAGCTAATTACAGGGGAAATACTGCAGTCAACTTAAGAGTCAGCCAATTTATTCAAGTCTAGAAACAGCAGTAGCACACAAATGGTGAGCCATAAAGGACAACTTTTCAGGAGAGATTTAGTTAACAATCCACTGACCGTGCTGGATTTCTCATTAGTGCAGAGCTGAATCTTATGATAGTTCATTCTCCCCACGAGAACAGTATTTACCTATTACCAATTAATATTCTTCAGTGAAAGAGAGTTTTTCAGCATTACATGGGGACACGTGCGGGCTCTGTAAAAACACGAGATGTGTAACACACGGTAAACAGAAAGTAATGATCTTAAACAGGCCAAACCCTTGAATTCGTCACTAATAAATGTCCCCATGCATTCAGCAGTCCTGGCTGCTGGGAGCCTGTTTTCTTCAAATACTTCAAACACTAAAATCCAGGAACATTTATTATTTTAATCCATTACAGGCAGTGCTTGATTTAACTTTATTGGTTGTGGTGGTGGTAGTGGTTATAGTGGGGGTAAAGCTATGTTCTTTTACACATCATTTCAAAAGGGCTTAATTATATTTTATAGCTTGGGCCAGGAATCCTGCTTGTTTTGTGTCTAACAAGGTTCAAATGGAGTTCAGGTCAGTGATGAATCAGAAGAGAAGTCAAAGATGGTTATCTATTTGAAATGAGCTCATCTCCCTTAAAGAATAACTGGGCAGGTACATCATGTTCATTACACTACTACATACTAAATAGCTGAAAAATCTCAATTCACTTGTTGATTCGGTAATTTTGGATTTTGTGATGCCTGATCAGAGAGGGCATATTAAAGTTACGATTTAAAGTCATTTTCATTTCTGGTCAAGGCTGCCTTAGGTACACGATAATTGGGACTACATTTGTAAAGCTCTATATTGCCCTACCTTTGTCTAAGTGGAGAAAAATGCATAATGGAAAACAACAAAACCAGGGGTTTTTTTTGCATCTGTGAGTCCAGCTTTCAAAACTGAGTGCTATACTGCCATGAGTACTACCTGGTTCTTGTATCATAAACACTTTATTTTTAGATATGAGCAGTTCTCAGAAAAACAACTAACATTCTTACTCCAGCTTTACAGATGGTCATGGAGAGGTTCTTCAGTTAAAAAAAAAAATCTATGTATTTTCGCATCTTAATTTTAGGTGGTTGGTTGAAAACTTTGGTTTATTTTCAGGAGATAGCTGGTACGTACAACAGGTAGTTATAAAGTTGTAGACACTTTGCATTACTGAAAAATCAGACATTGAATGGCTGCACAGTAAATGAAGCATTACAAAATAGTGGATGCTGCTCAAAATGTAGCCCTTTATAATTGCCGCAAGGTTGAATTAGAACTACAGCTTTGGTGTCCTGCTCATCTGCTCTATGGTTGATTCACTGGATTTCAACTGCTTTAATAAACTAAATAGTCCATGAACTAGAGGGTAAAAATAACCATCCTGAAAATAGTGCCTGGCAGCACCTGAGCTGTTTGAACCTCTATAACCCAGTGAATTATGCTTGTGGAAGTCCAAGGCTTGGCAGATATACCTAGGACATAGAAACTGAGCAGGTTTATCTGCACTCTTGGGATGTGGTTCCCCAGGACTAAGGTCAGTCCAGGTCCAGGCTCCTACATCCCAATCTTCTCCTCCCTTCAATCCTCCCTTCGATCCTTCCTCATTTCTATACTTCTCTGAATTCTCTTTTGTGCCAACATGGTCATTAACATGTACCTGTCCAGTGAGCCAGCTGAAGGAGATGATCTTGCTGGAAATAACTCACTGAACAGCTGCCCAAGTGCCAGAGCTAGCGCAAGTCAGAGTGCGGAAATGTGCGGCCAGAGTAACCGAACCTTCCTGTGGAATTGCACCTTCTGTTTGGGAAGTAAGCTGCGGATCTCATCCCATAAAAAATGTTCTTGCCATAGAAAAAGAAGAAATGTGTTGCCAATATGTCAACAATTTAAACGACTTAAGAAACTGGTCCTTAAGACCGGGCAATAATGCCTAATCTCTGTGTTCTGTACCTCACACCGCAAAATGTAAACTGAACTGGAGGAATTGCACAGAAAACACAAAATGTACAAAGAAAACATTCAGCTTTCACTGTTTTCTGTATTTCTTCACGAATGTAAATATTCTATATAATTGACTACCATGAAAACGCTGTATCACCTACTACTGCCACATACAGCACTGGGATCCACCCAACAAAATAAATTCCAGTCTTAAAAAATATGCAATTACTTTCAGAATAAAAACTGAAGAGATTACAAAAACTAGCGTATTTGTTCTGAATTGAATTTCATTTGGAGTCTACTTTTTAAATTCAAGTTATTTCGACTGTAAATGCAGTTCTACAGAATTAGTGCATACTGGCTTGAATCAAAAACCTACAACTAACTTCTTTTCTCCACCCGCCCCCCCCCCCCCCCAAACTTGTTCGTCAGTAGCAATTCTGAACCCTGTTACAAAGTACCAGTAGGGAACCTGACCAGGATTAATAGTGGTACTCAGTCCTGGGATTAGGTGGTGTCTTGTTTCATGGATTCTAGGCCATCTGTTCTTCCCTCCTACATTATACTCCTGCAGAACTATAAACGCACCTCCACCTCTGGGACTATAGAAAGGAATTAGAATTCTTCTGCTTTTCATTATCACAAGATTCAGTAACTCATTTCATTGTCAGGATAATCCCCTTTTACTCCTTCTTTTGCGCTTGCAGGGTATGCCAAAATGACAAATAAAATCCCAGATGTTAGAGACCTGATGAGGTCTCCACCTTTTCTTGAGTGTTGGGTTTAAGCTACTTGGGACATGGTGTCAAATCTGACAGGACCCTGATGCCCACACCCAATATTCATTAAGGTTTGTTAGTGATTTGTATAGCTGTCTACAAGCCGCACTTCCACCTCAATCCTCAGTGGCCATTTAAATATTTATTTTGTCCTCTGGCTTTTACTGACGAAGAATTAATTTCCTATTGTTCAAGTGTTGGAAAGAGTTTATATTTCTTTCTAAAAGTAACAAAGGTCTTCTGGGTGTTGTAAATGGCTTGTTGCTGCTGCATATTATTTTAGGTAGTCATATCTAATTTAATGTTTTATTTCCCCATGGGCTAACTTGCATATCTGCAGCATCCAAAGGCTATGACAACGCCTTAACAGACTTTTCTCGAGGGAGTCAGTTAACTCCAAAATGAAGTTTGGTCTTTGCTCTACACCAATTAATAGTGCATTTAATTTTTAATATTTCAGTAAAGTATCTTAAGTATGTAATTTCTTTCAGGTTTAGTAAAAATACTTGTGATTATCATATGCTCAACTAGTGTTTACTTTTTCCCCTCACTTATATGCTAAAGTAATCATCTCTGCATACGGGACGAAGGGCTGGGGAATTCTGTCTATGATCTTTGGAATATTTTATGTCCGTAACTCTCTCAGTTCAGACACTGAACAGCAAGACTTCCCTCCTGTGTCCAGCCAGAGCAAAATAAGGCTCCACCGAAAGGCTACAGGCTTCTTGCTGTCTTTCACTCTGGGGAGAGTACAGCCCTCAACTTCTCTCATTTCTCTGCTCTTTTGGCAGGTAGGTAGTGCTAATTTCAACGCCAAACCTAAATTAACTGAAAGCCATATGTTTAGAACTGCATTCTATTGCCTAGTATTTATTGCTAAAAATTATTTCAACCTTAACGGCATGTGACTCTTCTGGAGTGAGCTACATACCTCAAGTGTGATACCAAGCAATCTCAAATCTGACGGGCACCCGAAAGCTCTAGCCACTTTGTAGAAGATGCCACATACTTCAGAGGACAAAATCACTGAACCAGGTCTAACAATAGTTCTTGAACTTGCGGTTTTCATCAACAGTACAAATAAGCTGCCAAAAATGAGCTAAATGTTTCTTATTTGCTTGTGTGAAATGGGTACAAGTTTTAACTTGTAATTCTAAGCCACGAAATATAACATAACTACAGATAATGACTTTATTTAACATCAGTATGACTTAAACTCCTGCCCTTAAGGGTATCAGAAACAGGTACTGGTAGCCTCTTCTAAAGTAAAATTAGTACTATCTTTTTTTGGCAAAGTGATTTTGTTTTGGTTTGTTTTTGCCAATACGCTATGTCACATTCTACAACAGTATTACTTTACTAAAACCAAAATACTCAGGATTTTACCGTAGTACAGAGGAGAACATAAGTATTCTAGCAGAAATAGTAACCGTGTTGTTATAAGAAACTGTTGTATTAAAATATGAAAAATGATGAAAAAATGCAGTCCCTTGAGAGACTGAAAGTTTGAGGTTGTACAACAGTGCAGCAGGATATGTAGAAACGGAGGTGTTTTAATTTGATCCAACTGCAATGTGAGTGTTCCACACTTACAATTTATTTTATTAGAAGTGAAACAATTCAACTAATTATCCCCTCTGTTTTTTAGAAGCTACAACTTTTTACTTTCATAAGAAATTAATATGAAAAACTAAAACAGAAGGCCTTTAGCTTCCATGATTAAACCAGGAAAGTCTAGAGGGAAAACTGATAATGAAAAAAAATACTTATATGGCAAGCTGCTTTCTTAATTTCAGCTAAAAAAAAAATCGAATCATTACACAGGGTCACGCACTTTTGTTTTCCCCCTGTAAGGGAGGAAAAATGCCGACAATACATTTTTGTGAGGTTTTTTTTGCTAAATAATTCCTAGCAAATAGGATTCCTTACAAACCAACTTCATCTCCGACATTAAAACTCATCTGGAAAAGGGGTCGTTTACAGTTTATAAAACACTGCCACATAAAATGTGTAAAAAACCGTATTTCACTAAAAATAGCTTGTGTAAGTAAGGGATTAGAGTAGTTTCTACTGCTATAATTGTTCCTTTGTAGTTTTTTCCATGATGTTTTTGAACAGTGTTTTTAACTATGTTTATTAAAGTCAGCACATCAAAAAGGATCAAAGAGAAAGCTAGTGAGAACCAAAGAAACCCCAAGCGTATTGTGTTGTCTCACTGGGGAGTTATGCAGATTCAAGTAAACAAGTGCAAATTGTTGAGGTTTTAATGAAAATTTTCTACAATTATTGTATCTGAAGTCATTCTATATAATAACATCTGTACAGCAGATGGCCATACTGTACAAAAGGCAAGCAATGCTCCTTTTTCTTCCTGTTTTAACAGTACATCTGAGATGACTACTTTTGTCATTGTGCTTAGCTTGGTTCAGCAAATAATTCGTAAAATGCAGCTGCTGCAGATGGTCACAATAGTTATTTGACTGTAAAATCAAAGACACAGTGAAGTATTTGTGTATTAGTTTCATTCTATTAAAAAAAAAATCTGACATTAACCCTGTTCAGCTCAAAAGGTATAACTATAAAACCTTTTGTAAAAAGAAAAGTAGTGAAGAACTGACATATTTAAATACTCCTTGCTCCCAAGACACAGCTAGTACTCTTTTTTGTAACTGAGTTAGCTTGCATAATGTCTTTGCAATAATAAAACAAATCTGGTTAGTAACTGCAGTATTCTTCTAAAGTATTTTTCACGCAAGACTGTAATACTGTTTCCCCCACATGGAGTAATTTATCTTCTTTCGTGAAGTTGTAATTTCTACTTTGGTTTCTATCAGCACTTTAATTTCAAATTAATAATTTTAAATAAAAATCCAAACAATTTATTAAAAGAATTTTTGACAGTTTCAGTCAGTTTTGTGGAAAGTGTGTCTTTTGCACTTCTTGAAACTTAAAACAATTTATTGCACCGTCGAAACAGCATGCAAAACCTCATGCACATGTTATTCTATGATTTGATGTACTTTCTTTTTATAAAGCAAAGATAAGGCAACTTTAACTGGAAAAAATGTGAAAACAGTCTGTTGATGTCTGTTATGAAAGTCCTTCATATAGAATAACTAATTTCCACTTCGTTAGATTCAGCATCAGTATTGCTTTACTTAAGAATGCTTGCCAGCCTACAAACATACCGAAGATTCATGTAGAGCTTGTGACATGAAAAATAAAGATTGGCTTCCTCGGATTGCCAGAAGAATTAAGAAATAGAATGTTTCTGAGGCTTAACGTGCAAGGCAAGGTATGACCTCCTTCTGGGAGGATGAAAACTCCAGCGTAAGTGATATACACTGCTGAGTTTGCCAAATTGCTTTATAGTACAGAGACGGAACAGGCTCGGCTTTGATATATTGAAGTTTGCTGTGGACACCATAATGTAGCATGGGACAGATAATGTATAAATGATAGAGGAGAAGTGATGGAAGGAAAAAGGATTATTACACAGAAAGAAAACTAGAACTATTTAAAGGATATTAGAAAGGCATTTTACTCAGTTGCAGTGCTTTCTATACTAGGGTTGCGATCCGACTGGAAAAGCGTGGGAACGCAGGCACTGTTCCTGCCCATACTGCTGTTTATTTATGGACATATCAAGAGTTTCAGGCTCCAGCACTTTCACAGGCTTTCATGTCCTACGAACCTTAAATTTTTCATTTTTAACTTTTAAAATAATAAAGAAGCACTGAAACTTGCTGGCCTGAGGAGAAATATTTCTGATGAAAAAGAAATAAATCACCACCTCCCTTGGCCTACAACTTGTTCCTCTCAGCTACAGGCCACTTTACCTCGCAAGCTACTCTGTCAACTACCTACATCTGGCTCATCTCCACATCATGTAAAAATACCACCTTACTGATTTTATTAAAAGACTAATAAAACAATTTACAAAGACACTCAAAATGTCTTCATTTTAAATGAGTCTCTGGCATCCTGTTAATTGTACTCGGGGTGTAAAATTTCCTTGCAGCTCTGCAGTAATGAGGCTGGAGAACCCGTTTTCCCTGGGTGACTCTCAGCTGTGCAGAGGAAGCATGTAAAAATATAAAACTTCATAAGCCTGGAGGAGAATAATGGTATGACCCAATATTTACATAGTAGCATATGTCAGTGCTCTGAACAATTATTTTTATATTTTTTAAAAACAGAAATATAGGGTCCTAACAAGAAAAAGTAGTTATAGAGTGAAAACTGTCAAAATTTTGCTCTTTGAAGTGTGTGTTGAATTATCAGAATACCAGACTAGTGGTTCTTGTAACCACTACTCCAGCCAGTATTCCGTCAATAAATTAGTAATTACAAGCTAGAGGTTATTAACTACAAAATTAAGCACTCTTGGGTGCTGCCTCACTGAAAGAAAAACTCAGGTAATGGAGTCTATCAGGGATTTGCTATTTACTGGTGTGGATTTATGACGTTAGCTAGAGGAGTTCCCCTCAATGCCCCATGCTTTAAAATAGTTACTAGATGACCATTTGAACAAATCAGTAGTACTTCCAACTTTCAAAATCTCTTACCTGCACTTTTATGTCCACTTTTAATATTCAGGCTCCCACTAAGGTTTGACGAAGAGACTATCAAACAAGGTTTACTGGGATGTGGGATGGTTTCCATCGAAACAACCATTTGAACGGTTTGAATGGAAATTTTCTGGAAGCAGGAAAGAGCTCGCCACAAGTTTTCTTGCACTGAAGCCTTTTGCGTGGCACTGGTGTGTGCTGCAGGTAGCAAATCCTTTGTACAGAGGTGTTTGGTTATCGAATTGACATCTTCCTCTGGAATAATGCCGGCTGACAGAGCGGTCTCCTTCCTGGGCCCATCATCATCATTTGTGGTTATGATTTTCTTCAAAAACTGGTTTATTTGATCAAGTCTGACAAAGCTGAGATTTGCTTTCAAAGGTTTTGATATGTCCACATTTATGTCAGCTGTAGGAGACAATTGGAGAAATATAAGACGTTATGCTGCAATTATTCAAGCAATGGAAAAATATTAAGCATTTAGTGGAGATAACATTATTTCTACCACGTTTCATTAAAGGGACTGAATCAATGCTAAAATATAATGAAACAGTATTTTTAAGAATAAATCTGAATTAAAACATAAAGAAAAGTTACTATAAGCGATCTTCACTATACACAGTTTTAAAGGAAGAAACGTGTCAGAATGTCAGTCTTATTTCCTTGTTTCTTCCCAGGGATCACCACAGCTATCTGAAAGACACACACTTTATTCAAGTGGGTAGGAGGGTAAATACATTAGTCCTTTTGTGTCAGAATGAAAATATACTTCACATTCTCTTGAGTTTTACATCTAATAGAACTATTTGACTAAACTCCAAAGCCAACAGCGAACACTTTCAACACATTTAAATGAGTGAATAACATGTGTATTCTGTTGTTTCCTACACAGCTAATATGCGGTATTCTTAAAATGCATTTTCAAACTGAAATGTGAAATAAAAAGCAAATATAAAAACTGAGATATGTTTAGATTTCTTTGTTTTCCAGGGAGACTGGAATAACCTAGTATTTTTAAAATATTCTTTGTCTGCATACTAAAGGATTTTGGTACTTCCCAGACTGCTAAATGTCTCTCAGAATTTTTAGAAATCACAACTAATATGAACGACATTAATAATAGTGATATTTCTAGTAGCTGAGATGTTGCAATTACCAAGATTATTTCACAGATAGAAAGCTGGATTTTATAATGGTTTGAACTTATTTCTGTGCTGCTATCTGCCTTTTTATCAGTACATTACGCATTACAGAAATCCAGATTTAACTTAGTCTTAAAAATTTTTAATTTCAAATTTAGCTTCCTCCTAGTAATGAGACAGCTACTTGGGCAGGGGGAAAACTTTGCTTTTCACTTTGCTGTTTGATTCCCACCACCCTACCCCCAAGAACCAAAAATTATTACAATTCTGTGCATATATCTTAGCTAGATTTAATGTTCAAAGAAAACATCACGACTTAGTTTCAAGTTTCACTATAAATATATATTGGAAACACTGTTTGTAGAAGGTTTTACACAGACTAATGAATATTTCATCAAAATTAGGACTTAGTTTCAAGTCGTCCAAGATCATGTTCTACTTTTAACGCTGATGCAAACCCATGAGCTCGATTCTCCCACTCTTTAGGTATATTACAAGTTTTTACCACAATGATAAAGGGCTGCAGAAGCAGAGCTTCGGAGCTGCTCTTAAGCATAGGCTTATCCTGACTTCAGAGAGTCCCAAGCACATGGCAAAGCCATTTTCTGATGCCCCAAAATATCTGGGGGGTCTAAATTTTATTTAGATGCTTTAGTATCTGAATAGCTAAGTCTCTGAACTTTAAACTAGCACTTTTTTCTACAAAAACAAGAGAAACATACTAATGGCCATGTAAGATTTGTTACAGCTGAATTAAAAACCCCAAAACAATCTTAGAAAAAGTCTGTAGAACTCCACAAGCCACAGCTAACTGAAATTTAAGACTGAAAAACTATTTTAATTGTAACTTACAATTTTAATTAATGGTTTTCTGAAAATGCTTTCTCTTGTGTTAAAGCCTTCCACGCTGAACTAGGAACTGTGGCAAACACTAGCTAACACATGGCCCTAGTAAGAAAGCAAGTATCTTTGAGTACATTAGAAGAGAGCAAGATTTTTAGGCAGCCGAAACCACACATGGATCAACTTGGAAGATTCTTCAAGATACTTATGTACTGATATTTTTAATTAAAACCAAGGGAAGAAAAATATCATAACACTTCTAAAAATAACTCCACCCTTCTTGGCACTAGAAAATACCCCAAGACTTAGCTGCTTTTTGCACACATCATTGGCCCTCTCCTCCCTCTGAACAGAGAAAGGAGAGTTATGAAGAAAGTAGAGACCCATGTGACTTTACGATATTAATTTACTTATAATACTCAAATGGAAAGGAGTGTTTTTCTAATGAAATGTTTAAAAAAAAAACCCAACAAAACCCAAACAAATGAGCAGCATTTTAAAAATTACACAATTTTGAAATCCAAATCACACTAGGATTAGGGTTTCTGAACCATTTAAGCACTTTCAAAAAATGTCCCTTATCAACTTAATTTTCTCATTAGTGATACAGTAATAAAGGAGTAAAATAGAATGGATGTTCTTGGCTTTGCTACATAATTTAAGTTCATCAGTTCATAAGTTAGTAAATGAAGAAAGGACCGTTACTGCTTGGTGTGACAGCTTTCACATCTAACTTCTTTGTCAAAGGCACATTTTATTGCCAACACTTTCCTGTGGTAGTATAGCCCAGAAGAGGAAAAAAACAACAAACAACATTACAACCCAAAAACTGATTAGACACAAGTTGATACAACCGGTGTCAAGCTAAAGCCAAAGAGTAAACTGATTGAGAAAGATGTAAAAGGAGATGAGTATGAGAGCAATAGTTCTCTCTTGGGCTTCCTCAGGCCGGGGCAGAGAAGACACAGGGTGCTGGTGAAGCTCAGTGGTGGAACATGCATGGCACCTGTGGTCCTGGACCTGTGTTTCATCACTGCTATTAGTCACTTGTTTCCACAAACAACACGCTGATCCACAAGAGCAATAAAAAAATGGACACTAGGACACCAGAGAAAACCTCCCTGTTTTCTGTTTGGAAACAGCAAGTCACACAAAAAAATGTTGTCGTGACTGATAACTTGACAAACGTTTGTATTAAGTTGTTATTATCCAGTGAATTGGCCCTGACAGAAGGTGGTGGCAGCCAGAAGCATAATTGCAGAAAATGTAACTCCGGAACCTCCACTGCAAATATTTTAACTATCTCATAATGACATAGGTTATTTTTACAAGTGGGGAAAGATTATGTAAGGAGATTCTTTGGCATCTTAAGTAAAACGTTAAAAAAATAAAAATCCAATTGAGCAATCAACATGTTTTTAGTCTTTGCCCTATTAAATACTTTATACTTAGCACTGTAAAAGAAACTTCAATATGTCTTCTAAGAAAAACATATTTAAGTGATGGACAGAAACAGTGAAAACTGATGAAATGCGAAGAGCTATTTATAGCAGTTGATGAAGATAGATGCTCAGCAGCTTCTCCAGTCACTCCAAATGGGCTGAAAAAGAGATGTTACAATGTAAACGGTCACCTAGATGCAGCTGGAATAAAATTTCCAGGGTGCAAAATCCAAGGGTAACAGTCTTTTGAAATTATTTTAAACACCTCGGGAAGCACACCACACAACACTGTGCAGATTCTGTACTGGTAGGAAAACAGAGTCTCCTATTCCAACTCTTTGAATTGTCCAAAATTACATCAGAATCAGGACAAGGCAAAAGGTAACTCAAAGCTACCTTTAACTCCTCAACTACGTCATTCTCTCCTTTACCTACTAGTGACTGGCTACCAAAATTATTCCCCAATGCTTCCTTTAGATTTAAGACATGATAGCAGTAACTTATTTTGTCAGGTGTTACCTATTTCCGGTAAATAAATAGTAAAAAAATTAATGTGCTTGTAAATAGATTGTGTTCAAGTGCGTTCCTTCTGGTTATGTTTAAACCAGACTGAACTAGGTGACATCAAAGCAATATTATTACAGGGTAGCATTTGAGTGTAGAATTTGAATTGTTCTTTCTCTCTCTCTCGATTTCTTTACTACAGCTCTTCAGATTACCCAGTAAATCCATGTCTGTCAATTATTACTTTCTAATTACCCTTCACAACTTTCTGAACAGCTACTAGGAAACAGAATGATGAAATAAGTATTCAGTTAAAAGGAGATTAGATAAATATAAATAAATTACACTTATTATATGCTCCCACCACACCAGGAGATGACTTAACAGTGAAAGGAAAAGAATCACGTTGCAATAATGAAATCAGAGAGGGAATTCAGGTCCCAGAGGCGATTCTACGGAGTTTATGTTAATGTACACCTTGTGGGGGACCAAAAATCAACTGGAATAGTTTCCTGAAAACTGTTTCCAGCTATTTTCTCATTTAAAAAGCTCCAACTTCACTTGACCCATTAGTCATCATATTACTTACATTTATTATGTATTTTGAAATCTATTACAAAAACCCAATGGATTCAATATGGCCTGTTTGAATAAAATCATAACATCTATAAAAGAAAACCTATAAGCAGCACTCTGAAATTTCTGTCTGAAACAATTTCTTTCTTTGTCATTTTATTACTTAGAGCTTCAGATAAAAAATTTCAGGGTTATGAGTATTTTACCCTTGTTCTCCATAACATTCAGATTTGTACTGTGAAGATATAATTTTATTCTGTGAACTCAGGATAATGATATTATTCAAAAGGACTTTTTATTTGGTGGGCTAAGGATGAATACGCAACACAAAAATAACAGAGCTCCTAGCAAGTTGCTTTAGGTCAATCACAGCTCTTACTGAAGTCAGTGGGCTTATTCTAATATATGCCATAACTTAATGTACACCAGGTTACTATTTCTATAACTAATAATAGTATACTCTTAAACTGAAAAACCAGAAAGTAAACTCCATGAAAATTATTTATAAGCTTTATTTATACGACTGGGATCTTTTCATGGACTATGAGAAATGTTGAACTGTGAGAGAGAAAAATATGGCATTTTCCAAGAATTTGTTCACTTCTCATACTCCTAATTCTGCAGTGGACTTTTTATTTCTCATAGCTATTATAGAAAAGGCTAGGTCTTTCATCCTCAGGTTGGACATGGTCTCAGTCTCCCCTACCCCAAGAAAGCTGTAAAATATTAAACTTCTTAATAAATAGTACTACTATAGAAGAAACTACGATTTGCCCTAAACTCTTAGCAGGATTGAATTTCCTAGTCCTAAACAGGAGAGGAACAGACAACAGGCATGAAATATTTTACCAGCAGTAATCTTTCTCTGGGAGCCACCCATCCTGATGTAAGGAGTCTAGCAGAGGAAATCTGAGGAAGGTAAAGGTAATCTTGAGCCCTGACTCTGATTTGGAGTCAGGGTGGCCTTTCAGTAACAGGGAAATGGCTGAATTGCAAAAATTAAGTTTATAAAAATAGGAAAGGGAGAGACATGTAAAGAAAAGACTAGCTGTACTGTTCTCAATTGTCCCTGGTCAGGCATCAAAAGAGAGACAAATTAAAAGAAATTGAAAAGCAAGGAGAACACAAACGAATTGTTTTTATCCTCTAATTCATCATTCCCAATTTGGATCAAGGGAAAAGAAGGAAGAAACTTGAGACAAGGCTTCAGAGGCCATCTGCAGTCCATCTTGTATTCTGCTTCTGTAAGACAGATGCCAATTAGTCTGGAAGAGGCTGGTAGTCACTGCTCAGTACTTCTACCTACTGCTGTCCGCATGCTTCAGCCCCACAGAAGCAGCTCTCTAAGGCCAATATGGCAAACTACAGCCGTCGGGGAGCTTAATCAACCTGAGCCATGAGGGATGTTCCCCAGCGGTAACGACTCCTACTTCCATGACCTAGTATGTCACTGATTATGCGAAGGTGACATGAAGATATTCACAGCTCTAGCTAGCCAGTGCCTGGGTTTGAGGATCTCAGATAAGGCTCAGTGTTGCAATTCTATTATTTTTCTTAAATTGTCACAACTGAACCAAAATAAATTGTTGTAGGTCGAGAAGACCAAAGATAGCATTAATAAAGGATGGAGAGTTACTGCTAGTCATAGGATATTGTCTGAAAGGAAGCAACTGTGCAACTAGCAAATATATTACAGAAGTGTGCCAAGGCTTGGCTGGCGAGGCCAAAAACTATAATGTGGGCACTGGGAGACACTACCATGAAAGGAAGACCCTAGCCAAGGGAAACATTAAGTCTCTCAACAAAGAGTCAGGGAAGGTGAGGCACAACACAGTGAGATCCAGGTCATGGAGCAGGTTTATGGAAAAGAAAAGAACCCATAAATACTAACTCTTTATTATCTGATGAATAAATACATCTATATCAAGAAATATGGGGGGGAGGGGAAGTGGATTTCTGAGAATTGGGCCAATGTTTGAAAAAAGTTTTAAAAGGAATGCCAATACACTGATAAAGAAACCAAGAAAGTATTTTCAAACTTATCCATGTGGCTTCAATGTGCAGTCTTCATTTTCAGTACTTAGGCATTTAAGAAACTAAATTTCGTTTAAACTAAGCATTGTAGACATTGCTTTTAGAAAGGCGCTTTGATAATTTTACACATTATTACACTGATATTACAGACAATAGATATGTCAAAAACAAAGCAATACCTACAGGCTGGTACACCTGTTTAGAATATTTCTCTTTGCCCTCTTAATCAAATAAATATAATTTCATGGCTACAGTGTCAGTGCTTTAAAAACTTGTTTGTAAAAGAGCAAAGGGAAAAAACCCTACTAGAAAGCTCAAAGTTTTGCAAATGACCCAGAGTTAATTAGAAAAGTCTGCACCCTGGCTAGTTCCCCTTCTCACGTGTCAGCTCTCATTAAATCAAAAAATTCTCATTTCAAAGTTAACAAACACCATGGTTAACAAAACTGTTAAACTGGGATCAAGTGGGCACATTCCTAGGTTTATATATGATGTCATGCTAAGCAGCCCACAGCTGAACTTGCAAGTAGTATGAATGATTTTTCAATATATTAAGTATCTGATCTAATGCTAATTTTCTCTCTATAGGCTAACTGTGCTGGGAACAGGTGGCCCTGCTTTCAATTACGGAGGGCTAACATGCCAGTGTGAGGCCTGGATTAGTTCACCTTCTCACAGGGAATTTGCCTCGGTTGGGAATGGATTTATTATGGCTTCACACATGGAACGGAGCTCATGTCAGCTGAGGGCAGTGATACATCATATGATTCAAATTAACCTGCTGTGGACTGTTCCGCAGGGCTGATATTGTGTATTAAAATGACGACATTTTTAAAACAGCTTGAAAGAAACCAGGATTGCTGAAGTGCAATGGTTCCAATTTGTTCCAACTAATCTATCACCTGCTGGAGATATTATTCTAGTGGGTTTCTGGTAGCTGCTATTTTCCAGGTTTCTCCAAACCACTGACCTTGCTAATGGATACAGTTGTTGCCTTTGCGAACAGGGGGAAAAAAGCTGGAGAGAGTGCCATGGTGCAGTTTTGTCCCTTTTTCTGTGTAAGCCTGGACAGATCCAGCGCTGTGCCCCTCGCGGTGTCCAAACCGTGCCCGGAGGGACTGGCAGGACCCGCCCTGGTCCCCCAGGTCTCACTTCATCTTCCAGTGGGACACGGTATTTCTTAGCTTGTCTGGATAGTTTCTTCTGTAGAAATCAGTTCAAAAGGCGAAGTATCAAGGACCGCAGTTACTTCACACCTATCCTAATGTCTTCCCAAGAAACTGCGGGAGGAAAAGGACTTTGGCATAAACCATCTGTATTTCGCGTATATAAGTATTTTAAGGCAGTTTGTATGAAGCTGACTTCATAAACATGTTTCGTCTCATTTGCATGCAGAGAGAATACATCAAAAAGACAGCTTTTGTAGCTAAGACAGCATAGTTGATTAAAAAAAAAAAACACTCAAAGAAAGGACTAGAGGGTAAAGAGAACACGTTTTCAAAAACTGTTAAAACAAGATGGTCATATTTGTTCCTCACCTAATGAATAATATCTAATGCTGAAGCAATTAATAGTTCACGTGTATGTATTAGACAAGAATTAGATGTACAATCCAGTAACAGACTGAATATAAAAGAGAGAGGGTCATGTAAACTGATGTAGATAGAATTTTAAAAAATTTAAATAATTAGTTACTGTAGAAAGAGAAAGAATAGTCCTTTAATACATTGTGGGGTTAAAGTTGAGGTCTGTTCCCACAGGCCTGATGATGAATGCTTATTTCTCCTAGGATCCTATTACCTTAAATCTGGAAGAAATATCATTTTTCTTTAGTTGCCAAAAATGTACAAAATAATCAACTCATGTGGCAAGAAGTGCATTAATGTATCCTGTTATTCTCATTTAATTAGTGGTTTCCAAGTTTAGCTACTTGCTGTAGTTTTTTGATCTCCGAGCTAATATGGACTGACAACCTGGTTTCCTGTGCGGTGAAACCATATGATTTTTCTATGGAACACTATCTACTTATCTACTTCAGCTGACAAACTATTTACAAGGAGTACCGGTTTTATCTAACAGCAAACACTGGGAACCACTTGCAGATTTTTTTCTTTTAACTGCTTGCATAGTAGTTTGCATCATAAAACACAGGCACGTTTGATTGTTATGTTTGAAATTTAACCTCAGCACACCAACAACGTATTTGGTAAGAAAAATGACATTACAATCAAACCACTGAACTTTGAACACTTAAAACTTATACAGAAAACTGTAGTTATCCCAACTGCTACATCCAGATTTTTGGCTGCATAGGCACAGCTTTTAAAAATGTTCTAACTTTTCAGAACAGCGGGTCAGCTGTACCCAACAGGTAGCACCTACTAGTGCATCCAATGCATTTTAATAATTTACTTACTGCAGTGAGAAAACATATATACATAAATATGTATTTCATATGAATATGAAAACACACAGAGTATGTCCTCAGGGAATACGCCAGTTAGTAGCAGCAGCATTTGCCAAATGTTCACCAAAAAAGAGTAGGCCTTCGAGGCCTGCAACATAAGCGTACTCCAGCAGTGCATTTATTTATTCAATTTATTAACTGTGATGTCTCCCATCACAAGTATCGTTTGTCTGGTGACCTTACAAGAGCTCTCAGGAGTTTTGCTGAGGTTCTTGTCCTCAATGAACAGCTGCCAGCTTAGTTAGTATCTGGTGATGTAGACACTTTCTCCAGGCTGCTGACGGCCAAGCTACCTCGCCCTGGAAGAAGCTGTGGTTAGAGGATTTCTTTCCCCGCAGGAGAGTTAGTAACTTATTTTCCAGTAGCCTGCTGAGGAGCTGTCAAGTTTTCATAACTCTTTGCATGTGCTGTTCTGACGCAATCACATACGGAAAGCGCCTTCCATTACTCATCCAATGAAACCTCCAGCCCCCAAGGAAGGCTTCTTTGTAAAGGTTAGTTTATTTGAGGATCTCATACTGGCAACAGCTGAGGTTAGAAAAATCTGCAAAGGAATGCAGAGCTGTTTTGTTATGTTACACGGGCAAAACTTCATTAAAATTCAGAGTAATTACTGTTGAGTCATGTGTAACGATAGTTCCAATTAGCAGCAAAAAGATGATGAAAAAAATGCCTTTTGGCTAAGAAGAGGAGGAGATCTCTGAAGTCTTATATGCTTTGAGAGAATAAACAGACTGAAGTTTATGATGCATTA
Organism: Phaethon aethereus; assembly: GCF_964289735.1. Lineage (NCBI taxonomy): Eukaryota > Metazoa > Chordata > Aves > Phaethontiformes > Phaethontidae > Phaethon > Phaethon aethereus. The sequence continues at coordinate 24,825,251 of NC_138582.1, forward strand.
ATTTATGATTTTCAGTTCCTGTGTGAATTGTTGAGAATGGGGTAGACACTGAGACTACCTGTGAATATATACTTTGCAAGCTGGTACCAACTTCCATTTTGCTAGTTTAGTTAGAAGTCTGTCTTCTGATAGGAGAGCATCAGGGAAACACCTTCAGGTGTATAAGAAATGAAATATAAAGGCTGCGCCAGAAAACTAGGAACCTTGAATGTGGGAAGGGTCTGGGAATATGGGAATCTGCCAGATGTGGGGAGAGAGGACACAAAAGAAGGGGGCGGAGGGAGGGTAGAACGTAAAAGGAAAAAAATCTGGCAGCAGTGACCAAAAGGCCACTGATAGTAGGTGTCTCTACCCTTCTTGTGCTGGTCATGATTAGAATGAAAATCTGCTATTATCACCAATTAATCCTTTAGTTCATATGGCAGTAGAACATGCAGTAGGTCTGAAGGTTCAAAGTCCTATTAATGAAGCCAAATAGGGATCAATGTAACCAAAGCTCTGCATTGTCAGGTGGTTTTAAAATCTTCTCTTAAAATAATGCTTTTAAGGCAGTACAGAAAAACAAAAAAGAGGCAATGATGAGGTTGTTCACATACTTTATTCCTTCCTCAAGGCTCCTGCCTGCCTGCGTGCAAAAAATGGATTTTCAATTTACTTAACCACAGTATTTATAGTCAGAGGGTAAATATGCGTCTCATTCTCTGGTTGTTCAATTTGATGTTCTGGGGTCTGATACGCAGAACTGATTACTGCTTCACCCAAAGACAATATGAACTGTGTTTCCAACATCTAAATTTCCATATTTTTAACTACGTTGGAAAATGAAATTTTGTGTTTTAAATTGGTAACTTTAATCTAATGAGAACACCTTGAATTTCCCTGTGCCTCAGTTGCCTTTTGGGAAATGGCGAGAGCATACTATTCCATCACCCATAGGAGGTTTGTGCAGGTAAATTAGTATTTCTGTATTGCTCAGATCCTAAAGCAGTGAGCAATGCAGAGGAAATAAGTAATTCTGCTGAAGAGACAGGTTTAGATAGTGTGCTGTTAAGACTGCCTGAATAGGTAACTGAATGAATAGTACTGAAGTTATTAGATGACTGATAACAGCTCATTCTGTGTGCTAAGTGAAGTAAGGATATTCAGGGGAAAAAAAAAAAAGTTAGACAATTCAACAAATTATAACAAATGTGCATAAGAGAAATTAATTACAATGGCACAGGTAAATGTAAATGTATTTTCTAACTTTTACTATAACCTCAATTACATTTGACATAGTGATGTAGTTATAAATACATAATTTTCAAAATAGAGAATGGATGACATACTTCAATTTGCAGGAGTTTCTGACACTCTAGGAGTGAAAGTTCCAAGTCACATTAATTTAGGTAAATGCTAATAAACCTTCATACTACACTACTTACATTCTGTGCTAACTAAAGAAACACAGTATCACTATTTTTAAAATTTTTGAGTATCATTTAGATGATAGGAATTTGCAATGCCGGGTATCCAGATTCTAAAGAACCAAGAGAAGGCAGCTTACAAAAATCTTCAGAAATGTTTTAGAAGTCAGTTTGTATAAACATAACTGTAATAAAATTTTCGTTGTTCTAGGGCTAGAAGCAGGTAGGTTTCATTCCGTTGGAAGTTTGCCAACCTCAGCCTTCTTGAGGGGTAAAATTTCTAAATTTTCCTTGGGAAGAAAATAACTAATTAGACCTTAAACCTCCAACTGGTCCAGGACTGACCATTCTTCAACTTTGCTTTCAATTAAGGGTAATTGCTGGAGGAAAATTTCACATTCATTAGTAAGGAAAATAAAATTTTTCTGATATCTAATGTGTGTGTCTATGTGTGCGTATCTACAAATAGATTGCATTAGAGAATAGAGATTAAAGTGCAATGCTTACCTGGTCCATTAAGGAAGTCTTTAATTTGCACAATGATAAGAGGAGGAGGAATACCACTTTTAGCATCCACCTCCCCTGCTACTGTCTGCAGCCAAATCTGGCAATAATCCAGAGCTTCTGGTAGAGTCTTCCCAGGATCTACAGGTGATAATGACCATAGTCATTAATGGTAGTCCAGAAATATGACAGAAACCAAAATGCTACATACAAAATTGATTAAAGTTTAAAATATAACACAGTAAATAATATTCCTAATACTACTGTTATACACTGCATTTGTGCATACAGACAGATGCATGTGTACAACACTGCATGCATACATAGACAAGAGGGCAAAGCTGTAATTACATAAAACGTAGAAAATCTGCAAAAATACCTAGTAAAAGACTAAGACATCAGTTACCACAAGACGGCTTTAAATAGCACACAATTTTAGCTTTAATTATGATGACACTTAAGCAGTCCTTACAATGGAATCTGTGCTCAAAACCTGCTACTTCTAGATTGTATTTGCATTGCCAGGTAGAGAAAATAATAACAGAAGGATAAATAGTAAAGGCTAAAAGACCGGAATGCTACCGGATCTCAGGAACAGAGCATAACAACAATCTGGTTATATCATCTCTTCAGAGTTTCGCTCAATAGCTAATCAGTAGCTATCCTTGCATACCACCTTGAATTGTATTCCTTTGATCAGTTTATAATATTACAGTAGTACATTAAAATTAATTTCCTCCAAGTGCTACTCTTGTCTTCATTTTCCACATATCACAAATGGCAAAAACAGTACTGTAAAAAGGCTTTTTAATCTTTAGCAACTCATGACCTTCATTATAATAGTCCTCAATTCTGGCACTACAGGTCTTAAATTCTAAATAATCAACTATTCTTTATTATCAGGACTGCTATGTTAATTATTGAATGTCTGCCTCATCCTTAACGATTTAAGGAGTTTTTCTTTATGTTATTCTCTCCCATTTACAGTCAATTAAAAACTGCTGTAATTGCTTTATTTGAGTTTTACTGAATGGATTCCTTTCAAGAACAGTATTTACATACCCACGATTATAGTCAACATATGGTATCATGGTATCACAGTCATATGTGGACTGGGTATATAAAGTCAGCTTTGGAATTTGTATTTCTTGACCTTATCATGTGATTCATATAAAACTTGGCACATATGAACCCTTATGTGATTTCAAAGAACCTACTGAAACCAATTGATCATGACTTTAGATCTATATGGAAAAGATCAAAAGTTAGCACATTCTTCTGTTTTTATTTGATCAATTTTCAGGCAATGACTTTACAGCAGTATTTGTACTCCATGGCATATACATTACAGCCTTTCCTTCCCTTTATTCCCGCTATATATTTATAAAGTCAGCTCTCAACAGTTATTTAAGAGCTGTCACTGCATACAACAGATTTGTATATTTTCCATGTGAATTTCTACATTTTTATGGTTCCTAGCCCTTTCCTTTAATTACGTTAACCAGCGTGGTGTGGCACACTCCTTTTTCTATAGTGTAGAATTTAGGAAAATAAAGCTATAGTGTAGCTTTAGGGAATATCTAGTTTCCTGTGTCTGGAACTTGGCTAGTGTACTGAAAACAATAATAAAAAATCTTTAGCACCAAAGTACATGTCTTCTCCGAAATATAGTTTTGTAGTTGTTCTGAACATGGATGTTATCTCTGACTTGGTTCTATACTATAATATCCTGGTTTGTCCTAGTAGCTCACCATAAATAAGTAATACGCTAATGTTCTTCAGAATATATAGTGTAAAGCATTGTAAAAATTATTGAACATTGTGCAATGAACATCACTGAATCAAGTAAATTGATCTCTAAGTTACTGTTCCTTCAGAAGTATTAGTATAAACATTTAGGTGTACCAATATGGGGCAAAATCTTGCAATATGCCATTATTTTGTCTCATCTCTGAAAGGTATCATCACATACTGTATATAGCAACCTAGATCATCCACCAGCTTTTCAGAAAATCCAGTAAATTTAGTTAAACATTTCTTTTCAAGAATAAATTTATAGGTATTCCTATTACCCTAAGATGTGTTTTTGTTATAAAACACCTAATAATTATTTCAAAGTTGTAGCTGTTTAAAGATGAAAATCTCTCTGATGAAAAGAACTTACATAGCAGAAAATCCTTGTGTGACATAATACATTAGCTATACAAACACTGCCCTCAGGGCACTGGGAATTGCAGCGCGTAAGCACAGAATCAAAAACCTAAAGGAACCATGGGGCTCTCAGGAGATTATTTTGCTCTGTCATATCTCCAAGGAGCGCAGCACAGTGACCTCTTCATTACCTGGGGCACTGCAGGACTGGGATATATGAATGGTGAGAAGGACTCCAGAATTTACAGATTAGGAACACAACACAAAGAAACCTCAATACACAAAATTAGCCTGTGTCCAACAAAATATAACACTTTTAACCCAGCACTGGCCTTACTGATTTCAAGCTTTTTTTTTAATTTGTTTTGTTCAAGTGAAACTGTGTTATTCTGAAACTGAGATAATTCTTGAAGCAGGACAGTTGCATTGATAAAAGTTTGCATCACCGGTAATAATCCCAAAGGGCCATGCAAAGAACTAGTTTGAGTGCTTCCAAGTGCATAGCATATGGTTTATTTGGAACCTGGGTAATAGACTTGACTATACATCCAAATATACCAGATATGGATCAATAAAAAAGTTTTTACATAATGAGAAGAAAGCTAAAATCCAGAGGTTTCAAAACGGACCATGCTGGTGTAGATCTCAGAAACTTGAAGGGAGTTCCAAATAGGAGCTATATAATGTATCTAGGTAAGACAAATTAATTTCCCTCAAAAGTCAAAAGACTGAAATATGTGTGTCTTGATTAAAATACCTTCTAAGGTAGAAAACAGCATATGCATTTTCACAGGATTAAGGATCAGGAAAGGAATAAAACAGTATCAATCAATCAATCCCAAATCAATCCTATGCCAAGGGCACAGGAATCACCAGAGAAGCAATCAAATGAAAAAAGAGAAAGTTTAGGCTGAAAAGTTAGGAATTCCTGATGGGGAGAACTGTTAGAAAAAGGACTCTTCTCCCTCAAGGAAATGATGGAAACGTTCAGAATGTTTAAAAATATACTTGACAGAACACTATAAAATATACAATAGGGAACAATTATGCATCAGCAGGGAACTGGTCTGAATAATGTATTATAATAGGTCATTTCCATTTCCATTTTCTATGATTCTCCCAAAAATCAACACTTAAATTTGCAGTTATTTGTATAAAGAAAATGCTGGAGAAAACCCAAGGGATGCATATATAAGTAAAAGGAGAGGCTAGAATTACTCCACAGCAAGCCAAGAGAGAAAAAAGAAAGGCTTGAGAAGTGAAGAGTGGTGAAGATGGCCAGAAATTCTATCCTCTACACCACGTGAAAAATTTGTCTGTCGCAGCAAACGAAAAATGGTGAGACAACTGTCACAGATTGACAACCAAGACTGTAATTTAAAATCCGTAGGACTGAGAAGCTGAGGCCACCAATACGTCCATAGTCATGCTCCCTCCCCGCCCCTCCCCCCCCTTTTTTTAGGAAAGAAAAAAAAAATCTCTGGTTATTTTTGAATGCACCCAAACATCCAAAGCCACTTCTAGTCTTGCTAAGGTCCAGACCTCAGCTCCAAACTTCAGTTTCTGAAGTTGATTTCTAAACTTGATTTGAATTTGCAAGCTTTTGATTTCATCTGCTGTCCCCTCATTCTGACGTTAACAGCAGACAGCAAAACCCAAACTTCTGGAGAGAAGGGGACTAAAGGGAAAGGAAAGGGGAGAGGCGGGAGAAGTTTCACTTCTTGAAGATTTTCATTCTCCAAAATGTGGTTTTGTTCCGGTGTGTAGCTGAGCGCCAGGGCAGCCCAGCGGGCATAGCCTGCGGGAGGCTTTGACGGGGGCGGCTCAGCAGTCCACAGCACCCCAGCGGCCGCCAGGCAGGGGACGGGGCTACCGAGCGTCTGCGCGGGACGGCAGCTTGGCCTGTTCAGCTGGAACTTTACCCAGACCAAATGAGCACTGCAACACACTTTTATTTCAATGGATGAATCACATTTTGGTCTGCAGTCAATTTTAAAAGCCAGTACGATGCTGCAATCATCTCTGCGTTTCAGACTCTGAAGTGGAACGTTTGGTCTTGTTTTAAAAATGGTTTCCAATGGAATTTAAAGAACACAAGTGGGAAAACATTTCTACTAGCGTACTCACAAGTGCTGTGTCAGGAAGTTCAAAAATGAGCATTTAGAGTAACCTGAGGAATGTACATTCCCAGGCCAGCTTGACTTTACGGGTGGGGGCTGCCTCCCCCCATCCATGGATGCAGATGTACTGGACAATAAATACACTTGGAGGGGAACAGGTGACGTTCCAGCAGAACTCCCCCAGTGCTGTGCTAGGAACCAAATCCTCTAAATCCTCTCTCTGCCTTGTAGGAAGCACAGGCTGACAGAGAGGCAGTGAATCAGCCTTCCTGCCCGAGCCAGCCTGCACTGCTCTCCATGCAGCCTGGGCTTTCCATTAGATCAGAGGTTACATGTGGTCTTAGCTACTGCATCTGCTCTTCATGGACCCCCTGCCATCAAAGGCGTGGGTGTAAAAAAAAAAAAAAATAAAAAAAATTTCAAGAATAATTCTGGATGGCCTCACAACGCCTGTTTTTTGCAAATGCTTCGTTAGCGGAAGTTGAAGAAATTCCACGCATAACAGATATTTATTGAGAAATTTCTCCCCCTTAAAAGAAGCAAGCACCACAGACTCCTCTTTGAAAGCAAACAAACAAACAAACAGAAAAAAGATTTTTCAAGAATGCCCAGAGCACAATGCTCAGGAAATGAGGCAATTTTGTATCTGGATTACATTACCTGAAACAAAGCAAATAAAGATTTAAAAAAATATTTACAAAAGCGGCTTATGAGATTACATTAAAAACAATTGCACCCACTTTTATTTAAGTGGAAATGGCCAATTTCTGTTTGCGAAAACTAACGGTTAGCAGATGCCTTTTTGTTAAATGTAGGATGAGCATTGAATAAAAAAAAGTTTTATAGTATCTTTCAGGCTATTTATATAGAATCTTACATGTAAACTCAGGGAGCAACTAGTCTTTTTAATGGCGTTTATTAAGCAGTTAATGTTTATTCCATTAATTTATTTACTTTGATTTGAAGTTCCTATACCTGGCAGTAGCATAATTGCAATCAAGCTGTGCAATTACAAAAATAATTTAAAACACAAATGAAGCATTTTAGCACAACCATAATAAAATCGAGCTGACATTTTAATAACCTAATAAGTCTCCTCCTCCTACAAACTGACTTGCCAGTGGACTTGGTTGGAGAGAAAGCATGAGGAAATTGAAAGCACAACCATCAGGTCTTTAGCTCCAAGGCAGGCAAATGCTCCCACATACAGACATTAGCCTGATGGAAATGTGCTGCTACTAACTGCTAATTAACCCACTAACAATACTTAACTTTTAAATAGCCTATTTCCTCCTATTTTATTCTTAAGTTCTTATTTCTTTCATGTTTCAGAGAGTAAGCAAAAAGTAACATAGCTAGTGACAGAGGAGACAAGTTCTTTGGATGAAGTTTGGTCTTTCGGCCACTGTGCAATACTCTCTCAAGAAAAAAAGAGTGATAGTTTAAGTTGCAAGATCCTGAATTTTAAGCTCTATTAACTTGAAATCTTTCAAAAATAAGAACAAAACCCTAGTCCCAAATAAAATATATGTGGCTTCGTAACAGTATCAAAAATCTACAATATCAATCTACATATTTCATATATAGCTTAACTATGAAAGCTTAACCATATTAGTATAAGTAATGAGAAACCACCCCCACAGAAGTACCAATAAAACTTTATTAACAAACACCACGGATTTTTCCTTTTGCTTGGTCATGTCTCAATTTTTTAGGTTGTAATGAAATTTGCTATGTTATAGGCCGAACTTTCTGAGCTGCTGCTGTGCTGTTGCTTATCTCCATCGTGCGATGTAATGCACACAATGTTTTCATCAGGCCTGCTTGCCTGGGCCTACTGTTTAAAGGTTTTTTTTAAGGGGGAATATGCTCCATCAGTTCTTATAATCTAATTAAAATATACCTTTTATGTTTAGCTTGGGTCCTCTTCCCCATCCTAACTTAGATAATGGAGAGATAGTCGCATGCAGACAAATACACACAAGAAGAGCAGTCATCTAGGGAGTCTAATTGGAAATATCCTTTGGCAACATTCACTGTAAATGAAGCATCATTTATGCCCTCTTCCCACCCTCCAGATATACAGGGAAATACAGGAATATAATGCATACCTATTGTATTGAGGGAGAGAAGCGAACTTCTTTCTTTCAAATAAACTTTACACTGTTTTTCATTTGGATTATACATCTCTTACAGATAAAACTGTCAGCAAATAGTCACAACATCAAGAAAAATTGGTATGGCTGATGGAATCAACTGCACCAGTGCAGAAAATTCCATGCAAAGCTCCTAATGCTGTATTATATGGTATGCAATACATATACACATATGTGTATGTATATATATACATATATATAAAACACATAGCTCATGGCTATTTTCCCTCAAATATGTGCGCTAGAAATGAAAAATAGAAACTTGCAAAACTAACATGTTACTGCAGTGGTATGACAATATTAATCCTGAATGATGCAACTCCAAGCACAGCAGGTCTTCCTAAAAAAGAGGCAATAAAAACTTTATACTACCTATGTCGCTGTGTGTCTTGAAATATGGATTAGTTTTATTAACTTATTTGATTAACGTTTAGGATGGTGTTTTTAGGCACTAGAACTTTGGCGCCCACCTCTCAAACTACGTCGAAAAGAGCCCTAATGCTTCCGTAGCAAGCACAGGATTCTGTCTGATACACGAGCAAGGTACTTATTACTACCGCCCACAAAGGCAGCAGGATGAAACAGAACTTCTGCCTTCACATGTTTGCCTCCTGCCTCCACACTCTTACCTTTGCCTGACACAGAGCCAAAAAGCCAAAGAAAAGGGTAAGACCCACACAGGGCCAGCATTTGGTCCTCGAAGAAGACCTCTTTGGGTCTCACTGAACAACTGCCGATCATCGAAGAGCTCTCAGGCTGTATGTTCCTACCATCTTTATTATTCAAACGTCTCGCCATTCTCCTGTGCTCTCTGATCCACTTTCAGTTTGCAGGAAGACTATTACAGCTTGTGTTTTCTAGAATTGCTCCCATAGATATGAAGATGGTGAAAGACTTCAGAAGTTAATTGTAAGAGCAGAATGGAAAGAACTTTGCCCAGTTCATTGGTAATGTGCTGGCAGCTTGTACAAGGACACACTTGAATGCCTCAGACATGAGAAATGAAGAAATCCTATTGCATCTTTCCAAAACACTGAGTTAATGAAGTTGTGATCTTTAACTTACAACCACTACAACTTTCCTTCAAGCTGTGCTTTGTTAATTGATTTGTTAATTCCTTTCATATTAATTGCTACAATACTACTTTATACAGTATTTAATAAATATACATGGGAATCTGGAGTAAATCAAATCCATGACACAGCTGTGTTTCTTTCAAGACAGGACAGCAACAGCAGAGAAAGATGAAAATGGAGGAATGAAAAAAGAAAGCAGAGAATGAATCTTCTCCCTATTTTAAGTATCTTCTTTCCAGCTGTCTAATATTCCTCATGCTTAATCCCTCTTAAAAGTTACACTATAATTCACATTTCTGAAAAGAAGTTAAGATCTATTAAAAATAGAAATTTTGGTCTTTTTCGTAATGCCAATTTTCAAAAGATGCTATCTCATTCAGCAAAGATTTGGTATAGCTGCACAAAAAATGTATACTTCTCACAACTAGCATGCTGTATGAACTCTGGCAACAAAACCTAGCAATGTTCTTTACCTACAGCTCTCACTCAGTGAACCATTTAAAGCCCCACACTTTTCTGGCTGTGCATTCAACAAATCTCTGCATCCTTATTTACGCTTTGTTTGAGTAATACATCATTACAGAGTATCTCATTAAATTCTTACAACTAGTTGTGCCTGTCAGACAACTGAATTGCAATAATTTGATTTCTCTTTTCAGCAGTACAGCTAAGACAGAAAAAGAAATTTTCAGAATATTTTCTTCTGAATAGTTATTCTGATATTTCTTATTATAAGTTTTGCATATTAAAAAAGTAGCCATTCATTAAGAGAAGGAAATTCTTGCAAAACCCTATTACTCAGCTGAATGAAAACTTAAAATACATGACATCATTAGATGTCATTTGGAAGATCACTATAATTTTCTTACAGTTTATGATGAAAACACCAGGTGCTTCTAAAATGTTTCATTTGAAATTTTATCAGTAGGTTAATATAGGGAAATACTGTGATATTCAGTCATTAAAAAATCATTTTTATGAAGTCAGCTTGGCTTACAACTCTTTCTTAGAAAACATTGAGAAGTTTACAGTAATGCAACAATCTGGTAATGAGAAAGTAATATTGAGGAACAGGAAGAACTGGTTGCTAAAAGGTTAGATCTTAATTAATTTCAAACATTTTACACACTTAACTTGATTCAGCTGTGGGGTATAATCCTAAAAATATGTATATTTACCGTTTGATTTTTAAAGACGTCCTAGTAGTTTCTCAGCTGTTTTCCACCGCTCCAGTAACTTTGAGAAGTGTAATTATTTTGGCAGTTACAACCAGGAGTAAATGTTAAATGCTCTTACCTGTACACTTGTAGTCTGAGGCTACTCCTTTAAGACCAGCATCGAACACTGATATTTCTACCTTTTGCTTTCTGTGGTGGCAGCTCAGGAGCACAGAGGGCTGCGATACAACGAGGTAGAGAAATGGCTGTAGCTCTGTGTCCCCAGCTCCCCTGCGACCAGGCTGCCGAACGATAGTTATACCCAGGGCTTGTCGAGCAGACGATCTCGTGGAAGCGTGCAGACTTTCCAGTGACAAAAGACCCGTTTTTCTCCCAGTAGACAGGGGAACATTACTGCTCAAAAGATCGTCTGCTGTGACGGAGGAAATGCACGGCTGACTGGGCTTCTTGGCATCATGGCTACCACCTGAGCCTGCTTCTGGAAAGTTCAAGGAGCTTTTGCTTATTTTCTCACCATCCTTCTGATCTTGTACTGATTTTGACTTAGGTAAGGCAGTGCATGAGTAAGTCATCAAGGAGATTCGACTTGCTGTAACAAAAATGTCAAAGGGAATGAAATTGAGATTCTTCACGATGGAAGACTGGCGGGAAGGACGGGCAATGCGGTGCTGGCTGGTACCACTGTGCTGCTCAATCTGAACGATTCTGATCTTAACACTGTCGCTGCCAATTCCACTGTCCTGTGCCCCGCTATAGCGGGAAGAAGTCTCAACTGTTCCTCCATCAGACACATCCATTTTTTTCATCTCTTGTTTGGAAACCTGGAAAGTAAAATATTATATTAACTTATGATATCCATATCCCAACTATTTCCATTTCAGTGGCAGCAAACAATCACTATATAAACATGATGTCAAAAAAGAGAATTATAAAAAAAAAAATCTGCCAAGTTAGCTTTAACACAGTAATCACTCAGGAAAACGCAGCAGGTGTCGTTCCAATGAAATGATGACTCACAACAGATGAAGTGCCAAAATAACATGTGAAGGGAAAAAAAAGGAGTAATGATTTCTAGGCTTAAACTACTTTTTTTTATTATTTTTATTTAAACTCTTTATTTAAACTCTAAAGAATCTACAAGAAATTTATGACTTAATATAAAACCATACCTCTGTGAAATAATGCAATGTAAATAAAAAGCCTAGTCAGAATGGTTTTCCAGTTTTGAGCAATGATGCTCAAAAAGTCCTCTTTGGCGCTAAAATATTTTACCATGATTAGATGAAATAGAATGTAATATCAATCTACTGCAAAATGACAAAAAGACTAAATAGAAATTGTAAGTTGAAATATATAAATATTATGTTGCAGAAAAAAAAAATTTTCTTTAGAGTCATGGAAATGACAGCTGCCTTATATAAAACACTAGAGTTGAAGGAAATGACAGCACTATCTAAAGACTGCCTCTGTGATGGGGTACAAGTTCTTAGCTTACCGAGGCTCACCAAAGCTTCATATGGTCTTGGCTGTGACATTCACAAGGTTTCACATGAGAAATCATTGCATACAAAAATATTTCCAAGAGAAAATAGACCACTGATAAACAGTAAAAAGAACTTCCCTTTTATCACAGGAAATGCAAGAGTGAACCGAAAAGTTACAAGGCCGTGTCCAGGGACCACATAGTACCAGGACAAGAGACAGAGATATCCAAGACAAGCAGGTGCTTCAGGAAGATAACCCTTCCAATACTGCTAGTGAAACAAGTGGAAATCCTACAAAGAGCTTGTGGACAAGGTGGGGAGCATATGCTAAAATATTTGGAAAAAACACCCTGCAGAAATTCAATAATAATCATCATAACGCGTGGCCAACTCCTCCGATTCATACGGAGTTTAGTGTCATGCACTCACCCTGTACAGCTTCCACAGCATAACTAACACCTCTATCTGTGCCGCCCAGAAGACGTGTTTCTGCTCTGCTCCATACAAGAACTAACATAAGAAATGCCCAACTCAATCCGATTTGTGACCCACCCAGCCCCGGGCTGTTTCTGACAGCACTAGGAGGAAACTCTGTCAAGAGAGACCACGGACCCTGGCAACTTCCTGCAGTCATCCTCTCCTACTCCCCAGGCATCCATAGCTGTTGCATTTGGGATGCCAGTGGTACACGCCTGTTGTAGGTGTTTTGGTAACCATTTCTGGACTTGTCCATGAACTTGTCCACTTCCTTCTTGAACATGTTGACAGTGGCTGGCCTCCACAACCTTCAACACGCTTCTTGAGTACACAGGATTCGAGAAGTCGTATCACTATGGTTTTATACAGCAGTAAAATGATGCCTTCTGTCTTGTTCTCAATCTCCATCCTGATGATATCTAATATTTTGTTGGGTTTTTCTGGCTGCTGCTGCACACTGACTCAATGATTTAACTTCTTCGTTCCAGGACCTACTTCAACAGTTTCTTTTTATCTTCCCCACCCTAGTGAATCTTAGAAAAGGGACACATAAACTAGGGCAAACCATACCTTAACTTCCTCTTGAAAAATATAATGATGAATTACAAGTACTTACAAAATTTATCAGCAACTTAACTACAGGAATGAAAGGCAGTGAATCACTGAATTTCTTCAAACTTTGGTCTTTATGCAGCGATATTAATAGATTCTACATATACTGCAGAAATTGGGTTGTGGGGGAGTTAAAGACAAGAAGTTTTTTTAAAGGTTCCTTTGTACTGTGCTTTATGAAACAAAGGAAGCAAACCCCTCTTCTTTAAAGGAATGAACATGTAGAAAAAAGTATTACAGAGGAAATCCTAAAACAGAACCATTAACTAGCTGAGATTTTCTTTGAAAAGGTTTTTGCCAGCTCTGGTTACAATCTTTTCAGATTCACTCATGTACATATTTTTCAAATAACCAATAAAATTGCTTGCGGCTGATTTCTATGGCAGACTCATATCACTGACTTGTAAATGTGATACCACTTTTAATGCAGCCTCTGTAAAAATAACTAGAGACCATTTTAATGAATTACTACATCATGAGCCAAGAAATCCTGATTCCTCCTGATATCCTAGCAAAGTTAGGTCATTTACACCTCAGCCTTTCTGTCTGGTAAACAACAAAGTGCTTCGCCCATATCCTGCACTCATGGCACTTTCAAAAATAGTATTAGGTGCTTTTATCACTCATGTATTAAGGGCAAGCAGAAGACAGAAAGGATGGAGCTGTGAAACAATCTTGCCATGTCATTTCATGGAAATGCTGCCTGAAACGAAGTGGAGGGCATATACTGCTAAACCCAGCAATTTTTAATCGCTCCATAGCTATCAGCTCAGTCTGATGAAAAATTTTTCACGGAACCATCGTTCTGTAGGGGATGATGCTTCTATGGGTACTCATGGTATTCTCTTGTTCTCCTCTATGCAGCAGAAATTTCTACACCTACCTGACATTTAGGTTATGCTTGACTTGGCTAGAGGGATTGAAAATACAATGTCACCCACTAAATTATAATCTTCCAGCGAGAAAACCATTGCATGTGTATGACTGAATAGAGGCAGAAAGCACAGTCCTTTTGGTTTCTGAATGGATCCTGTCTTCTAACACCTAAATAGATTTGACCTGAAGCCTAGTTCTTTTCTTCTGCCTCTTTTTATAATTAAGTATTTACTGAATGTGCTGGTCTATGTAAAGCACCTCAAGGAACGTAAGAAAGTAGCTCTGCCTCCATCCCCATTCAGACTATAGTTTCTCTGTGAAGACTACTGTAAGGGTGCTAATTGGTCCCAACTGCTGAGTTTCCTGTCATGTGGATATTTGACTACAGAAACTTTACTGAGACCCCAAATCAATTCACGCAGGTCACCAAACAGCAGTCAGATGGTAACTTCTGCTCAGTACTAAGCAGCATGGAATATGAACCAGTGCCCGAAAGGTGAAAGACACCATATCCCATTACAGTTTTCCATGCCACCCGGTTCCACAATGAAACTTTGACTTATGCATGCTCTTACCACATATATTATAAAGGTTGGAACAAGTGAGTAATGATTTGCAAGACAGCTTTATATAACACAACTGGGTACAAAATAAAGGTGCAGAATTACCACTGGAACTTCTTGCATCAATTTCAGCTCAGTAAGCATCAAGCCTTCCAACCAAGTTTCACAGTTAACCTGAAAATACCCCCAGTGATAAACTTGGGAATCATTTAGGTATTCCTCTAATGGGATAAGGATACGAGAGGGGATGACTCTCAGTATAACAACCCTAAAAAGATTCTTTACTTTATTATAGAATAAATGGGCCATCTTTAAAGATGACAAGAACAGCAATATCAGCTTGCTGTTAGCAAATGTAATGGCAACATTTATCATTGGGCTGTATTATATCAATTCTCTTACTCTTTACATAACCCATTTAAAATGAACAATAAAAGTTTTCTTTAATTAGCTACTGGTGTGCATTAACATGATCATGATTAAACCATAAAAACCAACTGTACATTACTCTGGTCCCCTATCCCATGTGTTTTAAATTATTTTAGTTGAAAATGTACTTTGAGTCCCTTTTAAAAGTTCGACCTTCTGCTTTCAGAGAATTAAATGCATATTACTGTAGTGGAGAAGATAATGTTTCAGACCTCCAGGCATATACTAAACACACTGGCAGCACATTAGACAAAATGCTTTACTTATTAGATACTTCCTATTCTAAACAGTGTCATCAAAGGCTAAAAACAAAATCCATATAAAAGCTGCACAATGCTTCCACACAGAACCTGTGCCAAAATCCCTGTACTTTCCAACTAATGAGGAAAGGATGTGTACTCTTAACATATGAATGTAAGATTTTCCAAGCATTCACTTTAGGAAACAGGACTATTGATTCCACATGGCTTATGTTAAATGAAACTGTATTGGTAAAATAACCTTTAAGATATTTGGCATGATAACTATAATTAAACAGTATTCAAAGGAATAAAACAAAAGGGAATTTGGTTCCACAATGGCTAATTAAAATAAAATGAAAAAACACAGCATGTCATCTATCAAGATAAATTGTTATTGTTTAAGAACTATTTAAATACTGTTAAAATATACTTTTAGATAAAATCTGAAAGGACTGGAAAAATATTTGTGGCTTAAAAATGGATAGTTTGGTGAAGAAAAAAGTATAGGACGCTGAAATTTTATGCTGAGATAATAGCTTTAAAGCTTTGAGCATAACCAGATGGTACTTAAATCAGAGGAATTCTATAGTTTCACTGTCAGAATGAGTTGCAATATGGAAAGGTTTTCAATAGCTAGAAAAAACATGTCAAGATGATAGTTTACTTCTTAGATCACTCCAGTGCATTTTCTCGTCCTTTCACAGTTATATATCCTATCAATACTAGACACCATAGAAAAGGTGTTGAAAGCTACACTAGTAGCTAGGGAACTGTGGCTAATTCTTCCTTTTCATGTGTTGAGATAGGTAACTTTACTAGCTTAACCCCATGAGTTCAATAGGGCATATGACACATATATCTACCTAGTGGAAGGGCATGGAAATAGCATGTCCTGTAGAACACACGCAAAGAAGTACATAATAAAATCAAGGGTAAATAAATATATTTGCTTTTCAAAATTGGCAAGCAGTCCCATGTGAGGTCATTGCAATCTTAACCAGGTAAACTTATTTATTTTCCATTCCTGATAAAAGTATTCAGATGGTAGAAACACGTCTTCCAAGTTTTCACTCCAGAAAGAGAGGCAATAAAATCATCAAGGTAAACACACACAACCTAATACTTTAGATCAATAATTAACACAATTTTCCAAGCCAGAGAGAGGTCTTTTACAACAATTAGCAGCATTTTTTCCGTATATTTTCACTTTCTTAATCTCTCAAGAGTTTTCAACAACAACAAATGTAAGCATGTGCAAATTCTCCTATAATCATTTCTAACAGTTTTATTTTCTTTCACTGATACTTCACAGGATAATTCTTTAAGCAATAGAATAACTGTAAGCAACATAATCTTTGGAAGTGCAACTGTTCTACATCAAAAGCATCTACATCTGCATAATTTTTCCAGCTTCTCATATTAATTATGGTTTATAATGACACCACTGAAGTAAAATTTCCAGTCTTCCTGCATAGCTGTTCCTTAACTCTGATCAAAACCCTTCAGCCAATCATGAGATCATTCTTCACATTACATCAATTACGGAAAGAGTCACAAGTGTGAAACCACAGAATCAAAGTGCCAATCACATCTGCTCCATCACTGTGGCATGTGACCTAGTTTTATTTCTTTTGCTAAAAAGTAGTAATATTTTCATGGAAATAAAAATCTGCCTACTGCACAAACTGAGCTACAGAAAAAGAATATGTTCCAGGTTTTTTTCTGTTGTGCTTAAACTGGAATTACAAAGAAAACACTGCATAGTTTCTTTCTGTCTTTGTTCTAAGTACTTCATCTACTCCAGCAAAGACTGCCAACATTTTAGAAATTTAATTGACATATCATTGTTATCTAAAGAACTTTTTTTTTTTATAACCAATGTTTGCTACATTGTTCTACTCAACACTTCAACTAAAACAATTTTATGTTGTTTTGCATATGAGTTATATGACTGACTTTAATTCTAACCATTATAAACAAAATTATTTTAAAAATTGACATATGAATCTCACATGGAAAATATAAGCATATTAGACTGCTAAATTATGTTTCCGGTCTAATAAAGTTTCTCTGTTACGTTTTAAGCTAAAACTTCAGTCCTACAATTTAATCTAGACATACTCGCTTCTACCTGTATCAATCCAAGTGCAGAAAGAGTTCTGTATAACATGAATCCAAAGCTGTCCTCCAAAAAGGGAACTATTAAATCAAGCCAAAATGAGGCAACAAAAATATCAGAAATGTTTGAAATAGTTTATTTCATATCAAAGTCAAATGTGGGTTTTTTCCACTACGAAATTTTCTTTTAAACCAGAATTTGCTGCAAAACAAATGATGCTAATTTGAAGTGTAATGGCATATATGAATTCCCAGACTTAGAGAAATACTCCTGACAGGAATTCAATTGTAGTTTTCACAATACTGCAGGAATTATGTGAAAGATGTGATGGCAAGGAGCAATAAAAACTCAGCTTCTTTGTGCAATGTTTTTCCAGCCCTTCAGAAGTAGAAGAGTAAGAGGCTACATTCTGTTAAACACTGATCCAAATATTCATAAATCAAAGCTGTGCTAAATGTTCCAGTTGTAACACGGGTATATACAAATGCTAAACCCTTTCTAACACCAACAGAATTATTTTTTTTTAATCTTAATACAAACAATATGTTTATTTTGCTACCCTATGAAAGGCCAGTAAGAAACTTTTGCATTCAATGTTTTTTTTTCTAAAGAAACGTTTTCAATTTTAAAAGACCAGGCTTGCTGGCATCACATGGGATTAACCTTTCTCAAAGGGGGGAAGAGGGTCTTTGCTCACAGGGCTTACTGACAGGGCCTTAAACTAGACTCAAAGGGGGAGGGGGATAATAACAGTCTTACCCATGACAAACTGTGGGATGACACGCCAAGGTTAGAGGGACAGGGTGCGGGCGAGATCCCTCAGTCTGTTGCACCAGAGAAAAACCTCAAAGAACTAAGGGGTGTTCCTCTAAAAAGGTGACACGGCTGACAGCCCAGTTGAAGTGCCTCTACACCAGTGCACGCAGCATGGGCGACCAACAGGATGAGTTGGAAGCCACCACACTGCTGGAAAGCAAAAATCTGGTTGCCATTACAGAAACTTGGTGGGACAAATCCTATGACTGGAGTGTGGCTATCAATGGCTACAGGCTGCTCAGAAGGGACAGATGAGGAAGGAAGGGCGGAGGCGTTACCCTCTACATCAAGAAATAGAGAGTGTGAAGAGCTGTCTCAGGAATAGCCACAAGCAGGCTGAAAGCTTATGGGTTAGAATCAGAGACTGAGGCAACAAAGGGAACCTGTGGTCAGTGTCTACGACAAGCCACTTGACCAAGGGGAGCCTATTTATGAAGCCTTCTTACTCCAGCTACAGGAGGCATCGCGCTTGCAGGCTCTCAAACTGCTCGAGGACTTCAGCCACGCTGACATCTGCTGAAAAAGTAGCACAGTGAGCTGTAGGCAATCCAGGAGACTCCTGGAGTGCATGGAGGATAACTTAACACAGGTAACAGACAGCCCTACCAGAGGGGATGCCCTACTGGACCTGCTGGTCACCTCATGAGTTCCTGCACCCGTGGGATGAAGGGATTGAAAGCAGCCCGGCTGAGAAGGACTTGGGGTTACCTGATCTACTTGAAGATGTCCCTGCTCATTGCAGGGATGTTGGACTAGATGACCTTAAAAGGTCCCTTCCAACCCAAACTATTCTATGATTCTATGAAATCTGGCAGAGTACTTTGTCCAACAATAATTTTTCATCAGTATTTTTACTAAAAGTATTAGCTTGCTTGTGTTATTTTTCAAATTTAATTTCAGAATTTTAAGTTCATAGTTTTGTTTTTATATAAGAAACGTGGATTAAAATAAACACACATATTTACTTTGCAAAAATGAAGAAACCCTCACCTTGTGCACTTCTAAAAAAAAATTTGTTAAAGCCAAGAAGCAGCATTTTTCCATGGGAATCTGCTTGCGTATTTCTCTTGGACACTTTAAAAAGAAGTCGTTGAAATTTCAGCTTTATTTTTATGACATTCTCTCACATTTCAGTGTTAAGATTTCAGTAGAAGACTGCAGTTTTATCAGTCTCAGTTTTGGGTCACACTTCCATGCAGAAAAATACACTGAAATAAATAGTGGTTTAGTGCTGATTCTATCTTATAGAAAGCAACTTTGTCTCATCAAGCTACCTGAACTTTTCAGGAGACTGAATTAACTCTCAATCACTGGTGTACCTAAGTACACTGAGGAAAAAAAAAAAAAGAAATGCAACAAAGAACATTAAAGGATTTACAATTTTAAGTGATTAAGGCTGTGATTTCACAATAGAAAGCTTGCTCTCAAACACTAGAGACAGATCAATTACCTAATTCAGTCCCCAGTATGGCAAGTTTGCCATTGGAATTGGCACATCACAGTTGCGGTGGGATTACTTTAAGTGGTGTTGCCACTGACCAGTCCTGGGAAAACACAGAGCTACTGGGTGGCATGTATCACAATACTGGGCTAAGGTACAAAAAATCCCTGGGTCCTCCACATTGATGTTTTCTTGACCAGGCATTCAATCATGGATCAAAAACTTTCTCACATGATAAATATGTTTAAAGTAAGAATCCACTGAACAATTCTTAGAGGCAAGAGTTTAAATAATATAAAAATATTAAATACGGAAATATCAGATGATTCACTGTTGTGACAGCTGGAGATGAGAAGTTTAACAAAGTTATTTACTCCCATTGGAGTAAACTGGAATATTCTCCCATTGACTAATATTCAGTGTTCTGTAAAATAAATGAAAAGATGCAGGAGCAAATGCCAAATACCCTAGCAGTGATTCAAAGCAGGATTCAGCAGAGCCTCAGAATGTGAATTTAGGCATCCTTTTCTAGAATAGGATGAATGAATGTATGAACAATGAAGAGTCATTATTGTAACACAGTAAAGTAACTTCATACTTGACTTTCATAATACAGCATCTACCTGCAGCCTCTTAACTGAATAAGTATATAGTTAAATGAACTATCCCCAAAGTCAAACACTACAATCTTTTCCTTTATATATATTTGAGCCTTTATCTGTTTTGAGCATTTTAAAGGAAATGTAAATAAATAAATCCACAGCAGATTAGAAGATGTCATGTACAAATGTTGCCCAACTAAACAAAATTCCTTCTACATTATTTGCAGTAATGTTAGACTGAATCAGACTATATGCCACAAGCAGAAAAATCCACAGTACAGGACTCTTCAGTGAGAAACGTCCAACTGCTGGCACACAATTGCTCATTGAAACGTGTGCTCGGATGTCGAGTGCCGCAGGTTTTAAAGCTTCCAGATGTCTGGAAAATTATCTTTTCTACCTTACTGCCCTTTTTTTTTTCTTTTTTTTTTTTTTTAAGGTTGTTACATCTCACCTGTATCAAGCCAAATAAACTTGTATCTAGCCTAATGCTTGACTAAATCGTGTTTCAATTTGTCTTATAAAAAGACTACATAAATCATAGAATCATTTAAGTTGGAAAAGACCTCTAAGATCATCAAGTCCAACCATTAACCTAACACTGCCAAATCCACCACCAAACCATGTCCCTAAGCACCACATCTACAGGTCTTTTAAATACCTCCAGGGAGGGTGACTTAACCACTTCCCTGGGCAGCCTGTTCCAGTGCTTGATCACTCTTTCAGTGAAGAAACTTTTCCTGATAACCAATCTAAACCTCCCCTCGTGCAACTTGAGGCCATTTCCTCTTGTCCTATCACTAGTTAGTTGGGAGAAGAGGCCAACACCCCCCTCACCACAACCCCCTTTCAAGTAGTTGTAGAGAGCGATAAGGTCTCCCCTCAGCCTCCTCTTCTCCAGACTGAACAACCCCAGTTCCTTCAGCCGCTGCTCATAAGACTTGTGCTCCAGACCCTCACCAGCTTCGTTGCCCTTCTCTGGACACGCTCCAGCACCTCAGCATCCTTCTTGTAGTGAGGGGCCCAAAACCGAACACAGGATTCAAGGTGTGGCCTCACCAGTGCTGAGTACAGGGGCACAATCACTTTCCTGGTCCTGCTGGCCACACTATTGCTGGTACAGGCCAGGACGCTGTTGGCCTTCTTGGAAGTAAAGCTCATGAAGTGGCACGTGAACTCAAGACCAGGAAATTAAGAATTCCAGAATATGCTTTTTGGTAACAAGGCCATCACATGATATCCCTATTTTTAGCAAGTTGGTTGTTACCAGCCTCAGTGTGCAACTCCATGCCAGACTGAATTTCTGTGTCCTCATTTGTGCCTTATATGACTGTATAAAACAGCCAGATAAAGGTCTTGAAGCATCCAAAAAATCATGCTGGGGGGAAAAAAACAACAACAAAAAACCACCCAAACCCCAGAGAAAAAGTACTGGTTTTTTTGGCCTGTTCTATTTCCTGCACTGGCTCATTGTACTACTACAAAGCGGAGAAGGAAAAGGACAGACTGTGGCAGCCCAGCTTGGATTAGCTTAATGACCCTCAAAATTGCAGCCTAAATTGTGACCTCTGAACTCGTTTAAAAATAATTAAAATAAAGAAAAGAATCGTGGTATTGGAACAGGAAGGAAAGGTCAGAAACACAACCTTCGTAAGCCCACTTCAGGAGCAGATGACACATGGAGCTGCATCTTCAGGCCCTTCTGACTGATGGAGCCTGGCAGTCTGCCAACTGCCTGGGTCTCTCAGTGCTAGGAGGCTGCTTCAAAGCACCCAGCGCTCAAACCACGCTGAGATTTGACTTTATACCTTACAGGAAAATCAACGGAGAATTATTATGAAACACATCCTGCAGCAGTCTACCGTTTTCAAAGCTTCTAGCTGCAGCGCTAGGATTTCATTGGAGCCATCTAACTGGGCTGATAATGAAATTAAAGACAATTAGATGGCCTAGATACAAAGACAAATTTTCTTCTCAATAAAAAACACTTTTGGCCTTTACATGCTTCTATATGGCATTATTATGGTGTATTATATTAAAGATGCAAAAAGACTGCAGATATTACTTAATATTATTTACACATACTGTTTTTTCATAAAAATGTTTTTCCAATTTTGGGCCACGAAGCTCCTTGTTGCTTCACTAACAATTGCTGCTTTTTTCCTACTTGTTGAATGTTATTAAAATACTTTCTTCAATATTATTCTAAGCATCATTTTTAAAATTATGCAACTTCTGCAGTGGTCATGCAGAAAATATGCACTGATGTAAATGGAAATGCACACAGCATAAGAACAATATGTCTGTGGTCCACGCTTTCAAAATATTTGTGAAGTGCTGCCTTAAAGCTAGTGTTCCAAATAGCTTCTAATTCAGCTATATAGGCTGCGCAAGGTGTTCCTTTCTGCACGCTATTTTTAAAATGTTGGTTCTCATTCTTAGTACTGAAAAAAACAACCTAAAGATGGTCCATCTTCTGGCATCTCCAGACAGCCCAAACAAGAGAGAGACAGAATGGCCTTATCTTACACATGGTAAAATGTGACATTTACAAACGTCATTTGAAATGTTCATCCTTTAGTGTTCTGTAAAATAGAATATTTTATTAAAAACAATCTTTGAGGAGGTATCTTAGCATTTTCTCTTTGTCTCTAAAGGCTTTTTAACATACCAAACCTGCAGTACACGCAGGGGTATGACACAGCTATCATAGAATCATAGAGTGGTTTAGGTTGGAAGGGACCTTAAAGATCATGTAGTTCCAACTCACCTGCAATGAGCAGGGACACCATCCACTAGACTACGTTGCTCAAAGACCCATCCAGCGTGGCCTTGAACATTTCCAGGGATGGGGCGTCCACAACATCTCTAGGCAACCTGTTCCAGTGCCTCACCACCCTCATAGTGAAGACTTTCTTCCTTATATCTAATCTACATTTACTCTCTTTCAGTTTAAAGCCATTACCCCTTGCCCTATCACTACAGGCCTTTTTACAAAGTCCCTCTCCAGATTTCTTGTAGGTCCCCCTTCAGGTCCTGGAAGGCTGCAATAAGGTCTCCCTGGAGCCTTCCCTCCTGCAGGCTGAACAACCTCATCTCTCTCAGCCTGTCCTCATAAGAGAGGTGTTCCATCCCTCTGATCATTGCTGTGGCTCTCCTCTGGACCCACTCCAGCAGATCCATGTCCTTCTTCTGTTGGGGCCCCCAGAGCTGGACGCAGGACTCCAGGTAGGGTCTCAGCAGAGTGGAGCAGATGGGGAGGATCACCTCCCTTGACCTCCTGGTCATGCTTCTATTGATGCAGCCCAGGATACAGTTGGCCTTCTGGGCTGCAAGTGCACATTGCTGAGCTATGTTGAGCTTCTCATTAATCAACACCCGCAAGCCCTTCTCCTCAGGGCTGTTCTCAATGCATTCTCTGCCAGCCTGTATTTGTGCTTGGGATTGCCCCGACCCATGTGCAGGAACTTGTACTTGGCCTTGAACTTCTTGACATTCACACAGCCCACCTCTGTCAAGGTCCCTCAGGATGGCATCCCTTCCCTCCAGTATGTCAACGGCACCACACAGCTTGGTGTTCTTGGCAAACTTGCTGATGGTGCACTCAATCCCACTTTCCATGTCGCCAACAAGATGTTAAACAGTGCCAGTCCCAATACTGACCCCTGAGGAACACCACTCATCACTGGTCTCCACTTGGACATGGAGCCATTGACCACAGCTCTTTGAGTGTGACCATCCAGCCAATTTCTTATCCACCAAGTGGTCCATCCATCAAATGCATATCTCTCCAATTTGGAGACAAGGATGTTGTGCAGGACAGTGTCAAATGCTTTGCACAAGTCCAGGTAGATGATATCAGTTGCTCTTCCCTTATCCACCAATGCTGTAACCCTGTCATAGAAGGCCACCAGATTTGCCAGGCATGATTTGCCCTTAATGAAGCCATGCTGGCTGTTACGAATCACCTCCTTATTTTCCATGTGCCTTAGCATAGTTTCCAGGAGGATCTGCTCCATGATCTTGCTGGGCACAGAGGTGAGACTGACTGGCCTGTAGTTCTCCAGGTCATCCTTTTTCCTTTTTAAAAATGGAGATTATGTTTCCCCTTTTCCAGTCAGTGGGAACTTCACCGGACTGCCACGACTTCTCAAATATGATGGGTAGCAGCTTAGCAACTTCATCTGCCAGTTCCCTCAGGACCTGCAGATGCATCTGATCAGGTCCCATGGACTTGTGCAGCTTCAGGTTCCTTAGATGGTCTTGAATCTAGTATTTTCCTACAGTGGGTGGTTCTTCATTCTCCCAGTCCCTACCTTTGCCTTCTGTGACTTGGGCCGTGTGGCTACAGCACTTGCCAGTGGAGACTGAAGCAAAAAAGTCATTGAGTACCATAGCTTTCTCCATATCCTGGGTAACCAGGTCTCCCATTTCATTCAGGAGAGGGCCCACATTTTCCACAGTCTTCCTATTATCACTGATGTACCTATAGAAGCTTTTTCCTGTTGACCTTGATGTCTCTGGACATATTTAATTTTATCAGGGCTTTAGCTTTCCTAACTAGATCCCTGGCTACTCGTACAATTTCTCTGTATTCCTCCCAGGCTAACTGTTCTTGCTTCCACCCTCTGTAGGCTTCTTTTTTCTGTTTGAACTTGTCCAGGAGCTACTTGTTCATCCATGCAGGACTCCTGGCGTTTTCGCCTGACTTCTGCTTTGTTGGGATGCATTGCTCCTGAGCTTGGAAAAGGTGATCCTTGAATATTAACCAACTTTCTTGGGTCCCTCTTCCCTCCAGGGCTTTATCCTATGGTACTCTACCAAGCAGATCCCAAGAGGCCAAAGTCTGCTCTCCTGAAGTCCAGGGTAGTGAGCTTGCTGTGCATCCTCCTCTCTGCCCTAAAGGATCTTGAACTCCACCATTTCATGGTCATTGCAGCCAAGGCTGCCCTTAGACTTCACATTCCCCACCAGCTCCTCCTTGTTGGTGAGAACGAGGTCCAGCATAGCACCTCTCCTCATTGGCGCCTCTATCACTTGGAGAAGGAAGTTATCATCAGTGCATTCTAGGAACTTCCTGGATTGCTTATGCCCTGCTGTGTTGTCCCTCCAACAGATAACAGGGTAGTTGAAGTCCCCCCAGGAGGACCAGAGTTTGTGAACGTGAGGCTGCTCCTACCCATCTATAGAGGGCCTTATCCACTCAGTCTTCTTGGTCAGGTGGCCTGTAGAAGACCCCCACAGTATTGTCATCCGTCGCTGCCCTCCCTTTAATCCTGGCCCATAAACTCTCAGTCAGCTCCTAATCCATCCCCAGGTGGAGCTCCATGCACTCATTGACATACCAGGTGACACCCCCTCTTCATCTCACCTGCCTGTCCCTTCCTAAAGAGCCTGCATCCTTCCATTCCAACGCTCCAGTCATAGCAGCCTTCCCACTACGTCTTTGCGATGCCAGTAAGATCATAGCCCTGCAGGCGTGCACGCATCCCTAACTCCTCTTGTTTATTCCCCATGTTACGTGGGTTTGCATAGAGGCATTTACGTTGGGCCCCTGATTAAGCTGACTTACTGGCTGGAGTGGCTGGAATTCCTTTGTGCTGCTCTCGAACTAATTTTAATCACATCTTTAATCTACAGCAAAATAAAAATTAGGGAGAAGCATAAAATTAACAAATGGAACAAAAACCCACCTCCACATAAGGGCCAATATTCTGCTTGAATTATTACATAAATACCAACAAGTTTTAAATGTTTGGTGATGATCATTATTATGTATGCATGTATATAATGATACATATGAATATATACTACAAAAATATGTTGGGGTTTTTTTTAAATTGGTTTTCAATTTTATAGCACCTACTGGAAAATTTGTAGTCTGTCAGAATGCAGCACATAAAAATCTGGGAAACTGGTTACTGAATTCAGGTTCAACTTGCTGAGAAGTACATGAAGCCTTGTTCAAACAGCCAGGATGCACAATTTAGCCAAGCTAACTTTCTGACTTTTATTATTTTGGTAGCTGGGCCATACTGATGCTGGGCATAAAGCCATTTGCTATGGTGGGCTTCATCATGGACAAATCCAGACGAAGACCCAATGAGGCACCCAACCCAGACCAGGCTACTGAGAAATTACTTTGTACAAACACCAAGGATCCAAAAGACACAAAGGGTAAGAAACCTACATGTTTGATGTGTAATAAACATTTACCTGGGTACAATGCCTTACTGCCAGATAGGATTAATTTTATGAAAAACAGGAAGATTTTCATGACCATGTAGATCAGCTAGGTGCTCCGCTCTCACTGAAAAAACCAAGAGTTTGGCAGGTAATTTATTTGTGATCCTGAATCTCTCGTACTCTATTCTGTCCCCGTTTTTGAAGGCAAAGAATCAGCAAAAGAGGCTGATATGTATCAACAAAATTTTGAAGACCAGACTGCATATTCCAGTGGAAAAGCAAAAAAAGACATACAAATTGCTGCAGGAATACAAGTGAACTAATGCAAACACATAGATGTAATTATACCTGTAGCTTGTGAAGAAAAAATGTGTGAGTTGCTAAAATAGTCTCTTAACTCACTGTTCTTCAAACAAATATGAGTTTCATGAAACCTGTAGGCAGGATCGCTACTCAGTAAAGCTAACAGATCTTCAGTTTTATGGATTCTCTACTTTAATCAACCTTCCAATAATTTGAAATAGTTGTCACTGTTCATTTCTGAGAATACTCTACTAAGTCACTATTACTCCTGTGCTTTGATGGAGAAAGTTAAAATTAGTGGAAATCTTTACTGAGGAGGAGTCAAGAATGAAGCTTTCAGTCTTGATTCATGCAATGAGTCACAGGTAATTTGTGGAGAAGGTACAGTCTCAGAGAAATGAAGAGGGTTGGAAATACTGCCTAGAAACATGCACTGAGGAAAAAAAATGCTAATATGCAAGGTTATTAAGCAAATCCATTAACTAGCATAGCAAAAACACCAAAGTTGCACACTGTGTATAAGCAAGCGAGAGCTTTACATTGTTCTCTCTGAAAATAGGTAGTGGTGGCCAACTATCTGCAGAAGTAAGTTGAGAGTAATTGGAAATTGCTGCAAATCTGAATTTGATTCAGTAAATGTTAGTATCATGTGCATGACTCATATCAGTGTCTTCTCACAATTATAATCTATGATTTCACCATTTGATATAGCAACCAATAACTCAGAGTGAAGCTAGCTGTAAAAATGGAAGTATTGTCCTGCTCTTTAAACTCCTCCATACTCAGAACTCAGAAACACTCTGCATGCAAGTCAGTGTGACAGCTACCTCTACTATCCAAATGGGAATACAAACAGTACCAGATTTTATCATACTTATCGAAGGCACAGAACCTACACATGTACTTTGTGGGTCTTGTCACCCAATGGTGACACTGTACTAAAATGTAGTTCACTGTAATTTTACCATATTGGCTTTTGTGGTAGATGGCAGAATACACCAAATATTAGAAATAAATGAAATACAGCTAGGCTCTTTATTATTTGTCCAGTCTGAACACTGTGTGTCTCGGAAGAAACACTATTATGTTCTCTGCCCCATTCAACAGAAGACCAGTGCAACAATCAAATGTTCAAGACAAGTGGAAAGTTATTACTGAGACAAATGAACTTCCCTGCAAGCAGGCCATAGAACAAAAATGAATTGTTGGGATTCAGAGAGGCTCAGAAGCCCACATCATCCCAGAAATGAATGTTGTTGATCAGGGTGAGGATATTAGTATCAAAGAATTATTGTCTACTTTTGGAAACCTCAACTGAAGCGTAAGTTCAAACTACATACTTCCATTCAAAATACCTAGTTTAAATTCAGACATCTCAAAATTTTCATGGTGTGAATGTGGATGCAACTTGTGCAGCATTGCAGGGGGATGAATGAAACTCTCCAAAGCAATTTAAAATATGTTAAAAAAATTGCTGAGATTTGATGCATAAAGGTAAACTGTGCATTTCTACAAATTCCAGGTTAAGAAGCAACTCAAAGCATTTGTCATGAGAGGTTTTCACTACGTGAAACCTCTGCGCATGTGTGCTCAACCGCATACATGCATATGTCTTTTTGAATAATCCTCACGTGTTTTGCCTTTATACCTGCAAAATGGACCCTTTCTTTTAAGACTTCCTATTTTAGTGTGAATTAACTTTCGTCCCTCACCTCTCTTTTGCTTTGTTGAAAAGTAAGATTTCTGCTTTGAAGAGTCTCAGTAAAATCACAGCCATTTTCCCTAGTACAAGAATTGCATCTACATTTCTACAGGAATGAAAATGATTGCTCATAGCAAGTATCAAAAAGTACTGCACAGCCCTTCAAAAAGATATCTCCCTGCTGGTTTTGGCAACAAAATCAAATGATGAGACAAACCTTCCTAACAATGGAAACATGGTATGGCGATGACTCAAGATACTGGCAAGGACTTTATTTTGATAGTGTCCTTGAACTAACCACAGATCACTATTTTCAGGAAAACATCCAACAAGTGGCTATGTGGGAATCAAAGTACTGGTAAAACTACCAGGAAAATGATGCAAGTATTATTCAATTATTCCAGCTAAGGGTTTTTATTGGCATTCTCAAGAAGTGACACATTTGGCACACTCTGACACTATCAAGCTACAAGTTTAGGTGTAAAACTGTATGACCAGAATTGCCCAATGGTAAAAATTGTCAGAAGATTACTAATGTCATTTATTATTTCAAAAGATTTAGACATTCCACAAATTTTAAGTACTGCATTCAAGGCAAAACTCCACAGAAACCAAAATAATGTCCAGACCACCAGACAAACCAAAATAATACATAGTCTACTAGTCCAAAATAACACAAATAGTCTATTTGTCTTAATCTGAACTACTAACAAGTCAACATCTCAAAGAAATGAAGACAACTTGGCTCCATGGAAATTGTAAATCAAGAATCTAATGCAAAAAACCTTACAACTACTTTTAACAAAGATGCGGAAACACTTTTTTGCCTTCCCAAGAAAGAGAGGAGTCCTCACTGATTTTTTCTCAATTGAAATGAAAGGCCATTTTGGACTCATCAGAGTCAAACTCTATGCAGCAAGATCATTATTTACAGATTTTCGAGATTAGTTTCTCTAAGCCTGTGATGTTCATTCAGGTGTGAATACTCCATATGAGGGACAATTTCATCATTGCTAGAATAGTGTCTACAATGTGATATATGTGAAATATGAAATGTAATATGAAATAAGATTCTACTGCATTGCATGCTATTATACTTTGTTTGTCAAAGATTAATTTTAACTTATTGCACAATATACCAACTACAGGCAACCACAAAGAAAAAAAACGAGAGCGCAACGATTTTTCTACCTCAAGGGAAAGAAAGCGTGTTAGACATCAAGATATTTGGATTTTAGTTTTATTGGAATCTTTCCTCTCAAAAAAGAACTCTCATGCATTTTAAAGGATTATATCTAGTAAGTCTATTTACTACCTAAGTGGATAAATTAATCTGTAGAACAACCTATACTAAGAAAATTCAGTTAGACATGGTGTAAATTTTGTCCATCAATTCTATACACACGTATGTCTCAAATGTGCTAATTTTTTTTACACACATGTTATTATGTATTTGGAAAAAAACACACAGTCATCAAACTAAGGCATACAACTTCCTTTCACATTTCGAGGTTTCAGGTTGTTAACATGAATAGAAATAGGAAATGTATGTCACCTTACAATTAAACATTCGCTGTCTTACAAAGGTGCTGCAGAACACAGATTTTCAGATTTTGATGACTGATCCATCTGCCATTCTTTTGCTAAGGTCTAATGAATCAAGAATTCTGATCAAGGATTGGAATTTTTTTAGTTTAAAACATTATAAAAATTATTAAACTATAATACAGCTATACCTAATGCTGCTCAGCGTACAACTGGTTGTAAACGGCCCAAGGATACAACTGCAGCTCAGACTCATGCAAATTCATTTGAGCGGAAACAGTACACACCACTTAACTCTGTCCAATGAAATAACTTGGACCTCTTGAACATCTTTGCAGCCATTTGATTTTATATACATAGAAGTATTTATATACATACATATATATATATATACACGTCTCTCATGTTCAAACGCAACACTGATAAAAAGAAAATTTATTCATACAAGTAGCAAATGAGTTTTTGAGAAAATACCAACATTTGCTTCCTGCCAAAATCTCTGGCATGAGTTACAGGATGTATCATTCTATTAGGCAGCCTCAGATGATGCAGCATTACCTGAATTTGAAAACAGACTACAGCTGGCCAGAAAAATTGAAAAACTAGGAAAGTAGCTAATATGATTCATAGCAGTACACTCTGAAAAATTATGCCTCATTGCTTAAGAGACAGGGTAGTACTAAAGTGAAATTCTGGCCTTAAGAAAATCAGTACAAAATTAAGCAGCATATTTATCCCTAGTTGACCACCCAGTCCATAGAAGCCACAGAAATGGTCAAACAGTGTCTACTGCCAGCTACTGAATAACAGCTTTTCCTCAGTGGCAACATCTGTTTTAGTTTCTCACCATCCATGTCCTGATTTTCACAAAACAGATAAGAAAAATAAGTAACATTGAAACTTCTATTCTGCTTTCTAATTTGGCTGAGAATACAAAATATTACATATTATTTGAGGAAGAATGATGTACAAAGTGATCATATTAGCTTTATTTACTTCCAAAAATAGGTTAAAATGCCTGAGGAAGACGTTTCTCATGAAGGAATGCCAGAGAAAAGCGAAGATCCTTCTTGCACAGAAAACAGAGAAGTTCAAAATCTGAGATTTTGAATCTCAGAGGAATCTGTCTACTGACTATTGCTTAAATTAATTCTTTATTGGCTTCAACTATTGTTTCTCCTTTTCTTCCTTAGCTTTCCCTTTAAGAAAAAACCATATTCTTTCACTTTAAAATGAAGAGAATAACAGAATCCATGTGTTTACAATTACTGTCAAGAATCAAGTTTTCCGCACTACCAAGCAGGTGATGTTCTATACAGGGAAGAAACTGTAACTGGTGCAGTCTAAAGGTAATGTCGCCACAGCGTCAAACTCTACTGTATACAAGCGTTAGATGACTCAAAGGAGAAGATTAGTTAAGATCAAAGACTGCAGAATCCTCAATCATACATCGTGTGACCTAACACTCAAACTTTCGTCTCCTCGTCAGATGATTAAGCAAATCATCACTATGACACATTCAATGTCCACAGTGTGAGAAAGTCCAAGCACGTGTTCTCTCACAATTCTGTTTAGGGTGAGTTTGAGCCACCGTGTTGTCTTTACTGATTTTGTTCTGCCTATGTTTCAACAACCTACTATATTTGTTATTTATGGTGTGACTATAACAATTCTTACACAGTTTCTGGTTTTCTAATCCTTTTTTTGCAAAATGAACCAATATGATTTCTTGCACACGTTCTATAATTTAAACAGTTTGAACTTCGGACCTATTTCATAACAATATTTTTATTATCTTGTAATCATTACTTCAGAATATTTTCTTAATACATTAAATGATTGGAAATGGCAAAGTTTTAAATTAACTTTACACACCATTTAGTTAAGAGAATTTTATTTTGATAAGTAAGTACAATAATATTTAAGTTACTGATAATAAAAATAATACCCAAAAGTTATGATCAAAATATTGCTAGGCAGAGTATGTAACAAAGAGATTGGACAGTACATTTGTGTCTTTTAGACTGTTCCACTAAGGGCAGTATGAGACAAAAGAAATGTAATTCATAAAGCAGACACAGGAAGGTTTTGAACCAAACCTGATAATCCTGATAATTCCTGATAATGAAGTACTGTAGGCTAAGAAGAAAAAAAAAAAGGTGGACTGAACCTTAACTAGCACTTAAAACTCAGGTAAAAAGTGTTTTACTCCATGAGGCTCTATCTTAAAACACTTAGAAAAGTGCCAAAAGAGAGAAGAAAAAACCCCGAAACCCTGTAAGAGTAATTACTATTAATGTGAACATAGAGGAAAATCAATACTTTGGTTTTTTTTAATTGTTTTGTTCTTACTGTAATTTTTTTATTTTGCTGCTATAATTTATTTTTTCCAGAAAATAACAACAGTCCCTATGAGGTATTTTCCCATTAGTTATGTTCAAGCATGGCAGTTTCATTACACTTTAAGTAGGAAGTCTTTAAATGCTATTGATATGAAGCCTCACAGTATTCTGATGAAATACTGTTATTTTTCCTTTCATTAACAATACCAAAAAATCTTTTGATGTCGAAGCAATATTGTTTGGAGTGTCCACGCAAGGAAGATTTGGAAGCATGCCTATAATTCACAAACTTTTTTGAATATGATTGTTTTGGGTAAATTCCTCCCCAGCTATATTTTATGTGAAAACCTGATAGGCACAGGATTAGCATAGGCATAGGAACATCTTACCACCTTAATTTAAGTGAGTACAGAAAATGTTAAGAAACATGTCAGAGAAATTAGTCCTGAATTAAGCACAGTGTTTAAACAGCTATGGGATACAACTTCCCTTTTTTTCCCCCCACATAGTTTGTGTGCTTATGGACATTAAAAACTGTCAGGAAAAAAATAGTTTCTTCCTAGCAAAAAGGAAATATACTTTGAATATATAACTTCAAGTTTGGTTTTACTGTACTAAGAATTCTTTACCTTCTAAGTTTAATATCTATCTTATTTCATATGTTTATTGGTCTTTCTAAACTAAGTCAGAATGTTTATTGAACAAACACCTTGTTGTAAAATAAAAAATTTCTTAGCTTTGAATCTAAAAGAAAGACCATAAATCCTATTTTTTCACTTCAATTTTATATTTGCAGAATCTGAGCATGAAGATCTCTTCAATACAGCCATTTTGGTTGCAAGAATCAATTTGGAACATCCATTTTTTTCTAGTAATTCTAGGACAGAAGCTAAAGATCACATATATTTACAGCAAAACAGATTTCCCTTTATTTCCTAGTTCTTCATTTTCCTTTTTCACATTCTAAGGACATTACTTAGATTGATATGAAACACCATCCCTCCTTATCAAAACTTTGTGAGCTTTTAGGTTATGGAAGTGATTCTCTTTTACAAATTCGTGTAGGCTGTACAAGACAGGTACAATATGGATTGAAAGGATGTGGAAGTGGCCTCACTTTACAGGAGTGGATGCATAAGACATCTCTTAATGCTGGTGACACAAATTAGAGCTACTTTGGAGATCTAGTTGTGTTTAGGAACTACAACTTCCTGCAATTCTTCTCATCTGAGAAAACGTTTCTCCGGGAATATTCCATGATTTCCAAAGCCACAAAATAAACACATTGTGAATAATCAAGCCTAATTTTAAGCTAGCCCTTGTCAAACTGCTTAAGAACCTCTGTCAAATTGCTTCAAATTTAAATAATCCAAATTTTGTTACTTTCTCTGCCTTGTTTCTTAGGGTTGTTATCTTAAACTTTATACATTGTAACCTAATGAGAAGTTTTATAATGCCTCATGCTTTTAAACATACAATCATGGAAAAAAAAAAAAAAGAAGTTACATTTACAGAATATTCATGCAAAAATGCAGTCCACACAGCCCAGGTAATAAGATTGTTGCTAACAGTTTTATTAAGATATTAAATATATTAACCAGCTGCAATAAATCTGTGATTCTCCAATTACTGTAGTGCTAACCCACCCATCTCACAGCCCAGGATATCAGAGATATGGGACTACATGCTGCATGATCTGCTGTTCCCTGAAATGAAAATTCAAAGCTTTAAAACAGGGGGCAAAAGTGAGCAGATATGCAAGATCTGATCAGTAATTGTGCAAAGCACAGGAAAGACAAAATTCTCTGAGAAGTATTTTATTGGTTCACATTCCAATACTTACTGTTTCTGGGACATTACTGTTACCATACACTAAGCTTGCTCTGCTTCTAGTCATTGCAACAAATTTCAAACGCATAATGAAAAAAGTCTTTAAACCCTCAGGAAGCTATCTTCACACAACATTACCTTTTTTATGTGCCAACAGACTTTTGGATATCAAGACATACCTAAATTCATCTGATCTATATAAAATACAGAAACTGAGACTGTTTTGGCTCTCTAACACTGATTATCTTAGACTTCAGGAATCAAAAGACAAAAGATAAACAGATTCTTCAAAAGAAACTTGTAAATGAGGATGCCAACTGCTCAAAGTTTCAACATACTAAAAATACTTCCAATTACACAAGCTTTCCATAAGGATACTAACCAGTCAACACAACATCTGTGCAACATGTGCATCTGCCACTTCACACTTAGGCTGTCTGGCTTCTTAAGTAGTATTATCTGGAACTTGTTTTACCAGTTTTATGATTGTTATTATTTTTAAACAAAATACAAATGGAAAATAAAGTTATGCTTGTTTTCAACAAAAATATGGTACTATTTTTTTTTCATTCTCCACAGAAGTAATACACTGATAACGTTGACTAAAGTTTCATTAAATAGCTCCTCACTCAAGAGCACTTGCTCTGCTAAAGTACCATAGGCAAGAAAGACTGCTATAAACTCCATTAGCTATTGTTCCTTCAAATTTTATAGGTGATACAATTGAAATAGCTCTTTCGTACATACTTCTAGCTGATTACGTTCTTTATCTTACACTGAAGTTAGAGCAACAAAAGAAGGTTGATGAGATTGCCATAAACAGAAATAAACTACAAGAGAACATAAGAAAGGTCCTACCAGGTCAGACCAAAGGTCCTTCAAGACTCCTGTTCTCTGACAGCAGGCGTAAGTGGATGCTTAGGGAAAAAAAGTATAAATAAAGCAAGCATAGAGAAATCCTTCTTCAGAACACTCTTCCAGACTTCCTGAGCCAGCATATTACAGGGTATTATAATTTATCAGAAATGCTGTTAAGCCTAATCTGCAGCGATAAGAGAATGACACATACCTTCTGCAGATATTACTGCAATGTCTCTAAAGTGACAAATCAGTACATAGTTTGATTCAACCAGGCTAGAAAGGAATCAGCTGCTACAGCTGAGTTTTCTATACCTCCTCCCTTTTGGAGACTTCTCAGTTGCTGTAATTAGTGTGTTGCCTATTACTGAAGCCTTTGCTGATTTTGTTTGGGTATCTGTGCAGATAGGAGCCACACTTCCCCCAGGCTTTCCCATTACTGGGATGATTACAAGTAATATTCTGCGTGCTATGAAGCGTCCAATCTTTACAATAGTTAAGAGTCCAAAAATAATTTTTGTGGTAAAAGAACAAAATGCCAAAGTTGAAACAACTTTTGCTTCTCCCCCTCCGCCAGCATTAATATCATTTATTCAGGAAACTGGTGGGCTGTCTTTGCAATGTATCAAAACGCGGGGGTTAGCCTTATGGAACATGTCACATCTGCTGGTGGGGTTTACTCGAAGTGATTGGCCAAGAGCCAGGTCTAGAAGCAAAATATCATCTGGCAGGCTGATGAACACTGCCGGGGCCAGTAGCCTGGATGGAGTGCTCAAAAGTCAAATACCTAGAAGCAGGTATTACAAAAGCAGAAAACATGAGCCAGCAGGTCGTGCCTTGGATTTCTGAAAGAAAACAAAGATCTGCCCACACCAGGTTTCCCCCCTGCCCGCTCAGTGCTGCCCCCAGGTGAATGACAGCTTGTGTCCATTGGCTATTGGCTCTGACTGCAAATTACACTTGAAATATATATGTCATGAATGAAAATTCCAACCAGACACTTCAGTCCCAGGTCATTCTTCGTGTGACCATTTTACCAGTACATCTGACTCCACCCTTCGGAGCTCAATTGTTAAATGCAGTTTCTCCTCAACTTTAATAAGAAGAATTTTTTCATGCATTTTGGGGAAGAAGTAATTTTTTAAGCATCAAATTTGTGCAGGATCTACTGTATTCTAATGACTAGCAACACATAGATACAATACCAGCAAGTACATTAAAGAATTTTGGAAGCCTTGTTCATTGCTCAGGCAGAAATAACACAATGCCAGAAAGGGACAGGGGAAGCCTGAGAGGGATCCACAACAGGGACAAAGTTTTTTGGTTTCTACTTCTATTGTGAGAAAATATTTCCATATTTGCAACAACCTATTGTTGAGTGCTGAATTCATCACTGCAGTTAAAAACTTATGAATAAGAGAAGAATGATGGATGGAAAAGATAATGAATTTGGCTATGATCCTTTCAAGAAATAGCTTATGCTGTTTTTTATCAGTATATTAGCTACTTATCTGAATTTCAGATTGTATGGGACAGGTATGGACTTGTAGCCTACTGAAGCGTGCATTTGGGCTAACAGAAAATAAACATCTTGTGTTCACTGGTGTGACGGATTTCTCTCCTAAAGCCATAATCCTCACGGAGATTTTGTGAAGAAAAAGTAAGCATTTGAAAGTACCCATTAAGTTCTTCAGGGAAGACACAAAATAGCTGCACTTTGTATTCTTAATTACCTCCAATGTAGAGTTATTAGGTAGGAATATTCTTTAGGGTAAATTTAAGCAAAATTATTATTTGTGTAGCAATTAATATTTTTCCAGAAGTCTAGCCTTACTCTGAAGCTCATGGAAGACTACAGAAAATAGTTGGTAATGACCTCAACGGCCATATTTGATTGAGGAATATAAGATTTACTGACTTGCAGTAAGATATGTTATCCATGCATGCCTACGTGGACAGCAGCAGACCAAGATGAGTGTTGGTTTGTATTTCATTTCTTTTCAAAGAGGAGTTCTTGTATTTTCCACTTCTAAATGCTAGTATGACAAATAGATGCTCTCTTGCCAAAAATCTCCAGGTGGTAAGTGATGGACACCAGGAAATGGATTTGCCAGACTAAGAAATAAACTCCTTGAGAATTCACCTGTTCTATCACTGAGCAGCAGTAAAACTAGTTATCATTTATATTGGAAAGACTTCTACCAGAATATGAAAAATTCTTTTAGAAATGAGGAAATATGGTCCTTTATTAACATTGCAGCTGTAATCTTAGGTGCATCACTGAACAAAATCAGGACATTAACTACACTTCATTCTTATATTTATATTTCTTTTCCTAGCACTTCTGTTTCTGTTCTCCATGTGCAGGTATTATATCTTCTTCTTGTAAGAATTTGGCATGTATTAATTCTGAAAAAGTGAATAATTATGAAAAGGCAGCAACATACTTTGCCCCTCAGGTAATTTATCAAACACCACATATGTGTCCATACTTTAAACCTGTCAAGCAGATCAAAGCAATATTCTTTGCAATAATAGACTATACTTTATGAAGGAGTCAGTACAATAGGTCTACTGTACATCAAAGATGAATTTACAAAAGAGTATAAAGCTAGGGCTTACAATAAGTAAAAACAAAGCACTGGAGACCTGGCATGAAACTCTTTACAGAATATTAAAACACTTAAAGAAAAAAAACCCGATTTACCCATAAATCATGACTTCTTTATTATTTTTGTCTACACTAATCTTTACAACATTGCCCTGTAAACCACCAAATATAGTCCATTTGGAAATCACACCTTTAAAGTTTAAACAAGGGGTTGCTACTTTGATGACTGTCTATATTTATGTATCCAAAGCATACAACAGAGAACCACAATGTATTTTATTTTTGAGACAGAAGACAATTATTTAATCCTTCTATTTACCAAGAACTTCCAGGGAAATCAAGCTTCCTAACTAAGATTAATGATGTTTAGTTGCTCAACAATCCTCAGGATTGTATCTAGTCAAATATTTGGAAGAGAGTGAATATTTTCACATCTTAAATGTTGCTTTTTTTCCCCCCAATTTTTCCCATTTTTCTCCTTCAAAACACATGAAAAACATTTTTCCAATGAGATTCAAAGCCAGTATGTATCCAGTGTATTTTCTCTTTATTCTTCCAGCTTTAAAATATAGTTAGCTATTACAAATATGGTTACCAGACAAAAGGGAAAAGAGGTAACATAGACTGCCACTCTGACACTTGGGCATTAAGAGCAATTATTGACTTTCTAAAGTCGTAGATTGTAATTTTTAAACAAGCAATAAGATGTACTTTTTTAACTGGAAAAGAATTACTTATTGGAAAAGTTTATGAATGACTATGGTGGATTCTCTATCACTGAATTATTTTATTACTTCACTGAATTATTTTATTACTTTTAGGAAAAATATTTATGGAACAGATAATAATTTAGAAATATCTCTAATTAAAAATCTCTCATCTAAAGATGAATTAATTGGAGGAAATGTTATCTTCTGAGGTAATTCCAACCACAGTGACCGGCACTGTCCCCTTAATCAAAGATTCTGTAAAACTCTGAATTATCAAAAACCCCTAACACTAGAAAAGCTACCTGTCAGCTTTGCTTCTAATGTTAGACAATTTTCCAAAGGACATCCTCTTTATTTTCCCAAATCAGTTTTAATGCCATTTCTTTCAGCCTTAACACTAACTACTTGTCTCATTCAGGCTAATCATATGACTTATCTGTCTGAAATTGCGCCCCTATCTATTTTCAAATTAATACTTTTAATTTCATTTTGGCAATTTATCTGTTTTCATTAAAGTTTGTTAAACCTTCTAATTTACTTAAGTTCATGAGTCAAAAAATTCCAGTCATTAGTTCTACCTTAAATCGTGACTAAAATTGAACAAATCCTTCAAAGCCCACTTGATGCCTCCAACAAAAAGCCATGTGCACTGATAATTAGGTAATCCCTTAATGAAGTCAGACTCATTGCAACTGATGAAATGGTGTCATTCAATGCAACCATGCTTGGAAAAAATTAAAAGCAAGTGGATCGGCTTAAGTTACTGAATTAATTATTGGTTATTTATTGAATAGGTGTCTGCAATGATCTAAAACCATTCTAATCTGCAAACTAAACTGTTAAAAGAAGAAAGTTAAGAACAGCTCTTGGCACTTGGAAGATTATAGTAGGCTAACCAGTAAGTTAAACAGAACTCTAACAATCCTTACTATTCTGCTTATATAGTCATAATAAAATATGCCAGAAATTCAGCAATGCCAAAGCTTCAACTCTTTCACTAATACAGCAACTACATTTTGATCTTATGTTCAAGGCACATGTACAGAACTTATTTTTAATTGTAATGTTCTGATAAAAACTAACAACCATCAGTATTATGTCTTCTAGCCATACTAAAAAATTTTTTATGCCAGTAGAATCAGAGATAAATCCATCTAGTTGAATTCACACTGAGAAGAAAAAAACATTTTCTGAGAAGTCATAGTCTTATTCACTGAATAATTGCATTTTAGTGGATTAAGGTATGTCTGTGGGTTTTCAGACGCATATAGAGAATGTTCCCAATTATAAATGTATTTAAAGGAAAACTCAGACATACTATAAAAGATATTATAATTCTAATTACTGAGAGAAGCTGGCAGCAAAGAGCCTACTTTTATCTGTATACTTACAGAGAGAGGAAGAGTTTTATTTCCTGCACTATTAAATGTTCTTTGTAACCTTTCATTAATTATACTTACTTTTAAAACTCTTCAGGTGTCTTTGCAAAAAGCACGTAACAAGCTCCTGAGTACTGCCAAATCAAAACACACTAAGTTGTTGTCTACCTTTGTCAGATAACCCAGTGGTAAGAAAGAACTAGGAGAGCTCCTCCTTTGTAAGTCTGAAGACCAAAATTATAAATTCAGCTTTCACGACTGCATTGAAGAACTGATTGCAACAGATTCCTGGTAATAACAAAAGCAAATAAATGTAAAGACATAGAAATATTCTAATACTGGCCTCATTTGAGGGTCAATATTCATTTTTCTACATTGTAAAAACAGAGATAAAATTGAAAAGGAATCCAAGAGATCCTGTCCAGCAGATATCAAGTAGTACCCATGTTTTTAAAAAACAGGAAGATACAGTATGGTTACTTATGCCAGGAAAGTTTTACTGACTAGAATAAAAAAATAATTTCAGGATGTGACCTCTGCTCTATTTTGTATTTCAGAGAGTCTTTAAAAAACAAGGCCTACATCTTTCAGGTTTGTGAAGTTATTGGTAGGAACATAAAGTTATTAGGAACAGAAAGGTGTAATTTTCTGTTTGCATGCTCGTAAGGGAAGAATATGAATTTGTTGCTCCTACTTTGCACCAAAGACCACCCACATTAGAAATGTCATTAATATAACAATATACATTACTAGAATATAATTGCTCTAATGGGAGTGGTAATACAGCTAATTTCTCTTCCCATTTACTCCAAGTATCAGCATACTTTACCAAGAGTAAGATAAACCTCAGATAATCTACACTAGTAGCTTCCAGTCACGTTTTCAAACACTGACAGATTACAGAAATATCTGTTATTAAGGACAGGCATACTCTAAATTACAGATATATACTGACTCTCACAAAAGGTTGTTGAAGTACTCAGTAACTTTTATACGTTACCTAGAACACATCACCAAGGATTAAAACAGTTAATTGATATCCAGGGTGAGATCCAGCCAGAAACTGTTAAAAATATTTTGTGCTGAAAATGTATCCACTTTAATACTGCTGATTTGTACTTATTTGCTACAAGACAAGAAGAACACAGGAAAAAGGCAACTGTTGCATTCTTACCCTTCTCTTTAGAGAAGGGCATCACTGCTCACAGCCAGACATGTAACGACATTCCCATAAGTTGTTTATTCCTATAAATAATGAGCTGCATACATGTTATTTTTTTGTTGAACTGAATGCTAAATAGATTATTGCCTTTCCAAGACTTGAACCTAAAATTCTTAAATTGTATTTGAAATCCAGATTTAGACCAACATGCTGCCACAGGAGGCTGGGGCAGGAAAAGCACAAATACAAATTTCCTATGTGTCTAAAACCTTAAAAAACCCATCACAATTGCTTCCCTGACTCCAAAGGTCATATGTTTACTAACAGCAGCTGTAAACTCAGGGTATTTCCAGTCTTAATTACTTGATTGTTTAAAATCCCATCTGTAAGTTTATCATAATCAATGGATTATTATTATAATTTATAATCTGAAATTTTACACTTTGAATTCATATATGTATATATAGCCCTGGGCTAATCCTGGGATCCACAAAATTCCATTTACTATAACCATGATACTTTAAAAAGAAAAATTACTAGTATCCCATTAGATTACTGCTAGATTTATACTACCAGTACATTTAGACAAATTTTAATTATATCGTTTTAGGATTTTTCAATTTGACTGAGAAACAGAAATGACTTTGTTTCTGAATGCAATGTCCACTACTAAATGAACCCACACACTCTTGGAGAATCCTATATTTCTCTATAAAACATTAATTATGTTGGCTGAACAGCAGGGATGAATGTGCATTAATGTAAAATTTATATAAGAAAATTAGTTCTATTTTCAGTGCATGAGACACATGTGTAATATCCATGGTACCTAATGCAAAACATCAAAAGAAAAAATGTTTTCCTTCCAGTGACTGGTGTCAAGCAGGTCATATCCCTTTATGGTACTAAACATCTGTTGGGCGTGAGTTAATTTCAGTGGCATAGGTTTTCTTAATGAGCGATGTGCCAAAATTGTTATACAATGTGGACAGGCACCTGCTTTCAATCTGCTTAAATGCAGTCCCTTGAAAACTTTCCTTCTCTTTCCTCAGTATATCCTCATTTGCACACTAAAAAAAGGCAAATGAAATATTAATTATATAACAGCGAGAATTCAGCTTAGAATAATATGGACAGTCTTGGAGCCAGTCATGTTCAATGTCTTTACTGATGACCTGGATTAGAGGATCGAGTGCTCCCTCAGTAAGTTTGCAGATGACACAAAGTTGGGTGGGAATGTTGATCTGCTGGAGGGTAGGAGGGCTCTGCAGAGGGATCTGGACAGGCTGGATCGATGGGCAGAGGTCAACTGTATGAGGTTTAATAAGGCCAAGTGCCGGGTCCTGCACTTGGGTCACAACAACCCCATGCAACGCTACAGGCTTGGGGAGGAGTGGCTGGAGAGCCGCCCGGCGGAAAGGGACCTGGGGATGCTGGTTGACAGCCGGCTGAACATGAGCCAGCAGTGTGCCCAGGTGGCCAAGAAGGCCAATAGCATCCTGGCCTGATCAGAAACAGTGAGGCCAGCAGGAGCAAGGAAGTAATCGTGCCCCTGTACTCGGCACTGGTGAGGCCGCAGCTTGAATCCCGTGTTCAGTTTTGGACCCCTCACTACAAGAAGGACGCTGAGGTGCTGGAGCATGTCCAGAGAAGGGCAACGAAGCTGGTGAGGGGTCTGGAGCACAAGTCTTATGAGGAGCGGCTGAGGGAACTGGGGTTGTTTAGTCTGGAGAAGAGGAGGCTGAGGGGAGACCTCATCGCTCTCTACAACTACCTGAAAGGGGGTTGTGGCAATGAGGGTGTTGGTCTCTTCTCCCAAGTAACTGGTGATAGGACGAGAGGAAATGGCCTCAGGTTGCACCAGGGGAGGTTTAGATTAGATATCAGGAAAAGTTTCTTCACTGAAAGAGTGGTCAAGCACTGGAACAGGCTGCCCAGGGAGGTGGTGGAGTCACCATCACTGGAAGTGTTCAAAAAACGTGTAGATGTGGCACTTCAGGACATGGTTTAGTGGGCATGGTGGTGTTGGCTTGATGGTTGGACTTGATGATCTTAAAGGTCTTTTCCAACCTTAATGATTCTGTGATTCTGTGGACATGAATATTCAGGAATGTCACAGTTTTGTCACTGCAATTTTATTTTTAAATATACTAAGCTTGCTCGTATAAAAGATATTTCATTTGTTTCCTTTAGAAGTAAGGAACAGACAAGCTCTTGAACTCCTGCTGTTGAAGAGCCACAAACAGCTGTTCAACTCAGCCATTAAAAGGTTGCTTTCTTTCCAACAAAACAGTTTAAATACTTAAGAAAAAGTTCTCTAGGCATGAGCCCCAGTCAGGTGCAACAGAGAGAGGAGGTGCTGAGAAACCTGCCAGTTCTCTGAAGTTCGCTCACAGCTGAGCCTCAGGGACCAGTGCATAAATATACCACAGTAGACTCTCTTCTGACAAGTAATTACATTACTGACAAGTAATTATATTACTTGTGAGAAGTAATTACAAGATAATTGTAATTGTGAGAAATACAAGATAATTCATTAACTACTGATAATTTCCCATTGTTTATCCAGGGTAAAATAAACTAGGGAAACCACAGAATGCAAATCCAGGTTTCTAAGTTACAGTGAAAATGTTCCAAATTTAACTCTGAACTGCAAACTTTGTAGCTAACAAAAAAAATAATGAGCATATCTAAGAAAAAATCCTGAAAATTCATTGTGGAAACAGGAATGGCTGTATCACTAAAAAGATTAACTTCAGAGGGAAGAGGAAAA
Organism: Phaethon aethereus; assembly: GCF_964289735.1. Lineage (NCBI taxonomy): Eukaryota > Metazoa > Chordata > Aves > Phaethontiformes > Phaethontidae > Phaethon > Phaethon aethereus. The sequence goes on from NC_138582.1 coordinate 24,868,904, forward strand.
GAGGAGGAACAGCCATATTGTCAGCTGAGCTGAACTTCAAATTAAATTTTAAAATGTTTGGGTTTGGACAGTGACTTAAGAGCAAGACACATGAAAAATCAGAACTGTATCAGGCAACAAGCTCACTACAGATAAGTGTGTCTCTGATTTCAAAGCTGCTTCCCATTTTGATGGGTCTTCTCATCAGACTTGGAATACTGTGTACAGAGAGTATATCGTAAGATTGTGGTTTTAGATAATTGAGAGAAAAGTCCGTTCTGCAGACAAGAGATTCCCACTATTGATAAGCAATGTGCTAGCTATTCAGTCTGTGTCTAGTCAACTAACTTTCCGTGGGATAAAGAAGAAGGTTCTCACCTTGATAAATAATTGATCGATTAGTCTATATGAAAAAAAATCACAAAAGGAATATAAGAAAATGGTTTCCAAGTTGACTACTGTCACCGAAAACCAAGTTCTTAACGTTATTACACACATTTCTATGAAAGAGTCAATGAGTGGGAAAGGGAAAGGGACAAAGAAACAGAAAAGATCAGTAGCAGACATAAAACCTCAATTCTCTTACCAAGAATTATAGGAAAGGGAGATGGAACAAAAGGGAGAACATTGCTGTGCCAACAATAAATCCATGTGTGCCTGTCTGTATCTTGAATACTGGGTGCAGTTCTGGTCTAGGGGTCCAATTTTGGTCTGAACCATGCCCCACTTCAAAAATGCAGACTGTAAAACCAAAAAAGTGCCAGAAAAGGTTAACAAAAATAACTAATGGAATGGAACAGTTTGTAGGGAGCAATCATAGTTAAAAAAACCCTAGGATTCTTCAACCTGGAGGAACAGAGACAATGAAAACAGGGTATGATCCAAGCATGTAAGATAAAATGGCCCAGAGACAGTGACAAAGTAAATTTTTTTTTTTCTAAGATAAGAACTTTATGCAAGATAAGTAAAAAGAAATTAAAAAAAAAAAAGGGGGGTGGGAGGAAGGTGCTGTTCCCACTGCATATAGTTAGCTGTGGAACTCCTTCCCACGGGTTATTGCAGATGATGAAAGTTTAGACGAATTTCAAAGGCAACTGGAAAAATCCATGAGACAAAAAAACCACTGAAGATTTTCAAGCACACAGACATCACCACTACCTCTGCAAATACTACAGTATAGCTGGGAAAATATTGTAGGGATGCATCATTAATGTATCTGTTCTTAGACTGTTTCCAAGTCATACGCCAATGTAGGGCTAAATAAATGAGCCTCAGTTTAAGACACTAAGGCCATTACTGTCTCATGTGCCTCAAGTATCAAATATATTCATCTAGTCATGTCAATGATAATTATCTAGTAATGGGTCTGAAATCTTTGTATTAATTCCTCTCTACATCTGTGCAGTACGTTCAAAAATATTCATGAATTTGTCACAGGAAGTACTTGTGAAAATTTAGGGTACTTATTAAAACAAAAAGACCAAACTAGAAATTTATAATGGTGCTTTCTAGACTTAACAAAACAAACAAACAAACAAACATCATCAGCATAATATGGTACAAAAGGAGTAAGTATGCCATTTCTTCCAAAAGATGATCCAGGAAAAACCCAATTGATTTTGAACAAAAGCAAATCTTCCAGTGAAAATACCAAAGCAAAATCTTCAGATCTGTTTCTTTACTATAGTCTTTTAAGGTAAGAAAAAAACCCCTGCAGAAGGTATCGTGATATTCTAAAGAATCTTTCTTCCTGTGTGAGAAACAGGACGTCTTCAAATAATTTCAGAAGACACTAAGTGGCATTTATCCTTGTTTTTATTACTTAATCTCCAAAATGGCAACTCTACACAATGAAAAAAAACTGGAGAAGTGCATATGAGTATCATGAGTGAGTCAGGTCAAGACTACTGGAAGCTAAGACACTTATGTGTGGATTTCTGGAACAAAGTAGACTGTAGGAGACCAAGACAAAAGAGTGGAGTCAGGAGACTGGGAGAAGGAAAGAATGTTATATTAGCTTTATGACTTAAGGGTGTTTTTTTTTTTGCTGTGGGATACTGGGCAGAATACATACATAGATCAAAGAACATCCCCATCTCTGGCTTTCTTAATGATGTGGTTCATCCCTGCCCCCTTAAAATATGGTTTTTATTTTGTTAAAATGTATAAATATTTAACTTGCTTGAAAACACTGGTTTCAAAAATAGTCATGTGTTATTCTTTATACATGGTTGTTTTGAAAGGAGGCTTAATATGACGATTACTTGATATTAATGAATAACAAAACTAATTACTGTTAACTACCACATGCCCCAGGCAGTCTTAATACATTGAAGTTCCACTTTACCTAATAAAAAGAGATTTACCAGCTTAATGATTTTTAGGCTTCAGAGAATGAAATTCACTAATTTTTGCCATTTTAACTGAGTGTCGCTTATTTGGAGAAATCCAGGGCAGATAAATAGAATTTACTGAACTCAAAATCACATAAATTAGAAATTGATTGGGGGCTGTTACGATCAGTTAGATATTATAATATTAGAAACAGTTCAATCATAAAACCACAGCAGGTAGTCTTCCCCTGATATGAAAAATCAGTGCAATGACCCCAGCTCAACAGCCTTTTATCGTGCCGCTTGGCACTGTTCTACACCAAATAAGATTTTTCCTAACATCCAAACTTGAATAATGTTTCCCTTCATTTTTAATTATATAACTCCTTGTATATCTCTATAAGTCTTTATACAACTCTAAATGATTCTACTTCAGCCTTGATGTTTGCACTTCTCAAATACTTGTGGCTTCACAGCTCCAAAACATTCATCTTGCAGCCAAGGTGTATGCATCTGACTCTTATGATATCCATGGCCCACCCCATAAATCATACCCAGAATTCCCAAATATTTTGTTGCCTTTCTTTTGAATACTCATTAGCTTCAAAGGGCTGCTTGCTGGAAGAGCTGTCATCAGCCCACATAGCTGGCAAACTTGAGTGCTCACCTTGCTGGAGAAAGAATCAGCAGGGAGGCTTACAGAAAGAGTGCTAGAGAAAAGCAGAAAAAGTGACAAGCTTTATATATTCACAGTTTTTACTTGGGCATTTACCTCAAGCAGTAGAAACCATTGGCTCTGAAAAAATGCAAAGCAATCATCAAAAAAGATGAACACAGCTAAGTGACAAAGCTAAGATGAACAAAACAAAGCAAAGCTGCTCACTGACATGCTTTTCCCTTCCTCAGAATCCACAAAGCAGGTTATCTATCAGATTACCCGCTTACCTTCTATGAAAAAATGGCTGGATCTATGGACAAGGGTAGAGCAGTAGGTGTCGTTTACCTCCACTTCGTCAAGGCTTTTAACACTTCCACAATATTCTTGTATTCAAGTTTGCACATTATAGTCTGGATGGGTGAACTACCAAATGGATAAAAAACTAGTTGAATGATTGAGCTCAGACAGGGACCTAGACAGGGTAGATGAATGAGCCAAATAGGAACATTAGGATGTTAAACGAGGAGAAATGTGAGGTCCGGTACCTGGGAAGGAAGAACCTCAGCAAAGATACAAGCTGGTTGCAGAGCAGTCCAGGTGAACAGGAGCCAGTCATGTATCTGGGTGGCCAGCAGCATCTTGGACTGTACTGGCAGAAGCATGGTCAGTAGATCGGGGGAAGTGATTATTGCCCTTTACTCAGCACTCGTGAGATCACATCTGGAATACTGTGTCCAGTTTTGGTCCTCACAGCACAAGAAAAATATCAACTGAGTTCAACAGAGGGCAACCAAGATGGTTGCACAATCAAGACAGCAGTATCAGAAGATCAAAGTTTAATCAGATGGCATCCATGGGCATGTGTACAACTACCTGATTGCAGTCCATGGAGAAGATAGTGCCAGATTCTTGTCAGAGAAGCCTGCTGATAAGATGAGAAGCAATGGACACAAGTGGGAATACAAGAAACTCCAATTAGATATTAGGATGGATTTTTTTTTTTTTTTTTTTACCAATTGGATGCTCAACTAGGCTGCCCAGAGAGGTTGTGTAATTTCTATCTTTGGAGGTATTCAAAACTTGATCGAAGCCCTAGTGCAACCCTACGTAATTAGGCCTGCTGTGAGCAGGGGCCTGGACTATATGAACTCTATAGGTTCCTTCCAACCTAAATTATTCCATGATTCTATCCTATCTTAATTTTTGTATGCTAAAATGCAAATCAACCGTAACTACACACATATGCATAACTGTGTTTGAACAGACACTAACAGGAAACAAATACAATAAGAGGAATATACAATTCATCACTACTGACTCTTCCTTTAAATAAGACCTCATACTGTAAAAATGGCTACCTAAAAACAGGTTAAACACTACATCTTTAAATGTGGTTGAACAGCTTGCCTTGCAGGAAAAATACACAATCAAGATTATTATCTTAATTAATAATTACGGGAGTGCCTAAAGCAAAGCCAAGCAAATACACTCATTGCCTTAAGTCACTGTCATACAAAATTCCATTCATTATCTAAGTTCCAACCTAACTTTCCTTTTGTCTCCCAACCCTGGTGCTCAAAAGTCCCTTCAGGCCTTAAATTTCCCTAAACCTTTTCACTATGTCTGAACAATGATTCTGTGTATTGTATATGCTGGATTGTTTTTTTCCTTATAAAGTCTAAATCCCTACTAGCAATGCAGAATTTTCAATCAGCTGGACACCTTCAGCAACAAGAATTTTTTTAACTTTCAGTAGTACATGGTCAGATCTGTCAAAATTCAAATGCGTATCTAGGACTTCTTTCAGATTTTCATCTGCAGTGTCTTTAAAGTGGCACCAACACATAAAAAAATGTGAAGAATTTACCATTCCAGTTTCCTTCCTACTTTTAGGTACCTCTTGAATCCTACAGCTTCTGTTACAGTTCATTTTTCAGTACTGAAGTACACTTTTCGACAGATACTCAACAAAATCTTTGACAAGACTGTATCTCCATCTTCTCATTATTCTAGCAGAAAAAAGGACAATCAATAAAACCAATTTCATTTATGGCCAGTTACATCAAGAAATTCAAGGCATTCTTTATCCCTTTTCCTATTCAGGGAATGCCTGTGTGCACTATTTTTATGTATTTTTGTTTACTGGGTGGTTGCTCATTCATCCATGAGTCCCTGAAGAGAAGCATTGTATGCAAAGGTTCTGAATACCCTTGAAAATAACTGAACAAGTACTTAATGCAAACAGTTCAGTGGTGTAAATTCATGTACAAATACCCAAGTAATATTTATTAAAAAAATTTGTAAAAATATCTCTTCTACAAAAAAATGTTCTATTCCTTTCAACTTCAAAAAAAAAATCACTGCCATGCTATCTTGGGGCAGGTTTGGAAGACAGGTTTCATACATTCTGATTTGGAAATGCAAACTTTCTTGGTTTCTCCATTTCATTTTGTACTTTCCTATGGGGAATATAGTTTCTTCTGTTTCTTCCTACTCTTGTGTTAATCACGCTTAAACATCTAATAGAAATATTGGTGAAAATCCTCAAACGCTACAAAGCAGAAGCTCTAAATTTGCAGAGCAAATAGGCACCGGGTGAAAAAAAAAAATCTTAAAGCTATTTTCCGTGAATCATCTTGCTGAAAAAGACTGTGTTGAATGCAAATGCAAGAGGAACACTTCAGCAGGAGAAACAGAGCACAGGTTCTGTGTATCACTATGACCTGCATAATGTCCTAGGTAATTTGCAATATTTTAGGAAAGCCTTTGGGAGGGTGGGTAACTTCATCTCAATTTTTCTCTTAAAATAGACACAACATTAAAAAAAGGTGTTTGAAGAACCTTTTGTTCAGTGTCACTGCTGTGACTCTCCTTACCATATGTGAGAGGACATGTTGTCTGGGAGAGTCTTTGATGTCTAGAAAATAGTAACCGTCACCCCCATCTTCAAAAAGAGCAAGAAGGAGGATCAAGGGAACCTGCTTGATAGTCAGCCTTATCACAGACCCTGGGAAGGTGACAGAGCACATTTTCACAAATGCCAATTCCAGGCACTTGAAGGACAAAAAAGTTTTTGGGAACAAACAACTCATATTTACCAAAAGGCAAATCATGCCTTACCACAGTCTGATGGCCTTCTATGATGAGACGATTGATTCTGTGGATAGAGTACTGGATGCCATTTGCTTTGACCTTAGCAAAGTTTGGACAGTCTTCCACAGCAGACTTGTAGCCAAACTGTTGGATCCAAGTGTGAACTGAATGGGTGGACTACAAGGTTGGTAAAAATCACACTGGACCACTAAAATCAGAGAGTAACGGCCACTGTTCTTGTAGCTGAACTCTAGGTACAGAGTGACATTCCTCAAGGTTTGATGACGTTTAATGTCATTTTGAAAGACCTTGGCAATGATACGAACATACCCAAAGGAAGTTCACAGCTGACACCAAACTTGGGGGAGCTGTTGGTACACTGAGGGTAGGGCATTAGGGAGTTGCCAAAATGAAGGAATGGTTTAACAGAAACCTCATGAAGGTCAAAGGTGAATGCAAAGACCTGCACCTGAGATGGAAAAATTCCAAACCAAATATAGGCTGGAGGCCAACTGCTACAGAGCAGCTTTGCACTAAGAACCCAAGGGTCAACGACAACTGCTGGACAACAAACTGAACATGTGATAGCAGCATACCCCCATAGTGTTGAAGGCTAAGCTCTTGGCAGAATTAACAACGGGATAACCAACAGATCAGAGGTGAGACTATTTCCTTTTGTTAGATACTGTGTGAGTCCACACCTAGAGTACTGTGTCTAGCTCTGAGCTCAATAATAGAACAAAAAAATTGACAAACTTCAGTGGGCAGAGGATCATCAAGATCATCAAGGGTTAACAGGTTAAAGCACAGTATTTATAAGTAGAGGGTGAAAAAGCTAGGTTTGTTCAGATGGAAGAAGGCTAAGGATGCTGGTGGGGTATCAGATTACAGTTTCCAGTTACCTAAAGCCTGGTTATGAAGAAGATGAAGTCAGACTGTTTTTGGGGATGTATAGTGAAATGTTGAGAGGCAATGGTTAAAAGTTGTATCAAGCAAAATTCTGAATAGATATAAAGAGAAAAACTTGCCAGAGCAAGCCTAGGACAATTACCCAGAGGGGTAGTGCAACCTCCTTCCTTGGAGATAAAGACAGATTTAACTCAACAATGCGCTGAAAAGCCTGATCTAGCTTTGACATTAGTGTTCTTTTCACCAAAACAATGGTCTCCACAGGCACCTTCTGACCTAAATTATGGTTTGATTCTTGCAATGAAATAATTAGCAGGTGTGAAGTATGAATAGCCATGTGCAGGCTCCAGACTTCATTCATTGAGATGACAACAGCAGCATACAACGTGTATTATGTTCCCCTCTGCTGACTAAAGGAGAAACATGAGGTTAATAATAAATGTGCCTATATGAAGCCGCCCCACCCTCTAATATATGCAGCATGAGACTATACAGAACACTGAAGAACGAACTGGACAAAAAGTAACTAACTATTGGATTTTCCATTTTCAGTAAGTGAATCAAGATACAGTTCTACAACTTAAAGAGAAGACAAACACCACCTTGAACCAGAAATAATCCCATTACTCATTACAGGAGACCTCAATAATGCAGGGGAGATATCAACAAAGAACAAATAGGTATCTTGGGATGCGGTCAACAAAAAGCTTTCTGCAATTATGTAGTAAATTGCTTTTAAGTTTGTACAGTCCACATCAGCCATGCAGTACTTCTACATGGTGCCAACTCAGAATTAAAATTCTTGACACCCATTCAAATCTTCTGATTCTATCCGTTCCACTGACAATGGGAAAACAGTGCTCTACAAATTATTTACTGAAGATATTTCCATATATACTTAATTCATAATGTTCCTCTCCAAAAAAGGCCCTGTCTCTGCAAGTATCCAAGGAAAAGAAAGATACACGGCATTTCTTTTCTACATCTTTCATGTTTCATCATCGTAATGAAGCAATGCCCCTTATTTTTTCTCTATCCTTGGGAAGGGATAAAGGAGGGGGTGGGGGGAAGGATGATGTGATGCCTAGATTAGCAGGATACAAAAAACTACTGAGGTTTTGATGGGGTGAGGAGAGAGGAATATAAGCAGTTTGGCTACTCTAGAGCATTTTCCGCTCCCAACCAGACTTACATGCATGCTGAATCTGTGAGAATCAGGAAAGGAAAGATAAATGTTTCCTCAGCTCTCCCATAACCTAGATTCTTGGAAAGGAAGAGTAGATAGTATCTTGCTCTTTAACTCTCTCCCTAACTCTTGTTCTTATTTGTGAAGATTTCTCAATGAATGTAACAATCATTCCAGCTTAATTAGCGCCTTGTCACAAATTAACTTCTATTGTCTTTAAAAGATGCTGTCAGTCTCACTAGATTCCTGGTTTTGTAAGATAAGAAACACACATTTTTTTCTTATGGCAAAGTTTTGCTTTCTTTTCTCCTACCTCTTTTTGTATCACTCCAGAAGTTTAATAATTTAAACATACAAATCTGTCAGAGTTAGTGACCAGCTTTTAATGCAAACTGAGGTATCAACTTTTCAGAAATAAAGAACGACAAATTCAAGAGAGAGTTGCTGAACCCTGTAAAATTCCAGAAAAAAGGAGACATTAATTTTTCAGAAGATGAAGGACTCTTCATGATGCAGGATCCCATCACCATTCCTACTGAAGTAAGTATGAGAATATTCAGAGGTGGGCTGAATCTTAGCGACATAGAATCATAGAATAGTTTGGGTTGGAAGGGACCTTTAAAGGTCACCTAGTCCAACCCCCCTGCGATAAGCAGGGATAGCTTCAACTAGAGCAGGTTGCTCAGAGCCCTGTCCAGCCTGGCCTGGAATGTTTCCAGGGGTGGGTCATCTACCACCTCTCTGGGCAAACTGTACCAGTGGTTCATCACCCTCACTGGGAGAAATGTCTTCCTTCTATCTAGTCTAAATCTCCCCTCTTTTAGTTTAAAACTGTGACCCCTTGTCTTATGGCAACAGGCCCTGCTAAAAAGTCTGTCCCCATCTTTCTTACACGCCCCTTTAAGTATTGGAAGGCTGCAATAAGGTCTCCCCAGAGCCTTCTCTCCTCCAGGCTGAACAACCCCAACTCTCTCAGCCTTTCTTCATAGAAGACATGTTCCATCCCTCTGATCATTTCTGTGGCCTTCCTCTGGACACGCTCCAACACGGCCATGTCCTTCCTGTGCTGAGGGCTCCATAGCTGGACGGAGGACTCCAGGTGGGGTCTCACCAGAGTGGTGTAGAGGGGCAGAATCACCTCCCTCGACCTGCTGGCCACGCTGCTTTGGATGCAGCCCAGGATACGGTTGGCCTTCAGGGCTGTGAGTGCACATTGCCAGCTCATGTCCATCTTTTCATCCATCAGTACCCCCAAGTCCTTCTCGGCAGGGCTGCTCTCGATCCCTTCATCCCCCAGCCTGTACTGATACCTGGAGTCGCCCTGACACAGGTGCAGGACCCTGCACTTGGCCTTGTTGAATCTCATGAGGTTCACATGGGCTCATTCCTTGAGCTTGTCCAGGTCCCTCTGGGTGGCATCCCATCCCTCAGGTGTGTCAACTGCACCACTCAGCTTGGTGTCATCTGCCAACTTGCTGAGGGTGCACTCAATCCCACTATGTCATTGATGAAGATATTAAAGAGTACTGGTCCCAATATGGACCCCTGAGGGACACCACTCATCACCGATCTCCACCTGGACATTGAGACGTTGACCACTGGTGCGACCACCCAACCAGTTGCTCATCCACCCAACAGTCTAGCCATCAAATCCGTATCTCTCCAATTTAGAGAGAATGATGCTGTGGGGGACTGTGTCAAAGGCCTTACAGAAGTCCAGATAGACAACATTGGTAGCTCTTCCCTTGTTCACTGACGTAGTCACTCCATTGTAGAAGGCCACTAGGGTGGTCAGGCAGGACTTGCCCTTGCTGAAGTCATGGTGGCTGTCTTGAATCACCGCCCCATCCTCCATGTGCCTTAGCAGAGCTTCTGGGAGGACCTGTTCCATGATCTTCCCAGGCACAGAGGTGAGGCTGACAGGTCTGTAGTTCCCAGCAACCTCTTTGCTACCTTTTTTAAAAATGCGTTCAATGTTTCCCTTTTTCCAGTCTCCAGGGACTTCATTTGACTGCCAGGGCTTTTCAAATATCACGCAGAGTGGGTTGGTAACTATGTCAGTCAGTTCCCTCAGGACTCTGGGATGCATCTTGTCAGGTCCCATAGACTTGTTTATGTTCACGTTCCTGAGGTGGTCTCAAATCTGATCTTCTCTTACAGTGGGCAGGACTTTGCTCCTCCTGTCCCCATCTTGTAGTCCATCCCCTCAAGAGGTGTGGAAAGAGAGACTGCCAGTGAAGACTGAGGCAAAGAAGGCATTGAGTAACTCAGCCTTCTCCTCATGGGTTGTTACCACTTTGCCAGTCTTGCTCATCAAGGTGGGTACGCTGTTTTTGACCTTCCTTTTCTGGCTGACATACCTGCAGAAGCCCTTCTTATTATTATTTGCATCCCTTGCCAAGTTCAGCTCCAGCTGCGCCTTGGCCTTCCCGACCCCAACCCTACACAATCAGGCAGCGTCCCTGTACTCATCCCAGGATACCTGTCCCTGCTTCCACTGCCTGTGCATTTCCTTCTTGCCCTTTAGCTTGACCAGCAAGTCTCGACTCAGCCATGCTGGCCTCTTGCCTTCCTTTCCTGTTTCTTACACCTGGGGATCGAGAGCCTTTGCACTCTATGGAAAGCATCCTTAAAGATCTGCCAGCTCTGTTCTACTCCCTTTTCCCTGAGGGCAGTTTCCCAGCAGGTCCTACTGACTAACTCCCTGAAGAGCTGGAAGTTTGCTTTCCTAAAATTCAGGGTCCTGAATTTACACTTTGCTTGCCCCATATCCCTCAGGACCACAAACTCCACCAGTGCAAGATCACTGTAGCCCAGGCTGCCTCAAATCTCGATGTCACCAATTAGGTCACTTGGTGACCAACAGGTCCAGTAGGGTATCCTCTCTGGTAGGGCTGTCTGTTACCTTGCTTAAGAAGTTATTCTCCACGCACTCCAGGAGTCTCCTGGATTGCCTACAGCTCACTGTGCTACTTTTTCAGCAGATGTCAGGGTGGCTGAAGTGCCCCAGGAGGACGAGAGCCTGCAAGCATGATACCTCCTGTAGCTGGAGTAAGAAGGCTTCATCAATCAAGGCTCCCCTTGATCAGGCAGCCTGTAGTAGACACCAACCACAAGGTTCCCTTTGTTGCCTCGGTCTGATTCTGACCCATAAACTTTCAGCCTGCTCGTGGCTATTCTTCAGAGACAGCTCTTCACACTCCATCCATTTCTTGACGTAGAAGGCAATGCTTCCGCCCTTCCTTCCTTGTTTGTCCCTTCTGAACAGACCGTAGCCATCGACAGCCGCGCTCCAGTCATAGGATGCGTCCCACCAAGTTTCAGTAATGGCGACCAGATTGTAGCTTTCTAGCAGCATGGTGGCTTCCAACTCGTCCTGTTTGCTGCCCATGCTGCGTGCACTGGTGTAGAGGCACTTCAGCTGGGCTGTCAGCCATGTCACCTTCTCAGATGAATACCTGTTAGTTCCTCTGAGATCTTTGGTTTTTCCCTGTTGGCTCCTATTACCTCAGGAGCCCCTGGCTCATATCCACAAGAATTCAAGCATGCTCCAGTGCAGCCAGCACCTCTCAGAGCAATACGCTGAGACGCCTCGCTAGCACCCTGTGCCTCTACCCTTGGCATGTCGTCCCACAGCTTGTCAAGGGCAAGTCTGGTATTATCCCTTTCTCCCTTCAAGTCTAGTTTAAAGCTCTGTCAACAGCCCCACTAGAGTTGAGTGAAGACAGTTAATGTGATTAGTGGTTACCAGGTACAGGAAAAATTGATAGTTTACTGGTTTTAGTGAAGCACACAGTGTAGTATGTAAACTCCTATGAAGATGCCAAAGCTTCAATAAAAGTTAAAATTAAAGGCCAAACAACCTCAAAAACCTACTTCAAAACTGAATTCTTTCATGGTTTACAAAAGATAATTTTCTTTGTACATAAGGTATTGCACAATCACCCTAGTCTAATTTAGTGAAAAATATTCTTGTTAAAATAAGACATCCTATTGTTAGAACAACATTAGAATGCATTTTCAAGCTGACCAAACAAACAATAAAAGTATTTCATTTACCTATATAATTTTGTCTAGATGATGCAAATAACGGATCAGAGCTACAGTACTCTGAAAGAAACAGTTGCAAATCAGGGAAAAATCTACCTCAGTGGTGTTACTGGAAGGTTTGAGTCCAACCATATTGGCTTGTACCAGCTGCTGAAGAAGTTGTACTTGAGCCACATTAAGGAAGAAATCCAGGTTTGTTGTCACATTCACCTCCAAAGAATGACCACACACCAAAATTTCCTGTGGAGAAATTAAGGGAAAATAATAGATAACAGTTACTGGGGAAATAATTTTCACCTTCTATAGAACTGTACTATAATGTACTGTGATCCTCTGCTGTAGTCAATGCTTCAACATTGTATATAGTATTAATTAGGTCTTTTTTAGGAGAAAGTGGCATCTTAGGCTTCTAATTCAACAGCATAACTATCAAGACAAATTTTGCAAGAAAAGCATCTCGTGTGTGAGGTCTTGTTTCCATCTCTTGGTAGTATCAAACAGTGGACTGTCAGATTTTGTTTTTTATTTCCTGGCAATGACTACACTTCTCCTTTCCTTCCAAGAAAAGGATGTACTTTATTTTTTTTTAAACATAAACTCTGCTTGATTTATAATGAAATCATGTGTTGGAACTCACTGATAACCAATGTAATTCATTTCTCATTAAACCATTGTTAATACCTTGGCAAAGCTAGCTGGATGGCCACTGTTTTATTGGTGTTATCTAACACAAAAAATGCTCTTCACCACTGTTGGCAAGTGATAAAGAGATGAAAAACTGAACCAGTGCAGAAGAGCTGCTTAATAAGTAGAAATACTGCCCCTTCTCATGAGAAGGTTGCACAATGTTCAAGCTCTTCACAATCTAAATTAGACCTCTCCCTTCACCAGGGAATAGATGACAAGAAAAATGCATGCACCGAAAACACCGAACTTCTTGAACATAATCTCAGTAAAGCTTAAAAAAAATCTCTGAGCTTTGCTAATTGAACTTCTATGCATCCTAGCCAAGCTTTCTACCTCTTTTTTTACATTACATAATTTTCCATCTGCCCTTGTGATGATGCTTTACACAAAATATGAAGCTGACAGTTTTTTCTTTCTATACACATTTTCAATAATGTACACGTATGTACGCTCCTGTACTTGCTTTGCTCTTCCCAGGAGGTAGCTGCTATTAGAAATACTCCTTGTGAGCTGACAAAAACTTTCAGATATTTCCCCTACACAAAATGTTTTAAATTCCTGAGCTGCAAACTAATGCCAAAAAGGGAGCCAATACCTTTTGTGTGTAACATTCTTCACAGACTAATCATGAATAAGCTGATCCACAGAGTGGTAAAAGTGATTGTTAAATCTGGAATACCTTGAAGTACCCACAGTAACAGTTGGGAAGTGGATGCTTTGTGGAAATTTGTGGGCTTGAAAATCTGGCTAAAAGAACTTCACTCAACTTTCTGCTTATAGCTAGTGTACAGGTTGCATTTTTAGGCTTCTTTATGAGAAGCTTGTGAATACAATGTTTTGTAATGTTGTACTATAGCACCTCTTCTCAACACCCTTCCATCACAAATCTTTTAAAAATGTTGCTGGAAATCATTAAAGGATTCACATTTTCTGAATTGCAGACAGGCTTATCTACCTCTGGACAGGCTGCCTTTAATATCAAATACTACACACAAATTCTTTCTCCAGCATTTCAGCTAGTGCTTAAGAATTATTTTTTTTTCCAGTTGGTGATCTCTGTAGTTGAAAACATCCAGATACTTAAAATGGTGGGACAATAAATATTAAGATTATCCACATATTAAAAGCTATGCTATTTCTGTTCACACTTTGTACTAACCTCTGGGTGTAAATTCTCTGCAGCATCAATTTTTGTAAAAATAATTGCAGGAGCTGCAGTTATTCGAACTGTGAAATCTGTTAAAATTGGAGTTAAAATTGCTCTCCTCTCCTGATGTCGCCTTATGCTAAAAAAAAAAGAAAAAAGAAAAAATTATATCACATTATAAATTGTTGCGGGGCAAAACCTCATATTCTTATTTACATCCATCATGTGGCACAAAACTGCTTCAATAGCAGTTTGGCATTTGATCATTACCTCAATAAGCAGTCAATATCATCATTATAAATCATGTTAATTCCAATCCTAAAGGCAGACTTCTCCATTTCACAGAAAAAGTATGTCTAAACATTTGACTCTTCAACCCAACTCCAGGTAGACAAGTTTGACATTTGACCTTGCTTCTTCTACTGTTTAATGAACTATATAAAATACTTGGAACAAAGATACAAACTTCAGTATCAGTATTTTTCAGACTTGCCTGTGGATGCCCTTCACTTTCCGAATAACTGTCCTGAAGCCTGCATAATATTTGAATTCATACGTTGGTGAAAAAATTCTGCACACAACTACATAACCGACACAAAAATCCAAGACATGAAATACTAAACTGGCAAACCCCATGAAGCTGTAGGACTTGCGTATTAAATTCATGATAACTATTGCCCAAGATATTTAAAATGCCTTTGAAAATGGAGGGATGTCAGTCTTCCTCCACTGCTTCTGTCTCTGGTTGCTCTTAGTTGGTATCTTTTTATCTAAATATCAACATTTGCTTGCCAAGCATATTTGTGCCATTAAACTTGATAATTACATTTGTTTTCCAGCTGCATGTTTATTTTTTTTTTCCCCCTTTAACCAAATACTAAGCCTAGAGGCACAACCCCACTTTAGATGGATCACTAATAGCTTATGACAACACATTCCAAATAGCCAGAATCTTCTGGGTCAGGTCAAATAAACTATTGTCACAAAATGCCATCTGAGAGCCTCTGATCAGGGGAAAAAAAAATAATGTAATGAGATCAAGATGGTGCTCAGCTCCTGAAAGAGGATACAGTTCGAACTCCTCGGAGAACCCTTCCATCGAGATAGTTTTTTGATAATTCTTTTTACCTGTCGTCATTTGTAGAAATGCTGAATACCTGCATTTCACCACAGAGAACCATAAAAATCACCAAGAAGTTACTGGTCCAAGGTAAGTTTTCCTATGCTTACAAAATAGAAAATTACCAACTGTGAAACAATGCAAGTTAAAACAATGCTAAATTATGCAACTTTCTGTCACAATAGAAAAGCAAAGCCTGAACGACACTGCCATATAGATGAATAGATCTATGCAGGACTCTTCAGATACATCTGCACGTCCGTAGGTATCCCTGTATTACCTTTAATCTCGCCATGTCCAGTAACTGAGACGTGGCAGCTTGGACATCAGCATAAATCACACAAGTGAGCCAGACACATGAACTATGCAATTAGACAACCAGTCCCTACCGTCAGCTAGAGTTATCCACGTTAATGTCATTAAACAACATGGTTATACGCCTGTGTATGAAGAAATCTCTGGACTGCATGTGGTATAGGTAATTAAATCTCTTGATTAAGAACAGGTATTGATACACATAGTCTAGTAAAGGTTCTGGAAAGGATTCTGTTGAAAAGTACACAATCTCAAATGCTGATGGTTTGTAGGCCAGGAGTTAGGCCAAAAAGAAATTCAATACATATCATACCTTGACTGTAATTCAGTCAAGCTCAAAAGATTTAAAACCCACAATTTACTGTTTAGACTATTTCGATTTGGATGCTTCAAATTCTAATAACAATTTGCTTAGGTGGCCTCAAAACATGTAGAAAGCGCAGCAATCTATAAGGGAATATAAACTGTCAGATGTGGGTAGACCTTAAAGCTTTTACATTTTTTTAGGACAACAGTATACAGAATTTAACAGCAGATGCTACACAGCACAGAGCTACTATTCACTGAGCGCAAGTCTAATAAACTTTTGCTTTAAATGACCTTCACAAACACTGCTGAGCAGGCCGCACGCTACCCTACGCCGTATGCGGTATGCTTAAGAGCAAGCCAATTAGTAAGTGTGAGAAAACTACTACCTTGCATTAAAAGCTTTAATGTTTTGGTCAGCCGTAGCTCTGCTGGTCTGTAATGATGGTTTTTAAAGCCAGTTTAGCCTAATTAGACCCCCAAATTAGAAAACAGACATGTTAGATGTTCGTGTACATCTTCAACTGAGAAAACGGTCTTAGATTTTGCCAATTCTACAAATGTTTCTCCCCCTGCCATCACCTTCATGTTAAATTTAAACCAGATGTTTTTCTACCCAATTCCTATTTCCCCTTCACAATAGGATGAGAAAGAAGTGCCTTTGTTTTTGAGGAAAATGGAAGAGCTAAGTAGTAGAACAATTCTATGAAGGAACACACAGCTATACATTAGAAAACTGCCACTTGAAGGGGCATAAAACTGCTAGTAAGTATGGTTTCAATATAGGAAACAGAGCTTCATATAAAAGCAAATTATTTGTTGAACCCCAAACCCACAACTGGTTCTCTTCAATCGTTGTTCAAATTACTTTTCAGTTCATACATATGCCTATTTCTTAATTTTCAAATGTTATTCCAGTAGATACCCAGTACACGGCATCTTAAAGGACTTTTTTGGTAATACAGATTGATTGCTGATTTTTTAATTTTATTTTAAAATCATCCTTACGTGGTATCCCTGTCCTGCTCTACTTACTACTTTCTGCATTTCCAGTCAGTGAATTTGAAGCTCAGCCAAATCAAGTATTAGCAAAATAATTGTAAGTACAAACAGAAGGCAAACAGAGCACAGTAAATAATGAGGGGAGAGGATATGAGAAAGAGCACAAAAGGAACAAAGAAACAAATTCCACTTTGAATTATTAAGTCTTCCACACTGCACCTAAGTGCACCGTTAACTTAACACAGGTGTACGCCACATGAGCTTATGAAAAAACTTGATTGTGAAGAGCGTAATGATGGCTCTATGTCTGCAGCACATTCATTCCATGGCTCATTTATGCATCTGTTATATATTTGTCTTGGAAAAAAAAGGAAAAGCTAGTACTTTTAGAGATGTTAAAGCAGTTGATCATCTACACTTAAAAGTACAGCACATTTGAAAGACCATATGCTAACGCAAAGCAACAAGGCAGCAAAGCAGTTGTGATAAGGCCTGGGGGTTCAATACTTTTACTCAGTGCTGAATTTGGGCTATATCTGCACAATAACATGAACTCTGGTTATGGACCACAGACCCACACTGTAAAAGCACAGGACAAAAATAGTCTCTCTCCTCAAAGGCTTACAATTTAAGTATAAGAAAAAGCACACCAGCAGACAGGGAAGTAAAAGGGAATAACTAACAGCACTGTAGGTAGTGATACCCGTACAGTGGCAACCTGAAAGCTATCTTACGAGGTTTTATATTACAGTATAACTGAAACAAATTTTTTCGGGAAGGATTTGGAAGAAGACATTGCAATAACTTTGTGAATGTTCACAGGAAATGCCTTTATAGGTTAGCCTAGGAGCAAGCAAGAAAGTGCTTCTTCAAAAATTAAATGTGGCAGCCCTGGTAACTGGTATGATGAGGCCTGATGATCAGTGAGTGTAGATGTGTCAAAGCAAATGACAAAAGACATGTAAGAAGAAATGGATAGACACAGAAGTCTAGAAGCACCTTGAAAACAAAGACTTATCTAATGATTAATATGACAACAAATGTTGTGGGAAGAAAAGAGAAACAAATGTGAAGAACAGAGTTTTGTAATCAAAGCAACACCTTTTGATTACATCAAACCAAATCATCAGTATTTGATTACATCCACTCAGAAGCACCTTGAATTTATGTGAGGAGGAAGGACTGCCAAAGAGATGATGCTGCATTAATCAAGGAGGTGCAATGATGTGAGACTGGATAAGCTGTGAAAATGCACAAGAAGGACTACACCTTGGCTGCCTTATGTGGAGAAAACTAACCGAAAGAAACAGAAAATACTGGTCAGTAAGAGCTAAACGTAACCTAGATGTGAAACCTGGAAATGTTTGCCTTATTCTTAATTACAATTTTTTCTGTAGTAATATCTTGCTGAATCTAGAGTTCGAGCCCTTATATACTTAAAAAATACATAGTTCAGGGAGAAACTTGTATACATTCAATACATGAATGACAATCAAGAGCTCATTTATGCCAGGTAAGTTTACTATTCACAGAGATATGAACCCTCATAAAGAATTCTGTGATTTGAAAAAGCAAAAAAACCCAAGTATTAGCATGGAATAGGCCACATAATCAAATAGTGTTCTCTAGTAGTGTGAGGCATGCAAAACCAAAGATGTTAAGTTGGTTGGCACCCTAACCTAGGACTTAGAAAAGATTTTTCTCTTGCAGGTTTCCCATGTAGTTGTGTAAGTCAGTTAATCCCTGATCCACAAATGTATTAAGATATCTACCTTCTAATGACATCATCATGCCTCAGACCTCCATTTCCCAGTGAGAACAGTTCACACCCTTTCAGCAATTTGAGGTGTTGCAAAGACACATCGCGAGACAGTGAAGTAGCACAGCAACATTTTGAGGGCTATCTAATGACCAAAATTAGATAATGAACGTACACTATCTGGCTGTACAGAATGACTACTGTTATATAATTATGCCTCAGTAAAGCTAATTTTCATTTTAAGAATGCAGTGCATTCTTTGCTGTGGATTAATAAAGAAAACAACATCCTCCATCTTATTGAGTACATACTTTGTACAGTATGAATACAAGCACGACTTCAGGTACAATAAAGACTGCAACTGAAATACAGGAGTAAATACAAATGTACTCATGTTTATTCCAAAAGATTCACAGGGAATGCCCCTACTTCCCTAGACATGGATCTACTAATCCCCTTTTTCTGGTCTTCCCTGTTAGAACTTGGCAAGCTACACTTCAACTTTCCAAAAAAGCATGAAAATGAAAACTATTCAAAGAAAAATCTGCATGAAATTTTTCTGAGGATCTTTGCAAAGCAAGAGTGGTATTTTGTTCAGTTTTGTACAACACATCATTGGCTCCCTGACGTACTCAATGAGAGTTGCAGAGAGCTGTTCCAGATGGTGGTATGCCAAGGACAAAACTGCAGTGCAGTATATTGCCACAGTCAATTCATTACCACACAGAGAAGTAATGCTTTTAAGCTCAATTAATTTTTTTTTAAACAGAGTTTATTCAGGCTACAGGAAGCAGAAGTTGCTGCTGGGAGCTGTAGAAGGACTGCACAGGGACGGGGGCGAGGACTCAAGAGAGGATATATTTCTCTATTTCCTTCAGGGCTGTTGTTTTTTCCATTGAGAGGAGGGAGAGGGAGGAGGAGATTTGCAAGCTGAAAAAGCAGTTTTCAATCAAGAAAACTTCTTTTGGTTAAGTACTCCCAGTTCCCCACATGCTGTTTGGTAAAGGGAATAAATGTGGACAGGTTTCATTTGTACATAACCCTATTAGAACTGTCTGACTGTTTCCAGTATTCTCTTTATATATTACACCATCAGGGAGCTTTTCATAATATCTACAGTGAAGTATAAACATTTCATAATGCGAAGAGTTATGATCCCTAATCCTCAGTACAGCACAGCATTCGGACATTTTTTTCTGAGAGAGGGCATCCACCCTACCAGAGTGCTCCTGTTCCCCCATTCTTCTTGGGGTGACCTGCAGAGGCAACAGAAGGCATCACAACAGCACTTCACAATAGCCCCTCTTGAAGAATTTTACACTAAACACCTTGAAATAGTTAATATTTAGTCTCAAAGCAAGACTGCTTGCTTTCCAAATTAAAATGTAGAAGTTAAAAAAAATTCAAACCCATGAGATATTAAATACTAGAAATAGTGAACTTCAGAAAAAGTAGTGGGAAAATTTGAAGAATTTACTTTCTGTGTAAAGATTGTTAAAGCATTTAAATGATAAATTATGTCAAAAGCTTTCTATGTCAAAAGCTTTCAAATATTTGCTTGTATGATATCCACAGATCTTTAGATTTAGAGTGATTTGGTTTTCATGCAAATTCTTAAAACAAGGCCAAATTTCAACTCAGTTGACTAAGTTACAAAGTAATCTATTTCAGAACTTTTACAACCATTTAATTAAAAAAAACCCAAACAATAAACAGCAATGTTTTTAGAAATGGGAATGGAAAATTAATGGCTGGTATCTATGCTTAAGTTTTCTGTAAAGTAACTGTATGAGATACTTGGATATAGGTTGGATTCTATATTGCACCACATAGCATCTAAGAATTAAAAAATGACAGCAATGGATCTTGACAACGAATCTTAAAATCCAGTGAACCCAATAAACCAGAACACTGGGTCTAAATGATAAGTAAAAACAAATAGAAGTATATTAAAACCAAACAAAGAAATGAATCTTAAAATAACTCAATAAAAATCATTCATTATGTTCCAGGTTAAACATGTCTAAGAAACTTAAAGAATTAAAAAAGAAAACAGTATCACAAATAGGTCAAAGAATAAAGCTTCTGTGGTAGTTGCAGGAAATCTTAAGATAAACCACGTAAAACACCATGTAGCCACGCTCTTGGTGCATGCTGAAAATATCTCAACGGATAGCAGAGTTCAATGCAGGTTCTTCCAGTTCTCAGCACACCACTTCCACAGATCATAAAATAAACCCAGATGCAGAAAAACTGACTGCCAACTAAAAAGCAAAAATGCAAACACCCTGAAAAAGAGCTGTAGTAAATGTGTAAAATTTTAAGCCAAAAGGACAAGAAAACACTCATACCCACTTTCTCTTTAAACAAACTCAAGCTGGAATTACAATACTGTATTGCATACTAGAAAGGAAAAACTAATGTATTTAATTACAACTGAGCTAAATTAAAACCCAAGTACAAGATTTGTTCAAAAGCAATTTCAGAACATACATACTTATTTGTCAAATATATCCTAACAAAATTTTATTTTGGAAGTCATTTGCTGAAGAAAAAAAAACCTTCCAAGCAGTTATAAAAAAAGAGATAACTCAGATTATCTGTAATAACTGCTTCGCATATGCTTATCTTAACAGCTTTTCATGAATCTCACCAAATTTTCTATCCAAATCTATAACTGTAAAGCACAGACCAAAGTGTGCTGGCAATATGATTTCAGTGACCAATGGGAAGGAAAAGGAAAGCCAATTCCTCAGTGGCTGGTTTTCCTATGTCAGCTTAAATTGCAAATTGTCTAGAAGCCCCTTGGAGATTAATGTCATCTTATCTTTCAAGAAATGCCAGTGGCCCTCTGTTGTTTTGTGAGAAAGAACTTCACGGGCAACTTGCCCAACATCAAGGCCTAACTAGGTGGTCATACACATTTTTTTAAGGATAAGAATTTAAAAGAAAAATTGTCTATGGAATTACATTAGTTAAAAAAAAAAATCATTACAAGACAGGAAAGAACCAGCTGATCTTATAAAAGAAGAACAGATATTATTGTGTTTATATCCGTACTCCTGTCACTCCTTTTGGTTTTACCATTACTTTGGTTAGATCTTCTTTTCCTGCCCATTATTTTGCAATGATAAACTGGAATTTATTCTTGATCACATCTGTTTGCTGCATGCACTCCTCGAGAGTGAGCTTATTTGCTCTCTTGGTCTCTCCTCAATTCAACACTTAGATCAGTCCACATGACACCCTCACATAGCTTCTTCTGCTGTATACAATTTGCCTCACTTTCAAAAAATCTCCGAGAGTCCTCTCATCTCCCCTTTTTGTAAAATCAAACCAGCAATAGTTCAATTTTTGTCTTTCGTTATGATTCTGCCTGCTTTTCTATATCACTTTTAGTAACTTATCCCTCAATTCTGATAGAAATCTTATCTTAGGAACCATAAAATTATGCACGCATTTCATAAAAATTGGATTGTATTTGCATGAATTAGATACAAAGGGTATTTAAATGAAATTAAATAAATAAATGTGTGGTCAAACAGACACTTTCTAGCAGAAATGCGTCTAAATCCACCAAATTACTTTTGAAAGCTTGCTTTTGGCCATCAGACTTTATTCCTGTCACTTTGAAAAGAGACCTCTGCTTACACAGGCTATAAAAATTTAGTTTTAAACCACCTATATGAATTTTTAAGTACAAAAAGTATATTAAAACAAAAATTAAAATTTCAGATTTTCTCAAATTACCAATGAACCCCCCTATTTTGTAATATGCATATGCATGCTTTATCATTCAACCCTGTTTAACCAGAGGGTGGGGCTTTGCATGTATGTATCATACAATACACAATAAGGGAGACTCAGTTGAAATATCTAATTTTCAAAATTCATCTGTTTTACTGCTTAACTAGAGGGCAGGGCTTTGCATGCACATATCATACAATATACAATAAGGGAGACTCAGTTGAAATATCTAGTTTTCAAAATTCATCTGGTTTTAGTTACAAAGTGCAAAAAAACAGCTCAGAACCACTAGGAAATACTCTACTTTATCCTCCTCTAAGTTAGAAATGTCTAAGCTGGTTCTACTCAAGCTTTGTAAAAATCCAAACAGAAGAAGTTTTTAAAAAAAACAAAACTAAAAAAACCCAAAACCTCCCATTGCTTGTAGACTGAGAAGCTGAAGTCTGAGCCCTGGAGCTACTTTCATGGACATACAGTAAGCCAGTCAGAAAAGAGCTTAAAATGGAACCAAAGGCACACAGTAACTAGACAGTAACTACAGTGTAACAATAATAGTAATATACATTTCAAATCTATCATGCAAAACTCCATGGAAATGTGCTTGTAATGTAAAGCAAAAATAATGCAGAATCATTTGACTCAGATATACTGCAAATGGTATCTGCAGTGTTTGTGCTATGTAATTCTAGAAAAGAAGTAGTTAAAAAAACCTTCTTACCTACTGGCCATGTTCCATTCAAGTGCTGGATTTTGAGAATTTCTTTCACTCTCTGTCAAAACCCCTCCTTTTCCATTTTCCTTCTCTGGTTTCAACTGATTCCAATGAGCAGTACCAATGTTTATAGATTGAAGGTCTATTTGATATTGTCTGTCTTCCACCTCTGAACCAGGGTCTCGAAGTATTCCTAAATTCAGTGCTCTCCTGTAATGCCAAAGGATTACCAAAAACAAAAAAACAAACAAAACAAAAAAAAAAGGTAAAAATCAGACCAGTCAAACATTCATTGAGATACAAAATTAAGAAAATTAAGGTATCAACTTTGCTGTTCTTGACTACACCTAAGCATTATTTTACGTCCAGATCTTCAGAAATATCCAGCTGCCTCTTTCCTATGGAATTCAATGGGAGATATGCAAATAAATATATTCCAAAATTTAGCCAGATCCACCAAAGTCAACACGAGATCAAAGCTGATATGAGATCAATCCACTGACTTCATTGCATTTTCAATCAGCTCCATATGAGCAGCCTTTTGGGGAAGCAGGACTAATTCATATCTACTGAATAGATAAGGATGTCACATTCAAGTCCTCAAAAACAACAGCTACGTATCAGTATTATGAACAATTTTATTGAGAGACAATTGTTCCACTGTTCAAGCTTACCAAAGAATAAACATTAAAAAGAACATTCCAAGATGATGGAAAAACAAAAACCAAAAATATTTTTAACATGGAATTTTGGTACAGTGCTTTGTTATTAAAATTCTTCTGACAAGTGAGAAAAAAGCATTTTTGAATGAACCATATTACTTGTGGATTCTGCTAAATTCTGCTACGTTAGATTTTATGACATATTTCAACCTTGAATTGAACTTGGGAAACAGCTACACTCAACTTCAACAAAACATTCAAGAGCTATTGGATGAGTGGAGGCTGCTAAGACCATTCGATTTTACCAGTGACCAGGACCAGAGGATTCTCCTACCATTTATCTTCTGCTAATAAGCACTAGTAAATCTTCCAGAAAATTATCTTGCCCCTTCTACACCGGGAACAATACAGCTTTATGTGCACTGCTCATTTGATATTATAATAAAAATGCACAATTGAAGTTATCACTGTTTTTCAAAACAAGCCAGTAAAGGGAGCAATGGGGGTCTTAGATTTTTTTTTTTTTTTTTTTTTTTGCTTTAAATCTCTGATCACATCAAATTGTAGTCTATTTTTATGGATTTCATACATCTGAGTTGAAGCTTAAGCTTCTTATCTGCATATGCCATCCAATCTACTGTTCCATTCTAAACTGTTGTCTTATGTCAGAATCATTATTTAGTATAGAACTGCTGTCTCCACAGTCAACTTAATAATTCTGCAATTTGTTTAATCATTGATGCTAACAATCTACAAATAAATAAGGATTAAAGTAGCACATCTCAATCTGTGATGCATGCACTGCATGCAATCTCGAAGTATAGGTATGCAACCTATTTCGAAGTGCAATCCCAATGCTGCCCAAATCCATCCACAGTTGAAACTGCTAATACCATTGCCATTGTCACCAATGGAGTACGCTAGCAATTAAGAAAATTAAGTAATTAATCATATATACCCACAGAGGCATGTGAATGGCAGGAAAGCCATTTCGATCAAGTCAGTCCTGGTGGGGCAGTGTGATGGCACTGCTCAGTAGCCCTACAACTTTTTTAAATGCTTAGCAAAAATACACTGAAAATCTGTTATGTCAGTAGTGGTATTTCAAAATTAAATGTGGTTTCTTAAAATTCAAGAATATGTTTGTCAACTTTCCACACAGAGAGATCTAACCACAACAACTGCGTCTCTTATTATTCTTTCTAGGCATTATGACATCAATATGAATGCAGTTCTGTTGTTGTTTGTGTTGGGTTTTTTTTTTTTTTTTAAGAAAAAACCACGGTAGATTTTTGTGTGACCCAATATCTATTTACATACTTTGTCTAATGCAAGTAAATATTGGAATATATGTTTTCTGAAACCTTACTGAAAATAAAGTACCAAACTACATATTTTATGAAATCTGCTTATGTATAAAAAAATACAGAATATGATACTAATTCTTCTCTCCCTTATTTCACAGTAAATAACATTTTTCATTCATTCTTTTATGAGCAGCTTGAGAACTTGCATTAAGCTGCACCTAGCACTATATTCCTTAGGCTCATTCGGCACAACCATGACCTTGTGAACAGAATTGCTAGAGCAAAATGTGGCTGTATGTGCCAATCTGAAACTCCCTATTGTGTCAATGGCTTTCTTCCCCTCATAAATTTACTTATTTAAATATAAAACCCTCAATCTTTAGCACACATTTTTAGGTGCAGCAAAATACAGAGGTACTACTCAGACACAAAATACTAGTGCACTGCATTGCTGGTGTAAGATTTGTCTATTTTTATAATTTTTATTTGATCCAATTAATTTTGTAAAATCTCAAGGACTGGATAATGTTTGTACTGCTTTGCGATATCACAGCCTAACACTTTCAGGCTGATATAAAAACTGCATTTTCATTCTGTTCCTACAGAATCTCCTATATATAATACAAAACTCTTCCTCTGATCCTTTAGATACACCTTTGAAATCCAAGCAAACAAATTGTGTTTCTACAGATTACCCAATTCAAGAAACTTGTATTTTACACATACATGTAGAATATAAGCATTAGTTATTAATGCCCTGATGTTTCAACTAATCTGATTATTGTTTCAGAAAGTACATCCTGCCAGTTTTACACAAGGATCAAAATATAGCCTTTTCCCAAATAAATTACATACATAAAGGTATTTACGTAAGCACTCATTTCTGGTTTTCCATATCAACTATCTTCCTAAGTACGCTCCCAATTTATTAGTTGTATACTTCCTAGAAGGATGAAAATAAGTTAAACTGCAGCAGAATTGGCCTAATCTTAAGCATACATGCTACGTATGAATTTTGCAGCCTTTCTGATTCTGCAGCTTTCGAAATCCTTGTAGCAAATAAAATCTGGGAAACAGAGTAAGCCAAATTCATTCGTCTCTACCCCAAGCATGAACACTGTTTTACCAGCTGAAATGTACTGTAAGGGTTATAATTTTCATTGCTTCCTCCTTCTGAAAACAAGTTCTCTATCCCATCTGAACCTTTCGGCAGGTGGTGCTGAATACAACAGTTGGTCAATAATACAGTAAGATCATAAGCAACCAAAGACAACCGTAAGCATGTAACAGGAAGCACAGCTTTAATGTTTTTCTTTTTTAAATTGATTTAGTCTGGATCAGGCTTTTTGTATGTTTATATAAGAAACAGCTCATGTTGAACCGGTTACTACATGCTGCTGAATAGGCATAATTCTACGACCCACACTAAAGAAGTTAAATCTATTCACTTATAGCTCATTTGAGACCTACAAAAAGCTAAACAAGCTGGGAAAATGGCATTTAAAGACTATACATTATGTAATGATTAACAAATATTCATAGACTTTACACATAACAGCTCATTTTTGTTAGCACTTACTAGATCTCTGTGTGCATTGACTTCCGCTTCCAGGTACAAAGGTGACAAACCTATCTATCCAAATTTGAATTATTAAAGATTTTGCCTGGTGATAAAATATTCATCCTATTCTAATTTAAAAAGGAAACAGACAGTAAGCTTGGATCAATATATACCCTCTATTTGACAGGGGTAAAACCAGCGGCACCTTGTTGGACCTGGATTATAGATGCTATTCAAGAAGACCACTTTCTCTTCTGCTTAAACTTGTGGAGTCTCATCCCAAAGGTAGTCTGAAAGCCTACCTATGAATGAGACGCGACTGAACTAGTGTAGAAATCACAGAAATATTTATCACTGCCCTAATGCTCCTTAACTGCCTTTTTCCCAATTTAATTCAATAAAGTTTCCTAACTTACTCTCCTCGACAAGGCCATCGAATGCGTTATACCAAACAAGGGAAATTGAAACAACTGTTTCTTACGGAAGCAATGGACCACACCTCTATTTGAAGTGAGATGCTATAGATGTTACGAAGGGCACAGAACAAAATTGTGGTAAACCTAGAACACCTATGATAACAATACTGGCCTTTGAAAATGCTGGGCTTCTATCAGTAAAACCCCAGACAGGAATCAGCTTTCCAAAGGCAGTTGTTATATTTTTTTCTTAATAAATTATAGCAAGTAGATGCCTCTGTCACAGGCAAAGAAACTTAATGCTTGAGCCACTGGGAGAGAAACATAACTTCTCCAAGATTGCAGAACATACAGAGACATGACCTTAAAACAGGAATAAAAGAAACCCTGTAGCATGACAGTTCATGATGGAAGACTTGGATTTGCCCAAGTTTGGAGAGATTAAAAACATGTACTTGTGAAGAAGACCATAAGAAGAATGAGATGTTATGGAGAAAATAAGAAGGGCACAGGAGTGGACAGGAGGGAGAAGAAAGATGGGATCAGGGCACTAATGCTGAAATTAAAGAGAAGCAGCACGTAAGTAAATTCTATTATTGCAAGAAGAGAGGAGGAGATATCCTTAGGCAAGAACTTTCTAAAATTTTGTACATGATCCTGGGTACACACTCTGCCATACTGAGTGAGCTCCATATCCTCCCTGAAGGGTAACCTCAGCCTTGCTTCTCCACCCTGCCATCTGTCCATAAGGAAACTTGTTGGTGTTTTAACAAACATAGTGTTTTATGACTGCCGGAATGTTGGAAACAGTTTATTTTAGTCTCGGTCAGTAGAGCAGGCTCTCAAATGCCATCAGCACTAAACTCCAGTTCTCACCGTTTCTGCCTCTTTTCTCCAGGAACTATGCCACATATGACTGGCTTGTTGGCAGCTGCTCCTCCTCCCCTCTCCAGCTCAGCTTCAGAAGAACTCAACTACTGCCCCATCTCCACACTTGCTGGCAGCATACTCAGGATTGCATACCAGCAAATTTTTATTAAATACAAATATAAACTGAGTACAGTAAGGCTCCTATTTAATGTTTGACTGATTAGCAAGTGATACTATTTTGTCCATATGTCTACACTCAGATCACTTTTCACTTTAACATTACATGTAATCTTTACAGGAATCTGTTTAACAACAAAAACTACACTCCCCCTGATTAGCTCTTGTGTTGTGTTCTGTACAGCCAGATACATCAGCATTATCTGCAGAAGACACTATGTGGTGGGTGTCCTGTAACTCAAAGTGGTTAAGGTATGTGGGTGCATCTCCAGACGTGAAAGACCCTTATAAAAAGAAAACATCAGTGCTAGCTCCATGAGCAAAATAAAAACGACTGATCACTTCTAAACATTTACACAGTAGCCAAATACTACTAACGCAGGGGAAGAAATTATTAATTGAATTCTAACTGAATACGTTTTGTAGTCATCAACAGTCATACTTCTAACTCTATAATGATTTGCAGTATTTATAGCTTTTGTGAATAGACATAAATCAACTTAGACGTAGGTTACTTGTGCAATTAGTATGTTAAAAAAAGACAAGCAATGACCTAAACATATACAAAAATTCCTTTTGATTGTGCTAGACTGCTTCAAACAACTGATACAGTGAAGCAAAAGTACAAGTACAATGGGTAATTTTCCTCTATTTTAAACTAACGCTGGATACACGTCTGACTTGTATCTCTTGCGCACTGGTTCCTTTTTCATTCTGTATAGCTACAGATGAGTATCACGGTGAAGAGAGGAGCTGGTATAACTGTAAAAAAGCTAAAGAAAAGGATGAGATATCAAGTAGCTATAAAGATCTTTAGGTAACACAAGGATAAGCATATTGGAGAAATTATGGAAATAGGTACTTTCAAGTCATCAAAAAGGATGATTCAACTATAGTTGTGCACTAAGACATCATGAATGTCAAAGTGCCTGGTGGAAAAAAAAACCAAAAGACAACTGGCCACACAGAACCAATCATCTATCTCCCAATCATCCAGAACAGATCATCAAATAAAAGAACATTAAGATTTAGTTGAGTGTCATTACATGCCTTCTAGTCTCCTCAGTGTCAGAGTCTGGAATACATAAGGACATGTTAGATACATGTTTAGAAAATTCAGCCTCGAAAAGGAGTGTGATCTACTGCTATTTCAAGACACTCTGAGCTTCCAGACACTTCAAGCACAGCACAGAATCTACTACTATGAAGCTCTTGATTCCTGGGAAACAGAGAATGACATTAAGAGAAGGTATTCAAGATCCTCAGCAAAGTCATCACACTATTTACAACTGTTTAAGTATCTCCAAGCTAGGTATTAAATAGTCATATTTGAAACAAACGTAGATGGGATAAGCACAGATGTATCCCCTCTCTCTGCTTCTAGATTTTCCCAGCTGTGCAGCAATCTCTTCTACAGAAAATAATAATAGTAATAATCAAAATAATTAGCTTTTTCCAAAAAATCTTACCAAAATACACTATTTCCTTTTTACTAATACTAGTAGATAGGTCTTCCCTTACAATTACTTTGTAAGCTTTTTCTTAAAAATAGACGACACAGACAAAAATCTCAGTTCTTCAACAAAGTGCTCAGAGATGAAAGGCTGTAAAATTACAATCACTCTTCTTTTGGCTAACTACTTTGTGTGCTTTACTTGACCAACTTAAACAGTTGTAAATAGTGTGATGACTTTGCTGAGGATCTTGAATACCTTCTCTTAAAGTCATTCTCTGTTTCCCAGGAATCAAGAGCTTCATAGTAGTAGATTCTGTGCTGTGCTTGAAGTGTCTGGAAGCTCAGAGTGTCTTGAAATAGCAGTAGATCACACTCCTTTTCGAGGCTGAATTTTCTAAACATGTATCTAACATGTCCTTATGTATTCCAGACTCTGACACTGAGGAGACTAGAAGGCATGTAATGACACTCAACTAAATCTTAATGTTCTTTTCATCAACTGCAGCTATGATACTTACATTCATACAAAACAATTTTAAAAATGACTGATTTTCACTGAGCTATCATAATGCAAGAGAAAAGAGATTTGGTTTTGAACATATAGAAGAAGAAATCTGGAGAACTAATTTCAATGGTTTGCGCCTATTTTGCATGTGTGGCTGATACTCTCTCAAAAGGAATAGAAGATGCTGTCGCAGAGTTTGAGGCGACAAACCTAACTGGACGCATGGACACACGGAAGAGCTAAGTCTGCTGGGCCTTCATCCGTTTTGCAGAAGAAAGTCTGAGACTAGGGAGGCTGCCTGGGCAGGCCTCCTGTTGGCCTGCAGGACATGTTTCCCCCTCTGTAAGGCTAGAACATGCTGAAGGAAAATAGGAGAGGCAGATTTCATTCCTGTTCTCTCTAAACTGGCTTACTATGTGACTTTAAGCAACAAAATTAACCTCTTCAACAGTTTACTCATATATATTGTAGGCATAACGCCAAATGATGCTGTGAATATAATTCTCTTATTGCTTAGAAAACATTTTGAGATCCTTGGATATACAGTGCTGTAAGAATGCAAATGTATAAAAATATGTATAAAAATCAACTGCTGCCGTTTTTATGAAGATACTATTTAAGTAGTTACATCAATAGTATACCTAAATATTTTTTTATTTTGAAACGCAGTAGATACAGATTCAGAGGAAAAAATAACAACACCCCCTCACGCCCATTAATTACAGTGGTGGTGCCAGGTGGGTGCTACTATAATTCCATTTGCCATCCATTTAGGCAGGTCAGATTTTAGTGAACTGGACCACATCAAGGTCAGGACTAGTAGTAGTGCATTGATCATACAAAAGCTACTAAACACATGAAAGGAATTACAGTAGATCACACATCAAACATTTTGGCCCTGTGCTTCCTTCCTCTAGTCCTTCAGGCAGGAAATGCTCTACGTATCCTGTGAGATGACCAGACATTTAAAAGTAGCCCCTTGTTCCAAAGGCTCTGGTACAGCAATTGTCTGAAAAGAAGCTGAAGAACTTCTGCAGTGCAGTTGTCTTCTAGTGTTGTATCTGGAACACAGTATGAATGATACTATGACGATAAGGTATGGTATGACTAGATATTAGGAAAAATTTCTTTACAGAGAGAGTGGTCAAGCATTGGAACAGGCTGCCCAGGGAGGTGGTGGAGTCACCATCACTGGAAGGATTCAAGAAACATGTAGACGTGGCACTTCAGGATATGGTTTAGTGGGCATGGTGGTGTTGGGTTGATGGTTGGACTTGATGATCTTAAAGGTCTTTTCCAACCCTAATGATTCTGTGACTCTGTGTGATTCGGTAAGGTAAACTATGAAGTAATTTCAGTCTCTCTAAAAAAAAAAAAGTGTAAAATGAAACAAAGCTGATGTTTGCAGCTGTGCATTTAGAAGTCATCTGTTTAATTACTTTGGTAATTTTATTGTTTCAATTCCTCAGCAAAAATAACAGCATGAGGAAGTCTGAACTTTTAAGGATCAGTTTTTCATTTTTATACTGTTTAATATTTAGACAGTTGGAGGAATCTTGTTATAGATTTGAAGCATTCACGAAAATTCAGGGAGCATAGTATAAATATACAGTTGACAGACTGTATAAATGATAAGTATGCACAATTCCAAAGGAAGGTCTGTAGGATATTTTTGGATGCCAAATGTTTCAAGAAAAAACAAGTGGAATAGAGTTCCTCTAAACAGAGTCAGTGAGGAGAGCGCTTGAAGAGTTTAAGTGGGTGGAATTGAAGTCTGGGGTGAGGGTTAGCAAAAAAGCCCAAATACGGTATAATCCAAAGACTTTTATGCTTTTGTTTCATGGCACAATTGAATCTCAAAACTTAATGCTGTTTGGCAGTAAAAGGATCCTTTCATTATGATTTTTAAAATATTAATGTGTACTTGGTTTACCACATAGCTAAGGTAAAACCTTGTGATTTTCCGATTGCTTTCATCCTGTATTTTACTTTGTTTTAGTTGATTTACCTAGTTTAGTGGTAGAATGCCTCAGTTTTTTCAGATGTTCTATAAATTCTCCTGGACATATTGAGGTTGAGTTTCACTGAACATAGTCTTCATATCTGATGCATGGAATTTCTTTAAATGGTGTGGTACAACCTCTACAATAGTACAAGCTAGAAGACATACTGTCCGCAGTGTGTTTGATAAGCTGACACAGGACAGAATTTCTTTTCGCTGTTGTGTCAGTATATCGAACGCATACCTGGACAGCAATCAAATTCTATACAAAGCAGTACAGAACATTAGAAATAAATAAATACCAGTTTTTCCTTTATATTAAACAATGTGTACTAATGCATATTTTCAGCATGTGTATATTGTAATAGATTACGGTTATAGCATAGATGAGACAAGAAACCACTCTAAATCACGAACATTTAACTTTCCAAGTCAATTCACATTTATCTTTGGCACTGATTAAATTAGTTTCTCAAGATGCCACACAGTATTTTCTTTTTGCAGAATCATTGTATTCATAATAGCAAGCTGGAACTATTTTTAAAATACTATATGTGATATTGTAAAATATGTCAATAACAGAGTCTTAAAAATTACCTCCTTTAATTTTTCTTTTCTGAAGTCCTTGCAGTGTTTTTTCCATTTAAATACCACTTGGAAACTGTCCTGGTAGAAAACTCATTCCATATTTGTTATGAAATAGATCTTACCCTTCATGTTAAACCCATGTATTATGTCTTCCTTAAAACCCCATTAAACTATTGTTAATGGCACTTCCAAATTCAATATGAATTTATGCCTAACAAGATATATTGAAAGGGAGTTTACTTCTACACACACTTTTGAAGAGGGCAAAAAACTTGCAAACAAATTTATTAACATGTTCTCAGTGATTCTTAGGACTGCAAAAAGTAGAAATTATTCATTATCACGTCAAGATAAGGGATACATTGAATAATGTGTATTTCATATTTTCCAAGAGAATTAAAATGTATCTTGTGAATACTGAAAGAAAATAAAAAATTATGATCTGACTAGAAAGCCAGCATAGTTTCAAGCTTCTTCTAACCAGTTATAGAAGAAACCAGAGCCATCTATACAAATCTGATGATCCCACATGAATCATTCCCTGCAAAACATAAAGACACCTTTCATACAAATTATAAGCTGTATGCAAGTACTTGAAACTTTACTTCTTTTGGCGTGTTTTAAGGCTATAATGATATGATTAAGGCATGCTACTTTTTATTGGATATTCTCTTATATGAGTTGAACTTAGCTACAGTATGGATCGCATTAGAAAATTTGGAATTCAGCAGAAATGCAAGGGTTCACTTTATTTTTAATAGTTTTAGACACAAAAGCTATTGGAGGATAGTAAAATACTTAGGCTCAACTAGACCTCCCCCAGCTCACAGGTTATGAAATTGCAGCCAGTTAGCCACTGCTAGTCCGTTGAAACCAGACTGGTTCTTGCTTCTCCATTCTGAAATGCAATAAATACATATTGTATGATCCTAATATTTAGATTTATCTAGATCTACTAGCACAAAAAGTAAGATTCAAGTTGCCTAAGGAATGTACCAAGACAGGCTAGATGGAAAGATGGTCCTTTAATCCTGAACACAAGGGGCAAGCTCAGACTGTTGAAACAATCCTTTTGCAGTGGAACGTGGAAAATTAAGATGTCAAGACAACTTCAGAAAAGGAAGTAAAAATCACCTAAACAAAGCGAGAAGCAAGTGACTGTTTGACTACCCAACTGAGAAGCTTATAAATTTCCCGTTGAAAACACAATTGGCCTACTTGAGAAATACAGATTTGCCTGAATGTTGAATTTTTTCATGACAAAACTGTATTTTTACAGACGTTCATGCTTCTCCTGCTTTCCTCCTAATTCAGGTTGCAAATCAACTGGTTTCTCAAGCTATTGATGCATATGTGGATGTCAATTTTCTTTGACAATTGCTGCAGTGTCCTCTTCAGACATGATGCATGTCTGCATAATAACTGCATATACTGTATTGTATTTTCAGGCAAGGAATTTGGTGTACTCCCACTCTTGCCAGTCCTTCCTCTTCCTCTCTTTTAGAGAGTATTATACCTCTCTGAAATTAAGTTTCCTGAAAGCGCATCTTGAATATTTGTATCTGTAAGTCTGAACTTTTCCCTTTATGATTTAAATTCTATTTTACTTCTTTTCTTCAGTTATGTCCTATATAATGAATAAGTCCTAAGTTCAGAGAGGTCAATGAAAAATCATCAGCGCCCACAAAATATCAAGGTTCTACCATTTTTAGTTTTCTGAGAGAATTACAGCTTTGAGTTCACATGCCTGCGGGCAGAAACTCTTGCTACAGAGACAGAAGCTAACCAACAGGCAAAACCTCAGCTGTATAGAAGATGATTCTTCCAATATCACGTTTAAGTCTTTCTAGAGGAAATTTAGTGTCAACTACATCCTAATAAGTGTTTCCAGTTCACTTAGTGTAAAGGCAGGCATGCTCGTTTTAATTCTTAAAGGAATGAAGAGCTGAAAGGCAATTGTTTAAACTGGTGTTTCTCCTTATTTTTATAAAACATTAGGACTTGAACAATCAAGGTGGTGTTATCAAAACGCAGGACAAAATGCAGTTTACCTGGTAAGTTTTCAACTTTTTTTGCTTAGAGAATTCTTGCCCTCCAACTCCTCCAAAGTGCCCTCCAACTCCCTTGTCCTGCATTATCCCTTACTGGATTTTTTGTTTCTTGTCAACTGCTTGAGAACCAGATAAAGCATAGTTGCAAAACCTTCCAGCTTTCCCAACACCTGTCTTCCTCTCAGAAAAACCTTTTGAACATGCGTCTCTTCCATTATGAAAGTATAATATCCTCCTGAACAAACCACTGCTCCACCAGCATCTTCCAGTTTGTTCTGGCTTTGCAGAAGGACTGAAGCAGAGGAAAGAAGTGCTCCACTACAGCATATTTTGATTGTGGAGATTACAATATACCTTGTGACGGTGTTTCACCAATTTTTAGGGACTTAAGGTAAAGCTTTTAGGTATGTTATTACTAGAGACCTCATCTCCTCTTCACTATATCGTTTCTATTTTTTCTCAGAGTATGACTAACGGAATCACACCTAAAAGTCAAGCACGTTCTCCTTGACTTACAGCCATTAGAGAAAGTTTGCAAGAACTAACGACTTTGACAAAGGGTGTAGACTTCCACAGAGAAATCTAGAAAGGTTTTCTAAAAGAAATAAGAGACTAAAGCTATTGACATGTATTTTGCACAACACTGAAAGAATTAAAGATGTTTGGAAAAAAATTAGTCTAGTGAAACATCCAGAAGATGTGGAAGGATGCAGCAAAACTTCAAGATATTTGCTTGAAAAGTCAGTTTACAAATGAAATTCTGATACATAGAATCTTGCCTTAAAATCTGTAACAAAACTACACCACACATTGAGTCCCATTTTTACAGTCAATTTTAAACCCACTAATTTCTCCATGTTATTAAATACAATTACTGCAACTTAAATTTACAAATAGTTATTTCAGATTGAAATGACTGTAGCTTTCTGCTTCTTCTATGATGAAAAATTAACTGGTAGCTTTGGTTTTAAGAGCATACTACTGCTAAATCTTAAACTGTAATACCAATATATTGAACTTTTTGAAAGTAAACTTTTACATGCACACAGACGCATCACTTTAAGAGAGTTACTGATGTGAAGGCTTTTTAACATGGTTAGAATATGCTTTGAAAGATA
The DNA here is from genome assembly GCF_964289735.1 of Phaethon aethereus. Classification (NCBI taxonomy): domain Eukaryota; kingdom Metazoa; phylum Chordata; class Aves; order Phaethontiformes; family Phaethontidae; genus Phaethon; species Phaethon aethereus. The sequence goes on from NC_138582.1 coordinate 24,904,620, forward strand.
AAAACCAGAACAAATGAAACCTATTTGGAAATTGACCTCAAAACTCATCTTAAGGACAAAAGTATGAAACAGACAAAAATCTTAGAGAATCAGAGAAAGGAGGTAAAGGACATGACAAAAATAAGCAGAGCCCAAAGAGGATTCTCATTCATTATAAACTGTTGCTGAGGTAGCTTTTGGCAGCAGGAGACAACATATTCTTAGAACCCTATATCCTGCCACAGGAAGCCACGGAACACACCATTGCTTTTGTAAACATTAAATAAAGCCTTCATATTAAATTCATTAAAGCCAAGAGTCAGCGTGTACACAAAGCTTGTTAAAGATGTTTTTTAACAGAGGTTTTAAGTAAGCTCCACTTACAGGGCAATATCGGGCAAGAGTCTTCCTCATCTACTCAAAATATCGCTGTGTATTCACAACATTGACCATGAAGGCTAATTCCAAAGTCAGGTAGTTCAACTGGCTCCATGAGGCACACAAAACATAAAAATGGTGGTGGCTATGAAGAAAACTCAGAGTTTTACTTTCTGTCTGGAGCTAAAAAAACGCAAGGACACTACACTGATACACACACACACGCACACACATACCCAGCTCACTATACTTGCCCATTTGGGAAACAGCAAATTCTATCATCTGTAGTTGGTTTGAGTCCAGTTTAGTAAATACAGTTGCTTAAATTTTTATAAGCTTAAATTTTTATGTGTGAAGAGTACAATACGTAGATTTGTAAAATTATTTTCAGAAAGCAGCTTCTACAACACTTGCAGTTACATAATATATCAGGCATTTTTTTTAATTATGCCAGGAACATGGAAAATCAGCCATTGCAAGCTGTCTGAAGAATAAACTGTATCAAAAGAGAGTCTGAACCAACACATACCAGAGACTTGCATTCCTCAGAAATTTTCTTGAATATACACACACACATATAAGCATCCAGCCTTAAACTGGCAAACAGAAAACTTCCAGATTTGCTCTGCAGCTGGATTTGCTACTCTGCAAGTTTCTTCCCATTCCTTGAAAAACTGTCACATACAAAGATTAAATAATACTATTCAAAAGTTAAATAACTTTGGTTATCAGGAAGAGTTCAAAACTGCACTGTTCATATCCTGCAAGTACAGGATATATCTATGTATAGATACTCCTATGTTCTATTTCTATCTCCTCCACACCTGTTTGATGAAAACACACACTCTCATGCCAGAAAAACGGAGTATCTGTGATTTATACCAATCATTGACATTGGACTCAATGTAGATACCTGATACTATCTCTGTATTTTATTACTCCTAACACGAACTTGTGTTAGCCATTAACATACCATTGTTAGCCATTGCCTTCTCGCAGGAAAAAAACCCCTAACAACCAAAAGCATCAGAGGGCATGAAAAATGCTTTGAGAGGCTGACGAATGCTACATTTATCTTTGTGTCCTAAAACCAATAAACCCCATAACAATATGAACCAGCCCTAAAAAAAAAGTGATAGGTTTGTATCTTTAAGGACAAAAAAAAAAAAAAAAGAAAAAAAGAAAAAAAGAAAAAAAGAAAAAAAGAAAAAAAGAAAAAAAAAGAATAGCTTCTGAAATGCAATAAAACCACCGTATATAACTTTTTAATCTCTTCTTTTTACTGCAGCACAATCAGGTTTAATAGAAATAATGGGAGATAAAGTAGTGTGCACAGTAAAGGCTTAAACATAAGAAACATGAAGCATGACTTTTGATTGTACTTAAGGTGGTTGAGCACTAAGCTATCTTGGAAAATCCATAAGGGTGAGGAACAATACTCACTTAAACAATACAAGTTGAGTTGTTCAGGATAACTGTAACTAGGATTTAATTTTGCCATGGGAGCTTTGAATAGTATCCCATAGAGAAATATGCTTAAATAACATGTAATCATTTTGTGTATTTCTGATAAGCCTTTTTGTTAAATAATCAAAAAACAGAGTAGGAATACTTTAAAACATCAAATGGAAAAGAAAGACATTGGCAAACAGTTTTGCAAAAGAAAGAAATCTTCTATCCAAAAAGTAGTTTAAGAACTGTGGTATGAATTTGTCATAGATAAAACCCTGTGCAGGACATCAGAGAACCCACAAATATTTATGCAATGAACCACAATCTGTATACAGAAGTTAACAAATGTCTGGTTACAAATGGGATATGGTTTTCCCAGTAACAGAAGTACACAACTTGTGTTACATTTAACTTGAGATCCTATTATAATTAAAAATACTACAAAGAAAAAAAAAGTCTGCTTTATATATTACTGGAAAATACTTTTCAACAAACAACATTTCTTGAAACCAAATCTGATGGAAATTATTTTTATTCACAAACAGTTAAGAAGAAAACTGTAATAGAATAATGAGTTTTTAAAAGCTTTCCTGAATTATTTTAGAATAAACTATTTATTATAGCCAAGACTTTTGGATGTTAATTTTCATTATGTAAGACAGAAAAGTAACCTTATATGTAGATTCAATCATATATTTTAAGAATCGGCAAAGGAAACCCAGGGAAGAAACTGTAAAGGAGTTTGTGTAAAGTAACTGAACTTTACTTAAGTAACTTGTATAAGGGGACCACTCCAACTCTTAAAATGGCATTAATTCCTAAGGACCAACTAATTATTTTCTCCCACATTAACAGCAACCCAAACACCTCTCCTCATTCCCCCCCAGTAATCTACAATAACAGGCAAAATATAAAGCTACTTGGTTAGAGAAAAAGAAAGATTAAAGGGAAGTAACTTGAAAGAGAAAAAGAAATGTAAAAACTTTAATAATGTTGCTTTATAACATAAAACATACAACACAAGTCACATAAAAAATAACTCTACCTTTCAAATTGCCTTTTATTTTCCAGTTTTACAGCTTATCTGCAAAATTTTTCATTGTATTCAAGTTGCTGAGTATGTAAACTGTGAAAGGTATCCTGGGATTTTTAAATGATATTTAATGTCTTTTTTCTTTGTCTCTGTGCCTTTTTTTGTTTACTTTTTAAAACTGTTACAGTATGTTTAATAATGTTAATGCTGAATCTGAGAATTTTATTAAAATTCTTAGTTCATAGTGTCAGATTCTGTGCTGTGTTTCAACAGCCCGAAGCATGATGGCAGATTAAGCTGATCCAAGCCCAGGCTGCCGCAACACCACCTTTTTGCTAAGGCTAATCCTCATGTGCCTATAAAATAAAGAGGTTCAGGGCAATGACCTGACTGAAAGAAACTGCCTGATGCCCCCAAAATTTTTTGAGCTCCTTCAGCTCCCTCAGCCAGCTCACTATATCCAAACACAACCAGCAACACCATGGAGCTGCAAAGAGAGGCAGGTCTTGGAACAGCTCGAGTTTAGATTTGCAACCTCGGTGGGCACAAAACTCATTGCCCAAATAAGATTGTGGCTAAAGTAATGTTAAAAATCAACATTACATCCACCCCAAGGAAGCCCAAGGCCATGCTTTACTCCATTAGTCCCCTGAGTGGGCATGGCTAGCTTGGCACACCGTTTCGGTGAGAGGGTGAGAGACTTCTCTACTTAAAGAGCTCTTCAAACATCTAACACGTTTTCTCTCCACTGCAATAAATCAAGAATCAATTTGGGGAAGAATTAACAGTTTGAAAATTATTTTCAAATGGGACGAAGGGCCAGTATTAGAGTTAAGGGAAACAAATAGTTACACAACCTGATTCCAGTGAAGGAGGTGTGTTTCAGTGCTGGTTGAGGAGAAACAGAGACATGGGATTTCTGAGGGGTTCATTTCAAATGTGCATAAGGTTATGAAACAAAAAGGAGAAGAAATGACTCTTCCTAGGGAGAAGACAACAAGAACTGCAATAATCTTATGGTCTCAATCAAAAAAAACCAAAACAAAAAAACCCCAGCAACAACAAAAAAACTATGCACAGCAAGTATTTATCATCTAAAGATTACAAAATATCAAAGGAAGTAGTTAAAAATAATTGAGATTTTCAGTATGTAAAATGATAACAGAATATAATGAAAAGTTTAAAAGGATTAAAACTAATCAAAATTCAAACAATTTTTGAGTTGTTTGATTTTATTTTGATTGGCTTCACTGTAATAGGCTTCATCACAGCAGAATTACATTTTTTTTTTATAAAAGGAAATGGAAAAAACCCTATGTTAAACAGCACCTCAAACCAGTACAAACAAAGGAAATCCTAATCTCTCCTCCACTCAGTCACCATAAACATACTACAGATTTCAAAACACTTCACGTGTCAAGTTCCATATATACCACACAGCAAATACTAATTACCTGTGTTAAAACAGTATTTGAGACAGCAAGAAATAGCAGAAGACCAAGAAAACTCAGAGTGCAGGCTGCTGTGTATCTGTAACTTAGCCCTGACTTTGCAGAACATACGGTAGTTAAGATCACCCACAGCTGAGAAACCTTTTTATAGAACAAAGAGTAGCGTGCTGGCACAACAGAGAAAGCATCGCCCTTGTGAAAGTTTTACTTTACAACTGCTATTTACTTCTGACCTTAAGCTGTTAAATGATGGCATCTTGATTGAATACTCAAAGAAATGGAGTACACGCTACAATAAATTATATAAAATATGGTACTGAACACTTCATAGACTCCTTTCTTGAAGAGATGCTTCTCTCATGCCTGTCTCCCAAGATCGCAGTTTAACTGTCTGACCTGAGAATTTCACGACCTGAACCCACAGGCCAGTTTAACGGGGGTCTGAAGACCTATTCCCAATTTAGTTCTAAATCACACACAGGTGTTAGTCAGAATGAGCTATACCTGAATAACGAAACAATCATAACCACACTGTAAACTCAAAAGTTTTACCAGAAAAACTAAATGCGGTTGCCCTAAGCACTAAGACTGCGTTCTTCACTCTACTGCAACTCCTTCACTGCTGAGCAAATGGACTAGAGTGAGGGAAACAGCCAAAGCAAGGCTTGCTCATGGAGCGGGAGGTTGTTCTCATCAGATTTGCCCACTGAAGCGTGCGTGCGAGCAGTCATAGCTAGCCAGGCCTTGATTTGGAACTTGTACACAAGGCGAGAGGAGACCGCTGCATTGCCCTGCACCGCTAAGAAATGGGCATCTCCACAAGGCACCCAAGCTCAGAGTGGTCCTCCTCACCATGCCGCACCACTGGAGACCCTCCCATGCGTCTGAGCAAGTTCCCATGATCTTCCAGGTGAAACTTGAAGGAATTTGAGATACCTATGAAGATGCTCTTTGAAATCTCTGCCTGACTCTAAAGCAGGACTATTGGGCACACATAAACATATCTCTGTGGCTCTCTATAAAATTAATTCCATTCCTCCCCCCCCCGAAGGGCTGGGATGCTGCTAGGGTGGAGAACACATTTGTGCAAATACCTCAGCCAAGTCAGAAGCAGTGCACCCAACTGCAAGGAAGGAAGAACTTTTTATTTTTAGTATTATTTTTTTTAATACAAGTATTGTTTGAGAGTTACTAGGAGACATCAAAAAATAACTTGAACAATTTTACAGATTTCACTTTTGCTCTGTTTGAATGAATTGGTTATTCCTTTGAATTAATTCTGTATTGACATTTACTTGATTTTTTTTCCCCCCTGACATATTTAATAAGGTTTCCAAAAAAGCTGCCCTGATTAACAACAAATGGATGCTTAAATGACACAATAATAGCAGTGGTCTTTGATAGGCGTATTTCTATAATGCATATTTCAATTTGCTTTCTATGAGGAACTGCACAATGAAATTAAAATTCTAAGAATCACATTAAAAAATACAGTGCTACTAAGTGACAGAGAAAATATAAAGTGGGTATGTGAATTGAGCACACAATGATTAAACTGATGACTTAAAGTGAAAAATAAAGTTGTAGAAATGCTTTTCTTATTATGAAGTTCATTTTATTTTGACTATCACATTGTAAGGAAATGTATTTTAAAATATATGTATTTAGGCGAATTAGTTATGTATTACTGCAGATTCCAGTAAAACTCACAATTGAAGAAATTTCAAGTAAAAATACAATTGATAGTTAAAGCTGAACATTTAAAAAGTTGAATTCCAAATATAAATTTAGCTTTGAATAGCTTTTGGTATTAGATAATTAACAAGCTACATTTCTAAAACTAAATGGGTAGTTCCAGCTGCTATTTTACAATTAGTTTCCACTGAGGGTTTTAAATTAATAACTGCTGCAATAGCTTCAAACATGCCAATGTTAATTAGGAGTGGTGTTTCCATGTAATGTTATCCATATATATGAATATTTTACTGGGCAAAAGGTCTAAGTAGACTTTTTTTTTTACCTCTCTACTAAAGATAGAAGAAGAGAGATATGTAAAGCAGGAAAAGACTTTACTTCCAAGCCCTATTCCAGACAGAGTTATAGGATTCTTACAGAAGATAAAGACGTCTTTCCTAAGGTCCTTATGCTAAAAAAAGTGTGGGTTCAAGTACAACGGCAAAGGACAATATTTAGAACTTGCTATTTAATAGGAATATTTTGATTTAAACCCCAATTCAACAATTAATAAAGCTAAAGATTATTAAATGCTAAAAAAAAAATCGCATATACAAACTAAATGTAGACAGAATCTTGTTTAAAAAAAAGACAAATTTTGAAAAATAAAAACATCCTGCTCTGGAATCTGAAAAAAGAGAAAATAAATTACAAGAACAAGTTTAAATACTCACTGTTACAATTTCTTTGCCTTAACACAGAAAGAACTGAAAATGGTGGTAGTATAACCCTGTTTCACAACTTCTATGCAATAAAATAAATAGCTCTCCTTGAAATACTACAATTTTTTCCCCTAAAAGTTATTTTCCTACATAAAATTACCTCTGCACTCTTAAACATTTTGAAATTAAAGAAAAACTGCAACAGAGATTTTATGATGCACCGTAACTTTTACTTTTTCTAATTCTTTATGGTACATATGCACATTTTAATAAGCTGCTCACACTTCCATCAAAAACTATGCATGCATACATTTTTTCAGTGATTATCTTTGTTGCATTTATTATAACAAAAATAAACTCAGGTCAGCATTAGCTAATTCCTCGTTTGCCTACCAAATAAGCTTCAATGAAGTACTCAAAAAAATAAAGTGAAATGGAAAATAAGTTTCATTAGAACCTTTATAAAATAATCAACTCTTAAAAGGAAATTATTCATATTAGGTGTGCATTCTGGGAAATATTTAGTTACCTGAATACTAAGCTTGTATGCAAAAAAGAAGATTTTTTTTTTTCAACTGTTGTTTTGAACAGGAAAACCTTTTTGCTCATACTGTAGTTCTAAAAAATCCAGGCTTTTTCTAACAATAATTTGAAGGTATAGCTTTTGAATATAAATATGTCCCACGCAATTTAATACTGAACAAAAAATAGTTCTGAAGAGAAGATGCTTATAGATGTGGGTGCTGTTGAAAAGTTTTGAAAAGCATTTGATTTTCCAAACCACATTTGAAAGAAAAAACAGATTTGCACACAGACTGCTGGCTATGTATGTGCTTCTTGCATAAACTCCTTCCATCGTTCCTTCTTTCCCCTCGCTCCACCACTATCAACACAGACACACAAAACTGTTTATTACTCCTTTTTTTAAACTGAAGGATTTTTGTTAACCAGTTACGGGCATTACATGATTATTACAAGCATGTATTAGATAAAGCTCCTTGAAATAAAGTTAAATAGCAGATAATTCATAAGAAAAAGAGCATTGTTTTGTTATTTGTAAAAATTTGAAAGTTAAAACACAGTAGAAAACAGTAAACTAGAAAAATGAGAAACAGTAGTTTAGGTATGTTTATAATAACAAAGACTTGCATAGATGAAAAGTTTTAAGAAAAAATACAAAATAATTTACAGCTACCTTTTCATGATTAAACAGCTTACATGTAATTTTTTTGGAGGGGGGGTCTGGGTGGGGGGTGCATTTAAAGAATTTCCATTTACATTCACAAATTGAAAACAGTCTAAGGACAGCTTTATGCTTTGATCTATGAAAGATCTACACATGAAAATGACCATGGAACATTCAGACCTGGACTATTAAGCTTTGATGTATGACATGAATGAAATCCTTGGATCTCAAAAATGATGAATCCAGAGCGTGGACAAAAATTAGATTCTTTATGGGCCAAGCTGCAGAAAGCTAGTGATTCTGTTCATCTAAATTTCCAGAACTTGATAGTTTAGTAATATTTATTCCAGACTTCATAATTAAGGCCTTTTACCAATAGCCTCCACACAGCCTGTGTTCTGTGTGCTCTTTGTCCGACATTTCGTTTTTGTCTTAACAATATTTTACCTGAAAATTATTTTATTCTATCTTGTTCATGGATACTCCCTAAAGTTTTTCACGTCAGAGTTTGCAAACAACAACTATGTTGATGATAATTGGCCATTATCCATATAATCGAGCAGGCAATTTGCACAGTATTTGGTATAATAAGGCACTTATCCCTGTACAGAAGTAGAACTAAATGTCACCTCAATTTCAGCTCTGTGCTGTTTAATATTTAGGCAGAGCCACGTGTCTACTTCCTCTTATTTTTCAGGCAGAGAAACAGAATTTCTGGGTCTTGTGATGAAGTTTTCTCAGCCGTTTTCCTATTGATACTGTCCAGTTCTGCTGGTAGCTTAGCATGACTAGTGGTGGCCATTGTTATAAACCCCCAACACACACATGTCATGTTCCCACTGAAAGTGTTCCAGGATTACAACTATGCTCAGCTTAATTGCACTAAGCACTGTTTGTACATACAGGAAAATATTGTTGTCATGTAAAAAGGTGACAAAATTATCTCAGAGAATGTGAGGTAATTGGGCAGAAAACCAGTTAAGATGACTACAGACACATTTGATTAGTTCCACTTCTTTAAAGCATTATAATTTATTCATGCTGATATTCTACATTAGCCACTTTTATTAAAAGAGAAAGAACTAAGGAAATGACAAAGGAAAAACATATGAAGACACATGAAGAAGGAAATGTGGCTTTTCAAGCTACCCCAGGAGATGCTACTCTGTTTGCTGCAGCCATCTCCATAGACAGAAAAGGAACTTCTGGCATGGTTCTCTCAGAATTGTTTGAGATCCATCAAAAGTCTCTTCTTCTGACAAGTGATTATCAAACAGATCTAAATAATCTGCTAGGTTTGTTGTCTGAAGAAAGACTTGAGCAACTTGATCTAAACTACTTTGAGTAGGAGGCTGACTAGATGAACTAGAGAAGTCCCTACCAACTGAAATTAATTCCACAATTCTATACTTCCCTTGGATTTTTATAACAGAATCAGCCACATAACAGCTTTTAGCGCTCTCCACATAAAAACATATATTTAAGTTTAGGGAAGTGCTCACTGCTAATATGAAATCTTAACTGATGTCTTCCAAAGCGAACAAAGCATTGCTACAAACACAACTGCTAAAAGTCTCTGTGTAGTTGGCAGATTTCAGTTCTTAATTTCATTACACTAACACTGTAGCAGAAGTGTACCTTTGACATTAGGTTCCAAAGTATCCATAGATGAGAGAGTTTTATGAAGATCTTGAGGGAAAACACTTAAGTTGGAATTTTTCTCTTATGAGACACCAGAGAGCCAAACAAGAGCAAGCCCAGAAACGAGAAATGCAATTTTTTGACATGAAAGAGATGCTTGTTTCTTCCTGTAGTTACAGCATTTATAAAATTTCCCTCCGATGTGATTTCTCTGATATCAAATAACTGGCTGACTGTCACTCCATCAGGGCATTAACATGATTTCCCCATCTCGGCACTTTTCCTCCCTAAAACTGCTAGACCTTCCTCTGTTTTGCCAAACATATTTGGCCACTTCAAAAGTTCTAATGTACACAGCATGATCACACAAGCCAAGAAATGACCACATCATCTTGTTTTTCTGCAGCCTGCTGAGTTGTCTCCAAGCAGCAGCGCCCCCGGTCCCAGGTTTATTATGTTCAGGTAGTTAAAACCCATGAAAATGTGGTTCTCTCCCTCACTCCTTAGCAGATACTTCAGTTACTGTCACTATCTGACTCCTCCACAGATTTAATTAAATCTTCCCTCTCTTGAGCCAGGATAGGCAGCTGCCACACTTGCATCCTTATCCAAAATATTTATTCTGCTCCCCAGCTCCATCCCAAGGCCTTCTGGTATCTGCAAGAGTTCTGCTCCACAGCACTGGCAGTTTCTTGATGGGAACATACAACTCTGGTCATATTTGTTGAGGACAAACACACCTTAGCTGGGGTTTAAGAATCAGAAATTCATGAGAAAGCATTAAACAAACCAACCCCCAGAATTTAGTAGAAAGAAAAAAAACTGAAAAAGAGAAATCATCTCTTAACCATGACCAGCTAAAAATGTGTCCCTGTACTTCTTTCAGGAGCCCTGTACTTACTCTTATGGTACATGCATCTTTGTTTACTCCATGTATTAATATTCTAAACTAAATTAGTCCATTTTCTACTTAAGGAAATAATTCTTTTAAGACTAATTTTTTATGGTATAAGAAAACTGAAGTTACTACGTCAATACATTTCTTTCCAACTTCCAATGATCACCTGAAAAAATATTTGCACCCAAACTTTTGGGGCACATTAGTTTTCCAACATTCCATTTCCAATTTAGTTCTCTCTCCAAGTTAAGCATGTAAGCTGTTTTTCCACAGATGGAGTCACTTCAGCTTACAAGCCAGAAGTTTATTTAGTATGACCTGCAGCCATACCAGATTTACCTTTTATGCACTGGCATCCTGTTAATGATATATGAGCACATTCAGTTTTTCATGTATTAATTTATGGGACAAATTCAAAAGATATTTGGAAATTCTATTCAGCCTTTAGCCACGAAAAAAAGTTTCTCAGCCCTTCTTAAAAGAACGGTTTCTAAATGAGAAGCAAAAATTCTTCTTTCTCATGAAACACTACAGAAGTGACATTAATTGCATGTGGTTGTAGTTCAGACCTAAACAGAAGACTGTTTAAACCAAAGTGACACCGCAAATTAAGTTTGTATCCCCACTCCAGAAATGCTGTAAAGACAGTGGTTCAGACAATGATTTATTTTCTTTTATTCTATTAAAAGCAGCAGCAGCAAATTAGAGAAGAGAGGTTGGAAAAAGACAGAAGATGACATGTTGGGATTATTAGAATGCTGTAGCAGCTAGTTCTTTAGTAATCAACAGGCTGCTGTATTTTTATTTTTCTTTTTTTTTAGGATCTCTTAAGCTGGATATTTTACTACTTGTACCTCTGTTGATATTTACTAAGAAATCTTTCGCCAAAATACGAGTTACACATTGTGTGGGTTTGCTCATTTTACAACTTGATTTTTAAGCATTCTGTATTAGCTCCAGTTACACATTTTTGCTGTCTAGTACCATCTACCGTGGGCAGGTTAAAAAGGGCAAATACTGTGTAAGTTAAGAAATCTCATATTTGGAGAAACAAATATTAGCATCAGGCCTATGTGTTAAAAATATCCCACTGTTGTTTTTTTTCCCTTGAATACAGAGTGTGTGTCCTGCCCTAACAATACAAAAACATTTGTATTATCTTATTTTCCAAAGAAAAACCGACAAATGGTGAAATCAACTTTACTCACAACTCCACTAGTCTCAGAGAAGTGACTGCCATGTCAGCAAATTAACAGCTATCTTCAACCATGCTTCTGTAACTACAGTGTGTTCTGGATCAATGAATACGTAACGAAAAAATGCATCGACTTTGACTCCGAATTGGAATCTTAATATTTTAAATTTAAAAATACTAATTTATATTGCTCAAAAGTGTTGAAAGCTTGCTTAAACAGATCAAAATAGTAACCCTTTCCCCAAAACCAAAAGACCACCCATTACTAACTTCAATATTGTCTCATAAAACGCTGCAAAGTAACTTGACACTCTGCCCCGACGTATTTTAAAAACTCTGAAGCTAGTATAATTGGATGATTAAAGGAACAAAGATAAGACTGAGTCATTTGACAGGTGCTGAGAAATTAGAAGAACGGTCACTGAAACAGTTCGAGGACATTACTGAAAATGGCAGCCACTTCTCAGTAAAAAGACACAGGAAGCATGGTACTGTGCGCCTGTAACAGTCAGATGAGAGATGTCTCTGGCTAGTGCTTATTTATACCTTACCGTTTGGTGTCTTGATTTCTAAAGGAGGACTGGAACATCTCATAACTCTCTAAAACTAGGAACACCAAATATACACTGCACAAATCTAGTCCAGAACATTTAGATATATGAGGCCCAGGGACCCATAATGCAAAAGGGCATCAGAACCTTTAAGCAATTGAGTGAGTTCTGGTTTGAAAAGCACGGAATTTCTGCATTTCAGATAAAGCCTGACGCAAAGATATCAGACTCAAAAATGTAAACGGGCACAGCTTCACTGATTTTCAGATCTAAACCACATCCCTCCTGTTGCTTATTCACTGCTTTGTAACATGCACGCAAGGAACACTGCCCAGCTCCCCTCGGTGACAGAAACGAACTTACGGAAGCTGGAACTTGCAGAGTCCACTTTCCAATAGGGGATTTTTCGGATACAGATTTGGTTTCTGGGAGAAGAGTGGAACCTACATTTGGTTCTGTAACTCTCAAAGCAGGTATCAGATGGGAGTCTCCTCGGACAGAGAGGGGAGAGGCAGAAAGAGCCTGGACAAATGTTGGCAAGATCTCTGTTATCTGTGGGCATACTGAGAGTTGGATCAGGCCCTGCCACCCAAAGCTGTTGCTGGTGCCTGGCTGTAAGATTTTGTCCGTGAAAGGTCCATAATACAATAGATACAATGCTCATTTAAAGAAGAAAAAAAAAAAAAAAAAGGGGGGAAAAAAAAAAAAAGAAAAAAGGATAAACTACTATAACGAAACATACAAGCAAAACCAGTAATTTAAATATTTCCACATGGAAATATGAAGAAAAAGACTGTCTTACGACTTCTAAGTGATCAGAAGAGAAATGAGATATTTCATGGTCTCCTAAAAATCCTAGCCTTGACTAAAAGTAAAACTTGCTGTCATTTTCTAGGCAGTAAATGTTTTACTGCTGGGAAAAGATTTTGATGTTTGTAATTTCTATTGAAGAGCACTATGAAGTAGTTAAAAATATTGCCACATCTGAAAAACAGACCAACGGGAAGTATAAGACACTTGTTCATCTGTATTTCTGTGACTTTTCTCACTTGGTATTATTTGCAACCATACTTTCATGTCTGGCAACAGTGCCAACTCTACTAAGGATCATATATTACTTTTATCATGTTGATTACATATGTTCACCAGTTTTGCTGCCTATATATGATTAGTGTGGTTTGCACATACTTAGTGACACAATCCAGAGCATGACATTTTCACAGAAAATGTGTTTACTGGGAAAGAGCTCCTTAGAAGTTTGCGTTCCTTTCAGCTTTGATCTACATGACATCAAGAATCCTACAGTTTGAATATATGTTTACCATTTATATTATTAAGATCTATCTCCTTCACACTATATGGCTACTGGGCATTTTGGTAGTCACAAAAAATTTCCTTTTCTCTTAGGTGAACTTAGTAGTAGCTGAATAAAAGAAAGCCTCTTAAAATGTTCTCATCCGTGAGCTTAAGCTTTGTAACAACTTGACATTTAAATTCTGTTATTCATCAGCACTTCACAGAAGAACTTGATTTGTCTAAATGGATTTGAAAGCCCACAAGTAAAGAAAATCAGAAAAACCTGGTTTTGAATATCAAAAGATTGTATGTGAAAAGTATTTTTACAGGCTGCATGTACCCGTTTTATTGATCAATTAACTTCTCCCAAAATGAATTTTTCTGAGACCATATATGAAAACCCAAACCTCTCCCCCAGCACTTACTGATAAATGTCTTTTCTGAGCACAGCTCTGCTAAGAGGGTTGTCAGCCTGAGGAGCCATACAGACAGATCCAATCTTCAGAACCAAGGTGTCTTCTCTAATTGCTGGGTTAGCTGTAGCTAGGAGAAGAGAAAATATGTATTTGATTAGAAGTCAAATGCACATAGCAGAAACACTGAAAAACTATTTCTTAAAAAAAAAATCTAAATAAGAATGTCTGCTAAGGATTCAGTTCTGCTCAGGAGCAGCAACTAATGCAAAAAAAGTGCCATAAAATCAATAGCACTGTTGTGATACATAAAAGACAAAACTGTTGTCATTTAACTTCCCCACAGAGTTTTATCACACAACTAACCCCTGCTCTGTGACTTCTCATTTTCTCTGTTGCTTTTTTTTTTTTTGTCCAAAATGATGTTGATCCCACAGACTTCTTTGTGATCTGTCTGCTTCTCCAACAATTATCTGCTGAAATATCAGCATATAAAGCACACTGAATCATGCGCCCTTTTTAATACGGGCCTAGGTCCTTTAGATGTAAAACACCGCAGGATATTACAGTGTAAGCATCCTAGCAGCATTTGGTATCGGTTGCAACACACATGAAAAGTTCAAACACAAGGACTGAAACAAGAGAATCTGAAATCTGACACATATACAAAGAACAAGATGTAGTACTGGACAGTAAATTCCACATCAATAACAAAATTACTCCAAGAAGAAAAATGTCTGCTTTCCACTTCATCTCCATCATATTCAAATTTCAGCCACATGTATAAATGCTTAGTTTTAAAAGCAGTGGTCATATTAGATAGAAAACCAAAGTTCTGCTCAGAAAAAAAATTGCACCACATTTCTTGTAGTAAACAAAGTCTGTGAAGTTTCCTTACAGGAAAAGATTAAGTCTACTGCATCTCCCTCTCAGCAGACAGACATACACAAAGAATTCGGATAAGATTCTGGTCAGAAGACTCCATAGTAACTAGGAAGCTCCTGAGAACATGTGATGCAAGCTCAAAGAGTTCATCATGTGCAGTGAAATGGTTGATTTCAACACCAGCGTGAGAGACAACAAGGACATAACGACATCATGCTTGCTCCCACATCCAAGGAAATTCTGCAAGACTCTCATATACGAGTTCTGAAAATCAAATGATAATAGCAGAACAGAGTTTAAATATTTTACTGAAGAGTGAAATGCTTGGTGTGGAAAGAACCAGAGAAATCTATGAGCTTTAAAAACGGCTTCTCCAGACCCATCAGTGTCTTGGTGAATAAGCAACCATGCTTTGCAGCTATATATATAGATACACACATATGTATATTTTTAAAGAGATATAAGAAATCACAGAATTCACTGAAATTTTTATATGATATTTTGAAACAACTGTAGGGAACAGCACAGTAAACGTTAGCAGAGTGGTCACACAAGTAAATCAGAACACAAGGGATTTACTTAGCAGAACCTCATTTACGTAAAAAGCAGTCAAATCCTTTAGTCCCCAAAGCAGAGCAAAACCATATACAGATGGTTTGGTTGCCAGAACTAAGGTAGAAAAGCTAAGCTGACAATAAAATCCTCTTTGTGACTAAATCAGACACCGTATTTTTCAACTTTTACATCAAAAAGTGAGCAAGGCATTGTACTAAGTATTAGAATTCCTGCCACTGTACGTTTAACGTGATGGATTTTTTTTTTCTGATACTCCACATAAAAAAAGGAGCAAAGGTATTAAATATACCTCAGATTGTAATTGCAACTTAATTAAGTGGCAAATGCCTTTTTCGGAGAAGTGGTTCTTAATAAAATAAATCTTAGGCTAAGAATTCTAATTTGTCTCTGACACTTAGCAAAGGAACATAAACACAGGACTACTCATCATGGTCTCTTATGTAAGCGTTTTAGGATTTTTTTTTTTCAAGGCTGGGCATGGTTCTTTTGTGTACAGCTTCATGTAGGTCATGAATTAAGTCAATCTTAAAACAGAAAGAATTACAGGCATTAATATTGTCAGCTGGTTTCTAATGAGTGGTAATCTGAGCCATGACTTCGGATGATGAATTCATATGTTCCCATTCAAAATATGGGAATAACATAGTAAACGTAATCACAGTCATTATAAATATTTAAAAATTTGAGGGGGGGGGGGGAAGTCTACCCTACACAATGTAAGTACAACTTACAGACCCAAGTGTAATAATGTTGTTCACAACCTCACTTGGTTTTGATTGAACTCCAGTTTTATCAATTCTCATTTTTACAAGAGAAAGCAAATTGGACATGATATTCCATCATCTGCCATATGCAGAAGTACAGCTAGCGACCAGCGACCTTATTTCTTTCCACTAAGTCCACTGTGACCCTTAAGCTGTTTTCAGCCACTGTTTCCCAGGATAGTCTCTCCAGCTCTGAAAATACAGTCTGCATAATTTTTTTCCTTGATATATACCTTTAGCTTTAGAAGATGTAGTCTATTTTCTACAATCAGTGATGGAAGCAGAGTGATCCAGACGCACGGCCTACAGAGTCCTTAACATAATTTTCCTCAGGAAATTCTTTGCAACGTATGTTGATGCTAGCAGCAATGGTTTTATATTTACTTTCACATTATTAAATACCAATTTCACTTATTATTCCCAACTGACAATTTTTTTTTTTAGACTTCTAGTTAAGACATTTTTAATTCATTTAACATTTCCACAGATATTGTATGGGGATGTATTTAAATTAGAATACCATGAGTCAAACTCCTCACAGAAGTCTAAGCATATCAAATCTTTGCAAACATTTTATCAACTTAGAATTGTAACCATGATGAAGAATGAACATCAGATGCGTTTAACAAGACTAATCTTCATAAAACCATATTTATTATCATGTAACAAATATGTAATTCTTTGTTAACTGAATCCTGTAATATATTTTTTCCTTTACATTCTCTGAGGGAGAGCAATAAAACTACCTGTCTTAATTTTATTTGAACATCACACTTTTTTCATTTTACTATATACCTTCAGCTGTCTAAAACCTGCACTTCCAAGGTGTGTTAAAAATTAGTCTCAGAAGACTAAGATCCCTGAGCACCAGTTACTCTGACTGATTTGAAATTGTTTAATAGTAAGCAAGGAGGATGTTACAGACCATATGTTACAACAGACTTCAAAGTAGGGAATCATGCTCATGTGACAAAAATATATCACTTCTACAAATGCAGGACATACGTTTATTCAGTATGCTGCCTTTTCTTTTTCACGATCAACAAATTTATCATGTCTTTTCCAGTGATTCCTGATTTTTTATTATGTACTGGGAGCAAAATAAGTTCCTATTGTCCTCAAACCAGCCAGATGTCAATTTTCCCTGTCTTTACCACTTCTTATGTTTTTTTTTTCAATTTACAATTTTTATTTATAGTGTTCTGCTACGCAGTATTTCTTGTTTCTATTTGTTATACATCGCTTTTATATATTCAGTTGTCTTTATTTCATCACTAAGTAAGTGAGGGCTGCTGGCCAGGGCTTGAAACACCACCTGATGTATTAAATCAAACTCTGAGGGAAAGCAGCATTGCTTATTGCCTAGGATAGAAGGCTGCCTTCAAGTCCACCACAAAAAGAAATTATAATCTGGTGCTGCTGCAAAACCCATGAAACTAAAATGTTATAAAATTGTGTGGGTGTATTCATGCATGTGTATATGTAAATTCCTCAGGACAAAAATAATGATTCCGATTATTTCATAGTGTTTGTATACCACAGTTCATCGTGCAAGTTTGGTTTTGGACTGCACAAATAAAGAACAGATTTGATTTGCTTTTAACTCTATATGTAAAGTCACAATTACATGTATTCTGGAGGGGAGGATAGTTTCAGTAGCTATCACTAGGTACAAGGTATGAACAGCAGAAGAATGACTAGAAGAGAAACTGAGATGATTGTTTTACTGCTTTTACTGCAGTGATCACAACTTGAAACACACCAAATCTTATTGGATTAAAAATCTCTCTTAGTCAATAAATGATGAGTGAGGTCTTTTGGGGACATATCTCCACAACTTGTAACACTTTTCTGACCTAGCACACCAGTAACGTGGGTCATATTCAACTCTTACTTCTTATTATTGTTTCTAATTTCTATTGTTCTTGAAAAACAGTAAGCAGCAGAAGGGAGAAGCAATTTATTTCAGTCAGAAACAGATGAAAGTTTGGGAAAATTTCGGGTGAAAGAAGAAATGAAGGGAGAATGGTACGGAATTTCATAGTGATGATATTTCAGAATTTTCCAGTGGAAGAGGTTAGCTGGCTTTCTTATTAATGTAAGAAAGCTAATTTTTTGTATAATTCTTTAAAAGCATACATAGTTTTTCTTCCTACATCCATGTTTACCCATGGCAATTCTGTTCCTTGCACACATTTTCAAGCAAGGGATAGCAACGAGACAAAGTTTTTTATAATTTCTTTTTAATGAAATATACAGCTACAGAGCTACAAAAACATACTTAAAAAAAAAATTCCTTGACAGCATGCCCTAGAACTCCCTTCCAACCAGAATCATAATTCTTTCTTGCCAACACAGCCAGTCTAATTTTATCTTCCTGTGTTTTCACATTCCCAGTTGGAAAGTTATAGAGGATGCTGGCAAAAAAATGATCTATGTAAATTCTCACTGTCTGCACTTCTTGCAATTAGGTTGTGAGAAAAATGTAAAGACTATACTCTTAGGATTATATTGTGTGCTATTGTATACAATGGTAGAAAAAAACCCCATACCTATAGGACTTAGGTAAACATACCATGATACCAGTAAAACAATCTTTCGCTTTCTTTTTAATCTCTGAAAGAATTGTTGGTAACGGAAGTGATCGCATTCCCACTAGCTGTTACGAAGTGTAATTTTAACATCGGCATCTCTTTATTTATATATAAAGATTGTAACAGGGATGCAAATATATTTTATGTATGAAGGGAAAACAACTCTTACAGAAAAAAGTATTATTTATAGATCAAATGGCTACTTACTGTTGTTTGAAAGAACAGTTTACACTATCCACACCTCTGTAAACACCTGAAATCCTCTTCCGTCAAGGAGTCTGAATAGTTTCAACTAAGACTTACTAAATAAATTATAAACTATAGCATCTGCTGGGCATCAATCACACGGTGCGTTTTAATAACTTTCTCCAAACTATCTACCTGCTTCACTATTCCACAGTTTTCTAGGTGCCAATTTCCACAAGCGCTAAGGCTCCCTGCTTGCACTCCATCGCTGGAGCAGGTGTCTATGGAAGACTGAACAGGCAGCAACATAATGAGAGCTGACACAAGAATCACCACTGCAGAATTAGGTTAAGTTCTCTTTCCACAATTCTTGACCATTTTTTTTAATAATCATATTTCTAAATGCAAACTCTATAGGTACTGGGAAAGCAAAGATCAAATAAATACCTAAAAAATTTAGCATGAATGTTAGATGTTTCCTAACTCTGACCCTTAAAACTGAAAGCCCTAGCTATGGTCAGCAATTTAAGTAAGTTAGAGTATTTGTCTACAATACTGAACAGCAAAAAAATCTCTAACATAAAATACTGTACCTTCTGCAGTATGACGATCTTCCTCATTTTTGGGAAAGAAGACTCTTATTACACCAGTGTTGATATAAATCAGAGGCAAGTTGCGGGAAGTTAGAGCATGAGTCCTCATAGGTTGGCCTGGTGATTTTCTTTTCTCCTTTTGACTCCTCGGCAACCTGGCTTGAAAAATGCTTGCAATTGCATTAAGCAAAGGAAAACAGAGGACCACATCAAAGGCTTGAGCAGATAGAAGGATCTCATGAAGAAAATGAGGAGAACCATCAGTGTGACCTTCTGATAGCTTATGGAATGTTCTTCGTTCATTTCTTGATATCAGTTTGTGCCGGACATTTTTTGTCACAGCTTTGGTATAAGTGAGAGAAAGAAATCCATGTTGCTGGTGTGAGCCATCTAAAAGTTTTGCAGTTGTCTGTTTCAAGGAAAAAAAAAAAGCCTGCTGCAAAAATGTACACATATAACATACATTATATTCCCTGTTAGGGATGTTTAAGGTTCTATGTTTTCTAATAGCTTTCCACTGTTTCTGAATAGTAGAAAAAAATTTCTTTCATTTTTTTTGAATGGACAATTGTCCAGAACGTGTCCACACTTCACTGTATTGTGTCAGCTATAACTATGAATTGCTAAACATTTTTTTTCTTTTCCTATTATGTATGTTGTATGAAATTCAAATCCAATCAGCCACACTGCCATAAGTTTAAGAGTCAAAATTTAGCAAACATCTTGTGATAATTTTTCACACAGTTAAAATATTTTGATTTGTCTTTCATTTTAGACATTGTAGAAGTAGATGTCACTGACTTGCATTGTTCAACAACATAGGTGCTAAAATAAAGTCTGGGTGCTGAGATAGCTTCACTCCATCCAAACATGGATGTATAAACCAGCCATAGTCAACTAAATACTCTAAAAATTGAGCTGTTTTTTTCCCTTCATCACCTCTGAGTATTTAAAGAGAATAGCTCTACCATGTGCTAAAGCACATCACTTAAATAAAAATGCATTGCACTGTACTTTAGAAATAGCAGATTCCCTCACTTAGGAGGGGATATTTCCTAGATAAACACGATATTTAGATGCTTAGCTCCCAGAAGACTGTACAGTTTTCATATTTCATACATTCTTATTGAGTGAAAAAGGTAAAAATAATAACTAGCAAAACCATTACTTTAACAGTGTAATAAACATTTTCATAGCAGTTAAAGTTTTGTTTAAATATTAGCTTTAATCACATAAGCACAAATGAAAGCAACTACATTTTGCAAGGAGTTGCTTCTTTCAGCATCTTAAATTTGATTAAAAACAATTTAATGTAATTTAAACCTTGTTAATAGAAGAACAACATCTCTTTCTTAAATAAACAGGATACATAGCTTAAATTCTGAAAAACTGGAAGCTTTTAAGATTAAGGGAATTAAAACAAATTAATTAACAAGTTAATTTCCTATAAGAACTGAAACAAACAGAATAAGAGAAAGTATTGCCAATCAATATACACGATGAAAATAAATCAGACCACACAGAACTTCCACTAACATAAAAAGATTCGTACATTTGTTAAGATAAAAAGCCCAATGTTATAACATATAAAGTCTTTCAAGGATAAACAGGTTAGAAAAAAAAGGGGTTAAATATCTCACATTGAGATATTCTGAATCAGCAAGTAATGTCCCAGGAATTCAAAAGAAAGACTCAAATATGAAATTGTTAATTGTTGCATACAATACAAGAATAAAATAGTGTTCAGTACCAGCTTTTATATATTTGGTCTCCAAACATTACTGTATATGCTTACTTTTAACATAAACGAATCCCATTTCAGACTTTAGGGGACTTCTGTAATGTAACAGGTTGTGAACCATCAACCCTCATTCCCATATCTACTAAAAAATGACTGACAACTATTACTGAAGGATAAGAGGGAAATAACACAACTAATATAATCAGTATAAGTAATAAATATATTCAGTACAAAAAAAATCATCTAGGTGACAAGAAACTAAAGCCATTTGAGATTTTTTTTTTTACTCCAACTGGCATTTATTAGTGGAAGTTCTGTAGTAAAAATTTTTTAAAAAGATTCTTACAGAAGGAAAGAAGCCAGAGAAATTACTGAAAGGGTCCTGCTTGCTGATGGGTCGAACCAACAAGGTACGTCTGTTCAGCTTGTCAGTACAGGAAAGGAACACACCTCCATATTGCCCCAGAGACCAAGAATCTTCCCCGAGGCTTGAAGTAATGAACGAGGCATGGAAGTGGGGAAGGGAGAGGAAAAAAAAAAAAAGAAAAAATGCTATAAGCAAAGAGAAAATTATATTAAACTTGCATGGTTCTATGTAACTGCAAGATAAAGCCTATGCCACACCTTTTCCTAAAAAGCTGAAATCCAATCAGATCAAGCAAAAAAATGATTAAAAAAAAGAAACTTTGTAAAATTCTGTAAAGACTGACAGCAAGAGGTCAAGACACATGAGAATAAAAGTATAGTAAAATCCTGCATACAGAAAAAGGACTTACCCCTGGATTTTCAGTGGATAGCTTTATTAGAATGAGGAGGAGAATGATTACAAGAACAAAGAAACTGTGAATGAAAAGTTGTACTCATATACACTACAAAATCATAGTATTTTTTAGAAAAAATGAGCTATTAAATATTAAAATGTGCTTTGTACTAGAGTTCTTGTAATCATTCTTTTTAACATATGTAAGAATGAAGAAAAATATGTTGCTTATGAAGAGTTATTCAGGTAAACACCTTAGTTTACTAAAGAAGTCTCACCAAAAGCTTTTCTCTGCATTGTAGAAATACTCCTTCAAAATGTCCTGAGTGCCAGTCTCCCCCTGGCCTGGAAGACAGAATGTTCACCTTATCTATTCTCTGCTTTGGTTTTAGTCCACAGAGATTTTAAGATAGAGAAAGGTACTCTGAAGAGATTATGAAATATGAGAAGAGTAACAATTTTGTCAAGTGGAATAACCTTTTTTTTAAAAAAAAAAAAACCTCCATATAACTTTAGCAAACAAGAATACACTGAAGTTGAAAACATTTCTAATGGAAAATGAGGCTCCTGGGAGTGAAGTACCTTCTCTCAGGCTTTCCATAGAATCTGTGGACAAAGAAGCTTGTTAAGAGCACCTAGCTACTGGGATTCCAAAGGATTTTAAAGCATCATGACTTCATTTTTTTAAAAGTACACATTTTGATGATGATCAAATATTACAATATGTACAAACAATAACTGCATTTTTAACTCGGGCAAAAGAATGGGAATTAAAATTTTTGTTTTAGACAGCTGATCAGAAGAAGTCTCAGAAAGTTGGTAACTTCGCTAAGTTGATACTAAATCTCCTTCCTATTGTACATAGAGAAAAATGAGTGTCCAATAAGACCTTGCAGACATTAGCTCCTAAGTCAAAATGATTTGTGCTCCTAAATATTTTGTCATTTTCAATGCCAAAAAATGTTCTGAAGCTTTGAAGTATTTTTTTTTTTTCCTCTTGGGGACTAACACAACAACTATTCTATTTTCTCTTAATTTCTGTCTCCCATAATGGAATCTGTCGATCTGTAATGGCAAACGCTGTTGGCCAGCTGAGCAAAGACTACATAGGCTCTCTCTTATTTTGTCAAGACTAGCGTGTTCATGGCCAATACAAGCTAGAAGGTGGCACACGCAATCTCTCTACAGAACCATGCGCCTGGGCGCCAAATGAACAGTCACACTGGTGCAGCAAACTATTCAACTTACAAGACTTGCTAAAGTTGCAAGACATACAGTAGGCCTAACTACCTACTCTAAACGTACATAATATTGACGATAATCTTGCAGAAATTTTACTTGGGCGTGCCTGCATAGCACTGTGCCTTGTCACATGAACACAGATAACCAGCTTAGTTCCCAGAATTATGGTGTTGCTAAGCCACAGCAAAATAAACAGCTCCATTTTTTAGAAACTTCTTTTCAATATCTAACAGTACAGTACCACAGATCTTTAAATATTGTCACTTGCCAACACATTGTGAAGCAATATTTAAGTAATTTCGCATTCCAAATTTTAGCTAGAGTGAAAGACTTTTGTCTAATGGACCAACAGAGCAGTAAGGGTGAAAAAATGCTCTCCTGATTTGTACTGATTCCTATATATTTCTTTGGAATCAGATGCAATTCTGAGAAAATGTAATTCTTATTTTTTTACTTAAAAGGTTAAAATGTCACTGAAACTGAACAATTACCTTAAATTCAACTTAAGAATTAAGGAAAAAAAACCACCTGCCGCCTTCTTTCAGCTTGAAATTAAAGCAGAACAACTCCCAGGAATTACCTGTTTCTGTAATGATCAATATTGAAGCTTTCTATTTTACATTTGATTTTGGTATAGACATCCTGCATATCCACTGAGGCACTGAGATCTTCTAATTCACTGACAACGCAAACTTCTGTAACAGTAAAAGAAAATAAAAAATATCAGTTATTAATCCAAAACTTGCAAGTTTTTAAGCAAGAAATCTACCTGAGACGTTCTATTTTGTAAATATGATGATGCTACTTCTACTTAGAGTTTTTTCATAAAGCACCTTCTGATTCAAGTGTCGCACGGATAGGAACCAGTAAAAAAATCCTAGAATCCAAACTTTTTTACACAAGTGTGTAGAAAGGCTTATATATTGGGGGTTTAGTTCAGGTGTTCATGGTATAATTCCCAAAAGAAACATAAAAAAGTATTTGCCAAGATATTTACTCTAACAATACTTGAGATGTCTTTCTTTCATGTAAATAGTTTTTTCTGAAATCCAATGTTCAAGTACACCGTGAAAATTAGCTTTAATAATTAGCCTCCTTATTTTTTCACATTTGTGTAACAATGTTAATTGATAAGCAAGTGTTTCCTAACAAAAAAAATTTGAAGTCCTGCAGTACACTTATAGAATCCGAATTCTTTTCAATTACTGTCCAGATGATAATTCAACTTTAATTTCAAAGAAAAAAAGAGACGCTATGTACCACATAGATCTCTCTTTTCAACACAGAAGTTGAAACTTCTATGTTGAACTCCATATCAAACTTCCTATTACTTTAAGGATTATACTATGATGATTATGTTAAATTTAAATTTGAAATTATCAATACAAAACTACATGTCTCTACGTGGACATACACAAAACATACTACTAAATCAAAATGAAACATCATTGCTTCTAAGGCAATAAATGCAGCTCTCTATTAAGTAAAATAACCAACTTATTTACAATTTCATATAATCATCTTTCCACACGGAGGGGGAACTTTATGCCAAAGAACAACACTGAATACTGATTACGTGCACTAACCTCACTACAGCTTGTCGCTCTAGTTTAAAAATAGATTCAACCCACTATTTCTGCATTACAGTGTTTGATATTGTCAATAAATGCTCTAAATAGCTAATATTGTGCTGCAAAATAATGTATGGAATTTACAATAGTATATCAGGGGAAAAATGCTGAATACCTGTGCCATTATTTCTAGGATCAGGAGCAAACAATTTTATAGTAATTTTTGGCAACATCCACTGCATCCATAGGCTGACACGGCCACTTGAGACGCCGATATTACTTGTTGTTTGTTCCAATGTAATGGAGTCAGAGAACGGAGAATCATCACCACCCTGAAGAGAATCACCCTACGAAACAGATGTAATAGCTGAGAAGAAAAAGTACTGCTTTCCACCACTCCTCTTTTTTTCTTCTGTCTAGATTGATGTAGGTGCCCAAACTATATACATATAAATACAGACTTAGTGACAGTGTATTTGAATTAAGCCATTTTCTAATATCAGAAAAAATAAACCAAAATATATTCCCCCTTTTTTAGGCAGAGGTAATAGACTTTGACCAAGATTATATAGTAAAACTGTAAGATTCCATGACGTAGTTCCACTCAGCATTGTGAGCTTTCCTCTTTTACTCTTTCCTCCTTTTTAACTCTATAGTAATGGAATACTATCATCAATGCAAAAACAAAGGCTGATGGGAACATTCGGAGATGAAATGGGAAAGGGGATAAGCAGGCTTGTGCATATCTGAAAGGCAAACGAAGAAAGAGCTGTTGCAAGTGCCAAATGAAGAGCCACCCAGTTTCACCATAACACTTCTATACTACATACACACTGGTTTGGGGGTTGGGTTTTTTCCCCTCCTTCTATGTGCTTCCCTGGGAAAGTGATTTTTCAAAATAATTGCTTTTTATAAGAATTGGAAACATTTTAGTTGCCACTTTTTAAATATTTCTGTTATTTAAAAAAGGTGATTGTCATTTGCTATATTCTTAATTACACAATCTGTTTATAAATGAGCTTGTAGAAGCATCTTTGCCATCAGTAATATCCATTCATTCCCTAAAACCTTAAGGGCTCAACAAAGAAGACACAAAGGTTAATGTTTTTAGGATAAGAACATGACAAATGAAAGCTATACTGAAAATCCTGCTACGAGGGCTTATCAGAGCCCTGCAGACTCATTCTGATAATTCTTGGTGGCACAACTAAAATAGCCAACAGGACTTCACCCTGCTTCTTTACTGGAACTTACTGACTCCAAATAGGAAAGAAAAGATGCAAACATATAATTGCTCATCAGTTCCTAGGGTTTACAGCCTATTAAACTGAATGCAACAGACACAAAAAAGTCACTAATGTCAATGAGAAGCCACTAAAAATCCACCAGTATCTTCAGTTGCAACTCCACCAAGTGTTGCAAGTTTTTGTCATTATTCAAGCACAAAAGGAAAAGAACAGTGTATTGTCACTTTGATCCATTAAGACCAAGTTGTTTCTAAGATTTACAGATCAATAAACAACCCAAGTCTTAACTTTCAACGAAGGTTTCGGGGATTGGGAATTGTAAATTATGATGAACAACATGTTCGGGAATTTTGAGATTTATCTAATGATTAACCGAGATGATTTATATGGAAGACACCCTGGAATCAGACCTGCACAGAAAGCACTGGAGCTTGACTGAACCCATTTCAACCTGTCGGGCAAGAAATGACAATGCACTCACTTCAGCTTCACATGTCCAAGAACAAACTTACCTTCAGTAGCAAAATTTAAAATCTGACAGTACTTGACTCTTTCTTCAGTCCAAGACTGGAGAATGCGAGTATGGAAATTCTGTTAGCAATCTATTTTCTGCACGGGTAGAACTCATCCCAAACCAAATGACATAGGTCATATGGAAGCATTTCTGTTAATAATCACATTTTCAATCAACTCAGGCCTACAGTTTAATTACAGGATTTCTATCATGTATACATGTTCTCTTATCACCAACCCAACCATAAGAGGAGACAAGAAGGTAGGTCAAAATCTTACAAAAGTTTTGTACACAATCCATTTTGGCTATGTAATACACACCAGCTGACATTGTGCTTTTAGAAATTATTGCATAATGAAGAATATGATTACCTATACCACTTGCCTTTTCAGAGAAATACTAAAACACAGCTTCCACTTCATGCTTTCAGCTCTGTGTCACTCATAGTAGCATTTACTGATTTTTTTTTTTTTTTTTTTTTTTTTAGTCCTAGCAAAACTCTTAGAGGACACAGAGAGAAACAGCACAGGTACTTTATCTGTGTGCAGTAACCTTTACCCTTGAAAAACTCAGTGATACCTGCTACAATTGGTAAGAAACCATCTACACTGTCAATAGCTGATATAAAGAACTTACCTCTCCAGATATTCATTCACATGAGGAAGGGAGAGCTTGTGCAACTAACACATGTTAGCTGGACCAGTTCAAGACATGTAATATGAAGTGTTGGAATTAAAATTAAGATTCAATTCACCTTCAAATATCTCTGGTGATGGTGGCTTTGCATTAATCAAAATGCATGAAAGGATCCGAGGTGTATTTCTGAATCTGGGCTCTGCAGAGGGATCTGGACAGGCTGGATCGATGGGCAGAGGTCAACTGTATGAGGTTTAATAAGGCCAAGTGCAGGGTCCTGCACTTCGGCCACAACAACCCCATGCAACGCTACAGGCTTGGGGAGGAGTGGCTGCAGAGCTGCCTGGTGGAAAGGGACGTGGGGGTGCTGGTTGACAGCCGGCTGAACATGAGCCGGCAGTGTGCCCAGGTGGCCAAGGAGGCCAACAGCATCCTGGCCTGTATCAGCAAGTGTGGCCAGCAGGAGCAGGGAAGTGATCGTGCCTCTGTACTCGGCACTGGTGAGGTCGCATCTTGAATACTGTGTTCAGTTTTGGGCCCCTCACTACAAGAAGGATGTTGAGGTGCTGGAGCGTGTCCAGAGAAGGGCAACAAAGCTGGTGAGGGGTCTGGAGCACAAGTCTCATGAGGAGCGGCTGAGGGAGCTGGGGTTGTTCAGTCTGGAGAAGAGGAGGCTGAGGGGAGACCTTATCGCTCTCTACAACTACCTGAAAGGGGGTTGTGGCGATGAGGGTGTTGGCCTCTTCTCCCAAGTAACTAGTGATAGGACAAGAGGAAATGGCCTCAAGTTGCGCCAGGGGAGGTTTAGATTGGATATTAGGAAAAATTTCTTCACCGAGAGAGTGGTCAGGCATTGGAACAGGCTGCCCAGGGAGGTGGTGGAGTCGCCATCTCTGGAAGTGTTCAAAAAACGTGTGGATGTGGCGCTTCAGGACATGGTTTAGGGGACATGGTGGCGCTGGATTAATGGTTGGACTTGATGATCTTGAAGGTCCTTTCCAACCTAGTGATTCTGTGATTCTATTTATTTTCTATTTATTATATGAGGCATTATTGCTTACAGCTCTGAACAGACTACCTGTAGAGTCATAGGTGATCATCTTTTGAAAAACTGTTAGACTCCAGAGATGCACAAAGCTAGCTGCTATTAACAGGAGGTTTCTTAGTGCAGTATATATATTTCAATCTCCTCATCTCAGTTTTGAAAACAAATGAAGGAAAAAAAAATCAGGCCATAGCTCAATTAAGACAAACCTTCAGGCTAACGACTGATTGGGGGAGATGGTACATAGCACTATAATACTCTTTCCACAGTGATATTACACAATTCAGAAAGAAAAGAAAGAAAAACCCTACTCTCATCAATTAAGTTTTAAGAAAAACCAGTGGTACTTCCATAACATTATATATAACTATAAACTTGTGCAACTTTTGAAGATACCATCATTGTTAAACTAAACTAAATCTAGCAAACTGCAACATGTGTTTTATGCACTGAGAAATAAGATTTTGCTTTATGAAATGTTATTCAAATGATGGTGGGCTTTTGCTCTTGAGATACCATTTGTGAAGAGGAAAACAAAGAAATATGAGTCCAATTCTAACTTTACCGTGGTTCAAGACTATTAATCTATCTAATACATCATTATGAATGTAACTACCTAGCACGTAATTCCGGTATGTGCAAAACTGTCTATGTACAAATCTGTGATGACTGTATTAAAGAAATCTGTTTAAAAAAAAAGATATGCTGGCAGTTACTTAAATTAAAGCTGCTGTTTCTAAAAATTAAGTAGTTCAATTTTGTAAATCTCTAGGATTAGAGATTAGCGCTATCATTACTAATCATCGGCTGATGAACAGCAAATAAAAAAATGCGTGGTTTTTTGCAAAAGAGTTCATGAAGAAAACATTCTCTACAAGAAGTGTTTCATTAGTGTACAGAAAGGAAGTGCTGTTATAATTGGGAAGATTTCCTTAAATATTAGTCATAATGTGTCAAGGAACCATGAATATGGCATTAGGTAACAGTGCACAAGTCAGACTTAAAAAAGGTATTACTCATTGGATTTGTGAATGCCATATAGGAATGAGCCCACAGACCATGAAAGACAGACAATTGAGAGTTTCAACCCATAGGAAAAACAAGTAACTTACCTCCAAGAGAACTAACAAAAAAGTAAGAAAATATTGACAGTACTAACCTCTGAAAAGGTGCAATCTATGCTAGCATCGTAAATATGAAAAGGCAAATGGGGTAATAAATTGGAATGCATATTATATATTCATTGTCCTATGATGGGTTTTGTATGTGATGTCTTTATTCTACGTAAATCTTCTAGATGTCTGCTATAAAATGCTTGATCACTTATTAAGGGTCAGACAGAGAGAGTGAACATAAATGAATGAATAGACACAGAGCTGGAGGTATGAAAGACCTGCAGAAACAAATTGAAGAAAACTAACACCTACGCCTTGATCTGAATGAAGTTCTTGCTCTGTAAAAAAAGCGGTACTTAGAGGCCTATCAATTAAATGTGTGGTCCTCATGGAGTCCATAAAGGCAGAAGAAGTGCAAATAGCCCAGAAACTAAGCCAAGAGAAACACTGGTCTTTCTATATGAGACAGACACGTACAGAATGGTCTGAAGTAGCTGGACAAGGACCAGGTATGAAAGGGAATGAGCAAGATTAGTCAGAGTGAAAGAAGGCTTGGCTCTGTATGTATATATTTATTTGCATATGGGGTGGAAGGAGCAGGGAGCTCTAATAATGGGAGTTAAGGAAATGAATTTAGGAAAGAAGATTCTGAATGGACTTACAGAAGACAAGTTACAGAAAGAAGGGATGAATGGATGAGTCCATTACTGAGAGAACTGGTAACAGAGCACAGAAGAGAACAGGCAGACAACCAGAGTTAAAGGAAAAGGAACTTCATCTGGTTCCCTTCAAACAGATCTCTCAGAGGGAAATTTCCCTATACCATTTTATCCACCATTTTTATAACAGCTTCACTCTTTTAGAATTCTTTGTTTCATGAAAAGTTCTTAACTGTCGCCAAGGTGTGTTTAAAGCCGTGTCATGGTTTAACTCCAGACAGTAACCAAGTACCACGCAGCCGCTCGCTCATCCTCCCCCCACCGGTAGGATGGGGGAGAGAATTGAAAGGGCAAAAATAAGAAAGCTCATGGGTTGAGACAAGAACAGTTTAATAATTGCAATAAAATAAAGTAGTAAATAAATATATAAATAATAATAACAACAATAGTGTAATGAAAAGGAAAACAACAAAAAGAGAGAGAAACAAATCCCAGGAAAAACAAGTGATGCAACCACTCACCACCCGCCGACCGATGCTCATCCAGTCCTCAGGCAGCGATTGCTGCCCCTCAGCCAACTCCCCCCAGTTTATATACTGAGCATGACTTCATATGGCATGGAACATCCCTTTGGCCAGTCTGGGTCAGCTGTCCTGGCTACACTCCTTATTTGCTTTCCCAGCACAATCCTTCCTGCCTCTTGCCAGACCTTTTTGACCAAAGACTCCCAACTCCAAGTACTGCTTACCAACGATGCCTTTGCAAGACATTTCCTACTGCCTTCACAAAAAACTCTATTCTCTCCAGTGCCACTTAATTGTCCTACAAGGCAGCACTGACGGCAACGTGGAAGTAGGTATCTTTTCAGCACTGTAAGCAAAACTGAGTTTTGTTTCTTCAAGGATGCTGGTGCCTGTCCTTGTAAAGGAAAAGTATGGGGAAGGAATGAAAACTGGGAAATGGTCTTGAAGAGTGTCAGGCCTGGAAGTCCCCCAGCATCTGAAAGGACGTAGGCAGAGCAGCCACTTATCCAGTACTAATCAATGTCAGTCCTTATTCTCCTGAAATGGCAAGTTCCATTGATACGACAGTGGCATAAGCCAGAAGCCATCAACAACGCAGACATTTTGTCATCCTCTGACTACCCTTGTCCACCCTCTTCGAACACTAGCCTGCCTGTCCTCCAACTATCTACTCTGCCTTCTCGTAAAGCTATTAAAAGCAGGGGTGAAAATGTATCCTACCAGAGCTAGAAAGAACACAATACTTTGAGAACGCTGTCACCCTTCTTCATGGGTCCTCATTCTGACACCAGAGAAGCCTCATCCTATTTCATGGTCTGCAATTTCATGCCATCAGCATGGCATCAGTTCTTAGCCTTTCAACTTCTGCCAACAAACTCCTTCCTTCCTCTTGTTTCTTTTGTATAACTCATCCAAATGGTTCTTTGACACTCTGCCTTCCAATAACTTCCCACACCTTCATAATTTGCCTTTGAGCAATACCCCTAAAAGATGATGATTCTGTGTTCGAGTTTCATTGTGTCTAGGATGACTGTTCTCATCAAAATTTACATGCTCTAGTTGGAGTTGGAGTCAATGGTACTTTGGAACAGGGGCATCCTGTTCTATGAGGACAGGCTGAGAGAGTTGGGGTTGTTCAGCCTGGAGAAGAGAAGACTCCGGGAAGACCTTATTGCAGCCTGCCAGGACTTAAAGGGACGTATAAGAAAGATGGGGACAGACTTTTTAGCAGGGCCTGTTGTGATGGGACAAGGGGTAATGGTTTTAAACTAAAAGAGGGCAGATTTAGACTAGATAGAAGGAAGACATTTCTCCCAGTGAGGGTGGTGAACCACTGGCACAGGTTGCCCAGAGAGGTGGTAGATGCCCCATCCCTGGAAACATTCCAGGTCAGGTTGGACGGGACTCTGAGCAACCTGATCTCGTTGAAGATATCCCTGATCATTGCAAGGGGGGTTGGACTAGATGACCTTTAAAGGTCCCTTCCAACCCAAACTATTCCTGCCTTCAGCAAGGCAGCTGTGAAGCAAGGAGCCAGCCAAGGACAATTTCTCTTAGCTGAGATCCTCAGACGGATTTCAGAGGCTATCAAGAAATGGAAGCCAATTAAAGGTTAAGGAAAGAGAGAAACAATACTTATTTAAACCTAATAATATGTTTATTTACATTTCAAGTCAAAGTTCAAGTCAATGTTGATGTTCTTGGACTTGATTTGCTGCTCTCTAGTCTTTTCACTCTATAAAAAGCATTCCCCCCCCCTTTTTTTTTTTAGAGCTAGAGCTTTTTTTTGTGTGTGTGTGTACTGTAGGCACGCTTAATTTGCCAAACTGTAACTTGCAAACTGTGATGGAGGGGGTGGGAATGAGACACAGTCTCCTCCCCACCCTCCTTACACACCCTCACTCTCCCACTGAATATATACCAAAATGGTTTTTGTATGAAAATTAACTTTGTTCCAAAATTTTGGCAGGTCTCTACATTTCTGGTAGTTAAAAAAGACAAAAACAATAGTAAATTGGATTAAATTAAAGGGCTACAGTTAACAGCAAATACATACTGCCACCATGGCAAGTTTTGAATTTTATAATTGGGTTCTTTTATTTTCATAATTTAATGTGTTCAGATGTTTCATGCATTTTTGTTAACTTTTTTTTTTTCCACAGAGAGCTGTTTTTGTTTAGTGGTTTGGGTATATAGATAACTTCGTTCTGTAGAAAACTGAGGCTATGATTTTCCCACACTTTTCTTTAAGCTTATTTGCCTGAAGATATTAAATTATGTAGTATGCCTCTCAGAGAATCAGCCAGTTGATAAATTTTGGCACAAGAGTATTTGTCGGATTCTTGAAGAACTGCATTTATCTAGCATGACCCCAGACATACATAAAAACAACAGGAACAACAGGAAAAAACCACAGGAATCTGCAATCAAATATAAAAGCAGGAAACCCTGTATTTTAGGGAATGTGACCCCTGCCAACTTCCAAGCCTACTGTATCTATGAAGTTTACAAAAAAACAGAGTTACAGGTACGGGCCCATAGGTATCACTGGAAACCGCTTCCTCTTCTTCTAACTACATAATGGAACAGGCCACATATCTGATACGCTATAACCAAAAAATATACAGGTGAAGAAGAGAGACCAAGGTGCTCGCAGCTTCTGTTACTATTGCTGAAGCTAAGCTTTCACTGGCATCCTTCCAATATTGTTTGTGCTTATGCTTGTCTGATTTGCAGGTGTTTCTCACACTTTAATTTCCGTAGCGTGTGAAGTGGCTTTACTGAATCCTGCTCAAATTGCGTACACACAATTGCGCAGCTGTCGAACAAAACCTCATTCGGCCAACGCACAGCTAAGGCCTATGCATGCACGTATTTCTGGAAGTGAACGTGGAAAAAAAACCAAACAGGCCTTGAATTTCTAGGAGCCAAAGAAATACCAGAAATACAGGAATCGTGAACCTCTGGGCGCAGCCAGAGGCAGAGTAAGCTGGGGGTCAGACACGCGGCCCGCAACTGCCAAGGTTTTGGAACTCACTCACTTGTGCTTCGCTTTGCACCGCAATTCTGTACTGGGGCTACTGCGTCCCCACCCAGTACTCCCAGTCACCGGTGGGTACCGCTGCTCGGACTCGCTAGCTTGACAGGACAGCTGAAACCGCACTGAGCTGAGGCTTTCAGCGATAACCTCCTCTCTCTGCAGCTCCGCCAGCTGCAGGGCTTATCGACAGACATCCCCAGCTGCTCAGCTCCATGGCCCTGTCAGAGGTTACCGGATTCCTGGCTCTGCCCATCCCCTACTTCAACAGTTCAATGTGAACATACTATCTAATTTTTTTTCTGCCATTCAAACATATGTAAACAGTTGAATTGGCCCATTCTCTTTCTCAGTGGCAGAAGCACTGCAGATGCTCCCCTGAAGACAGACGTTGCTATATGGTTATCCTTCGGGAGGTGAAAAATGAAGAGCTTGCATTTCTTCTTAGCCTTCTGTTAATGGTGCTGTAACCAGCACCACTGGGCACTCACAGGGGCTGAAAAACTGATGGTCTGCACTAGCTGACTTTTTTTTTTTAAATAAGCTCAAATTCTTAGAAATTTTTGCAGTGAAAAACACTAAGAAACCGAAGTGAGAAGAGAGACTATGCTTTTGTTTCTCATGCAGTTTCAATTTTCATTTTGTATTTTCAGCACCCAGCGTGGTATTGTTAAATATGTTTATGCATTAATTTTCTGCTCTGTTTCCAGATCTACAGAAAAAAAATCAAGCCAGAGTCAGAAACCCTGAACTATTTTCCCACAACTTCTCGTGCCAAGTCCTAAAATATACAATTTAATTCTTTCACCAATTGTTGCAAATTGACCAATATACTGAGTTTATTTTCTTAGCAGAATTTATCTTTGTTCATCAGGAAGATCCAAACATCTGAGGCCTTCATCCTTGGCCTGCCTAAAGCTCAGGGATGATCAGAGTTTGGCCACACTACTGCTATGCCTTATCAAAATAACTTCTGCGTTCTTGCTCAATCACTGAGTTTCCCCAAGGACTAAACACTTCTACCACTGTTTGTACTTAAGTAAACAGTAACAAGTGGCCTGTTGTAGTTTGTACTACCTTTGCTTTTGCAGTTCCAAAGGAGGGATGGTAAAAACGATTAACTGTTTCCAGCCCTCCAGTACTTAAGCCTCTCACTTATGTCTCCCTGACTTACCACCACCCAGACAAAAATTCAGTAAGCTAGGTAGCTGTATCCACATAGGACTGTGGTACTCACTATCAACTTGTCAGCATGAAAAGAATTACTCACAGCTTAAAATATAAATCATCCACAGATCAGATAAACAAATTACTTCTTTTGCTGTTTAATATAAACAGTTGTGAGAGTTTCCTTTCTTCCGATTCATTTATAGCAAGTCTCTTGCAGCTGAAAGAAGCTTTAAAAATAATCATTTGTCTCCCACAGAACAAAATAACACGTTAACTGTAAAATCTCTAAACTTAAAAAAAAAGTACCTAGCGCAGCAAAGTATTTTTGTTTGACAGAATTCAAGGTTTAAAAATATAGGAACATATAAACAAAATAGACTCTGATAAAACTCAAACTTCTCAAAAATCTCCTTAAGTCAAACCTGTAGAAATACATATTATTGTTTAATTACTCTATATACTTTATCGCCACTTATCAGCAATAATGAATATAAAATATATAGCTGCAAGGTGAAATTGTGGCTGATGCACTCGATTTTTATGTATTACCCCTTCCATTTCTTTCATTAAGAACGTTACTGTTACAGTAGTCTGAAAACAAGTTAAAATTTACAAATACAGGATGGTATTTTCCAAATCAAACATGGACCATTTGCTCCCACTGATTTCTTTGCGAGTAACATTAGGCCAATATTAAGTATCTTCAAATTTCTAAAGACCAAAATATGCATCTATAAGTAATCAATACTAGCAGTTTAGATAATGTAAAGACATTAAGTACACAGTATTTAAAGAGATTAAAATAAATGTATTTTTCTATTTCTCTGACTATTTGCAAGTTGTTTTCAGACCTGCCAGTATCAAAACAGCAATCAAGCAAGGTTTTGTTGATGTTAGCTCTCCTGAGCCAGCGAGTGCCTACACTATAACTGCCTCATCTGCTTTTATTGCTCCCTTGATGGAATTCAGACTCTGTGGGAAGGGAAAGGAGTGGTCCAGTTCCAACCAGCAGCAAAACCACAGACAGGGATAAATCAGACTCAGGAAAATGGTGGAATGCTGCTCCAATCTTCTCAGCTGCCTCCCCAAAGCTGCCTCCACTGTCCCTTTTCCCTCTATTGTTCACCGAAAGCATGCCTTTTTCAGTCATCCTCCTCTTCCATGCGGTATCACGTATTCCCAGTTGCTTCACTTTCCTGACATCCCAGTTCCTACAATCACCATTTCCGTGAGGTATTAAATACAACTTTTGCCTTCCTGTCTCCAGACACAACCAATCCCTCATGGGCTCAGATGGCTCAGATTTGCTATACCAGTCTCTGAAGAATATTATATACATTTTTGCATTTTGTACTTGAAGAATACCACAACATATGAAGCTGACAAGCATTAGGTTACCCTGACATCCCCTGCCCCACTTCTACACTTTTTTAAATTAAAATTACTTCTTTAGAAGGTACCTGGAAAAATATTCAGTCCTCAACTGTACTTTGGTGCAAGACAATGTAATTGGGTTTTAAAACAACAATTGCTTGGATTTCACTAGTTAGGCTCTTGTGAGCAAACAGGGTCTCCAGATAAAAAGTCTTACGTCTAAGATAGATGTTACATACAACTATCCACGCTTGGATAGACTGTGGAGTACTACGTCTTCACCCAGAAGAAAAACTTGGCCTGATTGAAAATAGTATGGTATAACAGACTGACATCTGCAGCTCATTAGGCAATTTGACAGGTAGAACTAGCTGCTGTACTTCACAGAAGAAAAAACAATTAAAAAAATCTGTCTCCATTTCTCGTCTACAAGGCCTGTTGACTTACCTTGCCTGCTTTTAAGGCAGAGGAATAGCTGTATAGCTCCCTGTACAGATGCCACTCAGATGCAGCCCTGCATCTATAACAGGGTTCTGTGCATATCTGTGCGTACTAAGGAGGTTATTCTTCTTCAGATAAAGTCTGTATTATATGGACTATAACTGAGGCACTCAGCAGACTGAAGTAGTTCAAAGTAGCAGCTGGAGACAGCAGAAGTGATCGGATTCTCTCTCATCTTCACATCCTACCTTTTTTAATACAGGAGAAGCACAATTTCATGACCACACTACCTACAGCTACGTATGGTGATATCTATCTATCTATCTATCTATCTATCTCTATCTGGATAGATAGATACCTACGTAGATAGTAGGTTAGCAAAAGAAAACAGGGAAACGAAGTGATTAACTACTCTCAGACAAACAGCTTTCACTGGTGAAAAAGAATGAGCTAGTTTTTCAACACAAATATTTTTCAACAAACCTTACCTCAAGGAACAGGACAGCAACCATGTCATTATAATGAAAACTTAGCTTGTGCTTTGATACTAGGAAATATGTTGCGTAAGTTCAGAGACAGCCACCAACCACAGAAGAGAATGTGTTATGGAGATACTGCCAACCATTATGTTACAAATTATTTAATTTATATTGTCTAATATAGTCTATTAGAAATGTGAGAAGAAAATATGATTCCTTTTATTATTTCTCACTGGTCAGCCAAGTGTGAACCTCCTGCCTCTTTCACTTTCCCACCCCCAACCGTACTACACAGCTCACAGACATCAGGACTGCACAGTCTCAGGAGCAATGTTCTTAGCTCCTTTACACATGATGATCTGCAAAAGTTCATTGTAGAGCTTCAAAACACTCTGAGATTTATTTTTACTGATGGCCACCAAAAGATTAAAAAGAAAAAAAACCCAACAGGTAAATTGATGACTACATTGATTTAAAATGGTGCTTAAAGTGCTTAAGATCATTTTTCTTATGGCTTAATAAAAATCTGTTTAGAAAATGCTACTGTTCAGCCACAGACAGAACACCTTGCACCGAGAGCTCTAAATGGAGATGATGGACAGAAGCTCTACTCCTCAATCTTTCAGTCATATGAACTATGGCTTCATACAAACATTTTCTCCTGTTTGTAGCTTTCTTTCCTCTTCCATATCTTTAATAATTCCCTCAGAGCATGGTCAATTTTTCAATTTATTTATCCTGTCTAAGCACAATGATACATTACTTTCAAAGCAGTTTTCAAATCTGAGTTGTAAAGTACTATGTCAACTCTAAGTCCCTTATTGTGGAAAAAAAAAATCCAATATAAATGCCATGTGTTCTAATAGAACTTTCTATTCTAACAAGATTGAAATTATGGTCTTAGCTTCAGAGTGGAAAAGACTGAACACAAATTCTAACATTGTCCTTTGTTGGCTAATTCACCAGACTTCATTTAGATCAGGAGAAAATTTATTTAGCTAGCGCATAACATTTGTTGAGAATAGGAAGAAAATTAAATAAATTATGAACAACATTTTACAAAGGAGTAGGATACGAATGCTGAACTTGGACCCATATTACCAAAATAATCTTGGTAACATATGGATTAAAACAATTACTGAATCAGTTTCAAGTAATGCTCCAAGTACAGCATGTACTCCAAATACTGCTGTCTATATAGAGGGTCAAACACAAATTGTTATTTATAAAGCTGTTGGTTTCTGATTTTAATGAGAAAGGGATTTGATGTGAGTAGGTGAAAAAAATAGCCGTTTTGTGACCATATTCTTTTCTTACTATTACCGCTTACCTTCAATTCTATATCCGTGGCAAAATTTTTCACAACTGAGATCACACTCACACAGAAATACACCAAAGTGAAGGCTATTCAAATAACCTAGAAATATTTTAGTGAAACAACTTAAGAACTGAAACTCTAGCTCAAACACCTTTTACTGACAGTTGCCTCCGTGTGCGTGCGTGATACATATAAAAAGTAAACACTAGCAATCACCATTTGCTCCAAACCCAGGAATTAATATAAACCAGGCATAGGGTTAAAGCAATCCTGGCCAAATGTTGTTGAATATGTAATTGCACTCAGTGTTCAAACTGCTGTGTATTTGCCTGTGTTCCAGAACTGTTCTACGAGGTGCCCCTAAAATTGCTGTGTTTATCCCGAGAATGAAAGTCTCTCAGAACAGTCTCCCCGCATTCTAATAGCTTTATGTTAAGAATGAAGCATTGCATATGTCTGATACACCACTGGTATACCTTCAACTCATCTTACGCATTTTTGGCTCCCTCCTGGAGAACAAACAAGGCCAACTCAATATTCTAACTAGTAAGCCTGACAGGAGCACTAAGAAAATCACAAATGCCTATTCAGTTGCAGAGCCTCCTGTGACCACCCACTCGACTCTATCAGCTACCTGGTGACTCATAGCTAACCATACTCATGGATGACGTTTAACTCTGTATTCATACTGATGAAAGAATTAGCCTTCTTTCCTCAGTATGGCAGAGAAGCAGAAACCCTTCCCATGCCTCAGAATAATATTTTACAGTTTGAGGCACACACAGCGGTTAAGATCAGGTACCAGAGTGCTCCAGGCAGTTGAGCAGCACTGTAAATTGAGGAAGCAGAAATGCATAAAACCAAGCGGCCAATCTTTTTTTATATTTGAAGCTGCATACCCAAGTCCTCATCTGACGGAGTTACAAAAGCACTCCTGAGACATGGGACAGCTGGGACAGGGAAAGTTCCAGCAGTAGTTCATAGATGGAGGGTAACAAGGGCTGGGTGAGCGTACGGCTGGGTGACCTGCAGTGCCTGCCTTGGGAGCCTTCACTGCCGCTGCCCCGCTCCTGGTTGTCAATACAGTCTCTACACAGCAGTCTCCACTGTCTCGGGCATCGTAGCGACTGGCTTCAACATGACAGGCTGACTGCT
Source organism: Phaethon aethereus (assembly GCF_964289735.1). Taxonomy (NCBI): domain Eukaryota; kingdom Metazoa; phylum Chordata; class Aves; order Phaethontiformes; family Phaethontidae; genus Phaethon; species Phaethon aethereus. The sequence goes on from NC_138582.1 coordinate 24,944,115, forward strand.
GAAGCTATTTGGGACGACTCACAAGCAGCACAGGTAGTTTCAAAACACCAGTTACTATTCTAATAATTCTGGACTTGAAAAATGCCTTATGCTTCTTGACCTGAAAACAGTAACCATAATTTTGTGACAAGAGTTAATATTAATTCCCTTCAAAGAGAAACAATCCAGACAATAAACATAGGAGCAATACAGCAATTTCTTTATCTTTTTTTTTTTTTACCAAAGTATTCTGCATTGGTTTATCGGACAAAGCTACTGCTCTTTCAGATCCTTCTGATTCTTACTTGCCTGTGCACCACACCTTGGAAGTCAGAACTCATGTGACACATTTTTTTTAAGAAAGCCTACCTCTGTAGTGGTCCCAATGTCAGCAGATGGGCTGTATGTGCTGGTATCTGGTGGAGCGGTACCAACACTACTTTTCACTGGAGAGCTAGGAGGAGCAGGTCCTGTCATGGTTTCAGTATAGACAGAAGATTGAGATAGAATTCCTTTCCTCTGAAGTTTATTCCAAACTTTACTTGTGATCTCAGCCAGTTCATACAGAAGCTGCACCTAAAAGAAAAAAAAAACATTTTTTTTTAAGATGAAGCTTTCCTTAATGAAGTGAAGGAAAATCAGCAAAGTCCTCCACTGCGACTTAGAATGTAGCACAACTGAACTTCTCACCATTTAAAATGTTCTGATAAGCAACTACATTGCAATTAAAATAATAAACATCAGTTACAGTATAGTGATTTTGATAAAAATAATCTGTGCTTTGTCTAAACATATGGTATGTAGCTCAAAACCGTAACCAATAACGTTGCCTTGTAAAAATTTTACTAATATCAAATTTAACAATTAAACAAAGGTAATTTGTGGTATATTTCATGTGTATAGGTCCTGCCTCTAGAAAAAGGCAAACATATAAACTTTATAAAATATTAACAATGTTAAAATTATTCATTTAAATGGTATTAAAGTTATGATCCCACGCAGTATATTAAACTGTTCTATGTTTTAGTAAGAATGTCCACTAGCAAACTCAATAGTCTCCTGGCATATGTCATTCCAATATTCAGAAATACACTGTTTAACTTGCACATTGTTTGACTCAGTTCTAAGATATTTACACAAGTTTCTGTAAATAAGCATTTATCACAGAATTTGTATGACAACATACTGCAATATACTACATAAAACAAGCTCAGAGAAAACTGCAAACAATATATAAGCAGATCCACAGCTGGATACCATATCCAACTTGCCATTATAAAAAAATGGAAATTCTCATATTTATAACAACGTTAAGCCTCAGGACACATCTACTCTATGAAGCTGGCTTCTTATGTGGGCAGAACAGATGCAGAAAAAACACTGTTGTCAATCTACATTTGATATAAAACAGTACTTGATTTTGTGCGTGAGAGTGTGTGATGAAGTCTCAAAGTACATGCTACAGTCCCTTCCTAAGAGGTGAAGTGCTGGAATTTTATAAAAACCTTCTTAACTCATCTTGGATTTTCTTTTGAAGTTTCAAGGCTTACACTGAGCAGGTCATATACTCTTTTGACAGCATTTTTCCTTAAAGGCGATAAACTTCTCAGGACTTTTTTTGTCTTCATATACAGACCAATCTAGAGACCAACAATAACTCGGGCTGTGGCAAAAAGTTCTTCTAGTTATGCTTTAAAATACTCTGTGTCCGTAGCACTCTGATATGCACTGGCAGCCTTTAAATGACTAATTACAAATTTCTAAGTTTTCCGAAGTCTCTTCCATGTAACTCAGGAAGATCAACTAATAGCGTCCATCTGATTGATTGAGTAATATAAGATTAATTGGTGTTGACAATTTGCTGACAAAAGTGTCTCTGGAAAATTAATAGGATACAGGCACGTATCCAAATCATACATGCTTGCAACCTCCCCTCCCTCAAAATATTTTTTTGCTCAAGAAACCAAAGGATAATTTATGCTATACTTGTCTTAATGAAACAGGGCTTCCAGAAATTTAATTATGCTACTGTTCATAAAGGCACAAAATAACGCAGAAGAAGGAATGATGCAATTTCTGTGTTTACCTTGTGTATGAGCATGTATGTAAAGAGGTTTGTCATCACCTAACCCAACACTAAAGAGTTTAAATCTTACTGAGGTGGCAACAAGCATAATCACTAAAGTTACCAATTACTTACGTTATCAGGCAGATTTTTCAAAAATTGCTCAGGCTAGAATCTTTGCAACCACTCTGAAACAGTAGCTGTTTCAGACAGCAGTAGCCACCTCTCTGAACATGGCCAGCAACCAGCTAGCCAAGTAGTATGACCGTAATACTCTACCCTGCTCTGAAACCAGAGACAAAACAAGAAGTTCAACAAGAAAAAAGGCACATTTTGATTAGAGGGAGTTGATTTTCATGGAGATATGTTAAAAAGTAGAAAAGACCATAAAGCCTCATTAAAACAAAAAAGAAGGCAGATGTCTATACTAAAATATAAAATTTAATAAATACAATTTTAAAACTTCAGATAAAGAGCTGATGTCTTTGACTATTTTTAATACACTTAATTTTATTCCATCGGTTGTAACTCATTAAAATGGAAGGATTTCCAGTTCTCTTGTTCATTGCACTTTTTCAAATGAGTAGTGTTAATATTTTGAAAATCCATTTCTGATTATATTAGAAGAGCTAATGTAAATGTAAGGCCTCTCTCCTTTGTAAGTACTTTTGAGCATAACAGTTAATATATAGTAATTATTTTTAGTACACTCTATTCAAGAGAAGAAAAATGGTATGACAAAAATAGGAATAACTCTGCCAGTATTTGTTAAGAAGAGTTTCCCTCTCTCACTGCTTCCACTCCCTCCCCAGCAAAACCACACATAACTCAATAAGACCCCACTGACTACTTGGCAAAATCTGTGAAGTTCAATCTGTTACAGCATTTTATACTTAAAAAATAACACATTACTACAAAATTGAAAACTACAACAAAAGGCAATAACCTGGCAGTTTTGCACACTGGAAGTATCTATTGACTTTAAAGGAATACAAGCATCAGAACAAGGTTTCATATTAAATCACAATAGTCATATAGTAAAATACTTCACCTCTGCTTCCATTTAACAAATTCACTAAGTATCACCTACTTTAAGGCTGTCATCTATAGACAAAATACAGCCCGTCATTCTAAAGAATCAAATTTCATAGTTATTCTGCTGTGAATTTATAACTATCAAATGCTGTTTATGTAATTGTATTTTCCATCTTCTGTTCTTCAACATCTGGTTAAAGATGACTGATGTTCCTTTTTCTCCTTTTGCATAAGTAAAGCAGAAAGGACAAGTAAGGGAGAAAATACAGCTCAAGAAGCTTTACTAAACTCAAATAATTTGTCTGCAACCTTTTGGTCATTATTCATTTACTTCAGTAAATGAATCTCATCACAATGTACAAGTACAACCTTTAAGACAAAAATATTTGGTCTGAGATTTCACTGTACAACTTCACTTTCACATGATACTCATAATAGGATTTACATGGAGCTTACAATATAGATTTTTAAGTGCAAGTATTTTCTTACAGTTTGCAAAACAAATTATTTGATCAGTCTTTGGTACGAAAGCTTGAAAATGTATTTTACTTACTCCATTTTTCTTTTTAATTTGCAACTCAAATTTAGATAAGGCTTCCACGTATAACAATGCCATTCAGCTTATAAATCAGTACTATTAATGTCTTACATATTAAACAGGAGATTAATTGGAAATTTAAAAAAAAAACATAATTGTTCAGGAAATTTGCTGGAATTCGACTGAAAGTATAGTAATGAAACGTAGCAAATTTTGCTACATGAACATCTCAAAATATGTACCAATTATCTGAACAGTTGCAATATCAAAACGCATTTTGTACAGTTCTATGAAAATTAATACAGAATAAGGCGGGTTTCCAGAGGCTGTAAAATTATAGCATATGAATTCATTAAACCTTACGGAAATACCACAAAGTCACAAAGTAAAGCTTTCAGAAGTCTTTAAATACAAAATATAACATTGTCGACAAAATCATAATTTTGTCCTTTTCTATTTACACATTTATAACACAGTGACAACCCTTTATATGTGCAAACACACCTGTCAGACAGCTTTACAAATCTGAGTAGACCTTGCTGAGGCTGTTCAATTTTTTATTTTCATTTGCCACGTCCAGTGTGCAATCTCACGCTACAAACCCTCTTCCCAGTGAGTGTGAGCCCATCCAGTACAGAAGACAATGGCATACAGCAAATGAGCCAGAAATAACTTGGATGGAAGGTAGTGAATGGGGCAGGAGACCACACATGGAGGTTAAAATAAACACATAGTTTAAAACACTTGTTTCATTCATAGAACATGGAATGAGGCAAGGGAAAATTGCATGCGACTGAGAAACATATTGTAATGAGCACACACAAGGGATAACATTAAAATTACACCAGCCACCTTAGCATTAGTATTCTCAGATTTGGGCCTTAGGTCCATAAAACTTTACAAATGTGATGTGTTGTCTATCAGATCAAAATTATACTACTTCGTGTTCTTTCCCTTTCTTTCTATTAAATGAAACAACAAACAGTCCATTTTGTCCATGATGTCCTTTGAAAAATCTAACATTTGGCTAAAACTCTGGAGCAAACAGCATAGGAATGCAGAGCCTTACTCAGACCTCAACAGATTTGCAATTCCCAAGAACGAGAGTGTTCTCTCCAGCACCACTGGAAATGTTGCAACTGTCAAAAAAGTGTTATTCAAGTTGCAGTAAAGATTACTTAAAATTTTGCATAAGAAGCCTACTTGGAACTACAGCAAACCTGATCCAGGTCAGTAAAATACAGGTGCACTTTCTGAAAATCTAGCAACATCTTTGCCTTTTAATAAACATAAATGAGGTGATAACTTTTGATACACATATTCTTCTGGGGGGGGTTCTGATACTAAAGGATACCATTGTTTGCCTAAAAAAAATTTTACATTTGAAGATATGTTAGTTCTATGAAAATACAGTAAAAAATTATATTAAACCACTTCAATATATGAATCCACAGTGACAGCAGAACAGCACTATAGCATTTAATAGTACATCTGCAATTCATTTCACTCCATCAGCCAAAAGATGCATTTATACTGTAGCTATTACATTTTGAGCAGAGTTTAAATTACAAAACTGGAGAGAGCTTCAAAGCAAATCTTAATCTAAGCACCTTGATCTTGATGGCCCCATTAAAAAAAAAATTAAGATAGAAGAGACCTTCTTCAACAAAATGCAGCACAATTGTACTTAAGTGGAGTTATTTTTAATTTCCTTTCATAAATCAATTAAATGTACCAACCTGGGGGTTGGAGCATTTTATTTCAAGGGACTCAAGGTCGACATGGAGGCAGACAACAAATGAGTGTCTGGATTCTGGCCCCGAAGCAAGCAGTTTCTGTGAAGTAACAGCTAAAGTAGAAGTACAGCCCATTGGTTCCACTAAATTAAGTGTCATCTGTTGTCCAAGAAGAGTATACACACTGAAATGATGCAGACTAATAGTCCATGGAAAAGCATCACCTAATGATTAAAAAGAAGGAAAAAAGAGTTAAATAATTGCATAATAAAAACTAGGCTATTATTTTCTCAAAACTCAGTAAAGGCCTTATCCAAAACCCCCTTAGAAGTCAGCAAGTATAATCAAGAACCATTAAATTGATCTCAAACTCTTACAAATATAATTCAACCATGAATTCCTTTCTGTACCTCAAAATCTAAGCAATAGCAACAAATTTTGGACAACTTTCTTAAAAATTGAAATCCATTGGTAATTTTAACCCCAAACTGTGAACAAACGCGTACAACATAGTCTTTAAAGAACATTCTTTTTGCTGTATGATTTTCCTCAAACTGAGGAGTATCCTGAAATCATTCCCCACTTATTTCAGCATACAGATGGCAAAGACAGTTCTTTACTCATATACTTATATGTATTTACAGGTTTTAATACTAAAAAGGGGCATTATCTTTCTTGCAAAAATTTACGGCTTGCATCTCAACAGGATAGCACCACAGCGTAAAGCCTATCCCAATACACTGCTCAGGTAAGAAAGACCTTGATCACAGAGCAGCTCTTTCCACTGCCTCCACTTAAATTACTAGGAACAGAATGGCGATGAATTTTGTAAAAACAAATCACTATAGACATACACTGAGCACTTCCATTTCTTATATTTAGGAGGTAGCCTACCCAGATAAGTGCCTGGCAGCCTAACATGAACCATTATCAAGAATAATCAGTGAGGTAATTGGCAGTGTCCAGCTGAACCTGGAGTATTTGTCCAGCTCCGGAGTCCTCAGCACAGGAAAGACATGGACCTGTTGGAGCAGGTCCAGAGGAGGGCCACCAAAGTGATCGGAGGGATGGAACACCTCTGCTATGAAGAAAGGCTGAGAGAGTTGGGGGTGATCAGCCTGGAGAAGAGAAGACTCCAGGAAGACCTTCTTGCAGCATTCCAGTACCTGAAGGCAGCCTACAAGAAAGCTGGAGAGGGACTTTTAAGAAGGGCATGCAGTGATAGGACAAGGGGTAACAGTTTTAAACTTAAAGAGGACAGATTTAGAATAGATAGAAGGAATACATTCTTCCCCAAAGTGGGTGGTGAAACACTTGCACAGCTTGCCCAGGGAGGTGGTAGATGCCCCATCCCTGGAAACATTGAAGGTCAGGGTGGACGGGGCTCTGAGCAACCTGATCTAGTTGAAGATGTCCCTGCTTATTGCAGGGGGCGGGGGGGGGTTGGACTAGGTAACCTTTAAAGGTCCCCTTCAACCCAAACTATGCTATGATTCTATGAACAAAAAAACGGCTGTAACCAGTATAATCAGTTTTCTTTTGATTGTCAATAGATGGGAAAGAGAAGAAAATGTTTCCAAAACAGGACCATAGACAGAATTATTTGGCTAGGTCTTTAAAGGCCAACAGGAACTCTTTTTAGTGAGAGAAAACCTTCAATATCTCTACCAGCCAGAGTTGAAAGGAATTGAGAACACACACTACAGAAACTGAAGCAGAATCCCTGTGGTGGGTTTGACCATGATGATGAAAGGCTTGTGGGTCAAGATAAGGACAGGGAGATCATTCAGCAATTACCGTCACTGGCAAAACAGACTTGACCTGGGGAAATAAATTTAATTTATTGCCAATCAAATCAGAGTAGGATAATGAGAAATAACAACAAATTTAAAACCACCTTTCCCTGACTCCTCCCTTCTTCGTGGACTCAACTTCACTTCCAAATTCTCTACCTCCTCCACCCTGAGCAGTGCAGGGGGACAGGGAATGCAGGTTGTAGTTAATTCATAACACATTGTCTCTGCTGCTTCCTCCTCCTCACACTCTCTCCCTGCTCCAGTGTGAGGTCCTAGCCAGGGGAGACAGTCCTTCACAAACTTCTCCAATTTGGGCCCTTCCCATGGGCTGCAGTTCTCCAAGAAATGCTCTAGCCTGTGTCCTTTCCATGGGATGCAGTCCTTCAGGAACAGACATGGGTCCCCCACAGGGTCACAGGTCCTGTCAGAAAACCTGCTCCAGCCTGGGCTCCTCTCCACAGGGTCACAGCCTCCTTGAGGACTCATCCACCTGCTTCAGTGTGGTGGGGTCCTCCCCGGGCTGCAGGTGGAGATCTGCTCCAGTGTGGAGCTCCGCTCCAGTGTGGAGCTCCATGGGCTGCAGGGAACAACCTGCATCACCATGGTCTTCACCAGAGGCTGCAGGGGAATCTCTGCTCTGGCACCTGGAGCACCTCCTGCCCCTCCTCCTGCACTGACCTGGGTGTCTGCAAGGTTGTTCCTCTCGCATATTCTCACTCCCCTCTCCCGGCTGCTGTTGTGCAGCATGTTTTTTCCCCCCTTTTTAAATCTGTTATCCTAGAGGCACTATCAACATCACTGATGGGCTCAGCCTTGCCCAGCAGCAGGTCTGTCTTGGAGCTGGCTGACACTGGCTCTGTCAGACATGGGGGATGCTTCTGGCATCTTCTCACAGAAGCCACCCCTGCAGTCTTCACCGCTGCCAAAACCTTGCCACGTAAACCCAGTACAATCCCACATATGATAACTAGGTCCTGGAGAAAGAATTTAGGGTCTGCAGGAGGCACTGAACCAAAACCCTAAGAATGCTCAACAGAAGTGAGGAAAATGAGACAATGAAAGATACGTGGCTAATTCCCATTCTACATGAAACAGATTTGGTGTTTTACTCTTTAGAAGTACAAGAGCATAACAACTCCTTCAGTGTTTGGTTTGGGTTGGTTTTTTCCCCTCTAAAGAAAGTCTTCACCATTTCTTTCATCAGATTTTCTGCTGAGGAAGTTGAGCGTTTTTGTCCCCACTTGAATGATGAAGAGTCTGTGCCCAGTATGTGAATTTTCAATCCACCAAGAGAAACTGCCAGCTCCAATTCAAAGCAACATGAAAGTGGCTGGCTGGATGCAGTCTCAGACCCAAACACAGCAGGCTGGTGAGCATCCATGGTCGTCTTTGTACAGAGAACATTCATTTGGAAGAAGAGAAAGGAGAAAAGTTCTCCTTCCTATATCAAAATTCAGAAGATTATTTGGTATGAGGTTTTGTTTTTCAAGATTTGGGCCTGGAGTCTTGAGTAAGAAGAGTTCAACTTAATGTAAGAGCCTAGAAGCAGCGCAGCCAGTCTTGAGAATCAGAGCAGAAGATGGCAGACAAATACAAATGTACACTGGGATGGGCCCTTGGAGTGTCACAAGGGAATAACGAATTCAAACTACTGTATTTAAACAATATAGGGAGAGTGTGTTTGCTGCCTAGTGTGGCCTACAGCCAACACTGTCCTGCTGAGAAATCACATCACTAAGAAATAGCACAAATTAAGTGTTAATTGTCATTATTTAAGAGAAACTTTATAAAAGTTTTGAAATTAAAGCTGGATCCAGACACCCTTTTACCATATTCTTCTAATAAGATTTCTATTGTTCCTTCCACAGGTGCCACCAGCAATAATTTTACAGGGTCAGGAGTACGTATCAGGAGAGCCTGTGTGTCTCATCCTAAGAAAGAACTGAAAACTTTAGTAGCTTATTTTGAAGCTATTGCATACTGGAGAATTGAGCTCAGCCAAAGTAACTTGAAAATATTTTGGACAGGTTTCAGATTAGAAATTTAGAAATAGTTAACAATCTGTATTTTTTCCAAGTTGAAGCAGCCAAGAAATACAAAATATTAATTGTAATAGATGGAAAAAATTCAAATGTGAAGTCAACTCTAATGACATGTTTCTAATTGCTACGCATGAACTTTGTTTTTCTCTGTGACCACTACAGTAAGGTAACACAGTTTATATTTCATGGATTAGAAAGAAAGAATCTCCAAAGAAAATACTGAATGTTAACTCTACTATGCTGCATACATTATCTACCTTACAAGGAAAACACCAGTCAAATTTTATCAATGTACATAAATCACAGTATGCTGAACAAACACTGTAGTAAAGATATGGCAAATTTATAGTTATAAAATTCCTCCTGATGTCATCAATTACCTCTTCTTCAGCTCCATACACACTACGTGACCATTCTAACATTATACTGGAACTGTCCACCTGATAAATCCTTGTTTTGCTGTTGTACCTATGTTTGCTTTATTCCTTTTAAAAAAAAAAAAAATTTACCTGCATTCATTTGCAGACTCATTTTATGAAACTATTTAAAGAATTAATTCAAAGTGTCTAAACATCAAAAGCAACACTGTTCATTGGATTTATTTAAAAAATTATTTATTAGTAGGAAGAGAGGAAAAGCCAGTATCACACTTAGCTATTTTCTCTACGTCTAACCTTCCCATCCGTGTATACTATGTCACCTAATCGCTGAGATTCTTTTATACTGAAATACTGTAAGTAAACTTGACATTGCCTTCAGTGGAACTATAGCACACCCAACATCTCTTATGGGCAAGATTATAAAGATACACATGAAAAACCCCCAGTATGGTTGAGGATTCTGGTGAACTCCTGATCTACTACTCTCACAAATCCTTATTTTTAATCTCTTCAAACATCACTACTGAGTTAAAAAACTTGAAAATGTATTCACTAAGGTATTTCAACTGCTTCAGTAACTTCTTAAATTTATAAATACCACTTTCACATCTTTGGCAGTTGACTGACCCAATCACCAGACAATCTTCAAAGCATTGGCATTCATCATTTATCTGCTATTTGCAATACTTTAGCAAGACTCCTTTGCTATGGAGTGTTGGAGTTATTTTTCCAATATATGTAATTACAAATTTTTGCTATGTGTAAGCACTTTCTCTGGTAGTTATTTGATGGACTTTGTTTCTTAGCTAGAGTTAATGCTCATTATAAGCCTTTCCATATGCATGACATATGATAATGATAAATGTACTTAACTACTAATAATTCTTCTATGTTTGCTCCCACTTATATATGATACTTCTCTTTATTTTAAAAACCAGATTGCAGAAGTGGCAGTTGTACACAATGTTGTGCATACAAAGTTGACAGTTGTACAAAAGAGAAATTTCGTTTGTTTAAAATAAGTAATAGTAGGAGAGAGATCGTGAAGGCTTTTTCATGCATATGATCTGGGATCTATTCCCAGGCTTGCAATCTTCAAAATGCATCTTGACTACTCTGTCTTCATTTCTCTTTCTGTACCCACACTGCAGGGTCCTTACATGGATTTCCAATGCACTCACATTCTCATGCACCATGCAGTGTTTAAAAGAAAAAGATACCGCAGTCATTACACTTTAGGTCACTGCTGTACATCCTCCCAGTCATGCAACAGGGAAGCAGTTGTACAGCTGCATAACCTAGTCGAAAGCCCTCAGGGCTCTGCCCAAGTGCAGAGCTCACTTTCAGCAGATGAAGATTTAGTTCCACTAACTTCAAATGTAAGCACAAACACACAGGCTTTTCTGACTTAGAGCTCTCTAGTAGATGGGTTTAACAGCTGAACACAACATTAACAGGTTATTTATGAAGAACTTAATTGCTATTCAGATACCGAAGAATGTCACTAAAGTGTGAGAACTAATTGTATACGGTCATTAAATACAATAATTACGATGTGTTACAGATGGTGACATTGAATATAAACTCAGATAGCACACTATTTGAACGTCAGATCTTCATCTCACAATCTACAGAAATTGTTTTTCAGTTATTATAGTGAAGCTGAGCGGTTTTTTACATTCAATGCAAGATGGTAACTCCTAAGAATGGCCAAAATATTGTTGCTCTGCTTTAAACATTTAACTGCCTTTTTGCAGACTGAAATATATATATATATATGCTTTGATTACATTGTAGTAGTTTGAAATCAATACATTTCATTATAATTCACACACTAGTATTAGAAGGTCTAATTTTCTATTTCCCTACAAGTCACTTGATCACTTATTGAGTTTAAACATAATTTTAAAACAATTTTTAAGATATTTTGAACACTGGTTTCTAAAATGTATTTTACTCTGTCTTACCTAAATATCTGTATCTTACTCTATCAAACCTAACCAAACATTTTTACAAAGATGGATTAATATAAGTTACTGGTATGAACCCAAAGAGGAACATATTACATGCCACCTAAGGATTATTAACAAAAACAAACAAACAAAAAGGATTGAAGCAGCAGGAACAGACTAAAGCAAAGTAACTAGTTTAAAAATATGAGTGGAAGCCAGGAAAATATTCTAAATTAAGATTACTAAAAATGTAAACTTCTAAACACAGGAAGATTTCATAGATGCCAAAAATGTTCTCATTATTACTCTAGAATTTCATGCTTTATCCAAAACAAAATTTTAGTTCCCTTCACATCTTCAATTTATTTTCCTATTGTAACATTTTAAATTTTTGGAAGACCACTGAACAGTCCAGAAGCCCTGATAATAACAACACATTTTGTCCTATAACTATAGGTTGGGACTTAGAGGGTACATAAATGAATTGTCAAGTATTTGAAGTTGGATGCACGAGCATGCACAGAAAGTCACAACTCAGCCTAAGCAGTTCTCTAAACATTTCAGTTATGCTCAAACTGGGTTTCTAACTGTTTAAATTTTTCTTGGTAACTATTTTACTTCAAGGGCAGCTACAAATAGGACAGAGGTCCCCCTCTTCACAAGGAGCCCAAATGGAGAAGACAAAGAGCAACAGGTACAAGTTGCACTGGGAGAGGTTTCATTTTGATATAAGAAAGAATTTTTTTTTTTTTTTTTTTACAGTAAGAGCAATCATCCACTGCAACAACCTCCCCAGGGATGTGGAGGTTTTCAAGATGCAACTGGACAGGGTGCTGGACAATCTCACCTAGGCTCCCTTTCCCACAAAATTTTGGACCAGACGATCATTCAAGGGCCTTTCCAACCTGGGCTGCTCTAAGTTTCTGTGATTCTATTTTAATATCCTCACTGAATACTATCTCATGGATCAATCATCTGATAGATTTGAACCGTAAAGATAATACTTAATGTAATTTAATACCATTTTTATGAACTTACTTAGTTGTACTTTTTATTTATCAACAGTTCAACAGAATATGTCGTTCTTTACATAGATAAATCCACTTCTGTTCATAAGTAACTTAGTACGACTAAGCTAAATTATGTTTCTGAATTGAAGTACTGTACTTAAAATGTTTTTAAGTATTCCTACAAACTACAATTACCTCAGAAAATAAATGTATCCAAACTCTGAAAACAAACGGAAAGACCTGATTGTGGCATATGGTATAAGGTATTTTTAGTATGTTGACATCTTAAGGTCAATGAGTCTGTGAGTAGGCTGCAATATCCCCAAATGACAGTATGACTATGTTCTCTTTTCCTCCTCTTTTAATATTTCATGTAACAGGAAAAATATATGAGTACGCAGCTTTCCTAAAAGTTACAACGCATCTTTGTAAACAAGCCTTTTACTTATATCTTCTTCATAAAAGGAGGAATGATTCAAAAAATAGTTTCCAGGAAAAGCATGGTCGAATAAATATAATTTCAGAGGGATGTTAACATGTCTTAAGAATGATGGTATGTCCTTGAAGTCTTGTTCAAAGACAGAATGCAAATTAAGAGACTCTCCCAACAAAAGTCCATAAAAATTATTTACCTCTACATGGGAAGAAACAAAGAAGGTGACTTTAAAGCATTGAAAAAACCTTTTTAATAGTCTGTTTAAGGGAGAGTTTTGACATGGGAGAAGGCAACAGCTCCATTAGAGAATCAAAAGTATCAAGATTGTGAGAACTTCTGTTTGGCACTATTCCCAGAGCACAAAGCCACACATAAATAAATTCCTTACCATAGACTTTATCCCAGCCAAGGGGATTCTTTTCTCTCACTAGGATCTTTCCTTCAAATCTGAGTTTGACAAAATTCAAATGACTTCTTACTTTCATAAATGGTTTAAATTACATCATCAGTTTAAAACAAAAGACTCTGGTTAAATTTATTTATCTTTTAACTGTCACTATGATTAGCAAATTAGAACATTCGGACTGAAAGTTATTAGGAAAAACACATACACCTTTCTCTTTTTTTTCCTTTTTTTTTTCTTTTCAGTTGACAGCATGTCTAATATGACTTTCAGTATTAAAAACTACAATTTTGTTTTTGTTGTTGCAAGTTAAGGTAAAACACAGGAAGGAGGAGAAAGGTCTAATATAAGTGGCAGAACAAAGGGAGACAGAAAACACTTCTAAATCCAAACAAATTTCAGATGGCAGGAGCAGGAGTAGCTCTTGAATATGCTTTTGACTTAGTTTTTCATAGCATACCCTTTATAATTGTTTATGTTTCAACAATAAGTATGCAGAAAACAGAAAAGTTTTCCCAGAAAATGCTGTCACAAAAGCAATGGAACAATTGCTGCATCTTGCTCTCTCCATCTTAGAACAAACAGCAACAATTATTTCCAAATAACATAGTTTAAGAATACAATAATGAAGTAACTGTACACCAATGTACTGGTTTTGGCTAGGATAAACTTCATTTTCTTCATAGTAGCTGGTATGGGACTATGTTTTGGATTTGTGATGAAAATAGTGTTGACAATACTGGGATGCTTTAGTTATTGCCAAACAGTGCTTGCTCAGCGTTAAGGTGTTTTCTGCTTCTCACACTGCCCCACCAGTGAGTAGACTGGGGGAGCACAAAAAGCTGGGAGAGGACACAGCTGAGACAGATGAACAAAGGCTGTGCCATACGACATCATGCTCAGTCATAAAAGCTGGGGGAAGGAGGAGGAAGGTGGAGGACATCGGAATTATGGCATTTTTCTTCCCAAGTAACTGTTACATATGATCCCTGGAAACATTCAGGGTCAAGTTGGACAGGGGTCTGAGCAGCCTGATCTAGTTGAAGATGTCCCTGCTCATTGATGGGGGGTTGGACTAGATGATCTGTAAAGGTCCCTTCCAACTCAAACTACTGTAAGAGCTCTGTGGAGCTCTGCTTTCCTGGAAACAGCTGAAGACCTGCCTGCTGATGGGAAGCAGTGAATTAATTCCTTATTTTGTTTTGCTTGTATGTGCAGCTTTTGGTTTACCTGTTTAAATTGTCTTTACCTCAACCCATGAGTTTTGTCACGTTTACCCTTCTGCTTCTCTCCCCCATCTCACCAAAGGGGAGTGAGTGAGTGGCTGTGTGGGGCTGAGCTGCCTACTGGGGTTAAACCACAACAACTTGCATTTCCATGAAATTTTAAACTCTGTTATGAGGCTGGATCTCATGGATGCCATTAAAATAAACCCAAACCCCAAGACTCAAGACTGTTAGAGATACTTGCCTTACCTATTTCCAATACACCATGTTTCATATGAATATCTATAGAACAAGATTTTTACATCAGTATTCCTTCACAATACTGTTGCAAATCCACTTACCATATATTTTCATCATTTCTAAGGGCTCTATTTTTAAAAAATCCTATCGAGCACACGCAGCTTGTTTTCACTTGCTAGATCCTTTACAGCTTATCCCCTCCTTTCATTTTTCAATCAGTTGCAGAATGTTAAAAACTGATTCTTCCCTCAAATTGGTCTACAACTCAAACCTGTATCAAATGTTAGCTTTTCAAATAAGAACTACTGTACTTTTTCTCAACCTTAGCCTATGCATAAGAACATCCCCCCATAAACACTCGTACAAATCTTCAACTTTTTTTTTCTTCAAATCTACAAAAACCTTGCTACAATCACTATAGACACAAAACAGAATTGTTGCCTATCATGATGACCAATAAAGTCTCATTCTTTTCTTTTGATAGTCTGCTATATTTATGAATTTCTTTTCTCATCTTACATAGACTCATAGAATATCTCAAGTTAGAAGGGACCTATAAGGGTCCATTGAGTCCAACTTTCTGCTCCTCAAAGGACTACTAAAACAAAACCATATGACTAAGAGCACCACTCAGATGCTCCTTGAACTCTGGTGCCATGACCACATCCCTGCGGCGCCTGTTCCAGTGATTGACCACCCTCTCAGTGACGAACCTTTTCCTAATGCCCAGTCTTAATGTTCGATCCATGACTTTCCCCCCCCCCCGCCCCCAAGCAAAGGTGGCATGAGAAGTTTTTCCTAACCTGCCTCCATTCTGTCTTGGAATTCACAACTCACTGCCCACTCCTGCTGTGTCAAACTGACTATGGCTACACAGTAACTCAAATGACAAAACCAATGAAGGTAAAAATTACACATTTTAATTCTTTTGACTTCAACAAACATACAAAATATATCACAGAACTAGCTCTTTGATGATGAGTTTCACTTTGATCACTGTGGGGCTAACATTGTCATTAGTATTTCTAGCCATCAATAATACATAACATACTGCTAAAAAAGCAGAACATGAGATGTTTTCAAAATAAGATGAAGATAATTTTCATAACAGTTAGAAATGGAAATTAAAGAGCAAGCTTTTTTTGAGTTTATCACACTACCTTCTTCCAGGATGGGTCGCAGCACAACAAATGGGATTTCCTGCAACGGTTCCATGTGTTTGTGTCCAGCACTCATAATCTTTATCTGGGGCAAGCAGATGACAAGTGTGCCAGGCATATTGGCCTGCCCATGGTACCAGCTTCGCACAGTCCCAGGAATGTCACCCGATACAATAGTACTTGGGGAAGGCAGGCTGTCGTTCGGAAGGAACACACAACAAGATTGCACATCAAGCTGAAAAAAACAAAGCCAAGAAAGATTTCTCAGAAACAGTTTACCATTTTTCCCCTGATGTGGAGTACTCATCTCGGTACAAAATCTCAAGTTGCTCATCCATCACAGTTGACCGAAAATAGTGTTAACTTTTCGCTGATTTAAGGAAGAAGATGACACAAAATGTTGGAAAATAATATATTCCTGTAAATGGTGAATATGGGAGGGGAGGGAAGAAAAAGTGTGATTTTGGTCTGTAAATTTGATCAGAAAGGTGTTGCCATATAAACCGAACATATATCTACCTACATTTCAACAGCTTTTTACAAGAAGCATAATTAAGTCAGAAAATGTTCTCACAATAAAGCTGAGAAAGCCCTCTTTTTGCAGTTCATTAGCTTTTGTTAGCAATAGCTCAGTCTCTAGAACTAACCAACATTTTATATGCTGTTACTTTCATAAAGACTTCTATAAAGACCTATTTTCAGAGAAAATTCTGTCTTTACTTTGTAATCAACAGTAAAGGGCATGTACAAAAAGGCTGATTATCAGATAAACTAGGATAAATAGAAACTTTGGTGAAAAACTGACTTTAAAACAAATGGATAGGTGCATAGATACACAAAGACAAACAAACAAAGTTCACAAAGTTTACACAGCTTTTGTCCTGTTTTCATTGCAAAGCAGAAGTAGTGCATATGTTTCATATGAAATAGCACTTTTTTGTTCTTTATTTTCAAGCAATGCTGTTACCCTGAAACATTTCTGACCATTCTGCCATCACCTTACGAGCTTCTAGCAAGGCTGAGTGCACCCAAACCAAGAACTGAACTCACCACAACTTGTTAACTCCGAGGTGGTGTAAGCTGCAGACTGTTAGTCTTCCTTAGCTCCTACGAGTAATATTCTGCACCTGGGTATCAAATATCCTTAATAGCCTGCACACTTGAATGCTTTGTTAAGCAAGTACAAACTATGATTCACTTCATTTCTTCACAACACGTTTGGAAAAGTGTAGTGTACAAAATGTTGGACCCAACATGTTATTTGTAGCTGCGATAAAAGAACATTTGTTTGCTGTAAACTTACATAACAGAGTCTTTCAATTTGACATCCTTAAAGACCATCACAGCTTTAAACTGATAACCAAGGTTTGTATTCCATACCCTCCCCTGAATGCTAATAGTCTGTCAAGCCAGCAATAGCGATTTGCAATAGAGCTGGAATTCCTCAGCACCGTAAGTGCTTTGCCAGCCTGGTGAGGAGAACACAGATACTCATCTTTATTTCAGCATTTTTGTGCCTTTTTGCTTAGACAAACTGACAAGAACTCACTGCAGAAAAATATAAGTAGAATTTTGCAAAAATAAATACATTGTTACATGAAGTCTGTGTTTGTTTCTAGTTTTAGAACTGTTTGAGTTGTAAAATGAAGTTAATTACAACTTTGATAAGTAGTTTATTGATCCAAGGTTGCTGAGTATACTTTATTTATACTGGATGAAAAGCAACAGTGTATTGTTACAGATGTAATAGATCGGGATTTTTTTTTTTTAACTGGTAAATTACTCTTTGTGTCAATTCGCAAAGATTTTTACAGTGACACATTAGATCGTTTTCTGGTCTATTAGTAATAGGTTGCAGGTCAAGCCATTGTGGGATAATGATAAATAGATGACAAAAGAACTTACGATCAGTAAAACTTTGTTTTATCAGTGCATTTGCTGAGTAAACAGTTTATAACAAATCATCCATTCTTCATATATATATCCATGATGATTAACATCAAATGCTGCCTGGATATACAAGCCATGTGGTAATAATAATCCAAAAATTCCACCAACTTGGAGAGATACTATACTTCATCACATTACCAGCAGCAGGATCTACAGGAGATGTTTTACAAAGTCCTCTTGAGAAGAGATCTCAAAGCTCAGTAGAGTTTTTACAGTTCAGTACAGCTTTGTACTGAAGACAATTTCTTCAGCTCATTTTTATTTCATTTTGCCGTATCAAGAAGATTGAAGTGGAATCACAACAGTTTCACTCTTTCAAATGCCTGAGGGAATTTCCTGTTTACATAGGCATTACTTTGCCCTTCATTTTCAAACAACCGAAGGGGAGTTGGATGAATAATTTTGGTGGGGTTTACATGATAGTATCAGGCCCTCCATATGTAACATTACAGTTTTGCTTACAGATATGGTTTGCCTACTTGTGTTTCATTTAAAGTCTTATGTGAATAAATGAATTTTGCAAAACATTATTGCAGGATTTCGAAGGCCAACATAATTAACAGACGGCAAAATTCCACATTTTGGGGCAAATCATGCAATTATTATAATTACGTAAGAAATTGCCAACTTGGATGCACGTGAGCCCAGTAAGTGCAAAATTGAATTGCACCTGTTGAACTTCTCAGAGGCAGATTCTGCTTACAATTGTCAACTTCATTGGAGTCTGTGTACATTTATCTGACAGAATCAGGAGATGTGTCTCATAACAAGTTCCAGTGAAGGAATGGAAGAGTGCACCCAAAATGATGGCATTATACGTCAGACAGAAGTGAGAATGTGAGCTACAGATTGCTTCACCAATCGGAAAGTGCTTTAAACTATATGTAATCCAAATATCTTAAAATTAAACTACATCAATAGCATATATTAAAGCTATCATATAAATCTTTTTACACTTTTTAAATAACTGTTAAACTGTGTGTCTAAAATTGTGAATTTAATGTAAAATGTGACTGATTTATGTAACTGAATATAAATCTGCAGCAGTAAATCTTGCATTAATGTAAGGATCTGACAATCCAAGGGAAAGAAAATGAAGTAATCTGCCAGTAAGAAGTCCTCAAGCTGGGGGTCAGATACTGTTCATGGAAACCATCTGGTTGGGACCCTCCAAGCCACACCAAACACAAATGATCTTTTAAAAAAATATCCTATTCATTAATGCTTCGCAGCTGCACTGAGTGTTACTTCATTTTTCCATGGCAACATCCTTTCTGTTTCAAGGATCTTATTTCAGTTTTGGTAGCAACGTGTTCTTTTGCCAATACTGAACACATTCATGTGTTAAAGAGAGGAATTATTACAAATTCTTGAAACAGAATCACCCCCTATTTTCATTTCTATTATGTCAAGGCCTATACATGCTAAGTAACATACACTAATGATAAAACAATGAAGTAAGCAGCATTTTCCCTTCTACTCACACAAAGCATATCGCTCTCAGCTTTTACTAATAAATAAGCTTGAAAAAGTGCAATGACTTTAAACCCGCTATTGTATAAAAAAGAAAAGTATTAAGTTACTGGAATAAGTGGAGTATTTTTAATTCACATGGTATAAAAAGAGATTGTTTCTTGATAGAGAGAGAACAGTGAAAAACATACTGCAGAAGAATTCAGTCTTCCTAATCAAGGAAGGTAGTTATCCTGCACAAGCACAACAAAGAGGGGCACATGTTCAAGAGTTTTTACAGCCTTTCATGATAGTGATACCGTAAGGAGATTCCCTTCCCTAACCCATAGTTCACAGCTATATAAATCAAGTAGAGGTGTTGAAGATGACCCACAAAGTGACACTCACATAAAGGTGTCTCCTGGGAAATGGCCTCTCTCTGCATTAATCAGAATTCATCATATGCTCTCGGCAGAAAGGCTAATGTGTTTTTCTGGGAGTTTCAGATACAGAATATAATCTCACAATGACTCCTAAAACTGCAAAGAACCACCATTACACATCTCATGTAGAGGTTCTGGAGTGGTCACTATTACAAGACCATACCTCAGCCTCTGTCATCCAGATTAGCTTTACCCAATTAGACCATCCACAGTTCAGGCAGACACATACTGTTTGTTAGACTTTAAAAAGGCAGGCTAGAAATTCATATTTTGAAGCTCGACAAAAAGTAAAAATGATATAAATGGAAAGCAGAGCACGCGTGTAACAGAACTAAAAGAGCAGGCGACCTGTACATACAAATGAGTATAGTAAGGATCAGCTGCATTTTCTTTGACCACTTAAAACACAATGTCTTAGCACTACACAGTATTCCCATTCTTCGCTAAGAAAGCTTAAATTTAAAAAGTTTTTAGTTAGTTATGGAAAAATTCATTTTTTTGTCAGTTTGTGGTAAGTAACCACCTTAAGAAATCATCCTCTCGCATAACTGCTGAATAACTGCTGATAGCTGTAACTGCTAAGTTACAAGTCACAGAATCTCTCTCTGACCCATGAATAAAGACCACTGTTCAAAGAACAGGAACTCTAGTCAGTCTCATCCTTACATTTCTGTTCTTTCAATCAATGTTTCACTTTGAGCACAATTCTGTAGAAGTTATATGCTTTAAAGAAAATATTATTTTCAATAATTTCAGGAAACAGACTCATTTTTTCAAATAATTTCAGGGATATTTAAAGGCATGTGGAATATCTGGCTACGTTTTATATGTAATAATTACACTCATATTTAGTTGGCATTCATTGCAACATTACTCATTAATTCATTTGCTTTTAATACAGACCCTTCATTATTCTCACTGGAATTCAGCATTAACAACCAATTAAAAATAATTGTGTTTATACTGCTCCACAATTTTAGCAAATATTAGTATGAAGAACACGTGAGAAGTCAGTATTACCCTCCCACACAGTGTAACTGCCAAAAGACTTCAAGGCTGCATATAAAATCCTACAACAACTAAATAATAAAAACAACTTTTTATAGTTAAATATGAAAGTCTTTTCACTTAAATACTAATAGCTTACCACAACTCCAAGGCACAAAATCTTCATGTAATATTCTATCACGAGCAAGCCAGGTCTAGGGCTAAGCAAGTACCAGCTTAGGATCCAAAATAAACTTTCCAGTTACTTTGGTTCCAAACACATTTACTTACTCAAACTTCCACTAAAAGAATAAGCCTTTGATGATTTTAAGTTATGAAGTTCTGTTTTATCTGATGACAACTACAGACTTCTCTGTTCTACAATTGTGTTAATAAAAGATCCAGGAACATGAAAACGGCTTTAAAAAAAACCTTAGAGTCTAAGTGCTCCAGCATTTAACCAGACAAAATATTCTAGAAATCTGCCTTTTTCATGCCAAACTATAATAAAATACAGAAAATTTGTAGGAATTTAACATATAAATTTATTTATGTGTTTAATAAAATGTGTATTAGGTTTAATAAAATAAATATATCATACTGTACTTGAATTGAAAAAGAGAGTCATTACCCTCATCTTATCCTATATACATTGCCTTGCACAAATTTCAGCTTTCCCATTTACAGAATCACAGAATCATTAAGGTTGGAAAGACCTTTAAGATCATCAAGTCCAACCATCAACCCAACCATGGTGTTACCACCATGCCCACTAAACCATATCCTGAAGTGCCACATCTACACGTTTTTTGAACACTTCCAGTGATGGTGACTCCACCACCTCCCTGGGCAGCCTGTTCCAATGCTTGACCATGTTCTCAGTAAAGAATTTTTTCCTAATGTCTAGTCTAAACCTCCCCTGGCGCAACTTGAGGCCATTTCCTCTCGTCCTATCGCTGGTTACTTGGAGAAGAGACCAACACCCTCGTCGCCACAACCCCCTTTCAGGTAGTTGTAGAGAGCGATAAGGTCTCCCCTCAGCCTCCTCTTCTCCAGGCTAAACAACCCCATTCCCTCAGCCGCTCCTCATAAGACTTGTGCTCCAGACCCCTCACCAGCTTTGTTGCCCTTCTCTGGACACACACCAGCACCTCAACATCCTTCTTGTAGTGAGGGGCCCAAAACTGAACACAGGATTCGAGGTGCGGCCTCACCAGTGCTGAGTACAGGGGCATGATCACTTCCCTGCTCCCGCTGGCCACACTGTTTCTGATAGAGGCCAGGATGCTGTTGGCCTTCTTGGCCACTTGGGCACACTGCCGGCTCATATTCAGCCGGCTGTCAACCAGCACTTTTCTGCCATGCAGCTCTCTAGCCACTCCTCCCCAAGCCTGTAGCGTTGCTTGGGGTTGTTGTGGCCAAAGTGCAGGACCCTGCACTTGGCCTTATTAAACCTTATACAGTTGACCTCAGCCCATCAATCCAGCCTGTCCAGATCCCTCTGCAGAGCCCTCCTACCCTCCAGCAGATCAACACTCCCACCCAGCTTGGTGTCATCTGCAAACTTACTGAGGGAGCACTCGATGCCCTCATCCAGATCATCAATAAAGATATTGAACAAGACCGGCCCCAGAACCGAGCCCTGGGGAACACCCCTTGTGACCAGCCACCAACTGGATTTAATGCCATTCACCACGACTCTCTGAGCTTGGCCATCCAGCCAGTTCTTTACCCAGCGAAGAGTACATCTGTCTAAGCCACGAGCCGCCAGCTTCTCTAGGAGAATGCTGTGGGAGATGCTACCAAAGGCTTTACTAAAGTCCAGGTAGACTACATCCACAGCCTTTCCCTCATCCACTAGGTGGGTCACCTGGTCATAGAAGGAGATCAGGTTGGTCAAGCAGGACCTGCATTTCATGAACCTGTGCTGGCTGGGCCTGATCCCTTGGTCATCCTGCACATGCCCTCTGAGCGCCCTCAAGATGAACATCTCCATAATCTTCTCCAGTACTGAAGTCAGGCTGACAAGCCTGTAGTTCCCAGGATCCTCCTTCCGGCCTTTCTTGTAGATGGGTGTCACATTGGCAAGCCTCCAGTTGCCTGGGTCCTCCCCTGTTAACCAGGACTGCTGATAAATGATGGAGAGTGGCTTGGCAAGCTCCTCCGCCAGCTCTCTCAGTACTCTCGGGTGGATCCCATCAGGCCCCATAGACTTGTGGGTATCCAAGTGGCTTAACAGGTCCTTAACTGTTTCCTGTTGGATTATGGGGAGTTTATTGTGCTCTCCATCCCCGTCTTCCAGCTCAGGCGGCTGAATACCCTGAGGATACCTGGTCTGGCTATTAAAGACTGTGGCAAAGAAGGCATTAAGTACCTCAGCCTTGTCCTCATCCTTGGTGACAACGTTGTCCCCCATATCCACAAGGGATGGAGATTCTCCTTGCCTCTCTTTTTGTTGTCAATATATTTGTAGAAGTATTTTTTGTAATCCGTTACGACCGTGGACAGACTGAGCTCTAGCTGGGCTTTTGCCTTTCTAATTTTATCTCTGCTTGACCTAACGAGATCCTTGTACTCTTCGTGAGTTGCCTGCCCCTTCTTCCAAAGGTGATAAACTCTCCTCTTTTCCCTGAGTCCCAGCAAAATCTCCCTGTTCAGCCAGGCCGGCCGCCTTCCCCGCCAGCTCTTCTTAAGGCACATGGGGACCACTTGCTCCTGCGCCTTTAAGATCTCCTTCTTGAAGACTGTCCAGCCTTCCTGGACCTTTTTGCCCTTCAGGACTGTCTCCCAAGGGACTCTCTCAACCAGTGACCTGAACACACACTCTGCCCTCCAGAAGTCCATGGTAGCAGTTTTGCTGACCCCTCTATTTACTTCACTCAGAATCAAGAATTGTATCATGTCATGGTTGCTAAGCCCAAGACAGCCTCTGACCACCACACCTCCCACCAGTCCTCCTCTGTTTGTAAACAGCAGGTCCAGCAAGGCACCTCCCCTGGTGGGCTCACTCACCAGCTGTGTCAGGAAGTTATCCTCCACACACTCCAGGAATCTCCTAGACTGTTTCCTCTCTGCTGTGTTATACTTCCAGCAGATGTCCGGTAGATTGAAGTTCCCTACAAGAACAAGGGCCAGCGACTGCGAGACTTCTGCCAGTCGCTTATAGAATGTCTCATCTGTCTCTTCGTCCTGGTTGGGTGGTCTGTAACAGACTCCCAGCAGGATATCTGCCTCGTTGGCCTTCCCTCTCATCCTTACCCATAAGCACTTGACTTGGTCTTCACAATCATTGAGTTCTATACAATCAAAACTCTCCCTAACATATAGAGCCACCGCACCGTCTCTCCTTCCATGCCTATCCCTTCTGAAGAGCTTATAGCCATCCATTGCAGCCCTCCAGTCATGAGAGTCATCCCACCACGTTTCTGTGATGGCAACTAAGTCATAGCCATCCCGCTGCACAATGGCTTCCGGCTCCTCCTGTTTGGTGCCCATGCTGCGTGCATTGGTGTAGATGCACTTGAGCTGGGCTATCAATTTCTCCCCCAGGTTGGTATTAAAGGAAAAAAATCTGTAAATATGCATTTGTGTGTTTAAAAATATATTTAAATAAAATAGACATAGGGACTGCTGGCAATAATGAAAAGAACAGCAAGCCTATCTATAAATCCTTCATATTTTACCAAGAAGGAATACTGCATATTTGTTTGGAAGCACATTCTTGGACTTTTCCTGTGGTGTTTCCTTGGAATCTGTTGAAACTTTTCACTGGTAACATGTAATGTCCTTTTGGCAAGATATTGCCATATAATTCACCACGTATAATCAAAGCATAAGGATGAAACATACCAGAAGTGTGTAAGCTGCTTTATGAATTCATAGGGACAGGTAATGTCAATATAGATAAAAACTAAAAATATGATTTCATATTCATAAATTATGAAATTTGGAAGCATGAGTACCTTACCAAAAGTCCCTGTGAAAAGTAAGTAAATCTAGATCCTCAAACACTAGAAAGAGCACAAAAAAATGTTCTGCTGGTATTAGCTCTAATCTGTGAATGTATTATGTCAGAGCAGCGATGTATTTACAAATTACTCCCTCAGAAAACATGAGCCTATCAGTGTCATCTCCACAAAAAAAACCCACTAGTTTGAACACAACCTTTTTTTTTTTTTTCCTGTTTGGTAACAGCCAAACTTTATTTTAACTGATGAGTATCTTATCAAATCTCCAACACAAATTCACCTTGTTGGTTGCTCATGTAACAAAGTGTACCTTGAAAAAGGTATGAGCAGAATTCTGTCCTGATTCAATTTTCTGCATTTATAAAGGATCCATCCCTTCATCCTCCTCATTATTATACTATTATTTTTATTATGACTCAAACTGTAGGCCTCATTTATATAGGGAGTCTCACTGTGCTAGATACCACCCAGACACATAACAAAAATACACTGCTTCCTTCAAACAGCTTACAGATTATCACTCTTGACTGCCCTTATCTAGCCATTTTAATCTCCAGTGGTGACAGCAGTAAAGAAGAAAGGAAAACAAGCAAAATGCTCAGGAAACAATGGTGAAACAGCTGGCTGAAAACTAAATAGAGTTAATAGAAAGCACCTCCTCAACTTCAGTATGTTCTGCAATCAAATCACAAGTCTGAAGCTCTTCCTCAGACAAAACTTAAACTGTCAAACTTTCAAATATTTTGAACCTAAAGTACTTTCTGCATGAATGAGGAGTAAAACAGACACAGTTCTGGGATAAGCCTGTATATAAATCAATATATTTCTTGGTAGGAAGAAGGAAAAAGCATTCAAAGATTACTCTCTGCCAGAACTAGGGGGATTATGATTTTCTTTTTTTTTTTTTTTTTAAAACACAAAATCTGTTTTGCTACTATATGCTGGTATACCATAAAATACCAAAGTCATAGAATGTCCTCTTCAAAAGGCACAGGTTATAATAATTATAAATTAGGGTAATTTCTCAACAAGCACTTGATATATACTTGGAAGAACAGAGTCCTAATTCTAGCACTTCTAAGCCTTCTAGTATTTGATCATGCAATCTTAACACTGGACTTCTAACACAGCCTTTTTTGTATATAGCATGCATATATACTCTACATGAAAAGTCTTGCTTTTATTGATCAGTCATCAGAATCTAGTGCAGTCTAGGATTAAATGGTTTAATCCGAGAGGTCATCTGCTTGTCCTTTATGAAAGGTAGACAAGTAAGCAGCTGTGCCATCACTGTATAAGAGCAGACTGTATCATGCACCCCAAGAGAGTATTTATCATACACACTTTCCTCAAATATTTTTAGAAAGGCAGGTATTCTGCAAATCTAACTATACACCTATGGATAAAAAGGTGTATAGCTATGTTTATAATACAGAAAAGTGCGACAAGCATTTTTTCTTCATATAGTTTTTTTAAGAATCTTTTTAACAGATACAAAAAAATATTTTGAAAACTAATATTCTAAAGCCAAAGCATTCATTGCTTAATTTACCAAAAATCTATATTTTATTTTTCATTCTTTAAGACTTTGAAACTACTGAAATAAGACAATAAAACTTGGAAGCTCCTTTAAAAGCCCTCTAATAAAAAGCACTAGGATGCATAAAAAGTATCATAAACTCTGGAAAGGCATAGGTTTTTTTCACTTCCTTTTCATCTTACCTGAAGTGTAAGGCGCTTAACTGCATTCCACACTATTCCAATAAATTCCTTCATTCTTTCTTCAGGACTTCTGCAGCTTTCAGATGAGTTCAGCATGGTTTTCACAGGAAGTGACAAAGGACGAGATTCTAATGCAAACAACAAAACTCAGTTACACAAAGAATATAAAACTAAGTAATATGCTTACTGGTAGCAAAGAAAATTATTACTTATTTAAATTCTAAGAGAGATTTTTCTCTCACTATGTATCTTACTATGGACATAATAATAGTGTGTCTATTATTAGTTTTAAACTTGGTGACAGAACTGTATTGGTTAAGCCTGGTGAGAAATGCAATGAAATGAAGTGCTTAAACTTTTTTAACGTAAACTGCTAAGAAAATATTATGAAGAATGCTTGACCTAAGTAAATTAAGACAGTTTTCAAAGTGTGATAACCTATTTGGTGACGGAATAGCAATCCAAGAGGTTTTCACATACATTGCTGCCAGTGTAATCTAAAAAAGATTTTAGATTTCTAAACTCATTGTAAGAAATGAAAGCCCACATTAAATTACAGCCTTTGATTTATTTTCTTTTAACAATTCACTTAAGAAGTTGAGTATGCGTCCAAAAAAAGGGCATAAAGATTAAACTATTTTCTTACTTTGTCCAGCTTACAGATACTAAAGTATGAAATATTTCAGCAAAATTCAGTGCTTTCTAGTAAAACCAAGAGATTTCCTTAAATTGTTAGTCATTTAATGACATGAATATGAAAATATTTTAAACAACAGAAGCATTTAATTGCATATGAGCATAGCAGAACTTCAAAAGAGACTAGTGAGGAGATAAGTAGTAACTACAAATTCATTAAAGACTGTATAAGTGGTACATAGTTCCTCCTGTCACCTCTCACAGAATATCCTCCTTCTTATGTTTTGAGGTACCCACCAAATTATTGTCAGCTTCTTTAACTCTTCCAGTTTTGGCCTACATGTTGTTGAGCTGACAAAACTGCAGGAATAAATTATGAAGTCTTCATGACTTCATTTTAAACTAAATTGAAATCAGCACAAGTGTGACAATATATGTCGCCCAATTACACAGCTAGGAGAAATATGTGGCATACAATCTACAGAAAAATTCTTAAAACAAAATTATGCTATCAACTAAACTCAGGTAAGCAAAAGTATATGCCCTTTGATATGCATCACTGGGTCTTCAGTCAATTTTGACCAAGCAAGGAAACATGCAAGGAATTAAGAATGAAACATCTGAGTGGTGAATTTCTGCCAAGAGCATGCAATGTTAATGCCACTTGAGGAATTAATTTGTGACATTTTTCCCATCAAGGCTAGAAAAGACCAGAGTGATTAATATTCTAGACAAAATCCTTCAACAAATAGTATTTCTAATGATCTGAAAAGACAGAGAAGCATTAGCTTTAGTAAACTGATGGGGAATCAAAAGATTCAAAAAGAGAGGTGGAGTGAAAGAGAATTTTTATGGCTGCAGTTTAATTCCTCCTCTCAGATATTCCTGGCTCCAGTTATGGATCTATTAAAATGATACAGAGATCATGAGAATGTAAGAAGGATTGTTTGTTGTCAGCTGTGCTAGAGACACAAACAAGTAAATTGTTCAAATGGAGAAGCAGCGTGGCACAGCTATTTCATAATATTTTCTCATGTGGACACTTTTATGCCATACAGTGAGTATTCCATCCACATTATGAATGGATTAATTTAAGCCAAAGACATTCAGTAAGGAGTAGCTATTCTGCTTTAAATTTTTCTACCTCAGTTCACACCATCTTCTCTGTGTAGTCAGGCTGTACACTACACATATTACAAGGTAAGAACTAGAAACAGCTTGAGTATCAAGAAATATTAAAATTAGAGTTACTGGAGCACAGAATCCCAGAATATAAGTGTGGGAATGGCATACAAAGTCACTGTGAGACTCTGGAAATCTCATAGGCAGGAATGCTTCAGGTCAGGATGAACAGATAAATACAATGGAAAACTATATGTTCTACAGCACAATCAGAAAGGAATATCAACATCCTACATCACTGAACAAGTGCATTCCTCCTGAGTAAGATCTAAAGTTAGGTTTTGTTCCAGTCTTCCATGTCTTGTTCGCTGGGAAACACACACTCTACTAATTCTCTCTCGATTATGGGAATCAACTTTCTAATGCCAGAAACAACTATCTGTGAATTAAAAATAAAATTAGTGGGCTGAAGCACCACTTGTTTCTCACCACATATGTGCAATTCAAACCTGCAAAGCTGATTCAAATCCCAGGAATATGCATGATAGACAACAGCTTCACTGTAATACCCCATATTCAACCAAACGACCAAAAAAGCAAGCCTTGCATCCCAACAAACATTCAACCAGAAGTCATGGAAAACTGAGAAGTAATAAGGACTGTTTCAGCGTGGATAGAAAACACAAGCACAGAAGTAACTCCTGAAAAGAAAAGAAGAAAGTCGTCCCCTGTTCATCGTTTTCCTGTACTGATAAGTCTCAGAGTTTTGTCTGAAGGGATGTCTTAATTTCCTGTCAGGCAAGGCCATCAGTAGACGACAGTTGCTAAGAGACTGTAGTAGTCTGGTGTGGCTTCATGTGTATTTGGCTAGTCCTCTACTGTAGACATGTAGACTGGATCAGCTCCATCTGTCTCGGTATGAAGGTTAATCTCCTAAAATAATTATGCTACTCAACTACTACTGAACTGAAAACCTAGGAACATTTCCTGGCACTGTAATCAGCCTTGTGTTGACGCCAGGAGCCAGTCAGCAATAGCTAGATAGAAAATATGATTTGTATGAAACGCTTACAAAATGATGAGGGAAAAAAATGGAGGGGGGCTGCTTCACGTTGTACAAGTTGAATTTTTAAGAATACCAGTATACAGGAACATAAAATGTTCCAACCCTCATCTTCTAGTCCCATATTTTGTAATTAGTATTTTTGTAAAAATATACACCACAATTATTTCTATCAACTATCAATCCCTCAGAGGCTGCCACAACCACCCATCAATTTCAGAACACACACTGGTACTGAACAGACTTTTTAAAAAGGACTGATCAGATCAATCAGGATTGAGCTACCAGAAGCAGCAGTTTTCATAATTCACTTCACAATTTATGATTAAAGTATAGAGGGAGTTCCAAGTGGCAACCCTGCAAAATTAATCTCTCCTTGTAGGAGATGCCACGAAGCAAGACTTATGGATATACATTTTAGATAAAAGTGTCTTTCTTATATAGACATACGCTTACTTCTTTGTGTTTTTTAGCCCACTGGGAACTGGTTGCTTTAGAAGTCTAATTCATAAAATACTTAAATGTTTTAAAAGTAAAAAGATCTTTGAGGAAAATGGTGCTACTCTGTCCTATTAACATTCAGTGACCCAAGGAACACACAAGGGAAAATGAAACTTTTCAAGTGCGAAGATTTGGGACAAATGGACATTTCCTCAAATAAATCAAAGCAGAAAGACCACAGATCAGAGATTTTCCACTACTGGGTTGACGACTACTGATAATCTGTGCTCACCACTGGCCTCATGCTTTCAGTTCCCCCTCTCTCCTTACAGCTAGCAATTGAACTAAAGAGAGGTAAAATACAATTCCAATACCTTATTCCTAATTTGTATGTGGTACAGATCTATCATGTCTCATCCTTCTGGCACAAGATGACTCGCTTCTCCTGGCCCACTGTGTGCCTCAGCTACCTCATGCATGAAGAGGGCAGCAGCTTCTTTCTCTTTGGAAAAGGTTACCCTGCTGCAGGCAAACCCCTACTTTCAGTGATCCCCAAAAGCTCAGAGAGCTCCTGCTGAAAGACAAGGTTCATAGACAGACACCCACGCAGCAGCCGGCAGTAGGATAGTCTCTTCATCATCTCATCGTATGACCGTACTCAAAATGCATCTGTCATATGACCTCAACAAGCTGGGCAAGCTTTTCTTCCCACATCCCATCATCTGTCATATAGCTTCTCACACATCAGAACTGACTTAAGCTCAGAAAAATCCTATTGCAAACTAATCATAGTCACTAAGAGGCCATGACAGCAAAACACATGAACATTACCAGTATTTAAAAGAAGAAAGAAATCAAATGAGAGCATACTGTTATTACATGGCTCTTTCTGAAAGGATTTTTCCTCTGCTAAAATTAGAAGTAGTCTCCATAGTGTTAAAGAACTCATTAAGTTTTCTTAATATCTATTTACATTTTCATGCATTATGTATGGCTTTTTATCAGAAATAAAAACAAAAATATCAATGTGTTTGCGACAAATACAAGCCATTAAGGAACTGATCAACGGGTCTAAGGGATTAGAAATGAGATTAAAATGCAGTGGAGGAGAAAATTCAAACTTCAAACGACTCTGAAAAAATCTAAATGGCCTACAGATTTTTTTTTTGCAGGAGATTAATTGGTTTCTTCATATGTAAAACAAAACAAACACTACCCCTCCCAAAAAAAAACCCCACCACCTATTTAAAACTTACTTTTTTCTGTAAACTACCAGGTTTTGGATTCTATGTATAATATTATGCAAAAGTAAAAATTCAGTTAATTCTCTATAGAGAGATATAGGAAGGCATTACAAATGATACACACTTGTGTATGTGTGTATATGTATATATGAAAGCCAAAGAAACAAATTCTGCTCTCAATAGAATGCATTTCCATATAATAATTTTGTTCCATGATTTAATACTAAAACATTATTCATATACAAGAAATTGTAAAACCACAAAGGAATATCTTGTTAAAAATAATTCCTTTCTTAATGTACTATTTTTGCCACAATCCAATTTAAAAATAACAAGTTAATCTAAGTAGCAGGCTCACTGAAACCATTAGGTGAAGCTCAAAGTTGTGTTTACCAATGCTTTCTCAACCATCAGTATCCATGAGAAATGTTTCAGAAATATTCACATTTTATTTTTGCAGTACCATAGGAGAAGTTATTCCCTATACCCCCATTTCTGGATGACTGATATTTGAATTATTCATGTAACTGAGATTTTTTTTTCTAAAGACAGACTATGATGATCAGTATGGAAAAAAGTTTGCACTCTTTCATCAGGATGCTTGTGAATAAAACCAAGTACTTAACTAACTTAAGCAACAGCAGGAAGTCCTTCTAACTTTATAAAAATGTGTAATATATTTGCCCACATACTGAATAGTCTTTGCATAAATAATTTCTTTACTAGGCTTTGAGCATTTTTGCATTCTACCTTACTAATGGTGCAGATAATACATTACTTTTATCAATGAAAATGATAGTTGAGCCACACAGTCCCTGATAACTAGCCAGAGCAAGTCCTTTACACCCAGGGAAATGGCAGTAGAGAGGTGTAGGGACTAAATTAGAATGGTCATTCAATGAGTTAACAGCAGAATAAGCATTAAAATACAGAAGCTTTTGACTTTTTACCCAACATGCCTTTTTCTAGAGTAAACACGTGTCAGCAAACAATGTCAAATGTGATATTAACATTGTTGTGCAAGGAAAAAGGATCTTTCTGTGTGAAAGTGGGGGGCTGGCTAGGGAATGGCTACGGTCAGCATTTTCTCCCACCAAATTCTTAACGATTGCCGCACTACTTCTGGCAAAAAATACCTATTTAGTTCTGGGAACAAAAATAAAAAAGGACTGACACTTTCGTACAAATCAATAACAGCCTTTCATAGGCAAAACTGAGCTACTATATTAGTAATTACAAAAATGTGTTATATGTGTGCTCATATCGAACATCCATGCCTGAATTTATCTTAATATTGCTCACCACTCCAAATAAATTTTATACTATGAAGTAAGAATTTCAGCCTTTGGATCTGCAAGAACTTTTCTGGCAAATGCAGAAGGAATTCTGTGTAGTTTTCTGCCTTTTTAAAAACATGCTGAAATTTCCTAAGTCTTTTAAATAGAATCTAGAAAGAAACACCCATTCTTTCTCTCTCAACTTTGAATTTCTCCACAAAGAAAGCGTGTTTGATACACTACATTGTCTTTGTGTTACTCATGTTTTTGAAATCTGCACACTGAACTGAAGAAATCATGCTGGCATAACAAAAAAAGTCAAACATTTTACTAGTTATGAAAACTCAGAATAATTAATTTTCAATATAGGTATGTGACTGTCCAGCCATTTAAAGTTACTATAAATCCTCTGTGCCTGGAGACCTTCCTTTTAAATAATCCTAGAACTAAATCCCATTTACAAAAATATAAAAATCCTAGTATTTTCAGGCATCCTAGGTAAATGTGCATCAGATTTAAATTCCTGTATTTTACTTTGCCTATTTAGCATCTGTTTAATTTCATTGATCTTCCCAAATAAATCATCAGTCATACATTTCATAGCAGGCATGAATAAACGATAATCATTCAGTTCATTGAGCAGAAATAGTGACCTACTAATTCAGATAATCCATTGATATCTCACCAGCCAGACTTTCCACATTTGCCAGGTTTTTTTTGCATTCCAAGAGCTCATTTTAGCAGGCATCTAGTTAAGCATTCTAGTTGTAGTTTAGGGAAAAAAAAAAAAAAAAAATCAGTAACTCCATCCCATTTTGCTAAGTACAGGTCATATACTGCCACACTGTACTCAGTAGAAAGTTAATGTAAGATGAAACTTCAAACACTAACACAACATCAGTTGGTCTCGATAAAATAGAGACACATCTACACTGAAAGCTTCCTCTTTTCTCCACTTTCATGGAGAATATTTAATAGTGGTTCAGAAATATCTCACAAGTATACTTTGAAGGAATTTTAAGAATTCCTTGAGTAAAGATTTCAAAAGCTAATTACTAACACTTCCCATAACAACCACAAAGTTCCAGTTATAGTAAGTATCTAATGACCAACTTAGAAGCACGTTATTATACTTATACTATCAAATGTTAGGAAGTGATTGAAAGGAAAGGCGGGGATCTTTCTTTGCCTGGTTTCCTATGGAAAGAAGGCTTATGAAATCCTATACTCTATGCATATAGATCTAACTCATTTGCTTGTCCTCTGATTCCTTTTACATTTACTGGTCAATATAAATCAAATTTGACAAGATAAGTTTCCCAAAGATACTACTATGTTTCTACAAGCTCTGGGGAAAAAAGCAAGCCAGGTAAAGAAATCAGAAATTGGCAACGTGAGCTCTGTCCTTTTTAGAATAAGACAATTTATACAGGACAGAGAATATAAAGGCCGTCTAAGAGTTTTGAACTTACTTGTTATAACACCATTCTCCATCTGCTTGAAATACAAATGAATAGTAGACTAGGTATAACTTAGCACTTATCAAACTTTAAAACTCTTATTTCTCTGTAAGAACAATACTTCTGCAGAACAAAATATCAACGTTTCAGAAACACAAGCGAGACATTTTTCCAAACCGGAATGATCTCGTGTCCTATCTCTGTCTTCATATGCACTCACTGTTACGCACCACGTAAACCCTTCCTGCAGAATGAAACAATGCTGGATTCTCTTATCAGCTTTGAATTTGGGACCGATAATCCATAGTAACACTGAAATTGTAGTGGAATTAAATGACCACTGCGCGCTCTGACCTGTGGACCTGATCAACCTGGCCTATGGAAAAAAGCTGTCCAAAACCCACCTTGCAATTGCCCTTGCAATCTGTCCACCGGACAACAAAAGGGAGCCATCTCTGGTCACAGGCACTACACTTAGTGATGAAAACCACTTGCCTGCCATCATATGCCCTGATGTACGCTCACGACGTGGCTGACATGCAGTCACCCTCTGTACCATAACCAAACACCTGGCTGTTGAATAACAGGGATCAGCGAAATTTCACTTGACAAGTTTATTTTCAGTTATGGGACAGGGCATTTAGTTTTCAGGTGCCTTTGTGAGAGGCTACGGGGCTTACTCCAGCTGAAAGGTTCGTCATTTTGTAAACGATACATTAAATTCCACTTACCTACCTATCCTGTGGCTGTAAGAAAAGTCAACTTTCAGGATTCTGAGTGAGAAAAAAAAAATAATAACCTTTTCAGTTGTCCTGGTTTCAGCCAGGATAGAGCTGGTTTTCTTCACAGAAGCTAGTGTGAGACTGTGTTTTGGATTTGGGATGAGAAACTGTTGATAATGTGCTGATGTTTTGGGTTGTTGCTGAGCCGTCAAGGACAGTCCAGCTTCTTGTGCTGGCCTGCCAGCGAGCAGGCTGGGGGTGCATGGGGAGCTGGGAGGGGACACAGCCGGGACAGCTGACCCAGGCTGGCCAAAGAGATATTCCCTACCATCCGACGTCATGCCCAGTACATGCCTGGAGTTGGCCGGGGGGGCGGAAATCGCTGCTCGGGGACGGGCTGTCGATCACTGGGTGGTGAGCAATTGCTGTATTGGGCATCACTTCTTCTTGTACATTCCTTTGTTGGTATTACCATTGTTGTTCCCTTCTTTCTTTCTGTCCTATTAAACCGTGTTTATCTCAACCCACGAGGTTTTTTTCCTAATTCTCTCCCCCGTCCCACTGCGGGAGGGGGAGTGAGCGAGCGGCTGCGTGGTGCTTAGTTGCCGGCTGGGGCTAAACCACGACACAGTCTCTCTAAAGTAGCTTCTTTCATTAAAAGCATTCCTCATACTAAAGAGCTTGTGAGGTTACTTTTCTACTGTTACTGAAAAATTAGAAGCCATAGTCACTGGGTTACACCTCACAAGACAGTATTAAATTTGTGTCTGGGATATCACGGTTACTTCCAAGCATTACTAAACGTTGGATGTCATGGTACATGTTGGTGAAATTAAATTTCAGTGTAAAGGCTACAAAAAGACCTCTCTAGGAGGCAGTAAAAACACCCCAGAAAACCCATTTCATCTTTAAGCATAGAAAATGTTGTTGTATTTTTCAAATGAGTGAAAATAATGATAATAATTTCTTAATATTAATATTAAGAATAATTAATTTCTTAATTAAATCTACAAGTTACTTTAGTAATGAATGAGCACCCATCTTGAATGTGTGAAAACAGACACTTTGGCTTTATTATTTAATGACCAGTGTGCCCAGGACAGCTTTCAAAGACTGCCCTATCCATCTACTGCATGGATAATATCTTCCTGTATAGGTATGCCACATATCAGAGAGAGATCTATAAAATACATATTTATACACGCATTTTGCCACTATCCAGACATAAGAGCTATATATATAGCTACGGGTCTGCAAATAACTTTTCAGTGAACTAACAGGGAACTGCTGAATTGCTGAGAATGGGAGGAGAAGTGGGTGGATGGAGGAACTGAGGGAAATACTTACTACTTTTTTCTAATAGTCTTTCTGTATCACCTTGCATGTTCACAGCCACATCATACAAAATTTAAAGCATATATTCTATTATTTTACGCCAGTTTTGAAGCCTCTGTGGTTAAGGAGATTTATAAATAACTACAATTTGAGACTTAAGATCAGAAACCTCAGATTTTCACAGACAGATACCATATAAATAGTAGTTTTGCTCTTTTCCCATGCTTCATTTTTGGCAAGGTCTCAGCAGCCATTAACTAATAAACTGAACTCAAGATCAATGTTTTAAATCATTTAACAGCTGTGATTACAAACTGCTTTCATTTAATATGCAGGGTTAGTTTCTAGCAGTTCTCAAGGATTAACTGCTGAGATCATGCTAGACTTTGAAAAGGATAAATTCAAAATCACCACCTGAACAGCATGATTTTAAGACAATCTCTTTCAATCTGCGAAGACTATGCATATGTGCTTGCTATCAATGTAGGAATCTCGGTTTTATCGGTGTAGGAATCTCAGTTTTCTGACAAGGCATCTGTAGCTAAAGCCTTGATGATGAAGAAATATGAGGCTTAGAAGGATCGTTGCTCCTTTTACCTAGAATGATTTTGTAAAAAGCTTCTAACATCACATGGAGTTTCAGGAGGCTCTACAGAGAACAAGCCTCCATGGCACTGCAGTGTGACATGGATCTCCTTTCTCTAATTAAGGGAAATCTGTGTGGTCTACTGAAGGAGCCGGATAGCAGCCCTTTAAATAATTCCATTAGTATACAAGGTTTTTGCTCTTTGGCATTCATTTTGTATTTTTATTCCCTGTTTTTACACCTACCTCTCAAATTCTTCAGGTATATTACATCTGGCATTTTATCTCCAGAGTATAATAAATAGGTAGACATTTTAAAACACAGGCTAGCCTTCAAACCAGCAGTGTCAGGCACATTACATATTAAAAACAAACAAAATAGACCCTCTGCTATATGTATGTAGCTTCACTTAAAAAACAGTGACTTTTTTCAACAATCTTTTCACAACTGAGAATTAATGAAACCAAATTTACTCATCTCTTATATAAAAGAGATGAGTAAAAAAACTGCTTCTAATTCAAAAAAGAAAACGCTTATCTCTTGAGAGAATTATTACTATCACCTTTCAGTTATTAGCCTCAATTCTATGCCACAAAATTTTTTTATAGAGAAGCCAAATATCTGCTTAATCACAAAAAAAACCGGGGTTTAGGCTAAACTTATTTGATAAGCTGAATGAGTACAGTAAGTGGTAGCTAACGTAAAGGAAATCTAAAAAAGAACTTTGCGTTTTTGCAGCAATGTGTGTTGTACTAAGTGGCTGAAAACACATCTTGATACTGACTTCAAGTTACAAACTGGAAGAAGCTGACATGCACAGAAATCCTTCTTTTGCTTTTATGATGTTATTTATAATTTATCACTCTGTTTTATCATTTCTGCACTGACACAAACAAAACCCAAAACAGAAGCAAAACTGAGATTCATGGCATTTCTAAATTTAGAACAATAACATTTTCTCTTAGTAGACTACTCTGGTGTGATCGTTACTGCAGAAATGATAAAACTCAAGGCAAATTTCATCTTGAAAGCTCATGAGAAATCTTGTTATCATAAGAACTATATGCATACTTTTATAAACTGGTAACTAACAAACTATCCTAGCATCTGTTCATGCAAATAGCTGGTTTTCAATGTCAAATATTCAAAATAACAAAAGTTTTTCTAGTGAATTATACCTTTGTGCTTTCTTGACAGGCACAGGTAGAATTACCCTCAAGAAGAAACAAGTCATATCATTTATGATGTTGATATAGCACAGATGGTAACTATAGTTAATAGGATATACTGAGTATAGTCATTTCATTACAGGCAAAAATAAAGGAAATTCATAAACGAATGGTAAAAATAAAAGGATGAATGGTAAAAATAAAAGGATAAATGGAAAAAATAAAATATATTCATAAATGAAATAAAAAGAAGCCTTTGAAATTAATCTATTATTTTAATATCAATGATAACATGGCAACCCATATAATATTGAGCAAACAGATTTTCTGTGTTTAGTCCTTTTCACTCTCAAAATAACAATTAACCCTACCACTAACAGACAAGATTGTAATCTCAGTTTCAGCAGACAACATCTTGAAGTGCTTCATGACTATCTGGAAATAGACATCAATGTAAAGGAAAAGAGAATTTGTTCAGTGTATTTCAGAAGGATTATTAAAAGTCTCAGCTGCATAGTCACTTTTTTTGGATGATCTCCTACTTTACTACTTGCAGACAGTACTATATGAATAAATAGCCTAGAAAATCCCAGAAAGCCATATCATCTTGATTAGTGACAACAAAGTTTAACCTTAGCACTGTTAAGGGGCCGGAAAAATATTCCTAAATGTAACAAGTTCTTGAACTCCAGAAACAGAAGTGCCAACAATGCATTTTCTACGGGAGAGTGATTTTGAAAACAGTGAATTTTAACTGTTTATGCACGTATCTTGACTTCCATACATGCCAGACTTTAAGCAACGTGAACAGACTGACTGAAATCAAAGAGATTAATCACAGTGTACGCAAGTCTGACAAAATTATGGACTAAAATATTAAATATCAATGCAAATAGCAGATATTCTATCGAAAGCACATCTCTTTTATCTCGTTTTAGAAAACATGTTACATGAAACTATCAGGGCCCCAAAGATAGTACCTAAATGGAAATGAGAAGAAAATTAAATATATATTTCAAAACTGCAAGTTTGATTATTTTTAATTTAAAAAGTTGTAATTTTCTGAGAGAATATTGCTATAAAACGGAAAGTTGTTCCACGGTATTTGCACAGCTGATGCTGTTTAATTGTGAACGCATGTTCTTGAGGGAGGCTGCAAAGGCAGAATGGCTAGTTTCAATTAAGTGATCATACCTGTTACTGTTTTTGTTTTGACAGGACTGCTGGCATACTCAGAGGCTTGATTTGATTGTTGCCTTACCAAAGGTGCACTTCCAACTGATGCTTCATCCTCTTTTTTTCGAGTTACTGACACACCAAACGGAACAGTTCCTACAGGCTGCTAGAAAAAGAAGTGCCTTATGAACCACTCAAAGCAAAACACATTAAGGTTGAATTATGACATTCTCATTATTCATGAGAAGCATGTTTTAAACAACGTATTTTGAAAGGTATAGAAGAAGCAATTGATAGGAGCACACATATTTTGAAAACAAATTATGAAATGCTACATTCAGACTTGCACTTGTAATTCTTCATTTTAGTCTTGTTAGTCTGAAGAAAAGCTCTACAATAACAAAAAAAGTGAAATATAATTTATTAACTCAGACTACCATGCTTGTTAACCAATTAAAACGCACATGAATAAACCGGGATGATCACTAAAGCAAAATAACTATCTAAATGTTTAATGGAAACTGGAAAATTTTAGCCAGATATGAGGATCCCAAAGTTTTGCAAAGAAATTTATCATCTTTCATTAAACTTCGAACGAAAAAGATGCATTGTGATTTACACATTATTTTATTTGTTCCTCACATTTTAAATATAAAATTTAATTCTGACCACTACTGACTTTGAACTGTTTTGTCTTTCAAGCATATCAATAAACGACAAACTGCTCAAAATATGACACTGTTAAACAAAACTGAAGGCATTAAAACTTAGTTTAAAGGACTGCATCCTTATTTTAAGATTAGAAAAGTGATGTGTATTAATCCACATGGGTTCTGGAACTGGAGGTCCACAAATCAATACAGTTTATAAGCTTTGTTGTTACTTTTTTTTATTAACGTGAGCTAGAAGAGAAAAAAAAACCATTAAAAAAATAAGACCCTCAATTTTGCTGTAGCATTAGCTGCTACATAAATTGTAGATATATACCAGTTGACAAAAGCAGTATGTTTCTATCATTGATTTTGCAGAGGGTTATCATTTAAAGATGACAAAAGTTTTTTCTAAAGAGCAGACATTAAGATTACATGCATTTTAATTTTTGTGTAATTTAATTTTGTTGGTATTGGAGCGAAAATGTAATCCATATAGCTGGGTAATGAGAAACCTCACACGTTGCATTAGGAATCTCTGTGGGAAACAAATTCGTGTGAGGCGGGCAATGTGCTTGTAAATTTTCTCCAATAGAAAACAGATCACTGAATCAAGCAGTGTGCAACACGTGCACACATACAAAACCCCAAAACAAACAGAAAAATCGTTTAATTGAAGGAGAATGACTTCCAAACGCCTTCACCATTTTCCACTATAAAAGTAAATTGAAATAAGAAAGACAATCAACTATTTAATCCTACTCTACTGAAAACAATCAACTTATATATACAGTGGTATGCAAAGTTAATAGGAAAATACTAATGTCAATGACAAACAGAACTCTCATCTCTCCTCCTCCCTCAGAATGTATAGTCATCCGCTTTGTCTCCAAAAGCACTAAAAAGTCATTCTGGAATACAGTAACATGCCACTTTGGTGTCCTCTAGCCGTAACAACAACAAAAAAATCCAGCTGCTTTGAAAAGACAAGTTTTACACCACAGAAATACTTCCCACATGCATACAGAGAGAGAGTCTGAAGTTTTGTAAACTTCCGTCAGACACTTTACATCACTTATTTTCAAAATTTAGCAGTTTATCTGATACAACCTTTCATAAGGCAAAGCCATCTGCAGCTTTCCCATAACAGCAACTGTTGAGCCACGATTTGGCAATTCTGGACATAACATTGCAAGAACATTGACTTGCCAAAGTGAAGCAACAGTTTCTGAAGAATGAACAGACAATACAAGACCGTACAAAAGACAGTAGGATGGAAATACTGTCTGAAGAAGCGGCATCTATTTCTGAACCACCGAAGAAATGGATCAGCAAAATATAGTAAGTTACACCACTAGTCATATAGTGAAAAACATCAAGGCTATCACAGCCAGAAAAAGCTGGAAAAAATTATGACCAAATATTGAGTGCTTGAGTGCTGATCTGGACAATGAAACAGCTGTTTCATCTTTGCTCACTGAAATCAAGCCTGATGTTGCTGTTGATGACGCCCAGTACAATCTTGTCAGGTTTTTGGCAAAAGATTTCTGGTTAAAAGAATCCAGAAGATGAAAGATCAACGTTGAACTAGATGGAAAAGGATCATCAAGATTTGGGTTTTAGCCACAAACTGATGAGGAAATTGTGGCTTGGGAAATAGCAGATGACAAGAGCCCCACAGCTGTACGAGAAGATGAATCTGATGGGAAAGGAGACATTGCAGACAAGTGTTATCATAAGCATTTCATCACAAGAATCCAAAAAGCTAGCTGTAAAATAATATGTAGTAAAGTTTAACACACCTGCTTGGGATGTAAGCTTTATGGTTACTAACTGGTAGTGTTCTAAAGAAGATAAATAACGAACATTTAATAAAGTTATGGAACCACAGCAACATTTCTATGAGGTTGTTTTGTTGACACAAAGTCAAAAATCAGATTCTGTTCTAGAATACTGACCACAGTTTTATCAGTGCAATAATGTTTTGTGACTATTAGATTAATTGTACTAGATTAATAATAATTCATGGTACTCAAAATAAGAACATTAACTACTTTTCCAGTATAATATTACAATTAACTTTTTAAGTGGTGGCTAAAAAACTACAGGAAAGCTATCCTTTTGCAAATTTAAATTTTACTGACACAAATAATCTAACACATTATACACCATGTTAAGTACATTTACACAAAACACACATACATTCATGCTATTTATTGCATGTAAATGGATCAACAGATACAGATTATACTTGTTATTTTACTTCATACTGTGTGATCAATATGACTTTGGAAATTATAAAGATCTAAAATCAGAAAAAGGCGCAGAATAATAATAGCTAAAAACCAACGTGCCAAAAATACCAAGCCCCAAGTATTTCCTGATTTATGTGGAGATATGTCAACTAAGTGAAGCTAACATATCCTGTAAAGAGGGCTAGTGGAAATTTGCCCCAGGTAGAATAAATTACTATTTTATTTTACTTGGGAATTTTTTGTAATTAAATATTTTATTCCTGAATTATAACTTCCCACAAGTGTGAGGCTGAAGAGGATGCAGGCAGATCTGGGAACATGAGAAATGCTTTTTGAATAAAACTTGACCAACTGAGCAGTCGAGTAACTTTCATTTGAGGGGCACCTATAGAGACACCTCCCTGATAACAAACCAAAAGCAAAAGAATATTCCAAGATAGGAACTTAAATATTATCACTAAAGGAAAAAATGAAGCACTGGCTTGTGAGATGTTGAACTCAGAAGCCTCAGCCCAGCCATGGGTTGCCATCTTCGAAACAATACCAAATCCAGCTATCCCATACAGTGGATGCCGTGTGCACACAGACCGATGTGTACATGTGCAGTAGCTTGCAACCAGCAAAAAAAAATTAATGAAGTCTTTGGAACAGTGACAGATGGCAGTTCTACTCAAGACATGGTGTTTTGTGAACATCTAAAATCACTGTCATGCAATCATGATGTCCCTCAGAGACGAATACTTACCTATGCTGTAATGTATGTACTGTATGTCAGTACAAAAAAATTTACCATTGAATAACTTTCTCCAGAATGCTTTTCACCTATTCTTCAGGCTT
This sequence comes from Phaethon aethereus, assembly GCF_964289735.1. Lineage (NCBI taxonomy): Eukaryota > Metazoa > Chordata > Aves > Phaethontiformes > Phaethontidae > Phaethon > Phaethon aethereus. Next base: position 24,986,608 of record NC_138582.1, read on the forward strand.
TGAACTAAAGGAGAGTAATTTATTCTTGCCATATTAAGTACTAAACAGTTGAGAATCAATCCATTAACCATTAGAACTATCGTGTAATAGGTTAATACCAAGATGGCATGACAAATTCACTCTTTTTTAACATATACCTTGAGTAGCAAGTTCTGGTTGTTGTGGTTTTTCTTTTAAACTAACAATTTGTTGTAAGTATCTTAACAGGCATGAAGTTCAGAAGGTGCCAAATTAAAAAATTAAAAAAAAAGATGCTCCTGGCTTACAAGCTTTTTTTAAAAAACTGAGGATTTTTAAAGTAAGTTTTGAACTTTAAGCTACAATACTATGATTTATAAAGTTTATTCCTTCCTCTGCACCAAGACTCAAGTTATTTCAGCTCAGTATCATTGAAAAATAAACTAATGTAACTTAACAAAATAAATTCCAACAATTGCTGCCACTTCAATATATATTGTGTGTTCTGGGTCTTCGGTGTTCTGGGTTTTTTGGTTTTTTAACCCATTAGCTGACAAAGGTTTCTGGTGTTAATTACTGCACACTGTACATGTAGTACAGTGCTCCAAAGAGGAAAGGTGCTCTACCAATAGTCTCTTTTTCTAGAAAAAGCAGAAGTAATACTTGCTACACTGATTATCTGGAAAGATCATCAGCTGATGAGGAGGTGAAAATACTCTCATGGTAACAAATATCTTTTCCTTACCTCTTCCTGTCCCTGTTAACAATTCGTGGGTGTGTTGTTTTTTTTCTTTACACTAAACAACTGTATTTTCTTCTGTTTGTGCATTATTCAGAGCTGTTAGATATGAAATAAACATAAAACATTTTTGAAAAACGTGTATAGATTGTATAAGTATTACACAATCTTAATGAACTTCTTGTGTTCACTTGAGTTTAGAAAAGGGAAGGAGCAGCATGGCAAAAGAGCCAGCTGAACTATTTCATTACCTATGGGAATGTACACTGGTACCAAGTCAGGGAACTCACGAACTTCTCCTATTGGAAAAGGCCGAGGTACTGAACGCTGCCTTCACCTCAGTCTTTACCAGAAAGACTAGCCTTGAATCCCAGCTCCCAGAGACCAGGGGAAAGGATGGAGCAAGGAAGACGTATCCCCAGTGGAAGAGTATCAGGTCAGGGAATACTTAAGCAACTAGACATATGTAAGTCCATTGGCCCTCATGGGATGCACCGACAAGTGCTGGCAGATGTCATCACAAGGTCACTTTCAATGTTATTTGAACAATCATGGCAATTGGGAAAGATGCCTGAGGACTGGAAGAAAGCAAATGTCACTTCTATCTTCAAGAAAAGCAGGAAGGAAGACCCAGGGAACTACATGCCAGTCAGTATCACCTCAATCCTTGGGAGGGTGATGGAACAACTAATCCTGAAAACCACTTCCAGGTGTATCAAGGACAAGAAGGTGACTGGAAGTAGTTAGCACAGTTTCACCAAATGGAAGTCATTCTTGACCAATTTGATAACATTTTATCATGAAATGACTGGCTTAGTAGATGAGAGGAGAGCAGTGGACATTGTCTACCTTTACTTCAGTAAGGCCCTTGGCACTATCTCCCACAAGATCTTTATGGAGAAGCTTGTGAAGTATGGTCTGGATGAGCAGACAGTGAAGTGGACTGAAAACTGGCTGAATGGCTGGGCCCAGAGGGTGGTGATCAGCGGCACGAAGTCTAGTTGGACTCCAGTAAATAGCGATGTACCCCAGGGGTCAATAATGAGTCCTATCCTGTTTAATATCTTCATTAATGGGAAGAGTGGCTGATATGCCAAAGGGTCGTGCTGCCATCCAGAGAGACCATGACAGGCTGGAGAAATGGGCTGACAGGAACCTCATGAAGTTCAACAATAAGAAGTCCTGCCCCTGGGGAAGAATAACCTCATGCACCAGGTGTATGCTGGGGGCTGCCCAGCTAGAAAGTAGCTTTGCAGAAAAGGTCATGGTGGACACCAGGTTGAACAAGAGCCAGCAAAGTGCCTTTCCTGCAAAGAAGATGAATGGTATCCAGGACTGCACTGGACAAAGCATTGCCAACAAGTCAAGGGAGGTGGATCCTTCCCCTCTGCTCAGTGCTGGGCCTAGGTTTGGACTCCCCAGTACAAGAGAGATATGGACATACTGGAGAGAGTCCAGTAAAGGGCCACGAAGATAATCAAGGGACTAGAGCATCTTTCATATGAGGAAAGGCTGAGAGAGCTGGGATTGTTCAGCCTGCAGAAGAGAGTGCTCACAGGGGACCTCATCAATGTATAAAAATAACTGAAGGGAGGGTGCAAAGAAGATGGAGTGAAACTCTTCCCAGTGGTGCCCAGTGACAGGACCAGAGGCAATGGGCACAGCCTGAAACACAGGAGTACTGTGTTTACAGAGCACTGTAACAGGCTCTTTAATGAGCAAGACATTGTACAACTTACTGTAATAACTAACAGAATTTTGCAGACTTCACACCTAAGAAAACTAAGGAGTTTACCTTGAGTTCAGTTCAAAGAGAGATACTAATTCTATTCTTGGCTAATGTAAACATAAGCAGCATTGGCTTTGCCATATCACCTTTTAAAGAAAACATGCTGCACACTATACCATACAGTATACAAACAGACAGCAGAACTTCTTACTAAACTGCTTTCAATAGTTTCCTCTATTATTACTGGGAAAATCTACAGATTATAGACTTGCAACAAACATATTAAAATAAGAACATCAAAAAGCATGCAACAAAAGCTCTGTGCTACTTTGCGTTTTGTATATATAGACTTATGGTTTGGCACAAATGAAACGACATTTTATAGGAAGCATTACTACTCATGATTAAAATTCAGTCATGCTCCTCAGAATGGCATTATACTGACCTATGGCCAGTATCACCAGTTAGATAAGACGCGATAATGGACAAGACTATCAATACAGAAGAGGCTTATTTTACATAGCCCTTTCACTTAGAACCATAGAATAGTTTGGGTTGGAAGGGACCTTTAAAGGTCATCCAGTCCTTGCTCAGAGCTCCAGCCAACCTGACCTTGAATGTTGCCAGGGATGGGGCATCTACCACCTCTCCGGGCAACCTGTACCACTGTTTCAGCACCCTCTTTGGGAAAAATGTCTTCCTTCTATCTAGTCTAAATCTGCCCTCTTTTAGTTTAAAGCCATCACCCCCTGTCCTATCACAACAGGCCCTGCTAAAAAGTTTGTCCCCATTTTTCAATAAGGTCTCCCTGGAGCCTTCTCTTCTCCAGGCTGAACAACCCCAAGTCTCTCAGTCTGTCTTCACAGGAGAGGTGTTCCATCCCTCTGATCATTTTCATGGTCCTCCTCTTGGACCCTCTCCAACAAGTTCATGCCTTTCCTGTGCTGAGGGCTCCAGGGCTGGATGCGGTACTCCACATGGGAGTACACTTCAGCAAAGAAACTTAAGAACCACACCACATATTTCTAGTAGCCATGAGTGAAACTCAAAAGCCATATGCAGATTTGTTCAAACACTGAGAGCGTGCCTCACAGGTTTTTAGGCTGCAATACTCTCTTTGTTTCTGTGCTTCAAAGGGGACAACGGAAAACTTACAGAAGCATGTTTAAATTCAGAACAGATAGTGAAAAACAAGTTATATTTACATCCATTTACACTACAGCACTGACCATATAGCCACAACAGCAACCATATAGATCGTTATTCAAATATGTGACAGCAGCCACTTTTTGGCATGCTCTCACTTTGTTACAAGAAGGTAATAGGCTACAATGCCATTTACTGAAAGCATGTGGCATCAAATATTCCACTGTATTTAAAAAATCATGCAGAAGCCTTAAAGACTAGTTCTATTTCCAAAGTTTCCTTTTTTTTTTTTCCAAGTTAGTTTAAAATAAACGTGAGGAAGAATGATGTATGTAACTTGGACACCGTACAGAAACATAAAAGGGTAGTACATTAAGTGAATTCCCAAATTCTAACATTTTCTTTAGATAAACACTAAGTCCAATCCCCTTCTCCTGCAAACAGTTGTCCTGTGTATTGTTCCTAAAGACATAAAATTCCATGTAGGAACAAGTTAAAAATTTCCTTCTAATGAAAATAGAAGCAGCAAAAAACTTTACTGTAGTCTTAATACCAAGATTTTTAAATCTTTTAGTTCTAGCCTACACATATGAGGAACCTGTTTATAGTCATTGATTATTGTGCCAAACGGAACTTTTCATTTAAATAGCTTCTCTCTCCTTTTGGTGTTTACCTTTAGTCAGACTTTTAAATCCTCATTTATCATTCATTACATTTTTCAGATACTACCTAAGAACATATCAGGACATGTGACATAGCGTACTAGATGCTACATAAACACCATTAAAGAGTTTATAACGTAATTGTACAAAATAGACATACTGGGTAAAGGAAGGGAGAAAGTGTAAAGAATTAACATCTATACAAAGCAAGTAACACAATGGCCTCAGCTGCTACTACAGTTTCTACAACATTCCACACTAGTTCCACGATGATTAGCTGCTGGGTAAGCAAGGTGCAGACAGAGGTACCTTTAGCAACAATAAATTAAATGGAGTAGTCCTCACTGGGCTGCGTGTACCCCCACACCCCAACGCAGCAGTCGTTCATTCTTCTGTTCCAGTTGAATAAAATGTCAGTAAGGCCAAAGAGAATTACATTTCTTGGTGGCTTCATCACATTAATCTTAAAGAAGACACTGTACAGCTTGATGGAAAAATCACTGAAAATTTATGTGTTTTGTAAAAATGCATTAACTTTTGTGCTTGCTTCTGTCCTATCACATTTCAGCTTATGAAGTTAAGTATGTTCTGGTATTTCTAATTCTTCATGCTTTCAGACAAAACCATGCCAACACAGTTACATTACACATAGTGAGTATTTCAGTAAAGAGATTTATATAAAGGATATGTAAAAAAATATGTATCTTATAAAAGATATTTATCTAAAATATGTATCATATATAATATATATATATTACCCAGAGTAATAGTTAAAAGGCAAACAAATATGAAGAAGTTCTGGCATGTAAAAGCATACCTACCTCTCTGGGGAGCCAGACAACCCCAGCCCTATCCTGTATGTAATCAGAAGTTTACATGGCTATTGTTGTGGTCCCAAATAAATTAAATTATTTGATTTATCTTATTGAACTCATAATATTATCACTTGGTAGAATGCGTACACAGAACCAAACATACTGAAAGATTTTCTGACTAGGTTTTCAGAAAAAATTCACAATTTTGACTTACTCAAAATGACAGAACAAAAAATTGTATTATGCAGACATTAAAATTGAAAATATCTTAACATTTAAGATGTCTGAATCATACAAGGAACTTCTGAAGTGATGTATTTTCTTTTCTTCTGCAATTATGTAAGACTGACAGAATAGAGGAAGAAAAAAGCTTTATCCATCAATAACATTTTGACCATATCACTTGCTTGAAAGTATCATGCCTTACAGTTGTTCCATCAAATGTTCAAAAGTTACAAAGGTTATAAAGAGCATTTTTGTTTTGTTATACAAACTAATTGTAAAATAATAATAATGTAATATATATTATAAATTATTATAATATATGTTGTAATAATATATTATAATATAAAAACATTATAATATAAATAATAATAAATAATCAAATATACAAAGTTATGGCCTTGTATATTACTTACTGGAAAAGGTTCAGCTTGTTATCACAACTTTGACTACAATCCTTACCTTAGGATAATTAAAGTATTACATAAAAAAAGAATCTTTGGTTAAGGATAATTTAATACAGGTGCAAATATCTCTTCAAATAAAGTTTGTTCATAACTACTACAGACACTGTAATTTTTATTGTTATGTGCAATCCATTACCACAGTTACATTAATGGTGAAACTAGTATGATGTCGACAGTTAGTTTTATAAATTCACGTTTAAAATAATTTCAAATGACCAAGCAACTCTAAATGCTAAGAACATCAGAAATGTGATACAGTAATTTTAATCAGAAATAGATAAAAGAAAAAATTTAGAAGGCTGTATAAGGTAATGATAGAAATTACAAAGTAACTACTTGATCAAAATTTGGTTAAAAATTTTGCCACTGGTGATCAAAACCACGGACAAATAAGTTACCAAATGTAGTCCCTGAGCCTTTCTAGTCACTCAGTATACAAGGGCAATCAAAAGAGAAAGCATTGAGTAACAGCTGATTATACAGATTAATATTTAGGAAAGACTTTTACATGAATATTTGAAACAACCAGGCTCAACTACATTTTGGAAGGGTACATAACAGTATTACAAAAGTAAATAAATGGTCTATTTTAAAAAAAGAAATATACCAGGAAATGTTGTGCTGTTCCAGTTACGATGCAGGACTGAAGAATAACTCAACACATTTAAGAACAGCGTTAAGTTATTAAAATAATAAAGCAGCAATTCACACATTGATTTTTTCAGATGGTGCTGGTACAGAATGAGCTTAATGGGAGCCAAATTAATGTTAGACAATTACTACCCAACAAGGTCATTTACACACAAGGAACAGAAATATTTACATATCATGTTAATCCTCCTACTTAGAAGACCCAGCATGAAACTTCCCTGATGTGCATAGTGTTCTATAGTTATGAGACAAACATTGAAAGATTCTTATATTGGCCACTTAATAATTGACCACTTATAACCAAGGACAGAACATCAGTCTACAGAGACCACTAGTTTGATCAAGTATGACAAATTTAAGCTTTAGAACAGTCTACTGGTCTGCCCATCAACAGTTAAAAATAAGTTTAAAATCAGGCAAAACCTGTGTTCTTTCCAGGTCAGGAGTATGGGGCATGAAAATTAAGGTCAAGAATGTGTTAAAGAAAACACTGTGCCACACAGATCCAACAGCCTTAACTTCTTGTATCTTTTCCAAACACTTTGTATGCAAATATGTGTTTTGACACTATATACAGAATCTGTTACAGCATTCACTTATGCCAAGTTATGTACTGTATGGTTCATCTATTAAAACGGGTTTTAATAAGAGTAGTGATTTTATACCAAGTTATGCAATTATTTGATAGACCACCCCAAATAGTTAAAACATGATTTACTATTCAGACTCAGGAGGCTTATGAGGTCTCAGTAGTTAAAACTAGTTGCCAAAAACTGATCCTAAACAGTGACCACCAAAAAAAACATTCTCCCAATTCTTTTAATTAAAGATTATAAACAAAACGTTGTAAAATGAAAAGGTTAATATGCAAAACTTAACATTTTAAATAATTCAATCTATGATCAACAGTACATGCAGAAAACTACAAAGAACACGGTTAATGAAAACAAGTATGTGGAACAAGAATCCACTACTGGCATATATGGAAGAGAAGGTTTCCCCTCTCTCTACTCCTTTCCCTCCAAGAATACGTACCTGCTGAATGTGTCTACTAGCTCGTTTCTGAGGTTGGTAGATAAGCCAAGTATACAGGACCGGATCAACATTAATTGCTAATCCTTGTACGCTGGACAAGAGTACCGCACCTACACATTGTAGAAAAGAAAATGAAATGGAAACTATCTGCTAAAGAATCTCCATACATGTATTCATTTTTCTTGTACACAAATCATCTTTGATGCAGACTTCTGTTTGGAAGGGAGTTACATATATATATTTAATTATTTAAAATTCCAATCAAGAGTAATAATTAAAACAAACTTACAATAACAATAACACTGCCAGTGTTATGGACACACATAAAAATGCAGAGAATTGCATTTTTATTTTGCTTATTACAATTTTTTGCCAAGAAAAATGCTTGTTTTCACAAAGTTGTGTGTGTAACTGAATACACACAAGACCTTTCCTCAGTTTCTTAGCCAACAGTAACATTATGCAAGAAATGACTCAATGAGACCCTTGACAGAAAGAGAAGAATATAATGCATGACTCCCCTCAACCTCAATAAAGAAAAACTTGGTCTAGGACAGCGGCTTCCTTTAATAAAGCCAGGTCTACTTTAGGTCCGTACTCTGCCCAAAGCTGCTTAGGACAAACATTTTTCATGTAAATGTGGTCATAAATATTCTTTAGTGGAATAGTTAGGTAAAATAAGGCTAAAGTTGGCAGTCTTGGCACTGTGAGCTCCTCGTTTTACAATGTATCTTATTTTCTTTAAATCTAACTTTTCAAGTCCTAGGATTACAAGACAGGGCTACTATTACCTTCATTTCTTAAGAGTAAACTTCTAGTTTTGTTATGCTTGTGAAGAAAAACAAACATGGGAATTAAGGCTCAAAATAGGAGAAAAACTATTCTCGGTATACAGAAATCTTAGCACATACTTCAAGCCAAGCACACTAAAACACAATTTATAAAACACTATTTCCGTTAAACCTGCATTAAAAATCTGATGATGTATTAGTGAGGCTTTTGTTTTAATAGTACAGATAAAGTCTCTGTTGCAGCAGAACTTATATACAGAGCTGTAAAATTCAGAAACAAATGGATTAATACAATACAAACGGTATCAGTTATATTGAAAAAGTGTGGCAAGTAGTAAATGGCAGTTATCTTTTCACATAAGTTTTGCAATTTTACAACAAATCAATGAAATAATGAAACAAATAACGAAATAAATTAAAACCAGAAATCCTGGTTACTAGAAGGTCCCAGCACCAAGTTCTAGCGAATTACAGTAATTCTATAATTTGAAGAATCATAGTTTCTAAAGCAATATATACTATATTTACTCTGTAGTATACAATATAATTATGCAACAATCTGAATTTAATAATAAACTGAAATAAAATCATAAAGCTTGTCACACGGTTCAATGAACTTTCCAAAAACCAGCAAAAACATATGCCTCAAAACACATAATACATCACCTAAAATTGTAAATGGGAGGAAAAAAAGAAGAGATAAGTTTATTGTATATACCAAAATTTTAAAACCAGCTAAATTCCAAATGGCAGAAGACTCACCAACCTGGGGTGACGCAAGCAAAACCTGATGAGTACAATGGGAAAACAGCAGTCAAGATATACATGAAGATAAATCATGCGCCTAGCACAGGCTTGGAGTTGGAACACACACTGTGAGGAACTCCTATACACAGACTAATCTATGTGATGTGATGGTTTTAAATGTCAGTAATAAACCTTAGAAATAAATCTGCAATTTAAGGCAAAGCCGACATCAAGCATAAAGTAAAGGGGTAACATGCAATTAAGAAGAGCAGGGAATATGCCTTGCAGGAGGATCTGGAGGAGACTGGAAAAAGGAAGCAGAAGGTAACAGAGGATTGATAAAGTATATGCTACAATCATTAGCTTTTATAAGAAACTTGGATGCCAAAATAAGAGAATCCTGCATCTTTAAGAGATACCGCCTGTTGTCAGCAATACTTAATGAAAGGTTTAATGTACATGTGATATGACAAGTGGGAGTCAGAGACCTCCCAAAGAGCGAAGAATCAAGTCAGCCTACAGGCAAAGTCAACAAAAAAGTCCCACATTTATAACAAATTCCTGAAAAGAAAAAAAAGTTACTGTAGCACATGATGCTAGTTACTCAATTTGGTTTCCTGTTTACTGCAAAAAATTAGCTAAAACTAAGAAGTTCAACACATGCTTTGAACTGAAACTATCTTCTCACTTCAATGAAATCACACTAGCACAATCTCATAAAACTCTGAAGTAAGGTAGAACAAAAAGAAAAAAAGGTTTCTTTTTCCAGTTGTCTTTTGTTGTCAATAGCTTGTGTCTGGGAGAAAAAAGGAAAAAACCAGTACAAGTAGTCAGATAAGCAATTACATTACTTGCCTTTCAATCTGTCAGGTAACTTTGGCCTCCTACCAAGCTACTTCTGTCACACTGAATTACTGAAATTTACTGCCTTATTTGCTACTTCGCCACTATATTCAAAGAGCAGTTTAATCACCTATGTAAACTTGTTTTCCGTCTAACAGCTTTCTTCAAAATAAATATCTACATAGTCAAAGAAAAGTTTCTCAGATTTGCCTCCTCTCTCCCCTCCCCCCCCCCCCCCCAAAAAAAAGAAATCTTAAACTTGTGTTTTCTTCTTTCGAGGAAGATCTCACTGACGTGAGGACGAAGCTGCAAGTGGGCAGCAGACTCCTTACACGTCTAAGAAAAAAAAATTTAATTGCTATTTTGTTGCTGTCAGAATGCAATACTCGAGTTTCCTGGATTTCATTAAGATTGTGGTGAACTTTCTTTTCTCCCCTCCCCTTTTCTCCTTTTAATTAAATTTACATCTCAGAAAAAACAGACCTTAGTCCCATACCATACTGGGTTTCCTTTCCAGATCCCCGTTCTTGCCAGAGTTACCCGTTACATCTATTTAGTAAATGATTTGAAAAGTCAGAATCAAACCCAACACCACGTAATCTTTGAAAGTTTCAGAACTTCCTCAAAGTCATGGTGTCATTTGCCAGGTGCAGTTTGTGCAGATCATTTCTTTCCCGACTTTGTCTCCCTCCTGAAGGACCAAAGCAAGGGGAGGCTGCGGGCGGGCGGCGGAGGAAGACGAACGGGAGGCAGGAGAGCACAACCGCGCTTGGCTCTCTCACCCTGCAGACGAGCTTCTTGACAAGCTTCCTTGGACAATGACAACTGCAGCAACAGCACTCGTCTTCCCAAGGGACCGGGGTTCCACAGAGGATAACCTGGGGCCTTCTGCGCTTGGCGTGGCCACCTCCTCCCACCTTCAGTGCTGAGCAAAGGCTGCTGAAGGAGCAGGGAGGAGAGGGGTCGCCAGCCTGGGGCTCCAGCCCCAACCCCCCCTTCAGAAGGGAGATTCAGGCATGTAATAAATGGGACAAAAAGGGAATATGGTACTCCTGTTGAGGTGGAAGAGGATGCCTGGGGGATGCAGCTGCAGAAAAAAGAGGCCAGAGGGAAAAGCACGATAGGTGAAACGGGGCAGAGTCACGCAGCAGAGTGGTTGTGCTGAGGGACGCTCAGCGGTGATGAAAGCATGGGAAAGGGCTTCAAATATCACAGAGACCGAAGAAAAGGATGAAGGCAGTAGGATGGTGAAAAAAGAATGCAGAGGGGAATGAGCACTTTGGGAAGAAGAGAGGTGGCAATAGTTGGTGAAAATGGCTGTCGTTTTGGAAATGCAAGAACCTTGTGAAAGAGTAAACTGCATTACTGAGTCACTCCCAACATTTTGGTGAAAAAAGTTTACTAGGAAGAGTAGACAATAATGGTTCAGTCAGAAATTTACTTATTGAAACTCAACATTTAACACAACATACTATGATGCACCAGACACTGAGAAGCAGCCTTGTTATTTATGTGCAGAAAAATGTATTTTATCTCTGCAACAATAAAGGATCACCCTTGCAGAATTCTTTCTAAATTCTGCTCTGTGCATGCAGTATCCAAACACATCCATATTGCTATTTCCAGGAAAACCTTTCAGTAAGACATTCTAGATTTTCCTCTATAAAATGAACTGAAAAACCTTTACAGGGAACTGAAGTTTAAGTTATAGTTAATGTATACGGGGGGGGGGGGTCACAAATATGTACAAAGGGAATGTTCTACAATAAAAACTAATTCTGAAAACTTTTGTTTATTTTTGGTAACTAAGTAACTAAAGAAAACATTACACCATCTTGCTATATAAACTGCATCATGAATTATCTTAGCATTGAGCTCATGACTCCTAGATGTCTCAGGATACATGAATGATAAACAGGTGCTGATACAGGTTGAGTTAGCATCATTAATTTAGTATCCAATTATTTTAAAGGATAACAGAAAGAAGAAATAATCTTTTTACTTGTTGTCTTACTGTTTTGAAAGACATTTCCAGTAAGACATACTATAAAAATGCAGATCTGCATATTACACCCAATTGAAGAGTTCTTTTTTATAAGAGTATATAGGTAATTAGTTCTTTCTGCTAGTTGACTCAGAACAGATGCATTGTAAATCACTATATGTGGAAATATCTAACTCTGTTTAATTTTAGCCTGGGAGTCAACGAAGGGAAAAAGAGTGCTCTTTACTACTCTGCTTACTGCCAAAATGGCTTGCTTACCCACATTCCAAACAGGCTTTACCAATTAGCTATCCTATGGCACCACAGCCATTTTCAGTCACATCCCAAGCTGAAGAATGAGAGCTGAAGTAGGATTACAGATTGCAGTTACACAGCATAAAAATTAAATATGCAACCTTTATGTCCTTTTGGAATATCAACAACAAGCCAGTATGATTGTCTTGCAAAATAATCAGCTTATCTAAGAGACAGTGTCCTGCAATTCATCCTGAATTGCCAAGTCAGACAAGGGAAAGAATATTTCAAGCTACATCAAAGTTTATGTGATTGTGAAAAATTATTTTTACATTATACCAGCTACAATAAGTTAATAAATTTTGTGTAACTACTGAAATATGTCTGCATGTCTCCCTATTCAAGGTTGATTTGAACGATTAAAGATGGCCTTTTATGTAAACATCCCAATTTTATCTCAGAGAAAAATCTCCGAGTCTGCTATACTTTATCATTGTCTTACATTCACCAATTGCTTAAAATAACTCTAAGGTCAATTAGTTTCGTTGCTTGGACCAGTATTAGAATACTTCATTAAAACAGAGTAGTGGGGTAACATTTTCCCATGAACTAAGGCGCTTTGGTCTGCAATATCTAACACATATATGTAAGGCCATAGTATTTCTTATTTTATAACTCAATTTGTTCACATTTTTGTTGCAGAATAGAATATGGTCCAAAAGTACTACTAGACTCCTGAGATCAAATGAAAGGGATTTGCATACATATATGCATACAACATAAGTTGGAACCAGTACAACGTAAGTTGTATATTCTTTCATACAACAGTTATTTTCTCAAGCGTAACACACCACCATATTTTACCCCTATTCTTTCTTTTTTTGTCCAAAAAAAAAAAAAGCTTTTGATCTTTGGAAACATTCAGTAAGAATGTACTTCTACTGCTATCATGACCTTGTAACTCTCCTACTGAGGTTTATAGCAGAAATGCATTAAGTGCTGAAACAAAAGAGGTCAGCATTATTGTTTTTATTTCAAAAATAGAGAATGTGAGGCAGAGAACTGAAGTGATTAAACTGAAGTGATTAAATCACACAGCAGGACAGCAGGACCCAGGGATAAAATTCAGATGTTAAAGTTATGTGCCACAGCTAAATACCTACTGTAACTAGTAGCAAAAATAAATGTAGGAGTGTGAGTTGTGTTAATCGTAAATCCGAATCACAGGAGCAATCAATTTCGATTGAATGTTCTGATAAGCCATCATTAGGGTTAAAGAAAATAAACATCCTATCTCCAGCAATATACATATCCAAATACTCACAAATGCTGAATTGTGGAATTATAACATAGAATTATAGTCAAAGACATAACATAATGAGGCAAAACACAAAACTGCTGAATACATTGGTTAACACAAAGGGCTGTATGTCAGGCATCATTTTTCTAAAATACAAGGAGCCACATTTCTGCAAATCAATCTGAAACAATGTATATCACAGCTATGTGTTTTTGAAAAAAAAATATATCTTGAAAGGCTGCTTTGTTTTCCAAAATTCATTTGAGCAAAACTTTAATTTTTTTTAGAGAATATGGTGGTGTTGGTTCAGGGGAATAGTTTAATAGGCAATAAAGAAAAATAGGAAATGTGTAGGCAGTTGCAGAATACAGAAATGTCAGTTTTATTTGGATGATTACTGAATCGTCTCTATGAAAACGTAACAGCAATGTGCCTACGCTGAGCTGCATAGCATCTCTTCCTTAATTTCCAGGTTTTTAATGCAAGAACGTCTCATTCAAGTATTATTTCATCATGTTCGCTTTGAGGTCCTGTTTCTATATTTAACCATCACGCTTACTGTTCTGTAAATATAAGGAGAATGAGGAGCTCCAAATTCAACTGACAGAAAGGACTGTACAGCTAGAAAGCAGGGATTTAGTATGATGCCTTCAAAATCATGTTGTCAGTGAGTGAACGATATGAACACTTTAGAAAACACAGGAGTATTTAGAACACTTGGTTTGTTTTATGAATCCAAAAAAATGGGGAGAAATACAATGTTCAAGTTCCCAGAGAGAACTCCAAGCAGAGGCTGTTACTGGACACAGCACTGTGCAAGTGCATATTCAGAAATCCAGTAGAGCTTACAACTAAACACTTCAGTCTACAAAGGTATCTACCAAAGTCTGCTCCCTTTGTCTCCCCTCCATGCCCCGCCAAGTCTCACTAGAAAGCTATCTAACATTTGGTGTTATAAACCTGATCAATGTGACTCTAAGCCCTTAAACTGTGTTTATTATGAAACTTCATGGATAAAATCTGCTCTGCTAGCATTGCTGTACCTTCACATGCAGAAGAGTTAGCTCTCAGGCTAACAGCAGTTCTACCTCTGTGTCTGATATCACCACAATTACATGTATGACAAAGATTACTTAGACCTCTAACTAATGCCATAAACTACATTAACTTGATCATACCTGACCAGGCTTTCAAAAGGTTTGAGAATTTTAGCTTGTTTAGCTCTGTGACAAAAGAACTCAAATAAGTGCTGTAATGTCAAGGTTGTTGCTCTTCATTTTCCATATGGAACCACTACAACTCACAGTTACTCACTCTTATGGATCAAGAGGACAGTGTACATTCCATTAAAGTGGAAAGTTGTTTGGTGCTCTGAAGAAACTGTGTGAAACAGGAACAAAACTTTTGTTTGCTCTACTTCTCTGAGACCTCCTCAATCCTATTTTAAAGGCTGTGATGGGTATTTTTCAGATTACAAGCACTTTTAGTCTCACTTGTAAAATGCAGTAATTCCATGGAATGGATTTCTCATGAACTATTGAAAACAGACATCTTCTCAAGCAGACTAGAAATAAAACGTTTATATGGATATTTTTTGTTAAACAAGAATTTTGCTAATTGCTATATTTAATTAGACTTTAATTAGACAGCAAATCCCTTCTTTCATTTGATCTCAGGAATCTAGTAGTACTTTTGGATCATGTCCTGTTCTGCAACAAAAATGTGAACAAATTGAATTATAAAATAAGAAATACTATGGCTCAAACCTAGTGTTCTCCTAAGGAATCTACAAGCATAACAACAAAGCAGATTTAGTTACATAGTCTACGGGAATTCCCTATACAAATTCCACAAGGTGTTTAATCAAAGGCTTTTAAAGAAACTATGCTACCTATAAGGGAAAAGAGAGGAAGTTAAATAGATAAATAATTTCAGAATCGGTAAATTATTTGGGAGAAAAGAAGCAGTGATTGGAAAACATGGGAATTTTCACTGTGGAAGAAGGCAGAGCCCTGCAGGGACCTGCGCTGCCCAAGACATGCCAGGAGATTAATGTGGTGACCAATTCTGCTGAGCTATCCAGACTAACCGTGAACAGGGCTGACGAAAGAACTCCCAAAGTATCCCATTTGATTCAATAGAGATAAACATACTTTTCCTACTGGTATCGCTGCCTATCTTAACTTTACCTGTAAAATGATGACTGAGCTGACTGCTTTGACTCAGAAAACAAGATTCTAGAAAAGTGTTAACTCAATGTTCAGTAGGAAGGAAGGAACAGGCAATAAACCAAAAAATATCATCTAAAGCACTGCATAAATCCATTGTGTACACAGATATTGAGAACACGGCATGCAGCTCTGGTCAGTCAAAAGGGTCAGTTTTAAGCATTCAAACCTGCAAACTTCCGTTTCACAATACCATTCATTCAGTATTTATGCTCCCTGATCACTCTATGGTCCATGCCAAAAGCATTATATGTTTTCCAAATCCCAGAGCAGAGAGGACAGAAATAAAAATGTATAAACACGTGTATCTTGAATTTCGCTTACTGCTTAAGTAATTTTCTTTCTTCATTTTTAAATGATTGCCTATGTACTATATCTAGTCAACTCCAAAGCAAATGGGTTTTGAACAAGTCCAGGTCCAAACCACCTGGATGTGGACCTCAGAACCCTAGACAACCTGCAACGGCAGAACCTCTTTTCCAAATGCAATATTATTGGTAGATTTTTATGATTGCATTACTCTTAGTAAGTATGTATACAAATGTGTAAATACCAGCAGTAGCTGCGCTTTACATACTGTTTACACAGACATTAATTGATGAAGATACCAGAGTCTCCAGATATGCAACAAATGAGTTCTAATCTAAGACAACAATACTTAAAATACTTAAACTGCAGCACAGTTTGATTAAAAAACCCTCCGAATTCCACACAGAAACTTCTGCCCAGAGAGCTTCAGCTGAAGGCCAAAGGGCCATGGAATGGCAAGCCACTGAGAAAGCACATGTCAATGGACAAAGACCTCTTGCAAGGGAGTGAGGGAAATAAAGTTCTGACAGGGTGATTGCTGAGTAAAATCAGCCACGACCCAAATGTTTTACCCTTAACTAAGCTATCAGAATGCCTAATAAGCTCTCTCAACTTTTGTGCTATGAAAAGAAGCAAAAAGCAGAAAGCTTTACTATATTCAGTTTACAAACCATGATTCCTATGATGTGTAGGCAGTTAACCATGCATCTCAACACACATAAGCACACTGGTATCAGGATTGCATCCTCCCTTTCCCTATGGCCGGACTGACAGGGCTACCACACCTTTTCTTCTATTGTGAGACAACGTTATAGGAAGATTGTGAACTAATGATATACTTAAAACGTGCAATGCCTCAATATATCTCCTTCTAAGTGATTTTCAATACAATCTCCTGTTTGTTACTTTTATAATATGCGTTTTAAACTAAAACCAGCAAATGCTCTTAAAGCTGCCAAGAAGTTTCTTAATACAGTTCAGCTTCTGTATTTATAAACACCTCACTATCGTCTGCCAAAACGTTATTTTGCAATTTCTTACAGCAGTATTCCTCTAGGATTGCAACAGGATTCTTCCCCTATGGCAACAGGGCACCAAGGGAGCTATTTTCATTCCTTCTTCAGCAGTTGAACATTTGTAGTGTTGTGACTATGGATACCGACTGGTCTTGCACTTTAAGTTATAAAACTGAAATCTTTGCAGCAGTAGATGCCTCATGTGCCTTCTCTTAAAAGTAATTTGAATAATATACAGCTGTGGTTTCCGTTTCCTTTTTTTGGTAAACATTACAGCTTCTCAGAGGCTACAGGAAACACAGAGAAGATTTCACATAATTTCTTAGGTGCTCAATTAAAAGAATACACCCACAGACACAGAGGTTGAGGAATAAGAAAATAATTTAGGAAGGCAAGCAAACTTCACAATAGAGATCCCACATAAAGTTATGCTTTTCTATTGCAGACATGTAAGTAGAGGAAGAACAGAAAACTATGTATCTTCTAAAAAGAAAATCCTGATTAATTCACATATTCCTTTAAATTGCTTAAGACGACATCATGCTCTACATCAGTGATTCAAGATTGCAATAAATAGCATATAAATGAGTTGCCAAACAATAAGCCAGAATAAAAATAGCCACAGTATGTTACACTGTCAAAGTTGTGACACTACAAGATAGGTGAAGTTACACAGGCAGTTCTACCATAAACTTTTCCTTTTTTTTTTTTTCCTTTTTCTTTTTTTTCAGATGTGTGCACTCCAACAGACAGAAACTCGACACATGGGGCTTAAGTTGAAAGCATATGTTTTCCTTAAAAGAACAAAACAAAACAAAACCAACAACTTTGAAAAATATGAAATTCCTAGTCCTTGATGACTTAGTGGGAAAGAAATACAAGTTTTAGATACTATCAATAGAAAATGGATAGGCTTTCTAATGGACAGTCAATCATGGTCCTTTTTGCAGCTGATGTCTGCACAGGCAATAACTTCAAAAGGAGCTTGTATTTGTGAATGACAGTACACACACATAAACCCATTTCATTGAAACTCTGCTCAATTTACACAAACAAGGAAAATTACATTTTAGAGGTAAACTTAATAACCACATATTAACTCCAAATTTGAAAGAAATTCCAGAAGTCCCTTAAAGATCATTTGATTTTGAGCTTTACAGTACCATTTTGATAGACTTACACCTGTCATCGAAAACCAGAAAGCCTTCCTCAACTTACAAAACCTGTGTGTAACAAAGCGGGGAGAACAGGTAAGCATCTCCACATATAGCGAAACGGTTGTACCAAGATACAAAAAGGCAGGGACTAACTGTCATCTCAGAGGTGGAAATAACCGTTCACACCTAGAGTAGGAGAGCCAGCTTCAGAAAGTCTTGGGAATGTGCTGTAGTTTCAAGAGATTCTAAGAAAAAAGATTTCAAGTTAACTACATTACATATTGGAGAACTTTTTCAAGATATACAGTGCACTACTAACTGAAAAATTCCAACACAGCATAAATACCAAGGAGAAATGCCCTGTTGCTGCATATTATGAAATTGCCTAGAATTCTGACTGAATTTACATGTCAGTATATTGAATGCATATACTGCAATCTGGATTTCTTCCCTGCAGTTTTGTCTGTTACTTCCCTAATTTTCATCTGGGACGCTAGTAAACTCAGCAGAATAAATAGCTTTCCTTCGTATAATCTTCTTGTAAACAAACACAAAACCTAGAAATAAACAATTACTCTATGAATCACAGATTCAGCCATCTCTATTATGAAATGTAAAATTGCACCTTTACTGACATTGATTTTATGCCCTTCTAGAATAGCTTCATATATACTGATTACAAAGAGGAATTGATATGACACGTCCTCTAATTACTTGGTAACTTCCTAAATTAGCATTTATGCTACTAGAAATGTACAGTAATTCAGACTGTTACAAATATAGATTAAAGAAGAATCTTCACTGGGCAAGGGAAAGCCCATCACAGTTCTTTTACAGAGATGAAGCGGTTTATGTTAAAAATGCCAGAAAAGAAAGGATCCAACACAAAGCACCAACACGAGTGACACTGGGATGAGACTGTTGATCATCCTGCCTTTATTACTGAGGGCAATTTTGAATATTTTTTAAGTATTTTTGAAAACTGAAATAAACTTCCAATTCATAAAGGTTCCCATGTAAATTTAACAGAAATTCTGAATTATTGAAAACACTTTTCTCAATAATATAATGAATGTTACCATGATCACCAATAAACAAATAATAAAAACATATCTTTACAGGCCATATAGAGGGCATAAAATCAAAGGATTAAGTTAAAGGTGATGTTTAAATCTTCGTGGCACAGCATAGTCTAAATTTCATAAAGTATTATTTAAAAAAAAAAAAAATCAGTGAAAGATAGCATTCAGAATATCTTTAAAGATATCCTGTTTGCCAGACTAGTTTATTAAAAAAGTTGTTTTATTCTTCTACCTGACACAAAGCTGCAAGCCTCCAATAGAGCAAGCAGAAGAAGTAACTGTTAGCCTTTTCACATCAGAGACTAATGCACAAAACCACAAAGCCAAAGTTTGAACAGTTCATTTTTACCTGCAGTGCACAAGGAGATGGTTATTTAACAGTAACTAGTTGTTTCAAAATTACTGCATTATTTAGTTGATGTAGAACTAAGTGATTCTTCTCAATACCAGCAAGTTTGTTAAACTTCAAACATACTATTAAGGTCAGCTCTTAAGACAAATTTTTCTAAAGATTCAGAAGAGCTGGACACGATGCATCTAAAAAAGTGAAACACCACATATAGTAAACTCATTTTCTTTTAGACTGAAATATGCATTTTTGAATGGTGTCAAGACTTAAGACCAGTATCTTCTCACTCATGGGGAACTAATCAAGAACTTATTAGGGACAGGCTTGCTAAATCTCATAATTAATATTTCTGATTCATAGTAAATCTGTATTATATTAACTACGCTTAATATATATTAAAGCATTAGCTACACTATTATGTAAACATACCTATTTTCAAATCAGTTCTTTAAGTTCTTCCATCACTGCTAAGCTTTTTAGAAAAGTTGAAACAAGGTAAAATTTGATTATATAAATTTTGATTAATAAATCCAAAATGTTGTTTAGTGTTTTAAATCACTTCCTAGCTAAACTGAGAGCAGAAATTTTACTTTCACTTTTGGGCTTGAGTGAATGGTTCTATTCATTAAAAATATCAAAAGTACCATCTAGTTGGATATTATGAAAAAAATAAGTGTATTTATTTATTATTATTATTTTTTAAAAGCACATAAACTTCTCCAATACGGGCACTGGAAAAATCACAGGTAAGGTAAATTACAAAGCTGCATCTCTTAACTAGTAGAAGTGCAGAAAGCTGCTGTCATACATTTAGGACACAGTGGGAGCTTTTAAATATGTTGCCTTGAAAAACTGGTTTTTAAGTGAAACCAGCTTTCACGTTTTTCCAGTGTCTTCTTGAGAGAAATGTTACAAATAAACAGAAACATGTAACCTTTAGTATTATTTTGGCAGTATGTTGAATACTGCAGCTTTATGATTTTACAAACCTCATTTAAGATTTTTAGCAAAAAAGAAGTGTTAAGCAAACTGTATAAAACATCTGCACAAGCATTATAAGAACATTGAGTTTATTTACATAGCAAATATTCCTGCAGATGGCTAACAATATATCACGATGTCTTCAGAATACTCATTTTCTGAGCAGATCTTTTGGGGATGTGCTCCAAAAGAGCAGTATGTGCTTTTGCATCATATGTTACAGATCAGCAAAAAACATACCTGCTAAAAACTACTTAGATGAAGTTTTCCTGCATTTGCTAGCGCACACGTCAGACTATTAAAACTCGAATAAAAAAATCCAATCAGGTAACAAACAAGAAAATAATCAAAGAGAGTTCTAAGCAATCAAATGTTAAAAGGAACATTTACTTACAACCCTGCTTAAGACACTCTATGCAATTTTAAATTTTCTGCCTGACACCACATGGTGTGGGCCCTATATGGTCCCTACCGTGTAACCATAGCACTAGCTAAACAAATTGTTTGCTACTCCAGATATCTCAGAGCTGTATTTCTGTGCCGGGGCTGGAGAGGTGCCAGTTCTAAATCCAAGAGGTGAACATAACAGCAAGCATACTATGTAATTTCTGTACCTGTATGAGGAAAAAAAAGTTAGAGGATTTAACCTCATCTTCATTTTCTTGATATTAAGGGAAATAATTCTGACCAGCTGCTTCTTCCCCAGCTCATTAACCTCACAGTCCTTTATTACGATTATAACACTGCATGTAGAAACCAGATTTCTGGAATAAAATGCAGATGTTTAGAAAGTCTTGTGCCTGTTTATAGCTTTATGTTTTGTGATCCTAAGTGAATGCTTGGCTTTTGGGTTAGGCTTTTCGGGGGGAGGCGGTGTTAACTGGTGAGAACATTTAAAAACTGTTTAAAAAGTGACTGATGTGTAAGCATTTCAAGCATGCAAATGTCATTCTAACAAAACTCCATCTTGGAACATGGACTGAGTAATTTTAAAAGTTTAAGTCACAGGTTTAAGAGAAAACCAGTTGATACATACAAAAGGAGCAGTACCATACAAGCTGTGTTTCAGTTGCTTCCCGCTCCTCACCACATCATTAATTTTACGTGGAATAAGCTTTATCTGCTTTGTTACTATTGCTGCATAGCTTGCTGCTTCTTTTATGTAAGTTTATACAAAGTCCAAAGGTTATTAAAATCACATAAATTTTCTGTAAATATTAATGTATGCTCAGCTATCTCCAGACTGACAAGCTAGATACTAAACAGTCTTCAACTGAAGAACACGACAAGATAGTTCAAAATAATTGTTTACTTAGCTGTTTTCAGTCCAAGGCAAAAGCAGTCCAAGGCAAAAGCAGACGAGTAGTTAATATGACTGCCTTGGAAGTTTTCAATTTCATCTTCTTATTTTACAAATATATCTAAAGAAAAGAATCTTTGTCTTTACTTAAAATCCACAGAATTTGCCAGAAAATAATTTCATGTCATCAATAGCTAGGAAGTTGGTTTTGCACAGTAATAACTTGAGTACCTCTTTAATTTAAGGAAAATAACTTCTATTCAGATCAATCTGGTTGTGTTTGTGGTGTGCCTCAGAGAAAGGAACAGGGAGGCTCACAACAGCAGCCTTCTATACTTACAGATGTATCAGAAGAACATTATTTAATAGAATCTGCTTTAAAGTCTTATACCCTCAGCCAGAAAGCTCCTGCATGGGCTGCTATAAAAATAGCAAGGTACGCCGAGTAGGCAAGCACCTTATTGTGCTGCTTATACTGCTCGCTGGTTATGAGAGCATGTTTACATTAGTGCCTGCATCTGTCAAATCTCAGAAGACCTGACAACACCCGACGCTATGTCATTACACGCAACTGTCCCTAGTACACTTACATATTCTTTGCAACTCAGATGATGCTATGCTGAATTCTACATTAATCCTTTTCACACGACCACACAACTTGGAACACCTTCCTGCACAGCAGCAAATTTTATCACAAGCTAAGTTACTATCTTCTGTTTTAACGATTTGCAGTGTGGTTACAAGTTTACAAGAAATAGTATTTAACAGGCTAAAGGATCTGTATATTTATTAAACATTAATATAGGATTGTCTAGTTCTTCTTGTTTGTCAATACGTTCAGCTACACAAGACCAGGATGATAATCTATTTCAATGGATGTTTTTGATTAAAGCAGGCTAAAACTGAATTTTATTGAAATTCCCAGACACGAAGAAAAAGATGTTCCATATTTGAAATAATTCCAATAATGATTAAAAAGAAATACTACAATACTTGTAATCCAATCACAGCAGCACAGTAAGAGTGAACGAAAACAGAAAAGTAGTATTTAAATGTAAATGAAGCTCAGTTATGAGAAATACAATAATCAAATGTATCCAATGTCAAAAGACGCTGGAGTTCAAAATTTAAGGTAAACATGGATAGCAAAATTAACCTTACTTAAACTTTGACTTTTACATATCTGTCCTAGATCATGTAATTCTTTAAATATACTTCATGATAATGTATACAAGTTCCAAGTCTCCTGCCCCAGAAATATGGTATAAAGGTAATGCACTAATTAAAAACAATCTGTCTTAAATATCTATTTTGTATCAGAACACAACTCAATGAATACTAATTGTGCTTAAAAATTAAGGCAAAAAAGGATTCTTGGGTATGAAAGATGAGCAGTTTAACATCAAAGAACCTACTGTACACTTATTTATTAGACATGACTTTTTCACTTAAGCGGAATAAACAAATTAATGAATAGATCATCTGTGGATCTAATCTGAATTTTTGTAATTGTGCCCACATCTTATACTCTCCAGCTGTAATGGCTAGTGAACCAGCTACAGACACTGAAAAAAGATAGGATTTCATAGATGAGGTTTTGAACTTCACTTATTTGATATCCAGCACATTTTGTACTCTGAAACATTATTATTATTACTACTACTGAACCACTATGGGGGTAATCCAAACAGTACTTATAATTAAATAACCATTTACTGATAAAAATTCAGAAATTAATTCAGTTTTGTATTATTCTACAGAAAAAAAGGTTAACAGTTTCTTCCCAATATCAGAAAACCATTTAGCATTAATTCCTCTAATATATTCCACAGAGAGATTCAATTTAAGGTACCACTGTTACTGTAATACCTAGAAATGTTGAAATGTAGCTTTATTTTGACAACTGAAGAGATAACACTCTATTTTAACGACTCCTTAAAAATTGTATACCATATTTTATATATATAAAATACCATATTTTTTTATATATATATACACATACACCCCCCACTCTCACAGGATATGCAGACTGACTCCTCTGGCCCTAGCAAAGACTCATGTCATAAAAGACCACCACATTCAGGAAAGAGATGAGAATCCTCCATGGAAGCCACTGGAAGAAATACACCCAGCTCCCAGCACCTTCCAGCAGAGCCAGCCCATCCTCCCAGACGGTCTGGCTAAGTCCCCAACTCACCAGCCCCCAGCCCCGTCGTACTAATTCTGCACATTCTTTCACTCTCAAGTACTGACAGCAATCTCGTGCTAACAAATACATAATACATACACCTGCTTGTAAAAAACCTGTGGCAGATAACGCGTTACCTCCAGGTAGCTGGTTGAAGTGAAGCTACAAAAAGTACCTTTCACAGTATATGCAAGAATTCTGTCACGTTAGATGTCTCACTGGGAAAACAAAAAAGTCATTTGTTCTAGTCACAGACTTCATGGTACTCAAGCTTCAGCACAGCATAAGTCAAACAATAAAGCTCAAATGTAATGTAAATCATTATTGCATGGAAGTTTACTTTCCTGTCACCACTGCCACACTTGGAAGCAACCTACAGTTCTGAATATCTTTTAAGTGTTTTCCATTAGTGCAAAATGTTTGTCAATGTAACTTTCCAAGCTGAAGACTCAAACAGATAGTCTTTTGTGAAGAAACTTTTCCTCATCATTCTTTCATCACAAAGTGAGCATATAGTGTAAAATAATAAGAATAAAATTATTGCAAAAAGGTACAATCTCCCCTTACTGAGATATTATTTATTCACAAGCAATGCAATTTTCATAGTGTCCAACAGAAGCACTGAGTTGCCACACAGAAGTGCAGGTTTTTATTGATTATCAGGAAACTCTGGATCCTAGATGTCAGCCCATGGATCATCTCTTAGGTGCCTGAAGTAGGAACACAAGTCAGGCTTCCATGGTTAGAGGAAAGGGAGGCGGGGGGACGGGGGGAACCCACACCAACACCCAAGAAATGTTTCTTCTATCATTTTCTTTCCAGATGGCTTATTGGATGAAGAAGGAAAAAAAGGTATTATGAGAGAATAAGTTATGAAAAAAAAAAAAACCTCCAGCTTCCTCTGTAGTCATCCACTATCTCCCAGGCATAGACTAACAGTATGGCCCCCTAAAGAGACCCAGCAGTGCCCTCTGGTGATCCAGGTCAAATTTAGCTGCGTTACATGGGCAGAAAAATGGATCAGTGCCCCTACAGTAGCTCCAGATACAGAGGCAGGTTTCCGTCACCTCTGTTGAGGAATTACAAAGGAGCACATCCAATTTGCATATATTTGTATTGTTGGGGGAAATTTCTGCTACAAAATTTACTTGGTTGGAATGAATAAAAATTATACTTGCATTTGAGGACAAAAGGCTCCAATATGCATTGTGTCCAATATGCTTGTTGCAAGTTGTCAGTCCTTTGCTATCACTGAAGATGACAGTGGTACATAGAGCAGTTTTAGAGGATGGGACAACAAAGGAGGTGTTTGTTTTCTTGTTTGCTTGGGTAATTTTTTTTTTC
The DNA here is from genome assembly GCF_964289735.1 of Phaethon aethereus. NCBI lineage: Eukaryota > Metazoa > Chordata > Aves > Phaethontiformes > Phaethontidae > Phaethon > Phaethon aethereus. The sequence goes on from NC_138582.1 coordinate 25,011,906, forward strand.
AAGTTATCTAAGAGATTCCCACAAGAACATTGCAGGTTCCCACAAAAACATGGTAGGCTAATATGACTTAAGTCAACTAAGGGCAGCAGACTGGCATTATGTTTTGGTTCTTTGAAACGTTTGGGAGAAATAAGTGAAAATGGTAGCATGGGAAATTCTGGCAACGTTGCTGGTCTCAGCGGAAACCCAGTATTCAAAAGCCACCCGAAGTATTTAACTGTATGGCAAGATCTACCAGGTTGGGTGCCCACAAGAAAAGCTTAAAAATAAATTTTTATGGCATAAGTAATTTAGGTACTTAATATATTGATATCATTACTCACATTTTATATATTATCTCCAACTACAGTTACTCTTGGTAAGTTCTAATCTTTCTTCCATCCATTCTGTTATCTGAAAGCTTCCTTCCATCTGCCTCATCTTCCTTTGCAATTCTAATGTTATATTATTCCCAACACACTAGATATCTTTATTCTCATCAGCATCTTTCCTCATTTCTTCAAATGTAGCCCCTCAAGTACATTTTATGTTTTCACTTCCAACTCATCAGCGTACCCCATATTCTTACGGACATGTCCTACGCCCACCTTTTTGGTTTTGTTTCTTAACTATGTTGAGTTTTCTGAACTTGTAATATGTTTTATTTTTTGAATATACCATATTCTACATATTTTGGATTCTCACTTCACAGAGATTCAGCTGAAGAGTGTTGCAGAAGAATCTGTTAACTTGCATCATGTGGCTCTCAAGCTTTTTCTCTTGAGGAAAATAAGGTACAAGACAAAGAGTGTGTCACTCAGCTCCACTTCAACAGCTGTTCTTGCACTCCATTCTACATCAGCTCATTTTTCTCTGTAGTCATTTTACTGCTACATCCTGTGCAATTGGCTTTTGCATCTGCCCACAAATGGCAGAGAAGAGCAGCAGATTCATTACCACCAAGCATGACTTTAATTTTTATCTGGCTACACAGTGGGTTCAGAAGTAAACATTCTTTTAACCTGATTGCTTTCCTAAAATGCTATTACCCCTGCTAATCTATATTATATCTTAATTATCAATAGGTAATTAGGGACATCTACCTGGACTTGTGCAAAGCATTTGACACTGTCCTGCACGACATCCTTGTCTTTAAATAGGAGAGATATGGATATGATGGATGGACCACTCGGTGGATAAGAAATTGGCTACCTGGTCGCACTCAAAGACTTGCGGTCAACGGCTCGATGTCCAAGTGGAGACCAGTGATGAGTGGTGTTCCTCAGGGGTCAGTATTGGGACTGGCGGTGTTTAACATCTTTGTTAGTGACATGGACACTGGGCTGAGTGCACGGTCAGCAAGTTTGCCGAGAACACCGAGCTGTGTGGTACAGTTAACACACTGGAGGGAAGGGATGCCATCCCAAGGGACCTTGCCAGAGGTGGGCCTGTGCAAACCTCAGGAAGTTCAAGGCCAAGTGCAAGGTCCTGCACATGGGTCGGGACAATCCCAAGCACAAATACAGGCTGGCAGGGAATGCACTGAGAACAGCCCTGAGAAGGACTTGCAGGTGGGTGTTGGGCGATGAAAAGCTCAGCGTGACTCAGCAACATGTGCTCGCAGCCCAGAAAGCCAGCTGTATCCTGGGCTGCATCCAAAGAAGCATGACCAGTGGGTTCAAGGAGGTGATTCTCCTCCTCTACTCTGCTCTCGTGAGGCCCCACCTGGAGTCCATTCCTGGAAATGTTCAAGGCCAGGTTGGATGGGGCTTTGAGCAACATAGTCTAGTGGAAGGTGTCCCTGCTCATTGCAGGTGGGTTGGAATTAGATGATCTTTAAGGTCCCTTCCAACCCAAACAATTCTGTGATTCTATGACATGAGTAATATGCTGCCAAGCTACTGTTTCATTTTCCATAGTTTAAAAAAAAAAGTTTCCATTCCTTTTCTGTTCATCACAGTAAAAAGCAGCATACACTGTCAGGCAGCAGATGATTTGCTGCTCTGTGCCACTTTGCAGCACTGCCTGTTTGGAAGGTGAATTGCTAAATACTACAATAGAGAATGAACACTTTTGCTGCTAACAGATAATCATGCAGAGCTTGCTATCTTTACAATAAGGGGACATTTATAATTTCTTTTTAAATTTTGTCTTTATGTTATTTTGTGTTATTTTAATTCCAATATTGCAAATGAAATCCTCAATCTCAAGATAAATCTGAGAAGTAAATGAGTTACTGGAAAGATAACTTCCCAGTATTTACAAAGGTTTACTATAGATATAAAAGTTATTGTAGATGCCTACATATCCCCCATTCCTTCTCCTACAGACAATGAACAAACACTATCACCTATTTTCCAAAATAAATTTGTGCTTCAGAGGCAAGATAATGCATTTTCATTTGAAAAATTAGTTTTATCAAATTATACACAGAATGAATATAAAATAAGTGATTACATACAGCCCAAAGAGAATGAAAGATTTCCTAGGCACCAAATGGGAAAAAAGGTACTGCTGTATGGAGCAAAAATAGTTGTTTGGTACCATTTTAATGGTCCCAAAATGCAGAAGAAAGCAAAAAGGATACTTTCAGCAAAAAAATCATTGACTACATTTAGTAAATCATAAATTGCCGTCGTTCTGTGCAGAACAAATTTAATGTTGCAAATGGTAAGGTATATCAGCGTGTTTAAAACAAACTGGAGTTAAGCAAGCATATAGTGTAAGTCTAACACTTACTTTGTACTTGTAAACATCCTTTCCACACAGAGCCCTTTGGGACATTCAAAGAATTTACTGAATGAGCTACTTGGAATAAATAAAGAACACTCAACTTGGCCTGTAACACTTTAACTGATTAAAAAAAGTTTTAACTGTTCCCCTAGTTGCCTGGAAATGGCCATTTAAAAAAATGCTGCTGTGGCAATAGTAAATCTTTATTAATTCCTCATTTTTGGATTTTCCTGCATGGGGCTTATTAAAAATAATCTTTCAATCCAACGATTTCAGGACTGAAAATTTAGTACTATACAGTGAACCACACAAACGTACTGGAAAAGAGGTAAGTTACTTTTTTTTTTTTTTAAACTTATTCACAGAATCCAGTTAATTCTGGCAGTAAAATTAGCTTAAGTTATAGTTACATAATCTACAGGAGAAGATATATTTCTTCCATCTTATTACCATCCTTAGCTTTAACAAAAATCACCTTTAACTCAGTTACATGTACCAGCTACATGACTTTGCTCAAAAGTTGTTACAGATGACCTGTCAAATTTTATTTTAGAAATCTTGAAATGGATTTTAAAAGTTTGCAGCTACGCTTACGTAAAATTCATTTACAAAGAAAGTTTAAGTGCTTGAATCTCTATTTAGCAGTAAGATGATTTTCTAGAAAACTTGTGGGCTACAGGTGTCACTTGCAAAATTATCAGTTATAATTATTTTAAAAGTGCATTTCAAGTTCTCTGTTTGAGAGCGTGAGCACCTACCTTGCCGTACTTTGTTTTGTTTGAATACCAAGCAAATAAAGGCAAGTTGAAATCTAAGAGCTCAGAGTGGACAAAAAAATATTTTAAAAACTTCTTTATATACAAAATGCCTTCCCTATATCCACTGTATGTTCTGACTATATCCATATGGGGGCAGTAATGTTAAAGAAAATAAAACACCCTAAAGGAGTCACCTGAATTAATTTCTTCACAGACAATTTCTTAAACACACAGTTCTCAATACAATACTCAAAAAAAAATTTCTTTTGAAGGCTACCGCTCCTCTGAACTCTGTTTAAAGGGCTACCGCAGAGTAATCGCTCTTTTCATAATCCAGACCCTAGACCTATTTCTAGGTGTATTTAATCATCCCTATGAATAATCTAGCATTCATTTTGCATTGTACTCACTAAATCTAAAGCAATATCTACAATGCAGCACTGTCCTAAGACAGGCAGTAGATGGGGATGAACTGGGTTGTCCATAGTGTCTGAAGAAACAAGGTGCTGAAACAGCTATCAGGGATTGTCCCCGGAGTAACACTTCCTGGATTAGGAGAACTTTATCTCCATGTTAATTATTCTATCAGGTCAGACACCTTCCCCTTCCACGGAATAGCTGGTATCTCGGTGGGATAACCTCTGCCTGGACATTCAGCAGCTTCTCCCTTAAATTGAAGTTGGCCTGAATCAACAGCCCTGTCAGGCTCGGAAGTGAATGTTCTTTCAGCCTTCGTCCTGCACCCCTCAGGCACACCTTCCCAAACCAGCTGCAAAAAACCACCATCACACCTATCTCTGAAAAAAGCCAGTTCCTCCACAACCTGTCCACAAAACTAGATGATCAAATCACCACCAATGGCTTACTGAATGTACCGGCCATCTAGTCATTTATTGTTAAGTAAAAGGCTGTAGGAACACAGCAACCAGCTCTACAATTTTTTAGAAGAGACAGACCAGGAATATGAGCTATGGAAACAAAAACGTGTGCCACGTTTCACAGAAAAATCCCCCAACAAAAATCAAAACCAAGAGAGTATGCCAAACATGCAGTGATCCTTACCCTGATCCCTTCACTAAAACCTACCACTACGGTCTCCCAAACAACCTTCTCACTTTCCTAAGACCAGTTTTCAACCTTTTGTGGTTAAAGGGTTGGGGGCTGCACCTGTCTGAAAACAGGCCCGCTAAGACGCAGTCTTCATATAATGCAGAAGCTGGAAAACCTACTAGCTTAAAACAAGTTGCAACGTACTGTAATGTCATAAACCAACTAAAAAAATAAATAGAAAGCTTCTTTTGTGTTCAAGATTCAATGACAACTACTTAATAACTTATGCAGGGAAAAAAAACATTCAAGAGTTGAGTTAATCATATCAACAGAACTCCAAACCACTACTACAGCTGTGCTACTTGGAGATGGAAATTATATGACAAATTTACCTTTTAAAATGATATAACGCTTAATTGGCTCTAAATACCATCAACCTATGTGGTAAAAGATCTTGGGTCTACTCAGTAAGAATCAAATGATTGCCTTAAAAATCAAAATATCCTAAAACCTACATCATTCAAGGTGCTATGGGTATGGCATTTGCATCCAATTTTAAAAAACTGAGTGGAAGCCTCCTTGCCTCCAACTGTGTATATACATTTCAGGATGAAAACAGCCATTCCCATTACGCTTCAATGAAGGTAAACCTATTTCTCCCTCACTCTGCATTCCCAAGGCCAACTCTCTCGTCTCTTCACCTTGCAATCTCCTCCATACTCTCCTGCAGCTCATCCAGCCACTATTCATAAACATCTCCCAACTACTCATTCCATTATTCACGGACTTTTTTCTTCTGTTTATTCTCATAAAATCATAGAGCAGAGGGAAATAGGAAAGTGATTGGAAATAAGACTACTTTGAAGTGTTAAAAAAAAAAAATTCAGAGTCCAGGAATGATACTTCAAACAAAATCAGTTACTTGTAAATATTCATTTCATCAAGAGTCAAAATCCCAAATATCACTGAAGTCCCACTACACTGGGAAATATGCAGACACATTCTACAAAGCAATATAGTAGTTGATACAAATCTGGAATGATTTCTCAAAACTTTTTGATATCAACAAGATGTGCTTGCTGAGCTCCCAGCCACTTTGAAAAAAAGAAAACTAACTTAGTTCTCTATACAAGAACACAGAAGTCGAAGTTTAAAACTTAGATACGAAAAATTCTAATGAGGTCTGCAAAATGACATGCAGTACCACAACCTACTAGATGTAATTCAATCCCCACAGAAAATGAATTCATCTTTGATGATGATAGCTTATATTAATTTACTTTTTTTTTTGGCGTTAAGGAATTATCAGAGTGACTGTGACTTCTGTAAAATGTTAAAAGGAAAATGAGCAGAAAACGTCCTAATTTCTTACTGTACTACACAAGTAAGTGTGACTGGCAACGTTATCCGACAACTGATGCATAACCGTTTTGAGAGTCAGAAGGAATGAAAATGGGTAACAGGATGGGAGAAGACTTTGAACATAATTACAAATACATGGGAGCCACCTCGTCATTTTGAAGATGCCATAGCCCAACGTCACTTTGGAAGTAACTGGTCAAACCCAAAGCTTGACTTGCAGTTTTCAAAGCAGCAGTGATGAGTGCTGTTACTTTTGAGGCAAGCAGGGACTGTATTAGGACTAAACAGCACCCTCAGTTAGAAGAGAATGACAACCTTGAAGTAGATTTCCGGGGCAAGGAAAGGCAAGCCTTATTATCTGTGTCTGATCATTAGCTCACGGAACAGGCACTTTCCTATATAAAGGGCAGAAAAGGGTCAGAGCCACAGAGCATGTCTAGTGATTATGTTGATAGCTATCATGCCAGCTGACAGCTGGGGGAATTGTGGGGTGCATTACACATGAAGTTGACTTTATGGCTGCAAAGATATCAGCTTTCTCCATAATTTGGAACTAACAGGGAGTTTCCTCTTAAGGCAGATGGATTTTTTTCTGGCCATTTGAGAAGGATCTTGGTTGTTAATGCTAAGAACCTGTACAAAGAGAGAGAATGCTAACAACTGTCTTAATTGCACTTCTGACCAGAATACCCACAGAGATCTAGACCAGCAGAGCTACTGTATCAGATAAAATTCTTTCCCCAGACATTTGTTTGTCCTATTCAATCAGGATTTCTCAGATAAACATTTTGGATTTGGCACTAGCAATTCTAATTCTGCTTATGAAAAGACATGCTGAAAGGTTTTGGGTTTGAAAAGCAAACATGAAACATCCCTGGTGCACCAGTTCATATTGAAAGAAATAAATCGCACTATACATTAATCCTTGCGTGCGTATGGGTTTCCTGGTAAAAACTCAGGGGCACTCACTTGTCCATCTAAATCAAGAAGATGCTGTGTTCTCCTTAAGTAGCAGAGCAATGTGGCAACAAGTTCCAGGTACTATTCTTTGAGTTTCTGTTAGTTACTGGTACCTGACTAGGAAGAAAAGGAGAAGGAAAGACAAAAAAATGGAGAAGGAAAGACAAAAAATGGAGAAGGAAAAAAATACTTCCGCATATGTTCTTTTTACGTCATTAAGTCTAGTCCCCTTTACCATGAGGAATGAAAACACATTACCCAGTTTTACCTACTGGGTTGAAAAGCTTGCTGTTACCTAAAGGACAGCATATTCAGATTTTAAAAACAATTGTAAGCACACTGCAATAAATAAATCAATCGTGAACTCCAGAGGTTGTAAGTCAGACTATTATAAAATTTACTGCCTAAGTTGAATGGAATGTGGAGTGATTTTTTGCCTCTGATCCTTGGTAGACATTGGAGGGTTCCCACACTCTCACAGGGACATGATCAAGGTATCAGGTATCCTTAATTTCGTTAATGATCCAATCAGGCCACATATGCATTTAAGCCAACCTAGGACTGCTCTGAGACTGACAGTGGGATGTAACGAACCTGTGTGCTCCTAACCACAGTACCTGCAATATTCAAAGAGTAAACAGAGCATCACCCTTTCACTGATAACAACTTAAATCAGCTAAACCCAACAACAAAACCATGGCTTTTGATACTGACTTGCCTATTCTCTTAAAATAGAATGTCCAATATAAAGTTAAGGATAAAGAAAAAAAAGCATTTGTATATACATACATATATATACATACATATATATACACACTCATATACATGCATACATATGTGTATATATGTACTTGGTCAAACTTTTTGTCTCCTTCACTTCTTCATCATGCCCCTTTAAAACAGTCTAGTACCAGACTGTTTTTTGTATTACAGAATTAAACAATTACATACATCTCAAAAGACATGAAAATACTTCACTTGCATCAAACTACCAGTTCAGATTGCATTATCTTTTATCTGCAGTGCAGAGCCTTTACAGGGTGATGGAACAAGGAAATCCATATTCATGTGAGATAATGATGTACCATATAATTCATTTATTTAGGCTTGATTTTCTTTCTGGGCCTGTTGAGGGGGGGGCAGGGCGGTATTTTTTTTTTTTTTATCCTTTCAATCAGAGTGGCTCTCATCTTAAGTCTCAAGCAGCTGTAAGACACTGTTCCAGCCTCTTCAGATACCACATACGGACAAGAAGCTTTCCCGCCTTATGAACAGGAATATATACATACACACTCTATGTACATTATCTACATATTCCACAGACACTTACTTCTTACTATCAACATTTAGTTTCTTTTACATATCTGAGATTCAGTATTAAAAAACAAAGTTTCATTCGTAATATGATGTTTGAAACATACTATGGTTACATGGACCATATCTATTAGTACTCAGCCGAAAACTCAGGTTACTCCTGGACTTTACTTTGGATGTGCCAGTAGTTACTTCAAAACATATCAGAAGAAAGTCAAAAACGTGCCTCCCCTCTTTGCTGACCTCTCCTCACTTCACCGGCAGCAAGGCTGACTGGGCAACCTTACAAGCCTTTTCCATCTCTTGCTTCTGTGCTGACAGGCTCACAAAAGAAGAGTTTTTGAGAAGGAATTTCAGTGGAGATGGGGAAATGCAATGCACAACAACATAAGGAGAATGAAGAAATTAATGAAAACAAAAGTCATTTGGCAGATTAGCCAATCTTTGCCACCTCAAAGAAACTGACTTCTTTGCCATTTGAGCATCTTCTCGGCAACAGATAAAATCGAAGTGTTTTAGCCTTACATACATATATATATATACAAAAATACAACTTTTATGTAATATTACCATTTTAAAAAACATTTGCCAGATGCATTCTCATGAAACATTTTTTGACTGAAAAACGTGTATGGGTTTATGCATATAGAGAGAGTTAATATTTGTTGAGTTATCTATCATCACAATGAATTAATTTTCAGAGCAATAAAATATAGCCAAGGATCTATTAATCATTCAGCAAAATAATAGATGGTAAGTGTGAAATCACTTTGCAGGTTGTAACAGTGCTTTCCAGTAATACTATTATAATTAAGAATCTGTCATCGTCGGTACTCAAGACAAAGCAGTGTGAGGGTTTACACTTTCAGTCATAAAAATAAAAGCTATTTTCCAGGAAATAAGTTGTGTTCAACATCCTCATTCTTTTCCAATAAAAATTGTGGTCAGGAAAAGTATCCTGTTGCATTCATGTAATCAGGTTTTGTATCCTTTCTTATAAATCTAATAAACAGAAGCATATAAATAATTATGCCAGTATTGTCGTTTCCCAGTATTGCAAAAACATTGGAAGGAGCCTGCCCTGCAGTCTGTAATTCTAATATGCACAGTAATTTCACCAGTGGATTCACAACCAGAGAAATATACCTTTCTCTCCCCACCCCCCAAAAAATGAGTATTTCAATTATATAAAACATTTCTCCTTATCACAGTAAGGCTATTACTAGAGAACTTCCCTTCTTTTTAAATCATTCTCCTTTTCACTCTGTCGTCTTTACCGTCTGTGCTTAGGATTCTCTCCATTACAGTCCTGTAAGAGCACAAGCAGTCTAAACACACAACTGCCCAAATGAACCAGCTAAAACACTCTTGAGGAGACCTGTCAAGACAATAATGTCTAGTGTTGTGCTTACGAGGGTGCGATCGCTTTCCGTTTTTCGCAAAGTATGGCCAACTTCTCACACTATCCCAATAAACCCAAACTCACTCTCGTGCCACCAGTTTAAAGCACTAAAGGCCTAAGCCTACTAATGCTATTGCTGCAGCTACTGGTTACACTCCTCACCACAGCGGCAGAACGTCTCTTACTTTCTTCTCCTTAGCAGACCTCACAGAAGAGGAAACAAATAAATAAGCAGCAGAGAAAGAACAGCTTGATAAGAAAGGTGTTAACAAAGGACACCGCTGTCGAAGAGCCGTGCCACAGACAAATCTATAAATTAGCTCTATAATCCAATGAGACTACGGTGACAGCTCTAAAGCCCTAATGCCTGTTCTTCATCAGGCAAAGACAGATCTAGGCCTTTGACATTTTAATGAAGTAGAATTATTACTGATTTGGGTTATCAAACCAAGAAGCCAGAAAGAAGCGAGCCAACCAGCAGCTAGCTGATCGTCTCAGCATCAGCCACTTACTATTAGGAGAGATAAAGGCTTGACAGAATCCAACTATTTTTACTTACTTAATACTTGAATTATGGGATTGTGGTAGAAAAGTACGCTCTATCTTAGGCTCTTTCCAATAAATACAAGAAAAGAAGAACCTACAAATTGGTACATTAGGTCTAAGCTTTAACTTGAATTCTGTTGAATGTGAAATATATGAGAAGTGTCCCTAAATTTCAACAGGCTAAAAAAAAAAATTAATGTTACAGTTCAGTTCCCTACAACTTTTCCTTTTGCAGTATATTTAAAAAAAAAAAAAGCAAAGGAAACAAACAAAATTAATTTCACGGAAACTCTACTTCACTAAAAGGATAAAGAAAAGCAGCTGAGCAATTATTTTAATCCACATTTAAGGTTAAATATTTATGGTAGAATGATAATTTTGCTCCTATGATACCAGAGTTCATGTGATTAAGCATCAAATGCCTTCCAGAAATTCATGGTCTCTTAAACAAAACATAGGAGTAGATCTGTGTAAATAACCTAAATATATTAAGCACTTTTAAAAAGTCAGTCACAACATAAAATATGTCACAACTTCATTCTAACTCCCCAAGCCTGAGGATTCAGATGGTTAATTTTAAATGTTTGCTTCCTGAGAAGCAATATAACTTCACAGTTTCTGCAAGTTTCTTATTAGCCCCCGAATTCACTTTTTAAGACCTTCTAATACGCTTATTTTCTTTTTAGAAGGTATATGTGATATTCATGAGGTAAAAAAAATGGTGATCACTGGTCTTAAAGGAGCAGAAGGGGACAGCACAGTAGAAAGAGGTAAAGGAAAAATACTGGAAACATTCCTTTTATAAGGTTCCTTGCATTACATGCAGACTAATCTGGCTTTTGTTGGGCTAGATTTCCAACCTGTACTGTCATTAGGAGACTTCCGATGTTCTCTTCTGGCCTCAAATCCTACTAGGTTCACGACCTTTTCAGCAAACAAATGTAAGTTTTACTAGTATTGGCATAAAACCACCTTGTTGAAAAGTTAAAAAGGATTAAAGAAAGTCTCTTGCTATCAACAGCTGAAGAACCATCTTTAGTTTCTCAGGAAATAATTCATTCCTGAGCCTTGGGAGTGCATATGTAGGGATCCTCTGGGTCCTCCCCAAGTGCTAGTGCTCAGGAGAGCACATGAGCTCTAAGACTTCTGGAAGCTCCCTACAACTTTGGTGAGGACCAAACACACACGCCGATGCCTATGGGGGTTGTGAACTCAAGAACCCTAAACCTGATAGATGGAGTGGAGGTATTGTAACACTGCCTAAGAATCAAACTGCATAAAAATATTTTTTTCTTCAATTTTTTTCCAAATGGAACAGATCTATACAATACTTTTTCACAAATAATGCAAGACTATTCAGATTACCTATAAAATTCCATGTGAGGGAAACTTTTTCCTCAAATCATTGAAGTTTTTCCAAAGTTGGTTTATTAGTAAATACCACACTTTCAAGTGAATTAAGTAAGGTAAAGATTGGGCATTAATCCACTTTTGGCTGACTTTGGCTTTCAGCCTTCTACTCTCACAACAAGCTCTATCATCCAGTTTTTAAGCAGAGTACACAACCATCAATCCTGGACAGACTTTATAAAGTCATGTTAGCTGAAGGTTTATATGTTTTACCAGTCAAAAACAATGCTGCTTCTTTCATTCTAGTGAAAAAGGAGTAAACACATAAGTAAATATTGTCCGCTTGTATCTTATTCATACAGTGTCTTATATTCTAAGATTCTGTTTTGAAATAACAACAGTTTATAAACTGAAATGTCATTGATCCTTCGGTAAGAGATTTAAGGTATGCAATTTATATTGTTCTTACATATTGTCATCATCCAAGCAATAAATATACCTTTTTCAAAGAAATGTGAAGCACAACCTCTAAAATTTTTGTCTGTAATCATCATTCTTTGCTTTTCCTGAAGCATCATATGGAGTAATTCTTCAAAAAGAGATGACAAAATACATTATCAAAGTCTTCTTACCCCATTCGTAAATGTTGCTTAAGAGTAACTAGCTAACATTTTGCTTTAAAAACTACATTAAAAGCAAATTATACAGAGAAATTGTCCTTACTAATAAAAAGGTTCTAACGAAGCAGAAGATCTTGCAAGTTAAGAACCTCAACAGAAATTTGCTGCACCATTATATTGGAAGTTAAAAAAAAGTTCAGCATCCCACATTTTATAATCATGAAGTGAAAGTGAACACTTGATTAAAGATCCATTCCCATGTTTCAATGATTTAGAATTTGTTTCTATTTATAGACTGAAATACATAAGTATATAAAAAAAGGAAATGAACTAAAAGGGATCTGAAAAACCAAAAAACCACTCTAATTTATATCTTATGATTCTAAGACCTGATTCTACAATACTTGGAGACACCATTACACATTCTTTAGTTTCTGAGACTAAAAGGCTCTGTTATATCACTGTCAGCAAAAAGTTGCCCTGTTAAGCCCACTTACCTTTTTTTCGTGGAGGAAAAAACAAAAACTAACACAGTTTGGCTTAATGAGCACCTAGTCAGTACACTTTTTGTGCTCTGAGAACTAATACTGGTTACATTCCTTCAAAGAATAACATGACCTCTAAGGGTTCCTCCAGCTGCTTCTCTCAAACCACTGCCATCACCTGATCTTATCTGGCTTTCAGCCAGCTTGCTCTCATCCAAATCTTGTATCTTCATCAGGCACTGACAAAGTCACTATCCAAAGGGGACACATGCAGCTGGGTGTCATCAGTACAACGCAATCACTGTTCCAGGGAACGGTATCCATCATACCCAACAGGTTGTCAGAACTCAAATATTTCAAGCCTGCATTTTAAACCAAACTTCTAACTGTTGCTATTAAAGGGGGGGGGGGGGGGGGGGGGAACACAAAACACAAAAACAAAACCCCAAACTTCTGAAGTAGTCTGAATGACCAGAAACAAGCATGAATGTACTGAGACACTTGATTGCATCCTACTGAGAGCACACCTGAATGCCTACAAGAGTGGGGCCAGCTGCAATCTTAGTCTTCACTACATATCTTCCTTGTATTTAATATGTAAAACATAATGCCCAAGACAATTACAGGCATTGAGTTGCGTATTTCTAAAATTCAAGAGGAAGGGTAAATACTGCAGAATTCTACAGCTTAAGAATTTAGGAAAAAAGCTCCAACAAGCCTAGCAATGGATCTATGTTTGCTAACTTACCAGATAGTCTTTGAGTATTACAGAAATCCCATCAGTACCATGTATTAAGTGAGAGACAGTGGTGAGTCAAGATCCATCCACCTAATTAATTAATTCTACTGAAAAGCAGATGGCAGAACTTCCCTGAATTAGCCTTCAATCATAGAGCTGTACTTGAACATGCCTTCTAAAAAAGCCTACAGTTGGTTTTAACATTTACAGTGATAGAGAATACACCGATGGCCTTTCATAAATTGTTTTAATCATCACCCCCATTAAAATACACACCTCTGAGTTTAAATCGTTCTAGAATCACTGTTCAATCTTGTTAGATTCTGAAAAGCTTCAAAAAATGTTTCCTTAACCAATATTCATAGATAATAAAGCTACCTCTTAACTGCTTTTTTAATAATCTTCATAAACTAAGACACTTCATTATTTAAAACAGGTAAACTACACAATCCCCTGTACATTACATCAACATTACAACATGATATTTATTGTGCTACTGTTCAGTTTAAAAACATTTGGCTGATAGAAGCAAGCATCTCACATCCCACTTTCCCTCATGACCATTTTTACTGGCATTAGTTGTACTCCATATGCATATGAAATTCCATATATATATTCCATAATTAATCTAGAACTGGTATCAGCCAGTAATGCTAATACTACAAATGTTACCCTGTCTCTTTAAATCCCTCCTCTTCTTCACCTCCTACACCCAAAAAACCCAATACCTGTATTCTTCCAGTGCTATAGACTCGCTTTCTCAAAACTTGGTGAAAATTGAAAGTAGTGATCTAGACTGATGCTCACCCCATTCTTTCATTTATGTTAGATACAAATCTGTAGATAAACACAAATGCCAGTAAAAGGGCAAATCTGAGTTTGTCCAGGTCTGCCCCTACCCCTGTCTAGTATCAGTCAGCTAAGACTATCTACTTTTAAAATTACCTAGTAAGCAATTTTCCCAATGTTTAGTTTATCGTATCCCCACCATTTAGTGGTAACCTCTTTTTCCTTGAATCTGAAACAGTATTTATTCCCGAATCAAGTTGTATCCTTTCTCTGTAGTATCAGTACTTGTCATTTCATATCATGATACCTTATTCTAATGCAACTGCCTGCTTGTACTTCAGCAAGAAATACAAAAATCTGTCTTGTGGAAAAAATAGACACCCCTCACTCCAAAACAAGGATTACCTGTTTCAAATCACAATTATCCATCCCTTCTCACTGTCATGTACCTAATAATTTTACAGGGAGAGCTTAAAGCCCATCAGGTTATTCATTCTGATGGAGCAGCAGTTGAACACCGAAGAGTGACAGGATGAAGTGACCAAGTCATTAAGGAGAGGGGGGATCTGATCCGAATCCTCAGATTGACAGTTATGGGTGGGCTTTACTGTAACACAAATAAATACACCTGCTTCACCAGACCTGATCTGGGCCCTGAGCTAGCAAACATGACTCTTACACAGAACAAGAACAGCTCATCCATGCACGTTTTCATTGCCTTTACACCAAATTCAAGATCAGGTCATGCCTGAACAATGTAACTAATTAGCACCGGACTTGTATAAAAACTCACTGCTTGGTTCCTTGGGAACTATGAAGGGACGTATTGGATATATTTTCCCCAGAAAAGCAATTACAAATTCCAGGAATTTAAATTAGTTTAGTCGAATGTTTCCCAAAGTACTATTTTCGAAAAGAAAGTGAAGGTATGGCATAAGCAACCTTCCTCTTAAAGACAATCTCATTGTAGTATATTACTGCACCGCTAAAAAGAACATAACAATGTTTTGAAATGGGAACAATTTTTAAAACTCTTGTTAAAACCAAGGGATGACTCTCAACTTTGCTCCTTTCACCAAGGCCAAATTAAAAGAAATGTATGTACCTTAATTTTTAATTACTTTCTTACACTCATAACACCACTAAACTTCAAAGCCCATTTTCCAGGAAAGAGATCCAACTGCTAGCTTAAAAAAAGAAAATTGCCAAAGCTTTTATCTCTTAGCTACTGTCTGCAAGGATCTCCTCCAAAACCCCCAAGTAAGGACTTCATGCATGCTCAAATCTTACATCCCATCCTGCATTCATTACTTCACCCCATTAACATTCCACGCAGAGCGCCCTTTGCTAGTTTTATGAGGCGAAACCACAGAATGTCAGGTTAACAAAGCCCTGCCGAGAACATTCCCCTCAGTAAAACTGTTCATCGGGAGTCTGTTTACATAGATTTGCAATGAATTATTAGCATTATGGAACTGGAAGAAAATTAGAAAAGTTGGTAATAAAAATACACAACTTTATCTCTATACCTACAAATAATGCAGGCTGCTTTCTTCATCACTGATATTATTTCATCATATCATTGTTTATTAAAATAAATTAAAAACATAATTAGTATACCCTCTACTATTTTATCTCAGGATTTTTTTTATTTCTTTTTCTTTTTTACTCAGTTTGTTATAGGGTGGTAAAACAGAAAGGCTTTATGGTTTGTAGGACATGTGGACTGGATGTTTTGTGAACTGTTCTGACTTAAAATTGTGATTACATTTGGACCTGCAATTCATTTGATAATGTAGATGACCCAACTCTATATTATTATACCCCACATACAGAAAATAATTTTAACAAAACCAGTCTGAGTCTGTTATTCTGGGCTCTGCCTCACCAGATTTAACATAATTAAAAGAAGAAAGTAGTAGATGTGGAACTTATGTATGAATAATAATAATTTTATAATTCAACTATTCTTAATGCACAGATCAAAATTATTGTATACACCTACACATATATCCACAGTAACACCCAGGCAAACATTCAGGCCTCTACACTGTAACCCATCAGTACTCTCTCCACACCACCCACATCATCTGACCTGCCGTGCCTGGCTCTTGCTGCTCTAGAAGCACTTCAGGTACTTACAGGGCTTTAACTGAAGTCGTCTCTATTCAACAGTTTTTTTCTGTTTCAGGAAGGAAAACAGGAACTCCTTCTTTCAACAGGGCCATAAGAACGCTTGTATTCATTTTAGATTGAATAAAACACTACAAAAGTACAACAGATCTGTATAAAATAAATTTCACTCCTACAAGAGGAGTGAAATTAATTAATTAGTTAGCCAGTGCCTTACCCAGCTTGTAAAAAGGGAGAAATCAGATGCTACTTTGATTTTAGTTTTGAGAAAGGATCAGAAAAAAAATCAGAAAACTAGATGTTAAATAAAAGCTATAATCACAGAATCACAGAATCACTAGGTTGGAAAGGACCTTCAAGATCATCAAGTCCAACCTTGGAAAAGAATGTTAAAGAAATCAAGCAAGATGCTTTAGAGAAGTTTTGCATAATGTGTCACTGTTTACTTTTAAATATTTTCTCTAGCTACAGAAATAAAAAGGTTATAGAAATAGAAGATTTTACTGAGACATGATGGAAGAATTCTGAACCCAAATAACAGTTAATGTAATAGAAGGTATAACCTCTCAGCAAACCTTCTTTATATCTTTAAGCTATCATTATTACAGAAACACTACTGCTACAAAAGCATGTAGGTAAAAGTGTTGATTTGGGTTAAGTTAAATGATCTACACTTTATTTAATGTATTTAAAAAAGAACAGGAATCAGAAACCATCTTGAAATGATGATTGCCACAGGAAATTCAAGGGAATTTCCCAGCACTGTTTATTTTTAATCATGGAAATTATTTACACAGTTCATACACATCATTTTATTGTGGTTTTAAGGAAAAAAATTGCTACTTTCAATAATCTCCAAATATATTTTCTACATTTTCCAAAGGCCATTTAAGCCTGGTAGGACAGGAATTCTAATGATGAATTAGCTGGTTTCATATTGTACCATTTCTCACAAACAGAAGTACAGTTAAGGCAGTTCAAGTAAGAATTGTTTACCTGAGTGCTTCCAATTTGATTTTCATTGCAAATTCTAAAAGTGGCGTCGATCAAATATCCCCCATTCAAAAATCTTACTTACATGTGACACTACACAAACCCTCTAATAACTGGACATCTCTAATCACTAGCAACACACTGCTAAACTACTAATTTTATTTTTGCCCTAAAACGACAAAAAAATTGTAAGGTTAAGGTCCTAAGTAAATGAGGAGGGCCATTTCCACAGGGACATTGCTTATACAGCGGGAACTTAGAATAAGGACCACCTCCAGTGGGCGGCCAACTGCATTAAGAAATCACTACCAAATATTTTCAAGATCTGCAATACAACTTGTTCGACCTCTAGTAAAAGGCCACCTCTTTCTGCAATTGCCTGTTGTTGGTCCCTTGGGTGGTCCAAGACCTGGGTGGTCTAGTGATTTTAGCTCGGACAGCTTATTTCAGTCTTTACTGTATTTAACTGTCTCACATCACATTTTATTCTTCTGGAGAAAGAATTCAAACTTCACTAAAACAAGAAACAGTCTCTTATTTAAATCTTGCTTCCTGAACATTAATACAAGTCTTATGAGAAAACTGTATCACAAAACCAAAACAAACAAACAAAAAGCTTTTACGCTACATCATTCCAAAGGAGACGAAGGACCCTAAGGACCCAAAACAATCCTGAACACACAACACATCCGGACAGTAGTTTGAAATCTTTAATGTTGTGCCTACTATTGATGTCCTTATACCACAATTTCTAGCCGATCCACCTGACGGAACTATTGTGAGCATCATTTTTTTCTTATTAGTGTGGGATGTAAGAAGGAAGAGGGCAAGTCAGTTCGGGTGAGGTTTCTACTTCCACAGTTGGCTACTGCTTCTGGCACCTGGCTGAGCTCTGCTTTGATTTCCACCGTATGCGCTTTACAGGCACTCTGTTGTGGTGTGAAATTGTTTAAACAACGGCACAATGAAGCGTTTCTTTTAAAACTTATTCTTAAGACGTGTTACCCAGAAAAACGGCAACCGCAGAACTGCACTAAACTGCAACTGAGCCCTAGCATTCCACCACGTAACGGAGAACGTAACACGGCATCTGGATGCAGTTCACCATACTGTAGTTTTTCCGCACTTCTTGGGAAGTATTGGCCAACAGCTTTTGCTGGGCCCTACTGCAACTTCAGGTTTATCTTTTATTTTTCCCATCATACTGGTGTTACATTTTTTATTCATTACATATATTGGACATGAAAAATTAAAAGATAATTGTCTTAGTTATCAAAATGCATAAAACTTTTCAGGAAAAAGCTCCGCTGTTCCACACAATGTTATAAACATTAATTAAAAAGTCTAGGTAGATTAAAGTTCAAAGAATAATCCAGTAAGATTAATTTTGCAGACTTAAGGCAGACACTAAACAACACTAGACGGTACCAGTAAGCAGAAATAAAGATCAGTAACACTCACCAAAGAACAGATGGTCATAAAAAAAAATTATTATTATTTTGATCATATCAGAAAATCTAATTTGAATGTTTGGGGGGAAGCAGCATTTCCACATATTTCTACAAACAAAAAATGTGTTCTGATTTTTCAAATGTACTTCCCCCTTTTTTTTTCTAGAGAGAGATGATTATATCAAAAAGATTCTTCTCAGAATGCAGACAATTTATTATTAACTAAGGTCAAAGAAGTTCTGAAAGATTCAACAAAAACACTGACAAATACATTAACTACTGTTATTATCTCCCAAGCTGCCTTCAGGAAGATTTAGTATTAACGTTGCTAAACACGTCTGAAAACATAGTTTCTTAGAGTCAATTTAAACAACACAGATTATAAAAATCTACTTTATGATTTTTGTTTTTTCTTAGCTTGTTATCAATGCATTAGATGTTACACCTTGCCTCAAATGTACATTGTCATTACATCCTCTGAGAAAAGGAACTCGTATCGGTGAATGGATGTTCCTTAAGGGCAATATTGGCTTGGGGAGTTAAAAATAACCACTACCCAATTTCACAGTGAATGTAGTCCTCCTCCTTTTGGAGAAAAATTGCTCAAGTTAATATATATGAATTTTTTTACAACATACGTGCTTCATCAGAACTGTTTAGTATTTATGATTTTAATATTTTAGATCATTTAAAATTAATAAATATACTTGGTTGAAAAACTAATTCCTCTCTATCAGCATTAATGCTGGTAAATTATGCCGTGTCCAGAAGTTACCACAACATAACTGGGTGAGGACAGTGGGCATGCCCCAGGACAGATACTGACTTGGGAGATCCTGTCTTCACCCAAGATGGGACAGTCTCTGGCATTTGGCGGGGGGGGATAACCCTAGGAAAAAGCCTGCATTTGTTTCGTTTAAATGCACTTTAATAGCTTAAGCGGGCAAAAGCAATCTTTATTCTGAAAAGTGAAGAACCACCAAATAGACAAAAACCTCCTTTGACCCAAAGACGAGCTCCAAATACCTCGTGTGAAATCTCACTGTGGGAACGAAGCAGCATTTGAAACTGTGTGCAAAAATACCTTTAAATATACCTATGTCTTAAGCAATACACACATTTAAAAATGTTCAGTTGTAGAATTCTGCTGTGTTATTGATTTTCATATGGAAAATGCATGAGCAGCATATGTAAAACTCCTCAAATGATTTTGCTGTTAAACAAACAAGCACATGCCTAGAGGGGACAGAATAAAGTAACTGGTCTCCTTATGATGAATAGCATTAACTTGCTCTGGCTTGCCAAGTCAGTAAGCGGTGTGAATTTAATGGCAATTAGCTGAGATCAAAGTTGAAGTACCATGAACAAAGTAGGTAAAACCGACAATATCAAAGAAGGGAAGTATATCATGGGTGACTGGAAAAAAATTACTTAGATTTATTTAGAATGTTTGGAGCTGTTAATAGAAGAGGACAGATCCTTACACAATGTTTATTTTCAAAACAATATTACTGATTAAGCAGATTTCTAGAACACTGCTTTCATGAGTAAATTGGCCAAAAAAACCTGATAGTGAAGTAAACTATCCTGTAATAGCTCCCATTGTGGACATACTGCTCAGAATGGTATTTTCTCAAGAAATTCAACTCTCAAAGTCAAGCATTCTCTCTCCTACCTGGCAGAATTTATCAGCCATTCAAAGCAACAGAAAAAGTTCACAGGCATCAAGAAAAAGGCAGGAGGGGAGAGAGTTCATGTGTTTTACATGCAGTAGAGTTTAGGGACTATTAGTAATAGGAAAAAAATTCCTCTCATTAAATCTATGTGTCTTAATCAAGACTGACATAAAAAACCTATAAATTGAAATTATACATTATTAATCTGGGAAAAACAGCTTTGGGGGTTTCTTTTTAGCGATTAAAGAGACCTCCACTTCCACATAATATTAGCAGGAATTAAATACCTATCTTAAATATGAGATGCTTTAAAAAAACCTACAGCATGCTCACTAATACTTAATATCTAAGTACTATCACTATAAAACAGGCTTCATGCAAAACCTTCCAAACAAGAGTCTGAAAATACTCTTATGGTAATTCCCATAGCATTTTGCATGGATGGTAACATATATTTTTCCAGATGAACAGATACACAGAGAAGTTAAATAATTAGCCAGGACCACTAAATTAACAGCAGAAAAAGGAATTAACACAAGATAGCTCCTTTCTATCACAATCACTAGCCCATTCTTTTAATATAGGTAAAATAATAAACAACAAAAGCAAGTTGCAATGCTGTTTGAATTAAATGTGTTAAACCTAGACACAAAGAAATAGTCCAGTATAATAAACAGCAATATATTTTTGACCTTAACCTGAAGGGTGAAGGCCCAACAGTTCTTCAGCAATTAGCCAGTTAAGTCTGAGAGATTCACTTGAGCAAGGACTAAGTTTCTCAGAAGATAACTGGTGTTACGCTCTGCCCTAACCAGACCCAGATTCACACTTTCCATTACTTATTTACATTGATCTTATGACTACTTTTATGGATCCATCAGAATAAGTGTGCTTTTACTCTTTTACTAATATTTGTTTAATTAAGTTAATTAATTACAGCTTAACTGAAATATCGTACAAAAGACCTCACGCAGCTTTCAAAGTGTAGGCTGAATCCTAACCCTTTTTTTGTTTTTCCTTTTAACTAGCAGTAAGGATGAAGTCAATAAATTGTCGATTAATAACATACTTGCTTTGATGGCTCTTCAGTAATTTACTTTCATACCACTTCATAAATTTCTTAGGAAAACTTCTGGGATTGCTGATACAGTACCTCTGCCATGGGAAAAGTTAGTTGAAATCTGTTCTGCTGCCAATAAACCAATAAGACTAACTGGCTGATAATCCTCCCACACTACACTGTTTAGGTATATGCACTCAACCAGCAAAAGTTTAATTTGTTCCGCTAATGGCACAGAAAACTACTCAAACTTATTCACCATATAAATTTGAACTTCAGTCTGCTACTTTTTGTTATTCCTTAGGCAGAAAATTCAAGCTATTGAATGCTTTGTAATTCAGACTATTTTATCTTTTCCTTGATCCAAAGCATAACAATAATAATGGACACTATCAGTAACTAAATATTAAACCGCACTTCACAGAAGAAACATTAAAACGCCTTACAGAAGTCTGAATATTATTTGCATTGGCACACTGGCATGCAAGGCACATTCTACCATTCTAAGTAAGTGTAACGTTATTCTTAAACTACTGCATTAAAACCAGTGATGCTAGCTACCTTTTACATATTTCAAGCTGCCAAACTTAATAACTTTTGTCTAGGACTTCCAGTGGGATGACATATCTTTATTAGGTGCAGCCTATTTGATTGCAAGATGATTTAACTTGTAAGAGCACACTAAGTATTTAGTAAAGAAGCCATACAAAGCTCGCAATACTGATTTTGTCTAAAGTTATGTTGATAACAGTAATACAGGTTTATATAAACTAAAACAACTATTATGTATAAGATAATGTGGCATGCAAACTTAATTTAGAAGTTTTTCCAGGTGTCTTATTCAGGACAGGCCAGGGCCAGGCGGAGTCACATAAAAATTCCAAAAATAACTATGAAACAACTATTATGTCATAAGGTATCTTCTTATTACCCTGTCTTATAAAGAAAAAACTACTGGAAAATATTTGAAAAACTCAGTCAGCTACTACTCTATTTTCTATCCCACCATATACAAAGGGGATTTTGTCTGCATTTCCCTAAAAGATGTCACCTGCAGTGCACTAGTACCAACAGAAACTAGGTAGGATTTGTCAAAAACCATCACATGTTCGGTTGGTGTTCTTCCTGGGGTATGAAGCATCAACTGGAGATTTTTCCAAAGGGACTGAGTTACGGATAAAGGAATTGAAGAAACTGTCCTCCTGTTCCACTCATAATCCTCCGGGAAAGAAGAGCACCTAGACCTAAAAAGATTTTTATTTTATCTCCAGTTGTAGTGCACTGATATATTTACAGGGGTAAGTCAAACAATATACTGTGGATTACTACATAATTTTTCTAAGCTTTCCCCCCAATCTCAACAACATTTAGAACACCCTATTCACAGATATGATGAGAATAGGTAACTCGTTATCTCCTTAAATTTATAGACATGCATGATTATACAGGTACAGCTAAACATGAAAATATTTAGGAAAATTAGGACAGCTGTCTGGTTAAGAAGTAATTAGGTACTCTCCCCTTTTCAGCTGTAATTAAGAAATGGACTCTGAATAAGAATTCCAAATTCTTATTTTGGCATTCCAGTTTAAGAAATGAATGGCAGGAAGAGGCCTTTGCCTCTTAAGAAAACAAATAACATTCTCTGGAAAAAGAAAAGGAATAGGACTGCAAGCTGGGTTAGCTTCACATTTTTCCTAGTTAAAGGAAACTTTTTCATTTGTTACACTTGTTCTACTTTTCTGAAGAAGCCTTCCTCCCACTGCTCTTACGTTCCAATGCTGTTGAAAGTCATGGCCTTGTGAGGTGGGAACCCCAAAACAACTATCCGCAAAGCTCGGCCAAAGGCTCGGGAGCACACACACAGCAGCCCGAGACGCTGGCTGCTGTGCTATGAGCCGCTAACCTCCCCTAGAAAGAGCACTAAGAAAGAGTAACATACAGAGGTATCTGCATTAGGCAGAAGCGGCAGAACTCTGCTTGCCCCATGTCAGAAAGTGTGGCAGGAACTTAGATGTTGCTTTGTGTCCTCAAAACCAGCACCAAAATGCTGCTGTAACTGATCTTGAGTTATAGTGGCTCACAATATAACAGCATTCATTTGCAAGTGTTTCACTATGGGACCTCACAGAAAATTAATGAAATCTTATTCCCTTAGCATTACCTCATGCTACTTACGTACAAATATGCTTCTTAATTACTAATTTCTATGCTCTTAAAAACAAATGTTCTGGGGTTACTTGATTGAGTATATTCACACCTCAATATACAGAAACCATTTATTTGAGCTAGCTGAGCTGCTGCTGTTTGAGAAGAGGTGACAAACTGTGGCACCTACAGCCAGAGAGAGCCAAGCCACAGTCAAGGCTACAAGGGTTAGTGCATCCTTCTTGCAAATACCCTCTATCATCCTTTTGGAGCAGCCCATTGGAGTACCTCAGTGGAGAAGAGCAATGCAAACCATTCCAAAATGCTGCATTTTGCACAACAGTGTAAGATAAATACTGTCCGCCCTGGCTATATCCCCAATACCTTTAGCAGTACAGACTTGGACAAATATTACTGAAGATTTTTATTACTACTACTACTTTTACCTTTAAGGTGGATTATTCTTGCCTCTCAGTTTTCCCATTAACAGGAAGGCAGGCACAATCTCTCAGTTTGTGGCTTAATTTTCTGCCAGTGTGTAGAAAACACCTGCTCCTTCCATCACGATTTTAAGACAGTGATTTTCCAGAGGGAAAAACAAGTGTGTATGGTGCACATTAGAGATGCCCTGTTCCAGGAAACGGACTGAAATGAAGTACAAGGAATCCTAATTCTACTTGTAGCAGCAGCAAGAAGGAAAATAATACTTGACAGTTCTTAACTAAGCATCCCTGCAGTCTCAGCGACTGCTATAAGATGATTATGAGTATCCCTGGAAAGACAGAATATGGACATTACTAACTGCCTCCAAAGTCCAACAAAGACAAAGTTCACACTGCTCTTACAGATATTCCAACATGCAAAAGAGGGTGTTCCTGCTCTCACTCACCTCACGTCACGGCAGCTTGTACAATTCCTGCAGTAAAGAAGAGTGGGTACTTCTGTACTGTTGACTTGGGAAGTGTGAGGATACTTGAGAAGCAACATCTGGCACTTCTTATCAAAAATCTCTGATTCAAGTGTAATGGGATGCACACTCTTTGGTATTGTGTAAGCATTTGAAGAAAAATTAAAGTTGAACAGTTAATTTCCTACATGTCTGTCTGTTCAAAGGAAACATGGTATCAAGCTGTGAAGACAAGGAACCTAGCAATGCAGTCATCTGCAAAAGATTGTGCAAGCTGCAACATCCCAACAGTGCAGAGAGACAGACATCCTTTTAATACATGGCCTTTACCAGTTATTATACTCTTATGTCCTTAGTGAGCACCCAGGTAGCATTTTTGAAATTGCTACCCATACATATGCTTTATTTTGATATTTTACAAATCTATAGGATTATTCCTCCCTCATTACAAGGACAATAAAAGTTGGAGAAAAACCTATGTTAGAGAAAAACCTATTATAACAAAACAAATAAGGTCTTAAAATAAAGTTGGAATAATGTGTGCATTATAAGTGTGCAAAAAGCAGATAAATATTCTGATTCTTAGGTCCTAAATGTTCAAACAGCTCTTGAAAATAGAAAGTCTTGAACTGAGGACACAATGATTAGAATAATGCTAACCTTGGTTAGCATTTAAATGATCACATCTCCCTTCAGACTAAAAATGTAGACAACAGCTAGTAGCTGACATCTCACTTCAACATTTTACAGCTGCTCTAAAGCAAAGACTTTAGACATTTGAATGCATGCATGCATCTTATTTTCCCAGGATTTCAAAGTCCACGTCCAGGCTGTGCTCAGACATTATAAATGAGTAATTCAAGTAGGGCATGACTGCTTCTTGTATTAACTTGATAAAGATGTTTCACTCGAAGTGCATCAACAGTTGTGTTAAGTCATCCCTTTCACAGGCTTATACTTATTCTGTGTTATGTTACCAGTGAACAAATGAAAAAGTATTACTGGCTTCAAATTATTACAAAAGTATATAGACTAAATATAATTAGTATTATATATATTATTATATTACACCTGTTTTCAAAACTCAAAAATATAATCAAATACACCTTAATTATTTTGTGTTTTAATTAAAAACAATTTTATCAACTGATTGCAATCTGCACTGAAGTTTTATTTCATTAGTTTAGACATGCAACTGTTTAAAGGACTGATATGTGCACTTTAAAATATACACATCTGTTTTCAGAAAATTCCATTATACTGAAGATTACTTTGTATCTGTCAAGTTTTCCAAAAGTTGGTTTAAAACCAAAATTTTAATATAACAGATTAATTTTAAGCTTATACTTCAATAATGAATCCATTATCAAACTTGCACAAAACAACTCTTTTGTTTTGCAATAATTTTTATGTCTGAAAAATATTAATCCAGGGCTTGGGCTAAAATATCTTTCAAATACTACAAAGACATACTGAACATCTTTCATTTTCTTGTATAAATTTTCAGGTCACAACCTAGAGAGAGGATTTGCTCAATACTGAATTCCTCTTTCTCTTATCACAGCAGGAACATTAAAAGAGAGCTCAAAATTAGAGGGAGAAGAGAATTCATATTCTCCTTTAAGGAATTTATTGCCATTGAATAGATAACCAAACACGAACATAGTTACACAAAATGTAAAAAAATACACTATATATATAATTTATTCAAAGCCCAGTGAAGAAAAAATATCCAGTTTATTTAAAAGATGATTCATTATGTCTGACTGATTACCCTCTATGCCATGGACAAATGCAGAACAGAAAAGAATACTATCCAGAGGTGATGATCCATTACACGTACCCCAGAACCCTGCTCACTAATGTTGAGCCAAAGACTGTAGTTAATGCTTCGTTAGATTCAATCGTATCTTGTCTTATTTTTCCAATACGAATGAGAATTGTTTCTATTTACAAAATTTCCATTATTTTCTCCATTTCAGGGGGTGGGGGGAAAAATCGCTCTGAAAGCCAGTTCTAGTATTATACCTTATATGGTATTTAAGCAACGTTTCTGTATGGTTTAAGTTTTATTCCAGAAATAAAAAAAGCATAGGCACTTTTGAGGGTGGAGGGAGATGGGAAGAGGCAGTCAGCCTCTTATTTATTCAGATTATTGTTCTGATATCTAACATGAATTTTCAGATTAGACTTCATTTTCATTTATGGTAGGTACCATATTACTAGAACATGGTCTTTTTTTCCTCTGGCATGACAATTAGTTATCAACAATGAAATTCAAAAAGATGTGGCTCATACGCCGATCGGTCTGACTCCTTTCATGTCTTCCTTCCCACAGGCAGCAGGTTATTCTTCCAAGATTTCTAGACATGAGGCAGCACAGTCAACGCTACTTCTCCAGCTTGGCACCGATCCCAGGCAAATGGCCCCAGAAGCTGTACAGTGGCCGATGATGCACACAGGCTAGAAGTGGGAGAAGAGCTGGCAGATGCAGGCTGACTCTTCCTGTGCCAACTGTAAGAGCTGACATGTTTGTTCGGGACTCCCCATCCCTTCAGTTCTCATTGTCAGGGCACCCATTTCTCTGTGCAAAACCATGCAACATTCTTAGTGGGTTCAGACGGTACAAACCCAAATGGATTTGCTATTCTGCTTAGAAACATAAAGAATCAATTTTCTAAATCTCCTGGGGGTGGGGGGGTGGGGGGGGAATCACTTCCCTTCCCCTCCCTGATCCATCTACTTCATCTTGAAAATACATCAGAAATTAGGACAACACTTCGGAAAAACCAGACTCTGCATTTGCTGTGTTGTTACTGGAGCTCAGTATCAACAATTAGCAGCAGAAGAGTGTCTGAATGGGAACTGAGGACTCAGGTCAGCAAATTACTTGGTTCCGGCAAGTGTTTCTCTCAACTGAACCAGCTGCAAGATTAGGGCAACACCTAGAATCTTCTCTTTCAGATACGACTTCAGAAAAACAAATTGTTTTTTCCTTTTCAAAATGCCTTTTCCTCTACTGTAGAGTATAAATCAGATTAAAATTAGCAATTAAAAATATTTAGCTATTTAATTAAACTGTATATCCACTATAATGCTATCACTGCATTTCTCAAATAGATTTTACTCTTCCACATGATACTGAGAATGTCAGGAAACCTCAAATTTACAGTAATTTTCTTTGAAGTTGCTGTACTTAGAAATCTGTTCTGTAGAGATACTCAACATTAAATGTTCACATTATGTAAACAGGCCAATTTTAAATGTTAAATAGAACTGAAAAGTTACACAGCGCACTGTTTTCCTTGTATCAATTTAAAGCATTTCTGCCACCTTACACAACAAGTACATACACATACATACATTGGACAGGCTGGATCGATGGGCAGAGGCCAACTGTATGAGGTTTAATAAGGCCAAGTGCAGGGTCCTGCACTTGGGTCACAACAACCCCATGCAACGCTACAGGCTTGGGGAGGAGTGGCTGGAGAGCTGCTCAGCGGAAAGGGACCTGGGGGTGCTGGTTGACAGCCGGCTGAACATGAGCCAGCAGTGTGCCCAGGTGGCCAAGAAGGCCAACAGTGTCCGGGCCTGTATCAGCAATAGTGTGGCCAGCAGGAGTAGGGAAGTGATTGTGCCCCTGTACTCGGCACTGGTGAGGCCGCAGCTTGAATCCTGTGTTCAGTTTTGGGCCCCTCACTACAAGAAAGACGTTGAGTGTCCAAAGAAGGGCAACAAAGCTGGTGAGGGGTCTGGAGCACAAGTCCTATGAGGAGTGGCTGAGGGAACTGGGGTTGTTCAGTCTGGAGAAGAGGAGGCTGAGGGGAGACCTCATTGCTCTCTACAACTATCTGAAAGGGGGTTGTGGTGAGGTGGGTGTTGGTCTCTTCTCCCAAGTAACTGGCGATAGGATGAGAGGAAATGGCCTCAAGTTGCGCCAGAGGAGGTTTAGACTGGATATTAGGAAAAAATTCTTTACTGAGAGAGTGGTCAGGCATTGGAACAGGCTGCCCACGGAGGTGGTGGAGTCGCCATCTCTGGAAGTGTTCAAAAAAACATGTGGATGTGGCACTTCAGGATATGGTTTAGTGGGCAGGTGGTGTTGGCTTGATGGTTGGACTTGATGATCTTGAAGGTGTTTTCCAACCTTAATGATTCTGTGATACACTAGTATCTTGCACATATTAGTTCTATTTCAGTGCACAGGTAAAAGGAAAATGAAATCAGCTCATACAGCACAGAAGTGATTACATGGTCTAAAGGTTAAAAGTGACTAATGGTTCCTGCAGTACTAATTTCTGTACTCTTTGCAGATTTTTGATAAAAACAGAGATTGATTTTCAGAAGCTTCACAGCACAAGAAGAAAATTCAACTAATTTAAATGTTTCCGAAGTTGCACACCTTAAAGATAATCTGTCCAAAATAATTTTCAGCTTGGTGAACTACAGGAATATGTCTTAGCTTGGGGCTCATAATTGGCATTATCTAGTTGAATTAAAAAATAAATATACTGCTAAGATTCTAGCCTCCTTTGTCTAATCCTGGCTGTGAACTGTTGCTTTCTAAATAAAACTAACTATTCGGTCACTTGGTAATAGCATAATTTCATTTGCAGACCACAAATGGCTATTTGTAGTATCATGGAAAAGAACTTCTGTGGGAACTTCAGGACAATAACGTTTGGGTGGAAGGGGACAATGTGATTGAATATTTACTCTGTATATTTAAGACTGCCTCCTAACCCAAATAAATGAGACTCTTAGTACATTTGTGTGTTATAACCAGAACATTGGAATCTTGTGAGTGGCCTGTAGCTTCTTTTTAACATACTACAGAGTTGAACCATGAAAATTACTGAGAAAAAAATTTCAGATTCAGAAACACATATATATTTAGATCATAAATTCTGCATTAAAAATAATGGAGATACTTCATTTAATGCTGTTTTTCATCAAATGTGCTATCCTACTGTTCAGTAAGATGTTATTTAATCACTTGTTACTAAAATTTGAAAAACAAAAATTGACCTGATCAAAATGCACTTATATTTTACCACCAAAAGTCTACAGATTTTCAGTAATATCTATTTAGCACTTCATTACAGAAAAATAGCCATGTTATATGAATCATTTACATCACCAAAGTGGTAGAGCGCGCAATATAATTCAATTATAAAACCTGGAAACAGTTTAAACACCGTTTGAAAGTAAACAGTTACAGTCCCTTATGCCCATGTCTGGGAAGCATCCAAATGGAAGTTAAAGATCCCATGGCATGTTTTCAAAATGAGTAGGAGCTATCCCAATACGTTGGCCAACATATATTTTCTCAATTAAAAACAGATTTCGATGTCCAAAGCTACGTGTCAGCAATTGCTGAGAGCCTATGCCTGTCATTTTTCCAAAACTCTCTGCACCATCAGTAAGTATCTAGTCACCTTGCTGAATAATGTTTTTCCAGATGCCGCAAGTGGAAAAGGTGAATGCATTTTCATAGATATATGAAGCACAGATACATTATCCTATACTGTTATGGAAATAGAAGTTATAATCTGAACACACATTTAGATATATTTTTTTTTCATACCAAAAGAGTTAAATATGACTTTGGTGGCTGTATGAAACGCTTTGATACCACCAGATTGTAAAGTGAAAAGAAATCCTATGGAACACACATGCATACACACAAAATAAAGGCAGCAGAAATAATCTCATATCTGCCACTGCCTAACTTTTACATATTTAATGAGTTAAAAGTTTGTTGGGTTTTTTTTTTAAAAGGCTTTTTTAACAACTTTTTTTTAGTTACTTTTACAGAATTTTCTAGGTTATGCGCTGTTTAAAGAGAAAGTGGGGAGATTTCCTTTATGCATTTTGAAGCCTGCATACCCCATATTACCCTCCACTCAAGAGCTCAAAAAAGTTCAAACCTTCAGTCGCCAATACTGACATACAAACTCCTATCCCAAGAACTACAAGATCAACTATATTATCTATAGGCAGAATGCTGTTATCCTGAGTTAAGAGAGACAGTCAGGCAATGAGTTTCTAAAGAAAAAAGTATAAACCCAGTGGAGAATCAGGCTTTCCAACTCCCTCACTCAACAGATTTCCCACTGCAGTGTCCCAGGCTCCTGCTATTTGGAGTTGAGTCCCCATCTTCATTGTTCAAGTTGTGTTCTTATTTTGCCAATTACCAAATTCTTAAGTGGTACTATTAAGAAAAGGAAATTGGAAATAGGCAAAAGCACTTATTTGGCTGAAGATATTACTCTGTTGACTTCCACAATGCAGCTGAACAGTACATCTCAGAGTCAGGCTTGAAAGAAAACAGAAATATTTTCAGAAAACTTAACTACACAGGTTGACTTCCTAACAACTGACAGGACAGAGTGTAGCTTTTGTCTTTTTTTATTTATTAATATCAATTTTTTAAGTACCATTTTACAAAACTCCGAATCCTATTTAGGCACCATTTCAGAATTCTAGGGTACATGTATTGCTGAAGGATTTATGGCATATTGACAGAAACTTGAATGCAACATAAGCAGAGAGGTGAAAACACCTCTCTCCCCAAGAGGATTTGCAGAATTACTTGATGGAAAGTTGAACAAGCTGCCTTATTCCTGCACTGCACAATTACCTTTCTATAACCAGAACTCGCTGCCATTTGCCAGAGTTATGCAACCCACTGGAAATAATGTCAATCGAGTTAGCGTGATATAGTATGTCCCTCCCTGATGCTACTCCCATGGACGTGAAATTGATAATTGGAGCCAACAGAGTAACAGACTGCGCTTGAGGACAAGTTTACTACTTTTTCTAAGAGGGAAGTAAGTGCTGGATCTTTGTAAGACCATAGATACAGAGATGATTCAGGTCTGGAAAAATATTTGATACTTAACCTGGCTCTAGTGCACAACATACTGAGCTGTGAGGATAATGGGTGAGGATGGAGCACACACAAGCTGATAAATGTACAAAATCAAATGCATTGAAAAAGAGGTTTTTACTTTCTCAGATAGATACTAACTTGCAAACTTGCTCTTCCCCACACCATCCTCCTGTCCTGAACTGCTCCGTAGTACCACCATCTGCTGCCCCCACTTGAAGTTCTGCAAAACTCAAAATATGTCAGACATTTTGTTTCCTACAATCAACTAATTTCAAAATCATGACAGAGAGAAAGGGACAGAGAAGTTGCATGACAACAAAGTACTTCTGCCCACAAGTTCTGTAACTCAGAACAGTAACTCAGTACAAGTTCTGTAACTCAGTTAAACAGCTATTTTTAATCCAATTTTGACAACTACAGGACATTACTAGAAAAATTCTCCTAAAAATGTATACTTATCTGAATTCACCCCACTCCAACATAATGAAT
The DNA here is from genome assembly GCF_964289735.1 of Phaethon aethereus. Classification (NCBI taxonomy): domain Eukaryota; kingdom Metazoa; phylum Chordata; class Aves; order Phaethontiformes; family Phaethontidae; genus Phaethon; species Phaethon aethereus. The sequence continues at coordinate 25,043,745 of NC_138582.1, forward strand.
ACTGTGTTTTCAGTAACTTATACTATTAGCATTCATATTTTTCCAAGGCAAAATACGAGAATAAGCCAGATTTTAAAAGCAATTAAGAGGATATAAATGTTGTGTGCTGCAAGAGCACAGTTCTCAAAAGACCAGAGTCCTGGCAACTATCATAATCCTTTTGAAATTGTTCATATTAAGATTAAAGATCACTTTGTTCCTCTATTCCCACAACTAGCGGGTATGGTAAAAAGATCAGTCCCCTAGTTTTATATGTAACATCTTTAACATTTGCTCTCCTTTCTGTGCATGTGATTAAATGTAACATTTTGAAATCCCAAAGTTCTGAGAAAAACATAAATCCTTGTCCACAGCTGCTGTTTGACTCTGGAAACACATGCATTTTCTTTTCAAGCATCTACCATCAAAAAATCCCCAAGGACTTGAACTGGAGAACACCTGCATCTCTTCATTTAGTTCCAATAACAGAGTCTAAACTTCAAAATTACAAAAATAGATGCTATGTTCAGCTGCAGTTACATTCTGCCCCTAATTCCCGTGAACAAAAATGCTAAGAGCATGAAATCATTCAGGCAAGCTCTGTCATCGAGAGGATAAGATTTTTTGCACCAGAAGCCCAGTGGGAACTTGATAGAAAACTGGCAACAATTACAGATAAAGTACATAGTGAAATCCTCAGGGAGAGAAAAGGAAATGTAATAAGATAGATGGGTATAATTTTTACACATTTATGCCCAAACCACAAATGTGAATTGTCTTTAATTACTCCAATACATTAAGCGTTTTCACTCATTCTTTGGGGAAGAATTGACACAAATACTTCAAATTAGTTTATGAATTCTATTTTACAACTGGTTTTTATATTTATTTATTAGCACAAGCACTCACTTAAATTAGAACAGAGAACTTAAAAAATATCATTGTTCCAGTTTTAAAATCCAGACTCTGCAGTAACCCCCAGTTTAAGCAAAATTAACTAAAAAAAAAAGCCAATGACAGGCTTTTTTAACTGCAAGAAAGGGGGAGTTGGGGTCATATATAGGCATGTATGCATAAAAACAAACATATGTAAAATTTCTCACCTTTCAAATAACTTGTAGCTGATAAAAATCAGTTCATTTATGATAGGAAAAAAACAACATTCATGGCACTTTTTTTATGTTTGAAGATATGATTTGTTCAGTCTTAAAAATATTTTCACTTCACAAATTATATTTTCCTTTGCAGGGGGAGAGAGAATGGAGTGATCTTATCTAAACTTACAAAATATTGAGAGTGGAGAAAAAAAAAATCCAAAAATCTTTGGAAGTTTAAGAAAAATATCACTTTAATACCACCTTTTACAAGGTTGAATATTTGCTCTTCAGTCTTCATGCAGCTTTCACAAACTAGAGAAGCCTTCTCACTCTTACTTTGCTCCACTGGGTATATCAACTTACCACCCATGAGCATGGTATTAATACAGGTACTTTTGTTTACTCCCTCATTTCACTGCTGCATTACTGAATATTTAAGCTTATCTCAAAGCAAACGTTATTAATTGTGTTTTTTATTTTATTTCCACTTGATTTGTATGTGATAAAGCTCTCCATACACCGGCTGTGCACGCACTCCAATTATTCAATATGGCAAACCAAATAGAGCTTAATCAGCTCACCTCATCTATTCAACAGCTGCTCATAATTAAATACTAACACCAGCATTCATTTTGAAATCTCCCCATTCCTCTCAAAGGCCAGGTGAAGCAAACAAGGTCTGCAGCTTGCTCCGAGGGTTAATAAAGCCAGGGTTATTTCAGAGAAGCAGTAAGAAGACCTGTCCAAGCCTGGGGGTATTGGAATAATCTCCTCTCTTTATTTATTGTATTATTTATAAATATAATGCTTATGTTATAAATATAATATATTTAAGTATATTGTATTTAAAATAAACATTTTGTATGCTGCAGTTTAGTTAAAGACTGGGGACCACATCCACTGATTTTTAGAACTATGCACAGAGATACCTGGAGCAGTTTTTCATACAACAGAAGTATCCAAAATTAAAAGCACCACCATGAAGGCTTGTATTGAAGGACTAAAAAAAATCATTTTTATATTTTTTGTCCCTAAATACTTCCTCTGCCATGGGTGGATCAGTGCTCCACTGTGCTAATGACACTTTGTACACCAAAGAGTAAAACACTCTTGCTGAGTAATAATCAGTGTACGCACTTGTTATACATACTACTTCCTTTGCCTGTATATGCTACACATCACACACGTTAATGCTGTCCTTTCTGGAATTACATTTTATAGATTTTTCCCCCCCCCCCCCTCTGCTGGTTATACTCGAAGTAGTATGGTACTATTAGAATCGTATTTTTCCCCCCTCTTCCTCTCAGCAGCAACAAGTGATCTAGCAAGAAATAAAATACACCCTCCATCTTTGCAGGGCCACATCCAGACAAGCAGTAAAAGGAAGCTGCACAACCATCCTGGTCGCCCTGGATCATATGATTCAAGCGGTACAAGACAGTAGACGGTTGCTGACTCACCAGGGAGAGGAGGAGGAAAGGTCACCTACCTGTTCTCCAGGTAAATATGCCCTGATTTATTCAAGAATCTCATGCCATTTGCAGAACTTCCTCCTTGGCATTTTATACCCAAAGAACTGCTTTGATTTTAGAACAAGTTATTTTCCATTCAACTTCACAGATGCCTAATGAATTAATTAGTTACTCTTCCTTCACTAATTTTTTGTATAAGCAAAAAACTTTACAAGTCACTTGCACAGGCATTGTGTTGTATTCCAAGATTGTTCCAGAGTACCCAGAAATCCCCCTGCAATTGCTTCTCTTGGTTTTATACACAAAAGGATATTATATTATTCTGTTCTTAATGGAGGTGGCTAATTTGCAGCTCTTTAGCTTTGTACAGCTCCAATGCACCCCCCTGCCCCGCTGCACGGCACCAAGTTTGCAATGGTTTCTGAACCCTTGTATACAGGGAGAAGTAAACTGAGTCTATGCGAGTGCTGGGTGACAACTTATCCAGTCCCATCAGGCTGGAACCGCTGTCCCCCTTAAATCTTTTGAGAAATCATGTGTCTATTTTGAGAGCATCAGCTATACAGCTATTTGTGTATGGACTTTGTAGAGTTAGCAGACTTGGCCAGCCCTGGCCTTACCTCTACCCATCTGGTAACACTGAACAATTCTGTATTATTTTTCTCATCTCTCCTGGGTAGTTTTTTTCCTTCTTTCTACAAGCAGGTTGCACTACTCTCTTCACTCTTCTCTGTAGTCCAAATTCCTAATCCAGAACATCAGATCTAACATCATTAGGATAAATTGCTCAAATAGCACAACTTCAGTATTGCACTATCATCTCCAGTAGTACAGCTTTAAACAACTCTTTTATATTCCCCTGAGCCATAAGTTCAATTGGCTGTCAAATTGTCTAGTAGAGCTTTCTGAAATCCCAGAAGTGACTGCAACTGGCAGCAAAAGCATTTTTAGGCTCTCAAATCACTTCATATTTTCTCTCCGTGTTGTTTTCACAGTTGTAATGAAAAAGATACCCATATCTCCTGTATTAAATTGCCTTGATTCCTTCAGCAAGTATTTGAAAGCGAAGGCTTTAACTCCCTCATCCTTTGTATAGAACCTGAGAGAATTTAAACATTCATGTTTCCTAGTTTAATTTACATTTTGTAAAAAAAAAAAAAAACACACCAAAAAACACACAAAACCAAATCATTTGCAGTCCACTATTCTTCATGTTTACTAGGACCAAAGCTTTAAACACACCAGCCAGCCTTCCACTCTCATTTATCATCAGTCACAGGTGCCACCTTACAGATCTAGAGAAGCAGAGCTAGAGCCCAAGCACACAGGTTATCAGCTACCGCTGAGTACAGAGAATCAACACAACTTTCCTGGGGCACCGGAGGGGGAGTGAAGTGTGCAGTAAATTTTCAATTCTAAAATTTTAGCTTTTTAGATGCATCTCCATTCATCTACAAAACAGGTAGCACAGACACTTGTCTATTACAAACCAATTTTCTGCCTCTCAAAGCCCCTGCATATGAGTCTGCTTGGCACTTCTTTGTCGGCATCTCAATTCTCATAGGCATCTCCTGTCACAACCTATCAAGTATGATCTACTATCTGATTGGACTATCCATAATACTTATGAGCTAAAATGTATGTGACCACTGTGATCTGTTACAAAAGCAGTAATTCTATAGTATAGGTAAGTATGCATAGCTCCTTTAAAATGTAATTAATATTCTAAGACAAAAATCAGAAAATTAAACTGAAGAGATCCTCAAGAAAGGCAGAACATACAATAATCAATAACAGTAATAAATATTATTATTATAAACAGTTAAAAACTACTTAAGTGAGACAACAGGTGCAACAGATTTTCTTTTTTTTCTTTAAATGGATCTGAATAATTGAGAGACTGTAGAATCATGAACTGCTTTTTGGCAATGTTTTAGTGGCAGGAACTTAAGATAATTATTATAAAAACACTGCCGTAAACATTTCCAACATGATGCTCTCCAAGAAACATACAAGTACAGTTTCTGAAAAAATAACCTAACAACTGCTGGAGCACACAGTGCTTACAAATATTTACTTTGCATAAGAATCGAATGTTACCTACATACGCACATAAAAATTACAAAGATGGTAATAAATTCACTGTGACTTTTCAGACTAGTAACATTCAACAACCATTACACATGAAAAAAATTAGACGAAAAAAGCACACTTTTCAGTTTACTTCTGTGTTTCATAACATTGGGGTCAGCTAATTTTTTTGCTTTCCTTAAACTAGATGCCTTCTGTGTTTTGGGGGTTTTTTTTTTTCCCCTATTTGATTCCACTCTTCACATGGCAACAGGATAAACTTTTAAAAACACAAAAGCATGGTTTTTAAAATGCACCATAAACTGACAGCAAAACCTAGATCCCTGTGTATTTCACAAACTATACTATAGTTATTTTAAACTGGATACATTTCAAAATTGTCAGTATTGCTTAAACCAGACCAATGTTTTGTTTAAAGCCCACAGAAACCATAAGAATGTCAGGTAAGAGTATTTATGCCCACAAAGTCAACACCACCCTTAAATTTATCCAAGCAACTCTGAAAATATTAACTTGTTCCTCATTTAAATCCACCACAACACCAAGTCTGAAGTCAAATGTGTGCTCTGTATAAGAACCATTTTGCATTCAGCATATCAGCTTCCGTACAAGAAGCTCAACCCAACAGATAAAAGCAAGAATAAAACTAGTATTTTCAAATGGATCCTGCCCCCCAAAAAAGTTTACGAATGGTTCTGTATAAATAATTTAAAAGGCAACCCAAGTCAATGAAGCATTCCTTATTGAAGAAGTTTTGTGTCTCACAGTGAGCTAAAGTCATAATGTGTGCAGTATGTGAAAAAGATACTTTGGCATTTGGCACTTTTTTTATCAAGCCTCTCTTTTGAAAATTACATTGGATAGGAAAAATGTAACATGATACCAGCTTAACAAGAGTTTTGCACTTACCAGAATTATGGCAGTAGTCCATATACTGTGGAATCTGGATTGTAAAGGCTACCAAATCCGGAGCTAAGAGAGATTCTGGCTTTCTACTTTCATTGAGCCATTTACTGCTGTGTAAGTCTCTGGTATCAGAAGGGCCTTGAATTAAAGGAATCAGCTTCTCTTTTCCACCATCGCCTAAGATAAAGATTAGACTCCTTACAGCTTTTACTGTAACAAGATATATTTTCAACACATAAACATTCACTAGTCCAAAGAGGACAGCTATTAACATTGTACATACAGAATTAAAAGAGGCAATAGAAAGAGCAATCTCATATAAACTGTTGAACAACTTCCTTAATGTTATCTTGTAAATGTCTTTACATCCAGGAGGATTTCAAATAAAGTAAACAATTCTCTTTAAAATAGTAATTTCCATCCCAACTTTATAAAATAATACATTCAAAAATCACCATGAACTCAACTTAAATATACTACATTTTTTATGTTCTTGACGTTAGCTGCCTTCATCTATGAAGAGACCATAAACATTGATTGGAAAAGTTCCTGCATTTTTCTTCAAGAAAAATTCTATAAAAGAAATTTTAAAACTATTTATCACAGAAGACTCAAAAACTTCACAAGCAAAATACATATTGTAGCATTAATGGAAAATGAGACATTAAACAATAACCAGAATACATCAAAATTATGCTACAAATAAAGCAAAATGCAACTATTCTGTGTCATATGAAATTGAAGAGTTATTCCAGTTTCTTCAGTGCTTTTAGATTAATATTTGTCCCAGCAGAAAAAAAATCTTTATTTTTTTATTCAATGTAAAAATTTACTATACTGGAGCCAGACTGGATCATCCTGGCACACGTAACAATCATACCAAAAAACCCCAAAACAGAATACAAAAAACCCGCTCTGATTCATAGGAACAATGAGTAAATTCTTGTTTCAGTAACTCTCCTTGTAAAAAGCAAGGCCAATTCTCCTATACAGGCAATAAAGTTTTACATGGTCCAGCTGCACATACCTGGGGCTTTGGCACAAATTTTTATTGATCCCACGGTCCCAGAGGCACATTTGACCAATGATGTGCCGCAGTACTTCAATTCAACATTCTGGATTGAGCCCTCAAGAGTTGGCAGGGGATTCTTAGATTTCACACCTAATAAAAGAAAACTGCAAATGTACTAGCCTGTTGAATTTAAATATTTTTATATTCCTTCACCAAAGCATTTAAACTTAATTATACTTTAATTATCTACCTTAGATGTTCTTATAGCATTTTTGTTGTGATTAACAGTTTTTAAATGGAAGTGAGAGAATGCTGTATATGGGCATTTTAATACAAACAGCTAAGCATAAAGCATATAGATACTGTGAGGAAAACACACAAGGCCACTTAGAAATTTGAATGATAAATATGCATATATACACATACATACACTTTTGTTTTCACTTTAGCTAAGTTCCACCTTAGCTATTCTCTTTCATGTTTTTATTATGACCCTTTCATTTCAGGATCTTAAAATGACTGTTTTTAGCTTACACTTAGACAACAACATTTTACCTAGTGGCAATGTAAAGCATTAAATCCAAGCTGAACAGCACGGAAGGCCAGCAGCACACTTGCCGTTTCTCAACGGAAACCGGAGTTCAAACCTTGCCCGAGGTCACAAGTGGAAATAAGTTTTGGTGGTCTTTCCTCAGCCCCTACAGCACAGCAGAAAACTACCGCACCGGTTGGAAGAAATCAGTGCTATTGGCCGTCACTTCTGACGTCCTGCCTAGAACTGCGGTGGCAGCAGCAGGGGATCTTACAACTCAGGACCAAGATATGTTGGCAAAGCTCGAGGGCAGCCCCCAAAACAGCCCCCGAGCATGGGTGGAGGAAGCCAGCCCTTCTATTCTGTACAGTGCTGCCTATCAGAAAAAAAATACATAAATTTACTTGCAAATTAGAAAGAAAAAGTTTCAACACCTGTAAGAAGTATGAAAGGAAAAACTAACAGAAGTTACCATTTTTTATGGGTTGCTTTTTAGTTCCCCTCATGCAAAAGTGACTTGGAATTTGTCAGTTAAAATTGGCAAGCAGCTTGTTAATTACGCGAACATTAGTATAATTAAGGAACAATTTCCTCACATCTGTAACATAGAATTTGTTCCAAAATCCATAATTATGCAAGGAAAGTATTATGGAATATTGGGTTAAAAAAAATTAAAAGCATTTTTATATATATTTTAAGGCAGTTACACACGTTAAAGAAACCTAATATATTCTCTACAGAATGAACTCATTAGGTTTTTTGCACAACCTCTCAAAGATTTAACCCAAAGAAGAACCTTTAATATATATTATATTAATATATATTATATTTATATATTATATTAATATATATTAATTAGTAAGGGAAATTCTTAAAAAATTATAGGAAACAGAAGATTTAGGATTAAACCTGGTAATTATGCTTAGTTCACTGTGCCTACTCTAGTTCCTAAACATTGAAGTATATTTGGTAGTGCATACAAAACCATTTGGTAAGCAGATTTCTTGACATATGTGTTCTAGTAAAACATTAAAATAATTTTTGAATAAAAAGTACTTTCCAAAGTAGGAAGAAAGAAGCAGCATATGAAGGGACACACGGCATTTAATGAACCAGCCTGCCATGTGAAAGTAGGTTCCACATTCTACACATAATTTCTTATAAAAATTTAACCCGTCTTCTGTGTTGAAGGTATGCCCAGCCTTTTCCTAATTTGTCATTCAGGAAGGCTTCAGGCTCAAAGAATGCTCACTGCAACCCATTTGTGTGCCTGCCACTACAACACCTCATCAGCTCTCAGTCTGAAAGATCAGCTACCAACTTCAGTCTCATGAATACACCCTCCTTCCCAGTCTTGCCTGGCGTAAGCCGCTTTTAAAGGTGAGCATCCCCTTTGATCTAAGGTGTGGTATTAGACACAATGCATGAATTTGTCAAAAGCAGATAGAGTATCCATAGGCATTTCCTAGTCTCGGCTCTGCCTCCTCATACTTCCTATAAACTTGTGCAAGGGGGGGGGGGCGGAGAAAAGAAAAAAATTTTTTTTCCCTGTCTTCTGCCTATTCCAAAACAAAGATTATAAAGCACTAGTAGTAGCAGCCAAGATCACTTTCAAAGCAAAACAAATTTGAGTTCATAATTTGACCCCCATCTTTCAAGTCTTCTCAAAACTGGTAGCTTCTTGCTGTTTCTGTCTTTCAGCAACTCTTTTATGCCTCAAATACAAGGTGTGATGTCTGATACATTTCTCTCACTTCACTATGGAAGATTAAGTACTTTATAAATAAATATTTTCCATCACGGGGTCTACTTTTAGATGCATTACCCTGCACAACCTCTCTGCATTAAGACTAAAACTTTCAATGTTAATAACCTGTAATTTGAGTTTTGATTTAGTATCATATTTTACAACGTTCCATTACAAAATAACTTCTGGACTTGTTGAATTTCAGCAAGGCATGGCAGCATTATCAAAGACATTTACTTCCTACAATCTTCATCAATTTGTGGATATATTTGTCATGTGACCTGACCAGTCAGCATATACATGAAAGTCAGCAGTTAGGGATCATGATGGGAAGTTGGAAAAGCTGAATGGCTTGGCCTTGAAGGAACCCACAGATCCTTAATACATGATCATATAATTAATAATTATATGATTAACAACTATATTTTAATGCATACAAAGAAGTAACTGATAGCAATAACAAGCTATTTCTGGAACACCTGTTAAAGGCATAAGATGAATACTTTCTCAGTTGTTGTCACTATTTGAAGAGACAATAGAAAAGCATTAGGAAAACATAGCATAATCATGCCTCTCTTTCTCCATTGCTTTGAGATGGCATCATCATCCTGCTCTGTTTTAACACCTGATAACCACAGCACACCACAGTAATCAAGGAGAAGTTCCAAGAAAAATTAAGTCCGGCCAGGTTTCACAGCTCTGAACTGAGGGATACTCAGAAAACCCATTTATTAAATATTAAAATCCTACACAGAGCCTACAATAAGGAGCAAGGAACTTAAGATGTCTAACTAGACTTTCATCATTAAGACATACATCACCCAAACCTAAGGTGATTCACGTTGCCCAGATACAGGCATCTCCTTCAAAGAGCAGAAAGTTTAAAGACTTTTGGCAAACCATTTATAATGAACAGGTTAAATAAAGGGAAAGAGCACAATTTCTTCAGTCTCTGAAAAATTTTGGAAGTGATAAACCATCCCTCATAAACTTGTCAAATTGGCAAGCTGCTCTATAGAGAAAAGAGAAGCCTTGTTTCCTATGTACGCCTCTGACTATCTGTAGTTTCGATCCCTGTAACTTTAGTTCTTCCCAAATACTTTCCCTTATTATCTCTTTCATCATGAGAATATCATTATAAAGTCAAAGTCCCAACAGTTGTACACATAGCTAAAATATTCCTTAAATACCTATTTCAGCAAACAAACGTTTAAGCAAGCAAAGACTGGGGCACTCTTCCCTCCCCTGAATGTATATAAACGCTTTAGTATTGTCTTCTCAAGAGACTGAGATTGAGCAGAAAGATATTAAAGCTCCTAGATAAGAAATGCTCTGTGCCTCCAAATACAAACTCAAATTTAGTTTGTGGAGACAAACACTTGTCAAGATTTTAATTAAGACATTAATAATGAATTCAAAGAGGAACCAGGGAAACCAAATTTATCATTGCCAACAGCAACATTATCCAAATTCAACATCCTGCAAATGAAGCATGAGAAAGGCCAAGTTCTCCAAGGCGCAAGACGACAAAGTAGAATTTGTGCTGTACTCACTCTTCTGGAATCACACTTTTGAAAGCAGCACTGTGCTTTGCTTTACTTGACTTTGCTGCTTAGTGTAGTCAAAATTGGAGAACAGAGCAACCATGTCTGTTTTTCAGTATACCTCCCATTTTCTTTAGTTAATTTATTATTTTCCTCAGGAACATGGTAATCAAAGACATGAATAGAGAGACAGAGAGAGATACATATACTTGTCTCCACCAAATATAACCTACAGCTGCTTCCAGATAGAAATTACAATTTTCTAGTTGTGTGATTTTCATACTGGAAACATCTTGCAGTATTTTACTATTTGCAGTAAAAATCAAGTGTTTCCTTCCCAGTATGTAACCATGTTTATACTTTGTGATTCAACATAGTATATTTCAGTGGAATCAGACTATCACACATAGAATATAAGACATCACCAAAGACCTAAAAAGATGTTCTTTCCATACTGCAGAACCCGAAAATAGGTAGAAAGGTTTTCTAACTTAAAATCTACTACACCTTGACAATTTACACCTTGCACACACTAACTCACTTTAATTTTAACTCCAAGCCTAAAGAGCTGTTCTTTTCTAGAAACACGCACAGAAGTATCACACTGTCAAGGACGGTTGTTCCACACTTTAAGCAGGCATTCACATCCTCCCCCCAACTTTTCTGGTCATAGCTTTGGTCCTCTCCATGTACATAACCCAACTACGCAGCTTGCCCCAAGTCCCTGCATTCAGTGACATTCTATGTGCAAGCAGGAGGGAATCAAGTACTTAAAGGAAAATCACTATTGCGTCTTTATAGATCAGCCCAGGATTTCTGCTAACAAGCCTATTAATGTTGAGCAATCATTTAATTTAAAACCTGTTTAAAAAAATTACCTAGTTAGCAATTTTACCAATGGCCTATATATCTTTTACCAATCACTTCATAGTAAGGTGAATTTGCAATGATTAATGGAAAACCAAGAGACAAAATCTGAACTGATCAGTAGAAAAGACAGGAAACCAGCAAAGGAGGTATGTTACTGATTCTGAGGACAAAAGTCAGGACTGTGTGCCGCCAAATCCCTGAAATACAATAAATAATTCTTCAGAAAGATCATAAAAGAGAGAACTGCAAAATATGAACTAGGAAATGAACAAGGCATGACTAAAACTTTCAGAAGTAGCTCCACATGAATCCTCCCCATATTTAGGTTATGGCCTCAGAAGGAAAAATTTCAATATTTAAAGCATTAAGCACCAATAAACTATGGTTTGGCAACATGATATAGTAAAAGACTGCCACATACATGTCAAAATGATTTCAAACTGTGGTGGCTTGACCCTGGCTGGATGCCAGGTGCCCACCAAAGCTGCTCTATCATTCCCCTCCTCAGCTGGACAGGAAAGAGAAAGTATAACAAAAGGCTCATGGGTAGAGATAAGGACAAGGAGAGATCAGTCACCAATTACCGTCATGGGCAAAACAGACTGGACTTGGGGAAAATTAATTTAACTTATTACCAATCAAATCTGAGTAGGATAACGAGAAATAAAAACTAAACCTTGGAACACCTTCCCCCTACCCCTCCCTTCTTCCTGGGCTTAACTTCACCTAATTCTCTCCCTCCTCCCCGCCAGCAGCGCAGATGGATGGAGAATGGGGGTTGCGGTCAGTTCATCGCATGTTGTCTCTGCCGCTCCTTCCTCCAGACAAATTTCAGGGTCAAGCATACCGCCAATCGTACACTGGTCTTCACCTTGGAGATCAATATCAAAATCTCTGTAACTAACCACTTTAATCTTGAAACTGCCTAAGGCTTCTCCATTTCCTAAACACCAAAACAGACAATAGGACTGTAATTTAGTAATGGAGATTTATATATTGCAAAACATTTCCCAGCTTACTCAAGAGTAATTTCACCTACAGGAAGAGTCACTTAAACCTGGCAAATCCCTGTTGCGACATTCCTGTTTCAAGACTCCACACAACGGCCTTCATACAGGTCCCCATTTGCCTTAATCCAGCAACGTCTTGATTCTTCTAAAATTCTGCTTCAAATCGAGAGTTAAATAAGAAACACATGATTCAAAGTTTGAAAACCAGTATTGAAGAAATCGCAGAACATTTGGAATAATATATTTAAGGCATTCTAGGTCAAGATCGGGGGGGGAAAGACACAGGACACCACAACTTTTCTACAAAACAACAGAGCTGGGAAATGTTTCAGAATTCCCTATACACACTGTACTAAGGCCAGCCAGCATGGACTGCATGGACGGACTTAGTACCACAACCTGTCAAAAGGTCAAGGACCTTCCTGAAACATTGTCTGTATAGGGTACAGAAACACAATCCATGCGTAGTCTGACTGCTGCTCCTTTTGATCTAAATAGCCAACATTTAGAGAAGAAATACCACATTCCATCTTTAAACTTCCATAGCATTGCAAATAGGTCTAAAACCTTGCTATGAGAAGTGTCATTTTGGGCAACGACAATAAGGTTATTATTAACCTTATTATTGCTAACATTCAGGCTCTTTAGGCATCGCTAATTATAAGCATACCCAATTAAAGCTACTATTTTAGATGGCAACGTGACACTGGACAGGACACAGGATTCAACTGGCTTTAGTGGCACTGTTTCTGCTGTTGTAAACAGAGGTTCAAAAAGACAAAAAGGATTGATTTTCCTTTCTGCACAATCCAACAGCTGCATTTCAGATACTGCTGTATCATTTGAGACAAATGGTAGAAGCCCAAGTTAATGCATTAAAATAACTTTCATCTTCCAAGAAAACATAGAAAACCTGTCAGAATCTGAATTTTCAACTCACAAAAAGCATGTCCTATCAATCCTCATACCTATACGTTGTCAGTAGACAAATCCGAAAAATTACATGGATGCAACTGCTTCCAGGATACAGATAAATAAGAACTTGAGAAACTTTCACCATGAACTATTTGAAGCAAGATCCTGAAAAAGACAGACAGATGGACAGAGGAAAGAGCTTATAGTTTCCACTCCTAGTAACACACTCTTTGGCTAGAAGCATACACTCACTGTCAGTTGCTTCCATCTTAGTCATATTAAGTCTTCTATCCCTTTCAAATACAGTAGTTGTGCTGTATCTGAGGATGAGTTCACTAGGTCATGCAAAATGTCAACATGTAAAGTATATTAAACACTTTTTCTCATTAATATATACTAATACGATCACAAAAACATGAACTGCATTTTCTATCAAGTCTAAGTTCAGTCCAGTACCAGTTCAAACGTCTTATCTTCAAATACACTAAGCATAAGTTTCAATATATCTTAGGTTCTGGAATAAAGCCTACATTTTACAACTTTTTAAGTAAAAAAAAGCATGTAGCAACTAGAGAAAAAGGACATCTACAGCCTTCTAGGACAGCAACATGTAGGATGAAAGAACAAAGTCTTAGAGGAACCAGAGCTCATCATCTTCCCTTTTAACTCTGGAGCTCAATTTTCTAAGACACATCTATTTAAATAAGCCACTTGGCAACTACAAAACTAACATACCCTGGTTTCCTGAGGGTTTGTACTCCTTTGGCCTTAAAAAGCCTTATACACCAGAACAGATGCAAACCTTGAAGTGCTATCTAACATATCTACTAGGCAAGACACAAGAAATGCCGGATCTCACCTGGACCTACACATGAGTGTGAGCTTCCCTTTACACAACACCTGGTCACCTGCTTGCTGTCAAACAGAACATCTAATGTCTGAAATCTATCACAAGCTCAATTTGAGATAATTGCATATAGGACAGAACAGTTGTGGACCGGTAAAAAGGTCAAGAAATTCAGGATTCTAGAGGATGGACACAGTAAGTCTTCAAGAAGTAAAGAAATGGCAAAAGTTTATAAAAATTCAAAAGAAGGGCAGATGTGTTCACTAACACTATTATCAAAAAATATTAAAGAACTAACATCTAAGGTGTAATCATTAACAGGTTGATTTCCTGAGTTGCTGGGGATGGTGGGGCAAGCAAAAGAGAACATTAACATTTTTTAGCCAGCAGTTGCATGGTTAAAAGATGGACAACAGAGGTTGCTGCTGGGGACATGGACCATAAAGGAATAGGAAACGGCAGGAAGACAGTAATTCAGACAGGGTGGGTATGTAAAACATGACAGCGATTACATGGAAAAAGATTAGAATACAGCATATCTGTATTATCTTGAACAACCTCCCCACGATTTTCTCTCTCAGATAGTATATGCTGCTTTAAAGAACAGAAAGATCTGAGGCTACGTGTGAGGCTACCCCTTCACACGTAGTTTTCCATGCACACAGATGACAAGATTTCACTTTCTTTGAAGATGGAGTTTGTTTCTAACTGGAGTATCATTCTTACTCACAGTTTTCTATACTGCACTGCATTTCCTTACGATACCACTGTGCTCCTCCCAGCAATTTAAATATGTCATAGAATACCAGGTTGGAAGGGATCTCAAGAATCATCTAGTCCAACCTTTTTTGGCAAAAGCATGGTCTTGAGGAGATGGCCCAGCACCTTGTCCAGCTGAATCTTAAAAAGTTTCCAGTGCTGGGGAATCCACGACTTCCCTGGGGACATTATTCCAAAGGCTGATAGTTCTCATTGTGAAAAATTTTCCTCTTGTGTCCAATCGGAATCTCCCCAGGAGTAACTTGTACCTGTTATCCCTCGTCTCTTCCATGCGACTCCTTGTAAAAAGGAATTCGCCATCTTCTTTGTAGCCACCCTTTAAGTACTAGAACATGGTGATAAAGTCTCCCCTAACCCTTCTGTTCTCAAGGCTGAACAAACCCAGTTCCCTCAGCCTTTCTTCATATTGCAGGCTTCCCAGTCCTTTGATCATCTTTGTGGTCCTAAAAGATATACATTGTTTAGGATATAAACTTAAAACCACAATGTTCTAAGTTTAAGAAAAATGTTTATATTTTCTTTTAAATTTTCTATGCAACTACTGAGCACTTAAAGAGAAACAGTACATTTAGTGTCTGGAATGGCAGTTTCTTACACCAGGAGAATATTAACCTTTAATCCTTGAAATCATTAAAGAAATGTTTGTAGAAATATTTTTAGCCTCTTTATCTGGTCAAAGTACTGGAAGTTAAGTCGTGTCTGTACAAACCAATCATTTCACCAGCAGTTTTATATTTCTTTAAAGCCTCATATAAAAAGCACCTGCTTAAAGTGAGTAATGGAGTTTTATATTCATTGCACTTAGGAACAGCGTATGTAACCTATTCCGTTTTCCTCCCTTGTGGAATATATTTCAGCTTATATTGCACAGCACATTACCGATGTGTATAAAGACTCTCTGATCAGCAATTTGGACTGCAGACAGCAACCTGCATGAGTACACCTTTTTCCCCTCCTTAAATACAGTATCCACTTGATTCAGCAACTCAAATTAAAACCATCCTTTAAAGATGATGATCTCACCTTCACAGTGAATACATGAAGCCCATACATGCTAAGTCCATAACAATGTCAGGCTACAATCTGCAGCATATACCCTGCACAACCAACAGGCAATACACATGCTGTCAGCATTATAAAAAAAGAAGCTAATATATTATCTTCCCTAGCCAAAGAATAAAAAATCTCTACTAGCATGATTAATTTCTGAGAGGTTAAAAATCTTACTATCTATTAAGATTCAGAAAATAAATGTACCTTAGAAACCACAAATGCAAGGAAAGTTCTGTAACATAACACATATTAAGGATGAAATTTAATCTCAGAATTAGTATTCTGTCAAAATAAAGTATTTCCATACTAGAGCTTATTAAAGCACATGCTTGTGACATACTTTACAGCTAAGAAATTTAAGGAATTCTTCAACTCGACCTCAGCATAAGATTTCCCTGCAGAATTATTTAGTACTGTATTTTGATAGAAGCATAAACTTGCAACAGTGGTCTTCAATTATAACAACATTCATAGTGGACTCAAGTATGTAATATAGGCATGACCACATAACAAAAAGCACATACTAATTTTAGTAAACTGCTGTTTATCATTTAAAAAACAGTGAGCTTTGACAGGACAATTTAAATAATTTTTGTAAACACTTTCGCATGATAATCAGAATCATGCAATTGTATTCATTAATTCATTGTAATACTGTATTACTATATCACTCACAGAAAGCACATTGATTTCACCGTATTTCAGTGTGCTTAGCAGACTGATTTATCCTCTGCGCACAGAATCCTATCTTCACAAAACCAGATGCTACCTTAAAGTAGACAGTTACTCTTTGCATCTTCTTCCATCCACATATCTCTATGTTGATAAGTTTTAAAAAACATGGAAAATAAATTTGCCAGAACAACTTAAACTAAGCATAGAATTACCCGTCAAGATTATTGCACGTAAGTACTTATTCACTGAACTAAACAGGAAGAAGGGCTATATTACATTAGCTTGATTAGTACCTCATGGAACACTGCAGAAGAAGTTCTGAGGTCAAGGCAAGTTTACAGAGCCCATGAGAAGTAGAAGGAATACATATTCTACAGTCACACATTTGAAGAATATCTATGATTGGGGAAATACATGTTTTCTAACTTACTGTAATTTGGTTAACACTACAGTAAGCTTATTTGTTACAAATTTTAACTCTGATAAACTTCGTAAAGTAAAACTTGATAAATCTACCCATTATTAAAATATCTGAGGAAGTAGGAGACCTCAAAGTTAAAATGAAATTCTGATAAATCTTCACAGTATCTTAGAATGATATCCAAAGGAGAATTCAAAAAGAAAAAATAAGTCAACTTCTTAATATAGAAGAACATTACTATGAACTTACTCTTTTTGCAATGTTGTTTCTTTTTCCAATTAGACATCCTTACCATAATTTCAAATATGTACTGAATGTCCTTATAGGTATTATAGCTCGGCTTAGTTTATAGAAAGGAGGCCTATATGAATGCCAGTTGTATGCTTTTCAACAGAAGGATGTAAACTTATTTAGCGATCTGTTTTTCTCTTTCATCTTATCTCTAGTTTCTGTGTAGATTTATAATGCTCATTGTTTCCAATTTTAACAAATCACCTAATGGCAGAAAGGAAAATATGTTAACCTTGGAATTATTTGCAGTTGTAGAAATCCCTTTTGTCTGGCTCAGGCAAGGCCTGCAATCTGTTTTAAACACAGATTGTCTGTCTTTTGTCTGACAGCCACCAAGCTGCACAAATTACTTTCTGCCTGTTCACCTGTTTGCAGCTGTGTCTGTAAGCTAAGGATTCTGTAGTTTGACTTGAGCAACCACTCCAGGATTGATGACATGTGCTGCTGATAAACTGAGCAATTTGAAGAAATTACTGGCTAAACTTATTGAAAGACATCTGTGCATGAGCTGAGAACTAGAAGCCTTCAGTTGTGTGTTTGCAACCTGCAGTGGCGGCAATCTGTTTGAAGTGATATCCTTCTATAAGAGGGCTGGCCCTGACACAAAATAACTAAACCATCTTTGCAACATATTTCCTCACACACAGAATTCTGCTCTTTTGGTCTTAAATATACTTCCTAAATAGAGGATACAACAACAATTAAGACTTCCTATACTCATCTAGCAGAAGTAACTTCTTTTGAAGTGTTTCCATTTTTCAATCAGATTTGGCATTCTGTATCGTTTCCCAGCCTTCTCTGCTACATAGACTAGTTCTCAGCAGTTAATGGTAGTACGAGCATCTCCCATGCACACTTACTCTTTCATGTTAGCCAAGAAGACGCACCTTTGTAGTATAAAGGGGGTACAGTTCAACTCTTCCTTCCGCTTGCACTACGTCATTACTTCTTCAGCTAACTAATATTAACACCTGAAATGTCTGCTCTAAAATTTAGCAGTCAAGACATTTTACTTATGAACCTTGTGAATCTGGATAATGGTTGAGCTTCTGGGGATATTTGCAGACGTTAATTTCAAGCTCAGGAAGCCCAAGACTGTATCTCAGGGTAAGCGTATGCATGCACATGTGTGTATGTATGAAATTCTTTTGGTTTATAAAAGCTCCACCAGACTGGTGAGCTGTGTGTGACTGCTAGTCATTTCTAAGCTGTACATCACATTTAGCAAAATAAATTCCTAACTCCTTTGGGACACATTCTATAGTGATATACTTCAATGTTGCTCCCATTTTCTTTGTTCTTACACATTTAGCATCAATGTGTTTCACATATACACTGTGACAGAGTAAGCCAAAGTAGAATTCTACACATCTTCAAATGTTTCAGTAGCCCAGAACAAACAACAAATTAAAAACAGCACTAAAATTGCTTGATAAGAGTAATGACGGGGAAAAAATAAGTAATTCAAGGGAAAGAGTGTTAAGCCTAAAACTGTAACTAAGTGCTTAAGGAACTTCCAAAGAGCGTAGTCAGAAGCACAGAAACTGTCCACTTTCACATCTGGACATTAACCCACTCCCTCCCAAGTCCTCCTTTTATGCATTTAAAAAGAATTAAGTATGCAGTACTTACGTATATACAGTAAAGCATAAAAACAAACTATTCCCTTCATCGTGTTGTCTTTGCAACTAGTTCATACTAAAAGTCAAGGTACTGACTAAAATGATCAAACAATCAAGACTTATGTTGGTGCTTTTTGTTAGTTTTAGCAAATTAAATCAGTGCTTCCATTTTAACTTCTTAAGTATTTGAAGGCAAATATTGCCTTTAAAAGTATTTTCACAAACAAGGTCTACTAACAATGATAACAATTTTCAAAGTATGTATTATACTTGATGAAAAATTATCACTGTGCTATAAATGAAACAGATTTGAAAATAGGAAAGCAAAGGTTTCAAGTTAAGCAGCTATATAAATCGGGCTTTCACATTTCAGAACCCATAAACTGGATTCAACACAGAGCTGACGTGACCTCCAAGAAAAAAGAATATATAGTATAGCGTATATGCATACAATAAATCAAGTCCTGATTATGTGCAGCTAATAACTATACATCACTAATAATAAAACCCTTAAGATACTGTGCTATAGCAGATATCTAAGGAAATACAGTACATTTTTATCTTTACCCCCTATGCATATTGCGAGTTCGAGCATTTTTAATGTCAGCTTTTATTTTAAAAGAGCTAAGTCGTGAGAACATTCTTATGTACCACTTCATAACTCTGACACCAAGTATGTATAAAAAGATTAGCCTTTATTTGGTATAAAATCAGTTGGCAGTTTTACATCTGTGCAATGCAACATAAATACCCCAGCTGGCATCCCAAGCTCACACACATATGGACTTCAAAACAGAAACTTCCTTATTTGCAGCACTGCCAGGGTAATTTTGTATACTCTGCATACTACAGCTATTTGTCAGGCCTCTGCAGGTGTGCACTGCACATAAACACACAGCTGTAGTCTAGCAAGCCAAGTGTTCCATCAAACACATAAAGGGAGACCTCAGCAGCTGGATTAGTCATCCCTGCAACAGGTCCAGGGAGAACAATATGGGTTAGTATTTTTGGAAAAGCATGGATGGTAAATTTATGATTATGCTGGCCTTACCAAATAACTGCTGGATTGTGTCATTTTTATGCAATGTCTACTTATTAAAGTTTTTGTTACAATGGCTGGAACAGACTGAATATTTTTTAGTTTTTAATATAAACAATAAGGTAGTTTATGTATAAAATAGTTTATTAAGTGCAAAATGTTAAAAGGTTTTCATGCTGGTGGTTGGTTTTTGACAGATGTTACAATTATTTGCATTGGCTTTAACAGACAAATCACTGGAATCAATTATAGTTAGTATATCATAAAGTTTCTTACTAGTTATATATTATACTTTGTCACATTTACTATAACTACGTAGCATTTTTCTCTATGTTTTTTGCTCTAACTGCTTAGATCACAGGTGAATTCCTAAAAACACTTGATAAAAAGTAGGGCAGAATGAACACTTTACTGTAATTAACTCGCTTGCTTGTTTAAAGAATGATTTTAATGTTTTTTAAAAAAAACAAAAAAAACAAAAAAATACTCTCCCTCAGAACTGTTTGGAAGACACCAGCATCCACCGAATTTTATAGTGGTCATACAGATGTTTAAAATATTTTAATAAACCAGGAAGAGCAGTAAGCCTAATTTTATGCAAGTTTCCTTTAAGAAACTTGATATGTCAAAAGCAAGAATAAGTGAATCAATAAAAACAGGAATAAAACTTTTAAAACAATTTGCCACCTATTTATCCAGAATGTTCAGTGTACGGTACGTATTTTAGAATTTAAAAAATGCCTCAGAAAAGATGAGAAAATATGAACGTTAGCAGGACGAATCCTAGATGCATTTAATCCATTAAACTTTGAGTTCAAATATTACGCAGGCGTGTGTGCTTGCTTCTCTTTGGTGTTTGCTTAGAATCACAAAATTTACCAGATCTTACTCATAGCTCTCTTCTGAAGAGAATAGTGACCTATTTTTACACACTCATATCTCTTTCAGGTTTCATGTGCTGGGAGGAAGATGTCAATTCAACACATCACTAGGCTCCGAGAACGTTACCACATTTTTCCTCGCATACAGCGGTGCTCAGCAGCACCTGGGAACACTGTGAGCAGGAATCCATTCCCAACTGCCCCGTCTTCATTAAAGCAATTGCATGATTTCAAGAAAGAAGAGAAGGGGCACCCGAAAGGTCACTTCCTTAAATATGACCTAGTGACATTTCAAGACCATGTATCTGTCATAATCAGGAATATCACTACTGGTGGATCGGTAATGTACATAAAGGTTATGTTAACATAATGGTAACGTAAGATCTAATCATTAGAATTACTGATAGATAACTAACAATCACATAGTGATTTCCTCACATGGCATAAAGGTAGCTGTTCTTTGCAGACCAACAGGTTGTACATGCTGAAAAGGCACATGTGGCACCAGAGGCAGAGATGAACACCAGTCATCCAAAATCACAAAGAAACACTTCAAAACAAAAATAGGTATTTAGAATATAAGGGAAATGGAAATGGCAAAGTTAATTATTCCTTTTATGCAAACAACTCTTATCTGTAATATCAGGGATACATATTTTGCACAGATCTTGGATCTACAGCCTACAAAAGAAAACACACAAAGCTTTAACCAGGGAGTTAATCTTTTCTGTTAAACTGAAGACATGAGCCCACACAAGCTAGAAGAATAAACGGAATAGGGCAGAACAGACTGATGGTTTGAGGGCAAAGTTATCAAGATTTAATGGCACATTATACCATTACTGAACAAACCATATTCAAAAGAAAAAAAAAGTTTTATTAAATGCCCTAACATCACATAAGAGCTCCTGAAAAATCAGTAGGCCCTACTTCAGAAAAAAAACCTAAAACATCTTTCTTGAAAAACAACTAACAATGGTCACCATGTTATAGAGTAAAATAACGTGAGGTCCATAAAGTAAAACTGTGCGTTTCCAAACTATTAGTCCTTTCGGCAAAAATCTGAATTTTCAGGAAATCTTTAAGAAAGTGTTTCTGTGAATATTACAAAAAAAATCGCAGGCATTAGCAGTTGTAAGTGTTAATCAATACTATGCAGTGAACTATAGAAGACTAATTAGAGATGGGGAAAGAAAGAGCGAGGAGAACAGCGAGGACACCGGTTTTCCCTCGGCGTTACAGCAATACAACATAGATACATGGATCTATCAGTCAGACCCTTGCATTCTAATTCTGGTGTTGGCAGGTATTTTCTGCCTGACCTCAAGAAAAACATTCAACTTCAGGGCATTAATTTCTTTCTAGAAAAATACAAGGTCTTACAGAGGCATTTATTCATTAGATAGGGGAAGAGTAATGTTTTGTAATAATTTTATTAATATTATACAAATTCATCACTACGTAATTAGCACAGAACTATTACAGTGTTGCTGTTATAGATGGAGATCTAAAAGAAGGTTTCTACTTGCACACAGAAATATTAACCTTGTTGTTACAGGACAATCTTCTGGACTAACTGAACGCCACAGTAACTGCTGTGGTGTATACCAGCCCCGCTGCCGTCAAGTTGCTCAGATTCAGCCTTTCCAGAAGCAAAGCTTCAATATCACCCATGAACATTATGGACCCAGTCACATGTTCTGCTGAGAGTATCATCATATCTTGGTACTATAAATGCATGGTGTTCAAGTGTCTGTTACTGGGGGTGGGAGGTAGAATGTCCTAGTAAGAGACAGAAGACAAGGAAGGAGAGCACTAAACACTCTCATAGTATAGGGGTCCACAGAAAGGAAAAACCTACAGAAGGCAGCAGAATATGAGGACCTACTTCCCTGAGCAGACTAACTTTGGAACATGGCTTGGCCTTGTTGTAGGTATGGATCTGAATCTGGCCTGAGCTCTCTGAGACAACCCTTTACAATTAAAAAAAATAAAATTTAAAAATCTAGGCACCTCATGACGCGAGTTTCCTTAGCTCATTCCCGTACCCTGAGGGACTGCATTCCAGTATAACTAAATCAAGCCATAGACCCTCTTCTCTGTCTAGAGAGCTCAAGCAAGTGAAGTACTTTCAACAAAAGGTCCTCTCCATGAAGAAAAATGAACTTATTTGAGCTAACTGACAGGGAAACACAGTTCTTATGAAGGATGTATCCATACAGCTAGATGGCAGGGATGAGTGCATTTTTTTTGCCTACACAAGTCAAATAGTATTCAGAATTTCTTCACTATCAAGTCATCTACCCTTTTGTTTTCTTTTAATTTAAAACTCAAATACAACAATTTGTCTGCCTTAGCTGGCTGGGATTTTAGGCACAGTTGTATTATGTATACCTTAATCCAATCCTGCCTAAGACTGTATCAAACCCTTTGTGAATAAATGAAATCAAGAAATCTAGGAGAATAAAGGCATTGCTCAACTTCCACACTTTCTGCTGCAGACAGCATGCCTTTTTTTATCAAATTAGAAGTTAAAGCATATAAGACCCCCACTTGGGAAACTAAACAGTACTGATGAACAAAAGTACCACTGAATAGGAGCATTTAATTTTTCCAAATTGTTTATGCATTCATTGAGACCTAACACTTAAGACATTCCTAGACAATATTAAGCCAGCAGACCTTGATAATTCAGTGAAGTATATACGACCTGCCCACCAAAGGAAAACTACAAGCTACTGGTGTAAAAAAAAAGAAAAAGCTTGCAGTTAAGGTAATCCATTGATACAACATCTTAAAGAAAAGAATCCATAAAAAAATTCCTGGAAGGATGCAATGGTTTCCTAAATTAAAGTTTGAGTCTCAGCAGTGACTTTGAAATTTTAGAACGCATCATCACTAACATATTTAATGTTCTGTAAGAAACAAAAGAAAATATTGTCGCTGTTCAAAGAGCCTATCAACTGAAAAAGGGACAAATCCAAGGTGGGCTATGCAGAGCTACATTCCATTTATACGAATGGATGCAAATGCAAAAGCAGTAAAAAAGATTTTGTAGTACAGAGGAACAGAGGGAAGAACTGCAAGACATTCTGTAATTTTGGTCTTTATTCTAGTTAAATCTTATGCTCGTAAACATTACAATTAAAAAGCCACACATCTTAAAATGCTAGAGAAATGCATATTGACTGTATCTCCACAACATTTTAAAAACCTGATAAAACCTAAATTGATAAAGAACTTCCTGTATTGAGAACTACACCGTTGCCCAAACAGCTGAAGCAACATTATCAAACTGTAAACGATTCCAGACCCCTCTGGGCATCACACAGACCATGCTTACTTCTCTCTCCATTCCTACCCCCACTTTTTTCCCATTTTTCTTAAAATACAAGCTATTTTATAGGGTGACTGTAATATGATACTATGATCATTGCTGATTGCAGTTAAAAACAGACCCTTCTAATCCAGCTGCTCTCCACTTCAACAAATGCCATTTAAAAGCTACTTCATAAAAACATTATTGCTTCATACTTAAAAGACATTAAGTCAAGATTTTGGAAATTCCATTCACTTGATTATATCAGCAAGTGCACTATATGTTAGATTTATCATTAAAGCAAAATCCATGAGAACTGTTTTCCAGACTTTAGTTAATGCTCTTATGACACATTTGGCCAATGAAAAGGGATGAAAAACAGTAGTGCTTTGAAGCAATAGCCAGTAAATGCCGCTGTGGTTTACCAAGAGTGGGATGCACAACATATTAGACCACAGTTAATGAAATTAAACCATTTCTTATGTTTTTTAAATGTGTCCTGTATTACTTGCTTGGAAACTACACAACTGCTTCATCTTCGAGATTTTACTTTTTTCTGTAGTAAATTGTATCTCTAACATCTACTGCTAATTAAAGCAGTGATCAACTACACTGTTTTGTATTTTATAATACTATTTAAGGCAAAATAACTCAGTAAACAAACTGCATGTTCTTCTTTGTTTCCATATAAAAATGAAATTCTAACTTTATGTTCATTATTCAAAGATTCAAGGAAAAGATTACTGTGAGAAAAACAGGATAAAGTATTGGCATACTACCTACTTTTAAGAGATGCACATTGATAAGTAGTCTCCTGCCATAATATGCCCATGAATGTGAATTTGGTGTAATGCTTTCTTTACACAGTTTGACAGAAAAAATTCTCCTGGCAGATATTTTGGTGAAGTAGATTTTTTGAAGCTTTAACTCCAGTCCTCATGTAGAATTTCTTCAAAGCAATGAAGTGGCTTATTTACCAAAATAAAACAATATTTGTCCTCTACTCTTCCAAAGTCTTGAAGAACCAGACAGATAATTAATCTTCAAAACCCATTTACTTCTATAGTTTTTTTAACTATTTACATGCTAATTATAAATCTATGGTTAAAGTCTAGCTAAATTAAATCCTTAAAGCGGACTACATGTCTCCATTATACGACAATACAATACATATTCACCCATTTACATCAATAAATCTATGGAAACATAGGTTTTTTTTCCTCCTAATTTAAGACAGAGAGCTCACAGGTGAAAATTAATTTCTTTCTAGCAGTCCAACCAGCTGTTGTCTCAAGCTGAGAACTCAATTGTCCTAAGTCCTTCAAGCTTTCCAAACGAAAGCTTCACACACTATATTTTAAGAGGTTAATTTATGACTACGGAATGTTAACTAATAAACTTTTCCAATTACCAGAACTAGTTAACAGTAAACTGAGGGATGGTCAATAGTTCAGGTCTTTTTTCCATAGCATTACTGTAAGAAGCCACTACTATTCTTCCCCAGGGACTATCAAGCCCCAATTTTGCTAGTTATCAGCAGGGTGAGAAGATTTATATTTGAGATATTAGTCATGAAATAACACCAAAAACAACCTCTAAGAGAAAAGGAAAATGGCAACAGCCCTTCTACTACCCTAAATCAAAAGAGCTACTGTTTCCTGTTTGCTACTTAGAAACATTTTACTAAATATTTGGAAAAACACCAATACAAAGATTAGAAAACTTGGGGGTGAGGGGACAGAAATGAAGATATGGGACCTTCCAATTAACAGAACACAGTTTCAGACAAATCACTTTTTCCAGATAAAAACATTAAAAAGTCAACAGTGGAGCTCTCAATGCAACTTCCAATACTGAGACTGTAATTTCTGTGTATATTAAACCAGAAGTCCCCTAAAGAGAGATAAAATGAGATAATTATTGTGCTTAACAGAAAACTGCCCTTATTAGCAGAAGTGTTGAATAACATGGTCTTTAACACAAGTTACATTGCACACCAAAGTGGCAGTGAAGCTCAGATCACATACCCTCATTTCCATAATCATTCTCATATGTCTCGAATGCATTAAATACAGTACCATCTTAAAAATGAGAAGCAGACATTCCTTTGGAAATTAATTCAATATTTAGCATGTCACACTCTGAAAAGATCGCCTCCTTTTATAATGCAGAAAAATTGGAACATAATAAATAGCTATAAGGATGTTTATTATTTCATTTGCCTTAATTTTGTCCTATAAGCACAAGCATACACTACGGTTGTGGAAAGATGACATTCATGCCTAGAACACTGTATTCTAACAACACAAGCTGTAAGTCTTTCTCTGAAAATAAACATATACAGAACATTAAAAAAAAAAATCAACATGGAACCTCCTTTACCATGCATTTCCACATACCTCACATTAACTGCTTCTGCTGACAGACTTTGATCTCAATATTCTCCAGCCACTTCCCAGAAAGAAAGAAACACACATATCACAGAACATTTCTTCTGACCAGATTCTTTCCCCACAAACAAAAATTTAAGCCTACACTTAATGTATATACATATCTTGAATCCACATATGTTAGCATTGCAGAAGTTAGAGCTAAGGGGTCCATGCAAGAATCCTAATTAGGAATTGCTGTGAATATTGCTTCTATTTCTGCTGACTTTTGAAGAGGATCAAATTCTTCCCTACAGTGTGTACCTGGGGTATCTGTACTCAAGTTAATTCTCATGTTAGCTTAGCTCTGACGGCAATTGCTTATGGAACAAAACTAAAATTACTGCATCTGTAACAGAGGTATCGTTGCTCATTTGTAATTGTTATTTCCAGAGGCAAGCCCATGGTTCTTCTCACCAGCACAAATTGCGCTCAACTATTAAACCCTTCACTGTGCAGAACTTGATTATCTCTTCTGAATAAACAGGATAACTTGTGAGAAGTCACTGAAGAATTAGTAATAGGCAAGTAGAGCAAAGTGATATTCTCCCTGAAGATCACTCTACAACACATGTTAAATTATGCTTTAACTTGCACCTTCTTTCAGGACAGCTCATCATGTTACTACAACAAATTCAGAAGTTTCGCATGGAATGGAAATTAATTTTGCAGTGCTAAGAAGCCCCTACTCCGCAAATGGATAATAAACCACAATAATGAAACCTTTCAAATTACATCTGTGCTTTGAAGAACATGCAGGGGAGCAAGGGATAATTCCCCTTTTAAGTTCAATTATATGACAGAATAAATAAAATATTCTAATGTCAAGCTTCTCCATTTACATCACAATGCATTAGCTACTTCTTGTAGTGATTACACAACATATGACAGTTAATTAATAGTTAACTAATAACCTTTTCACAGAGTACACAGAAGCAATGTGTAGACCAACTATATGAAATGGCAAGCAATGCTGAACACACCAACTTTCAACAGGCTTCCTCCTATCACGGGGAACTATACATCTGCCAATACATTCACAGATAGAAAGATCTGGGTTGTCATCTTGCCAACCCAAAGTATTTCTTTGCAACAGGAGACAAAAAAGACAGACCAGACAAAAGGCATAAATTACTTACAACAGGAAATCAAGGGAAGAGAAAATGATGTTAACATGCTCTGTGAAAGTCAGTTTACCCCATAACAGTGACTGAAATGAAAAAAAAAAAAGGTAAAAATATTCTAACTTTGGTGGAAAAGCTCAAATAGGCGTATCACCCCTAATATTAAAGATTCAAATGCTTTTTAAAGAAGAAAATAGACCCATACTGATATGGACACACATAAATGCAATGTGTAAAATAAAAGACAACAAGACAGAGATCTCATTTCTTGTATAAGGAATGCGTATTTTTTAATATCCTCTTCTAAGTATGTCATTACTGTAGGATAAGGCCAAAAATATCGAGATGTTTTAATAAGAAAGATTAAGAATAATATTGCTGATGATCAAACTCTTTTTTCCAGAAGACAACTGTTAATGTTAAAAATGGAGGCTTCTGGCAATTTTAGAAACCTACTCATTTAGAATGACTCCACAACTTCCTTACAGATAATGTCTTTGTTATATTTGGAAAAAAAAAAAGGGAACACAGCAGTTTTACAATTCATTAAGCTGCTTTTCAGGCACACATAAGCTGACAATTCTCAGTTACATTCCCTAAAGATCTGCATAAGTCTAAAATACTGCTGCTGCAATTGTATAAACAGAGTAATTTGAAAATAAAAAAAAAGTAATGGTAAGTACCTTAGAAGAATGACACCTAAAGAAAGCTGACCAGTTTCTCTGCTAGTATAAGAAATATCACACCTATACAAACACATGACAGACTCAAGGGAAATACAAAGAGAGAAAGATGAAAACAAAGGAAAAACACTCACTCTTACTCCAGTTGCACCCACTGATCACAAAACAGGTAGACCATTTACACATTTAAGCAACTGAAAGAAAGGCCAACCTTCCTTAGGAAATAAAAATCCCAAAGGAAATGAAAGTGGAAATGAAACCAAGGGAAAAAGGTATTTGGCCTTACACCCTAAGGATTGCCTGCAGCAGCATATTACAGAGAGGTCCCTGGAGTCTGGCTGAGCTTCGACAGCGGCAGCTTTGCACCGTAAGTATTGGGTCATCAGTGGCACAGTTGGCTGATTAAGAGATGAGGTAATGTATTTACTTATTTTAGTAAGAAACTGCAAAAAATACAGCCATACAGCCTGATGTACAGAGAATTTTTGTACAGATATCAAACAAAGCAAAACACTCATATAAGTGACTGAGAGACTTCAACGAGACTGCATCTTACCTATTTGCACAGAACACAGAGCAAACCAAACTAACCCCACCACCAAAAAACCTAAATCACAGACAGAATAAATTCACATTTGTTCCAAATGATACCACACCAGAATGACTTTTCTTGTTAACCAAGAATTATCTACAGGCCAGGTGTGGCAGCTCTCACAAAAAATACTGTAACTGGTTTTATACCCTGGATAATATTAATGCTTAGAACAGCTTTGGATAAAAATAGTAGCTTTCTTTGCACAGCATACCCATGCAGCTGTACAGACGTTTGCTTCACAACTATTTACAATTGCAAGATCCCTTTGCAAACACAATCTTCATGTGCACCTTCCTATAATGGAAAATTTCTACTCTTTTTACTCCTACTTTAAATTTCTCCTCTTGCATGTCCAAACTAGATCAGATGATAACCTTTCAATGTTGACTTTTTTCCCCCCTCTTTTTAAGGCCAGAAAAAAAAAGCTGAATCTTTTATGGCAGTGTATCTGCAGAAACCCCACCATATGAGATTGGCCAAGTAGCGACAACTTCTGAAATGACCACTGAATAGTAGTAGTATATAAAAGAAACGAAAACTTGACTTTACAGAAAGTCACTCGCCACTTCAAAGTTGAGGGACTAAATCCAACCTACATGCTGACTAGAGATAACTGCTTTGTAAATTTTCCATGTAGGGATGTTACTAGAAGAAATTTCATCTGGTTTACCTCTCAAGAGTAATGCACAAAGTATTTCTGGCACAATGCTACAAGTTTGTTACAGCATAGCAAAACACAGAACTTCATCAACTTTGACACCCTTTTGATTGAGGCATTATGGACTTCAGCATTAATAGATGAGGCACAAATAACCTTATGCAATTTACATAAATCCAGTGTAAACAATAAGTGGGTATCAATAAATATTTTAAACACACTAAGAATGTAAACAATCTTAACCTGCAAGATTGTGCATCTTTCAGAAAGTAAAAGAAAAGAAGTTGATGCATTTCAATAAAAGCTTGAAATCTCTGCAGAGCATGATACCAAGACCAGCTTACAAATTCATTCAGCTCTGAGGCGCTCTCCCTTGGGGCAAATACATGATTCCCTCTGCATTGAGTTGCCTCTAGTGCTCATGTGGGCATGTTATAAGCCAGATAAATGGCTCAATTTACTGAAAAATAACCTTCAGGATGAGCAATTTCTAGCTGGATCTACAAGCTGAACTAACTGCTCACATATCTCCCTGACCATTAGAAGGTGTGGGAAAGCTGCTGTCAGGAGTGGGAGAACCAGCCCTTTACACAGTAGGCATGATCCTACATCAGCTAGAAATAATCACATCCTGGGTAAGACAGTACAAATAATGTTTTAAAACCCTCTTATCCTTATGAAAATGCCTGCAATCAAAATCTGTGTGCTGGTTTTGGCTGGGATAGAGTTAATTTTCTTCACAGTAGCTAGTATGAGGCTACATTTTGAATTCATGCTGGAAACAGTGTTGATAATAGAGGGATGTTTTCATTACTGCTGAGCAGTGCTTACGCACAGTCAAGGCCTTTTCTGCTTCTCACACCACCCCACCAGTGAGGAGGCTGGGGGTGCACAAGAAGGGACACAGCCAGGACAGCAGACCCAAACTGGCCAAAGGGATATTCCATATCATACGACATCATGCTCAGCATCTAAAACTGGGGACAGAAGGAGGAAGGGGAGGACAGAGTGATGGCATCTGTCTTCCCAAGTAACCTTGACACGTGATGCAGCCCTGCTTTCCTGGGGATGGCTGAACCCCTGCCTGCCCATGGGTATTAATTCCATTAATTCCTTGTTTTGCTCTGCTTGCAAGAGTAGCTTTTGCTTTCCCTATTAAACTGTCTTTATCTCAGCCTATGAGTCTTCTCACTTTTACCCTTCGATTCTGTCCCCCATCCCACTGGGAGAAAGTGAGCAAGCGGCTGTGTGGTGCTTAGGTGCCGGCTGGGGTTCAACCACGATGATCTGGCACCAAAACACTTCAATGGTGTACAGAAGAATAAACAGGCGCCAAAACTTTCAAAAAGACTATCTATGTCTTTGTAAGAACTATATCCAAGTTTTATGTGTTCGTTCCTTGAACCCTTAAAGCCTTCCATTAGGGGTATGATTAGACTGAACAAATAGTTTTAAAAAAAAAAAAAGATCTGGCTCAAACACACTCTGACCATGGGGCTGAGGGGGGACAAAGCAAAACTCTGAATCTGTTATAAATGAGATATGATAATACCATAGAAAGAACACAAACCACTGCTTTGTTTCTGGGTAATGTACTTATTCTTCCTTGCAAAGGTCAATCTTATTTGTTTTGAGGTACTGCCTAGAAACCTCAGGCATCAGGGCCCTATTGTTCTAGATTAGTGATTCTGAAGCTACGAATGCCACCACTACAATTAAATTTAATACATTTAAGTGTTAAAACCAACTATGGATTTGCTGTTATAGTAAAAAAAAAATTTAGTTCCATAGTATAAGATACTATACACATATTACCAAAGGATGTTTTGAGTTTAAAGCACTTTGAGCTTAACTAAGGATCTGGAATCAGGGAAGTGAGGCAACAGATGTGTGGGTAGGACTGACAAACAGGATTTGCAGTTTCCACCTTGCATCCCTGCAAATAAATTAACTAGAAAAAGATTACCAATTAGCATTCAGAAATTTGTATTTGATTTTTTTTTCATAAAATGACAAATATTAGTAACATGGATTTCTTCCACGGGGTCCCTGTAAGTAATTACAGATCACGCATGCTCAGACAAAGCTCAGATGCTTTGGATTCTCAATGGTAGCAACAAAAAAGAAAAGAACAGACTGTCAAACATTAAATGAAGAGGAAGAGAAGATGGAAGTTTAAGGCAACTTAAGACAAGTCCCTACAGAGTGAAGGAAAGCAAGAGACAAGACAGCAAAGGTAAAAGAAACTGTATAGAAAGTCCCTCTACACCATCAGTAAGAAAGAATAAAAACACAGAACTAACAGGCTAAGTAATAGAGCTTTGAGTAAAACTGTATAAACATCATACAAATATGTCCTTCATGTTCTCAGAACAAGTCCGAAAATCTAAAACAGCGCTGGTAAATTAATACATATATATAGCATGTGTGCAAGAGGCAGAGAAAGATCATTTCTTCCTATAACATGATGCAGCAAGACTATCTTCAGTATCAAGTAACCAAGACAGCCACCTGTCACAATAGTGAGTTCCACAAGACAACAAGAAGTAAAATACTTATCACCTGCTGAAAACAATAGTTCCCTATTAAAAGCCACTACCTTGTCAAAAGTCATTACTAAGTGACTTGGAATTTCATTGGGCATTAAAAAGGAAATACCCATTAACAAAGAAGTGAGGGAGAGAAGTTCTTTGTACTGGATATTTTGAGTTTGCAGAAAAAAAATCATTATTATACAATATATATATTTACCGTATGTCATTTTAGACTAACATCCGAACTTTCAGTTCACTTAAGACAAAAATGTTTCCTCCCCATGAACAGTTTGCATTCAAAATATCATTGAAGAATGTAAGAATTAAACCGAAGGTCCACCTAGACCAACATCCCACCTGGAAGCAATGCTGGATTCCTAAGGAACAGCACCGGGACAGGGAAAGTTTGAACGACATTTCCTAGACGGTCTTCCAACTATTAGGAACGTATGACTCCTGAACCAGGAGGCTTGTCTTTGTTTCAATAGCCTTTCCATCATTTTGTTTTGTTCTCCATATGTATCCAGAAGTTTTGTTCGTTTCTTTGTTTAATGCAAACTAACAGCAGCCACATTGTCTTTTAACTGTGTTTTCCCATATGACTGCTTCCCATGTGGAAATAACTCCTCTTGCTTGGCACCCTTGGTATCTACTTGGTTTGTCTCATGACACTTAACTCATACTGGAAGAAACAGTTACTCCTTAAGTCATAAAATTTTTTGAAGCTTCTACACCTCTCTTGTTAGGCTGGTCTAGGTGTCCCAAGTGGGAATGTGTCCTTTATTTTTAATATTTAATTAGCCCAGTTTCCATGGGTTTAACTGGAGGGTTTTATCAAAGAAAAGACAAAAAAGATGAAGGAATCCTTTGCCACTCAATTTACTCTTCATCTGAAAGTACACAGCTGGCACAATCAAGTAATTTTTCAAATCTCAGAGGACAAAGATACATTCTTTACGTATTTCAATTGAAGGTCTCTTTCTCCAATTCTCATATGAGCTTTACATATCTCCTCTGTGCCCTCTTCTAATTTTCAATTTTCTTTTTAAGCTACAAAAAAATGGACATAAGCATTATTTTCTGCCCTATAAGCATCACAAAAAGTATGTGTTTACATACTCATATTTTTACTCATCGTTCTTATCACAGACACAAAATTCTCATTAGCTCCTATTGATGTAGCATGACACAAAGTCCCTGTTGAGTTGTGGGCTGCTATGATGCCTGCACATTTTCAACATCCCTGCTTTTGAAGAGTGAGATCTTCCCTGTCTAAGTTTAGTCTGTATTTCTTATTTAAATGGACATATAATCCTGGATTTTATTTCAGTGGATCCCAATAACCATGTAATTCAAATCATACTGTGCAACTGCCCTATTACTATCATTTGACATTCTTCCTAAGTCATGTATTTTGCAATGCATAATGGTAAAGTTTTTTTCCAACAGTCCTGTGAAAAGGAATATTTCACTTTTGAAATGATGAAAAATTTTGGAATAATAAAATAAAAAAGTATCTAGTATTTAGTTTTCTAAAAAAATATTCATAACATTATACAAATGTCACTAAGCCAAACAGATGCACAGGCAGTCTTGATTCAGGTAAATGACATATTAGCATGAACAATCGTAAAAAACGCATAAGGAGTAAGAAGCCTATTTAATGAAAAAACATAGAAATGTTTCCATATGTTTTATGAAGTATTCTTTACCCTTTAAATGAGCACATTCAGATTTAGTCGCTGGCTTTGTTTCAGAGAAACCCCATCTGTACACTACACCGCTTACAGGCACATCTCAGTCATGCAATAGCTATGTCACAGCTCATATATCAAATAAAAATCACATTCAAGGCCACACAACCTTATATACCCAAAGTCTTCCATTCTATTTAAAGTAATCCTAAGAGAGCTCTTACTGCACCTCACAGCTGATGTCACATGACTTTTGTTGGGAAACAGAGTCCTACAACTGAAATATCAAACAGCTCTTAACACAGATGAGAATGATCTAAAGGACAACTCTATTGTACTTATATATTCTGGAAGTCTTTTTTTTTTTAAAAAAAAAACCAAAGAAACAGGTGTGGAACTAAAAGTATAGTAATAGTAGCACTGCACAACATTATGTAGTACTGCGAAAAGCAAGATAAAACACAGGCAACTCCCAGTAAGCTTAAGGAGTTCATCTGACACATTTAGAATCCAAGGCTAATAAAGTTGGTTGCCTACATCAAGGACAGAAAGTGAAGAAGTTGTTCTTTTACCTTCCCAACATCAAAGGTTTCAGTGCCCAAATAATCTCATTTCAAAACCAACAGCAAGGATAACTGAGAAGTCAAAAGGCTTCTACCCAAATTACATGGCAGTCCATAATCCCATTAACTTTTGTTGCCAGGAAATAGTATGAACAGCCATGTTAGAAATGTTTGAAATCATACAAACCCAAGCCATCTCCTCCACAGACCACCTTGAGCAAGCAGAATGCTGCTGAAACATTCCTCTGTTTACTTCCCCCCCCCCCCCTTATTATCAGGAAGTTTCCTTTGCCAAAGAGAAATTGTGCAAAATAGAAAAAATAGCTGAGGTAGTCAGCTAAATACAAATGCTTCACAAGGAGAACCATCTATCTTCAAAGAGATTCATTCTCACCAGTGTCTAGAATTGCAAGATATGTCAGAATTACTGGCAATGTATAAGATGATTATTCAATAGCTGTTGCTTGTCAGCTTCCTAAGGCAGCAAAGAATGTTTCCAGTAGCATATGAAATAGCTGAGTCACTATAATACAGAATATGTTTGTTGTTTTGTTTTTTGGGGGGTTTGGGGGGGGGTGTTTTTTTTTTAAAGATTACACTGATGAATGGCACTGGAAATCATCAGGAAGTTATATTACACTTATTTAACTGCAAACAGTCAAGTTTCATGGGGTTTATCATAACAGCATTTAATAACTTGTATTTAAAACAATTAGTAACGCAAAAGAAAGACAAACCAACTTTTATAACGTGTCAGCAAGCATTTGTAAACTCTTTTTATGATTGAGTGTTGTAAGCCTGAATTCTTGTAACACTGACGAAACATTTCATTTTTCAACTGCCACTCACTACAGCTAAACTTATTAGGTTAATATGCAACAGAATGAACAGAAGCCTCATATAAAGAAGACATATACACAACAAGATACAAATTAAATATAAACCATTAGCCAAATACACAACTTCAGCTAGCACCAAAAGCTAACAAGGGTCAACTGCATTAAATGCACACAGCCTGATCAAGAGACTAGTTCAGGAACCAGCTGACTCCAGTTAGAGATCTGGGAGGAAAAAACATTTCAAACAGAAAATAATTTGTGGAGCATCAAGTAACACAGAAAGAAAAGGAAAAGAAGGAAGCCTTGTGTGATCATTCAGCCTCAATTCTTTTAAAATGCAGGCCACAGGATTTCCCTCCTGTATTGAAGAGCAGCATGAATCTATCAAAAACCACCCTACAGTCTCAGTAAGTTTTTGCAGTCATTAACTACTGTCAACAGAAAAAGCATCTTTTAACTGGAATTTGTTTTGGCTACTGGAACTTGTTACACCTCAATTTGCTAGACACAAAAGTTTAATTTTGAATACATGATGCAGTAGCCTCAAATACCAGTAGATTTGACTCTTACAAGGCAACTCTTCCAGGCGTGAAAGTAATTTCTGTTACAAGTTTCATCTCTCATTCCAAAGTCCACATGAGTCTTAAGATGATGAGTGGTTTTTTGAATGCCAAAATAGTGACTCGAATGGCATTCAGAAGTCAAGCTGTTCTTTGAGGCTTCTGGAAGGACAAGACAACATGCAGCGCTGCAGGACAACCATGGAGCTGTTTCTCAGTAGTTTATATGCTTAAAAATCAGTGAAAGCTAAGACAAAAAATGTCAAAGAATGAAAAGATATTCCTCATTTGAATATAAAAACTTAGCCAAAAGGGTATATAAGTATTTAATACAGGTAAAAGAAAAAGTGATTTACGAAAATCATAAATATTTTAACTCTTGTTTAGATAACAATTCAATGGCTTACAAAAAGAAGAATGCATCCTGATGCTACGGCCAGCCAGTTTCTGAGCTCCACCTGGTAAGCTGTGACCAAACAGGGAAGCACTCAAACGGTACTTTAGCTCTGAACTGTGATTTTAAGTTCAACTGCACTACGATGTCTTCTCATTGACTAAACTAAAAAAGCTCTGTAGTACCTCAATGAAATACAACAATGACTCCCAAGTATAGAAGAAAATTGAAGTGGGTTTTACAGAAATTAAGGGCATATCTTTTCCCTTTAGATTATAAAATGCTAGAAAGACCTCTACTGACTACAACTTATTAAACAATGTATTATTAATAAAAAAAGTTTCAAAACAGCAATAAAGCAAACTCAGAGTTGGTTAAAAAAATTTACACTACAGTTCATGGCCCTATTTCACCTATTGTATCTGCTCATTATTTGTCACTACCATTTTGGGGAGCAACTGCAAGTCATACTACAGGATAGAAAAAAAAAGGGACATGAACCTTAGAGAAGAGCCACTTAATCAAATTTCAGAAAGGTTAACAAATGAATTGCAACTCTGACCTTTTTTGATACATCTTAAACCACCACCTGAAGACATCTGACACAATCACCATTTCATCATAGTTTCAAAGAGCACCTACCTCTGCTTGAAAAGACCCAGTATTCACTCCCACATATAAGTCACAAGCCACCTCAGATTCATCTCTTACCCTTACTTCTACCACCATAAGCAAATTCAAGACCCCTAGCTGTCAGAGGAATTGCAGTCTACCAACAGCTGTTGTCCTACTCACTGATGCAGAGAACACTCATGTATCAGGGCTCTCCTCCATTATTCTCTGTAGTTGATGCTACTGGACCATAACATCAGGCTGGGCTGGAGCCAGCACTGTCTTGGCTGGGACCCCCCAGCAGTCTGGCAGCAGAGCCCAAGAGGACCCGCCTTTTATCTGCCCTGGGGTACTGTGACTGCATTGCTATCACAATGGGTGACAGCAGGGTGACACACAAAGCTCCCCGGGAGCTGCCCTCAAAGAGTGAGTCACAGTCTCCCACAGGTGCTGGATGTCAGCACTGGATCCCCCTTTGCCAACCCTTCTGCAGGCAGAAGAAATCCAAATCTCCTCTTTGCACCATCAGGTCTTTTTAATATCCTGCCACCTCAAACAATTTCTTTTTTCTGCCATTCTTTGTAAAGTTTTCAAAATGACTTCTGCAATATTTCGGTGATCTATCAGAAGCTTACACTTTCATAAATGAAGTGTGGACTGGAATTCCAAATGGATAATACTCAGGCATATACTGAGGCTGGCATACTAAAGCTTCAAGTTTCCCTGTTCTTTGCAGTAGAAAGTTCTAAAGAACTACAAACACATAAGAAATAAACATATTATCCAAGCATGTTCGATTATATTCAAATAACTGAGAGTAAAAGACTGAAGGAACAGACTGCAAAGGAGATTAAGCAATGTGATACATACACATAGAGAAATTATTATTCTACACACAGACAAATCTTATTCCATTACAGCGCAGTAGAATTTAGAGGGAAAATCAAAGAAAAACTCACAAAAAACTAGTTAACATATAGATACTCATGCCATTTTGAAAAAAACTTAAGAACAAAGCCACCTGGTGCAGTAAAATAGTGTCATGTTCACCCTGGAAGCATTTGTACAGTTAGATGGGTTCCAGAAAACATTGGGCAATATTACAGAAACTTAAATGAGAATCTTCATAACTCAGACCAGCTTCAGAGAATGTAACAGGGAGGGAAATACACAAATTTAGTTGTCTAGAACTTGTGCTTCACGGTATTCTGTTATAAAGTCTGCAGCTTCTTTTTCTGCAGACCAATTTTCTCATCAAATGCTACCATAGCAAATGCATCATCTGACTGAATATTTGATAGATGAATACTAGGAAAAAAAAAATGTTTTTCAGTGAATGCTCTGAACTGTATTTCTTTATTTCATCTCACAACCATATGTGTGGGCTTCTTAGAGAATTGCAATAACCACTAGAAACTGATCACCAGCTCTTTTCTGTTGATCATTTCCCCTCCAGTTTTTAAGTTAGAAGTGTTCTTTACTGACATCGTTAGACAGAAACTCCCCTAAAGGTTTATATTCAAACCCCGATAAATCATTCAAATGAAGGTAGCAAAGGAATTGGGCGGCATGAGATGGGAAGACTGAGATCATGACAATAGTTTTGGCCAGTACTGTTCCCTTTTTCAGTAAGATTTTTTTCCTGTATTTAGGGAATAATCTGTACCTGCAAAGAGAGGGGTTTTTTAAGACTTTGTGCAAATTTACAGATGGCAAATTTTATGAATTAAAATAGTTTTTCTTGTCGCTGAA
Organism: Phaethon aethereus; assembly: GCF_964289735.1. Lineage (NCBI taxonomy): Eukaryota > Metazoa > Chordata > Aves > Phaethontiformes > Phaethontidae > Phaethon > Phaethon aethereus. The sequence goes on from NC_138582.1 coordinate 25,082,285, forward strand.
TACTGTGGAGGTACTATCTTGGTGATATGCACAAATCTGCTGGCAAGCTGTGTTTTATTGATAACATATGGGATACTGCAGCATACGAATAGATAGCAGCATAAAAGTGATCCCACTGGGAAAGTAGCCTGGACATGAAGTACACATCAAAGCAAGTTTTATAAAAAGCTCTCTTGAAAGACAGAAGATCAAGTGCTTAGCACTTTGCTGATCACAACCACCTCATCTAAGCCCAGTGGACGGAATACAGAATTAACTGATGAAACCAGGAGCTATGAGAGCTATAGCAAGATGCAATCATATGAGCTTTCAACAGAACTGCAAATGCTGTTATGTCAGTGCCTCAAAGCTTTGCTTTAAAGCTTACATTCAGTCTAAAAAGAGTAGACAAATATCTATGGACTCCTAGTGTCTCTGAAGTGATCTGGTTTGTTGGCACAAACAGTATATTTTTAGATGCAATTTCCTAAGACCATGCCCACAACTGCGCAGTTCACCCTTCTGAACTGTACCTTATCTTCGTTATAACACAATTTGAAACAGCATTTGAAAAGCTGTTAAATACACACAGAAACTATGTTCTTTAGAAGCTAAGTGGAACTCTAGAAGAATCTGCAAAAAGACTAAGTGTAATGGCTATGTAAAAGGTGTTTTACACTGTATACCCTACAATTCTAAACTTGCCAGTCAGATATTTACTGCCAAGAGCATGCCAAGCACATGGCCATAACTATTGACCAGCAGCAAATATTCACTGTCAAGCACTCATACCAAAACTGCATTTACATCCTGGAAAGCATGAAAAACATTACAAATGTTTCTTTTTAAAAAAATTCACCGTCTGTTCTCAAATCCTTCGTTTGTAACAGACCATAACAAAATAAAACCCAACCTTTTGCTTCAGTACATTTTGCAGCGAAGAGGAGACTTTGTTCCCTTCTGGCAGGCAGGGCTGCCACTCATCTCCATTCTACTGGGTAAAAATGGACTCACCTCTGATACCAATTCACGGTAGACTCATGTTATGTCCCAAGTGTCTCTGAAAAACACCTATTTTATTGCTAACTCTCATTGTCCTTTGGAAGTGTAAAAGTTTGAAACTTCTTTTCCAAGCCAACAACTAAACCTAGTTGCTCTAACTCCTCATTTTGCTGACACTCTCGCTGCAGATGGATGGCTAATTCTTCAGAGTGGTAACAAATCTGAAGGTACTCAGAAAAGAGTATAATTCTGCATCCCAAAATGTAATGGGGGTTTGGATTTCTGAGATGACATGTTGGTACATATGTTGAGCAACAAAATTTAACATAGTCCTTCAACAGACAAAATATCAGAAAATGAAAAGTTTGATAGCTGGGTCCATTCAGCTTTCTAACAGTGGGGTATAACCACATTTGGAGATGTGTGTTTGCTATCTAAACTGAAACCAAAAGACTCCAGACAGCTTCTGAGTACAATCCACCGAGCTCACAATAAATAGGCTGATACTGAGATACCAGAGAAGGGATTTTTCAGGAAAGATTTTCTTTGAGAAGACAGTAAAAAGAAAAACATTCTGGAAGATAGATGAAAATAGAAATCTCAAGGACTCCTTGACTTCCTAAAACAGTAAGTTGGGACAGCTCTAAGTCAGCACAGAAACATCTTGGTCAGCTTGTAGTAAAGCATATGACTAGTTTATTAGTATTTTTACTTGCTATTACTGGAGAAAAGTTTCTAAAGAAAAGTAATTCCAATTACTAAAATATCTAGTTTAAGAAGACTTGGCTACATCACAAATCTGATATTACATATAGGAGAACGAAAAATGCTGACTAATAAGGAATAAAGTACTTGGCATAACAAACTTGCTGTATCCATCTCTGGTATGTCATGCCGACAAGGTAAAAACAAGAGATCTAATGTAAGAAGGGAATGCAAAGCCTCTGCAGAGGCACAAGAATATATCACCAGCTTCTATAATGTTGGGATTCTTGCATCGTCCTCTGAATCATCCAGTGTTCACTTTTCTCAGAAAACAGACAGAGCCAGTCTACAACATACTGCCGCTAAAGTGACCATTCATCTGAAAAAGAACTAAATGTAGTTTCTTAACAAGATCAGACCCCTTGGAGCAATGAAGCTTTTCTTCCAACAGCAGGCTGAGAAAAAAAAACCACATCAATATCTTACATAGGAAATTTTGAAAAATTACTGAAATACTTCAAAAAAACCCTTTGCATCAGTCTAGATTTAAAACGTTTCTATAACACTACCCAAGAGCTGCATTTGTCCTTAATTTCTATATTTTCTACAGTCTCTCCCCATGCCCTGCAATAACTGAGGAAAAAAAAAATGGTTACAAAATTCGCCAGTTCAGAAAAAGCATCTTCATCAAGAAAAGCAACATTTGATGTTACCATGAAAGAGACAATTTTACCACTCCCTACCTAACTTATCAGATCCCTTGCTGTTTATTAAAGAAAAGCAGAAAAAGAGGCAAATCAAAAGGAGAAGGAAAAAGATTGGAACAAATATGTCCAATAAAGAAGAAAAGGCTTGAATATCCCAGGATTCAACATAAAAACAGTAAAAGGAGGAAAAGATCATGAATGAGATGCAGCAACAATGCCACGCTGTAGAGACAGGAGAAACCAGCATAAGAAAGTGTAATATCTGGATTTATTTATCATGATGCCATCAAAACAAAAATTAAATCAAAAAATGAGGCTGAAAAAAGGGGGGGAAAAAAGATGAAAAACTAAAACATACATTTGGTTTGATCTGAATCCATACCAGCATTATGATGTAATTGTAACAGAAAGAAACTAAGCTCAGACTGAGGACTACGCTTATTTACATGTTCTCCAACTAAAACAAAGGTGTTTCTGGAAATCGCTCTGATTGCTTTCCCTGAATCAAGAGCAGCCCTGGTTTCAAAGTATGTTTCAGAGGATGGTAAGCAGATGTAGGTGCTCTTATTTTGCATAAGACAAAGCTCCCAAAATTCAGGAGCTGTGGTTATACATAGAACTCTGACATGTCCTTAGATTCTGAGCTTTTAATTAGCATATCGCATAGTGTGATCACAGAATCATATGTATCTTTATTCATGAAAAAAAAAAAAAAAGACTCCAACAAAAATACTGCAAAGTAAGGAATACTTTCCTACAATAGTACACTTCAAAGCAAGATCAAAGCAGTGACATCTGCTGTGCCATTTTTAATTTTTCTATTAGGCTTCACACTAACAGAAGGGACATTCACTGGGTACCATTAAATAACACTGTAATAGAACACCTCCATTTCTTCATTTATTCCTCGGTAATTGCCCTCCAAAAGCAAAACTGTAACTGTAAAATGTTAATTTAAAAAACTTCTTGCTTACTATAGTTTCCTGAGAATCTAATGTTTCACTAACTTCATCTACCTTAATGTTACTACCTTTATATATTACTGTGTATTCTACCAGTGGTAGAATTTTTCTCCAAAAGAATTGCCCACTTTTAGAGGCATAATACTAACCTGAACAATTCATGGTCAAACAACTGCTCTAATTGTAGGTCAATATTTTCAAAGTAAAAATACACTTTCTGTCCTTACCATTACCTTATTACATGTACCTTGCATTAATTTTATTCTATGATTATGAGGTGCACTAGACACGTAGGAAAAACATTATTTCTTTACTGAAAAGGTCACAATAATCACTCATACAGTCCGCATTTCAACAGCTTAACAACTCTCCCACAAGACACGTTGCTGGAGAAGAGTATCTTTTTCTTGAATATCCATGCAATTACAAACTGGGATTTGGATCTATAATCCCTAGGTTTAAAATAATAATTTTTTTAATGTCTGATTTAATATAATAATAAATCATATAGGGCATCAGACTAGGAGTATGTAATACTCTGGCAAGAATTCTATGGCAAGAATACCACTAGTATTTATGATCTTACCTTGTCACAAGAACCAAAATGCCCCCACAAATGGAAAGTGAATTTCCATATCATTCACTAGAGTTCATTACATAAAAGTAATTTCAGAGCATACTAATATTTTGTAACTTATTAGTGCTGTAGGCCCTGTTACAATAAGTTTTAAGCAGCAGTCCAATACTTGGAATCTGTCACATGATTTCATCTTAGTGCAACTTTTATTTGATCAAGACTGCACACACTACTTAAACTCGCTACTCAAGATCAGCCTTCATTATTACACATTTGCAAACAGAAAACGTGCTTCTACTATGTTTAATAGTTTATAAAGGTGCTTATTCTTAAATCGATCTACTTCTGATTATGCCTTGTTTGTTTTTTTCCTAAAGTAAAGATTACTACTACAGCAAACATTTTTACTACAAGAAGTCCCTCACAGGAACTGTACTTCCTAATTTTTCAATTCATTCACATTCCCTAATAATCTATTCCATTCAAAACTTCCTCACTCATATTTCTTGCCTCATCAAGATCAACATATTTCTTGCCTCATCAAGATCAAAACCTCTAATTAGCCTGCTACTTTGCAAACTGCTAAATTTCTCATTCTAAATAACAAGGAGGAAGATATGCTACAAGATGTTCCAATTTCTTTTGAAGTAATCCAAGTTTTTCCAGGATCACAAAACATATTTTTTAACTTTGACGCTACAACAGCACAACTATCCCTTATTGTTATTCAAACAAAACTACCGTCCTGCACAGCACTACAAACTGAACAATTTCACTCAGACTGAATGAAATGCGTAACAGTGATAAAATACAATCTTTTCTCATTAGCTTTTTCCTTTTTACATGCATAAACTTGAGGATAGTGGGGTTTGTTTTTCTAGGAAAAGATCTTCAGTGAGAGTGTAACACCTCTAAGTGACAATCTGCATGGGAAAACTTACCTGGAACATTTTCTTCTGGATCTACAGTAATTTGGAAAAGGGTTGAATACCTAATTGAGTCACTATGTCTGTGCTCTTTTTTTAATGCTTACAATTTTTGGCACTTGAAGCTGACAAAAGCAGGGAAGATCTCCACACATTTTTTAACCATGTCAATGTAGAAATTCTAATACTTTTATTTACCCAAATGGAGAAAAAATGGAAGACATGAATGTATTATGGAGAGATGAATGGCACAGAAAGGGATTCTTATACCAAACTGTAACTGTATTATGAACTTTAACAGTTGACATTATTTTAACGCACATACAGGGCATTCACCTGAACAGTACAGAACCACTAGAAGGGGGAAGATTGTGTGTATGAAAAAATTATACCTCAGCTTTACAATCTAAGTTAAGGATCTGCTATTCTTTGTTTACCTGGGGGGGGGGGGGGGTTGCTTTATGTTCACTCCAACAGTGGCATTTTGAAATAGCACCACAGAATGTGATAGCACATATTTACCTTTTTTTAATTTCTCAGGCTTCAGTAGTTGCTATCTCTAAACGGGCAGTTTTAGCAGCCCACGACAGCTTTGTTTACATTTTAAGATGAAAGGAGGTCCCATGAAACCATAAACAGTAAAGACAATACCATCAGTTGACGTGAATTATTGATCAATTGTTTGTTTTGTATCACCTGTAATGAATTTTCATTTCCCTCTCAGAATATCTCACTATATAAACTGATCTAATATCCCACAAAGTAGGATTCTTTAATCTGAATGGGAAAAGGAGAGAGACTGACTTCTGAAATTTCCACAACTGTCAAACTACCAGAGTGACGGTCTGAGCTGGAAGTACTCCATGTCATACACTAATACACTTATTACTCAGACAACAGTGTGAGTGAGTTTGTATGTGCTGATGGCATCGAAGCTCAGGTTAAATCTAGTTGGCATGAGAATTACAACAGGAAACAGATTCCAGAGGCACCATCACTAAGTTTTAGCACTAGCTAGGACTCCTCAGTTATGATTTTGCTTCAATGTTACTGGGGTCAATAATTCTGTTGCAGGACCTCTACATGCATCTTTTTCTTAAAACACAGGCACCAAAAAACCACCATGACCTTCTCATTCATGCTTCATTCCTGTATCAGCAACCACTAATGGCTTCCTGGTTCACTCTAAATTTGACAACAATTTTTCTCAGTCCTCCCCTAAAAAAGAATCTTTCCTTCTGTTATCTCTGAAGCTTTCTTTTGTGCCTGCTCTGAGCAATTCTCAGAAATTTCCCATTTCCTATCATGCAGCAGATTCATTTCTTCCCAGCTGTCTTGTCGTAACACTGAATTCCAGTAGCTTAGACTCAATGCGCTCTACTGCTCTTAGAAAAGAGGCCACCACCTCAACTGCCGTGTCGAGTTTTTCACCTGATGCAGTACATGGCAGCTAGAACAAGGCAAAAAGGCAGCCTACCTCCCTGCTGTCCAAACACACTTTTCTTAATAGAACAAGAAATAACATAAAGCTAACAGCTGAACAAACAAAACAGGTGCTCTCAGTCACAGCTTCCATTACTATTTGTGCAAATAAACTGCAAACGCTGGAGGAAGGGCACTATTTATAGCTCTAAGCTTAGGTGTCTTGTTTTTGGTAGCCCACCAACATACCCAACAAGAGTTCGCTGTTAATTTCAACGTACACACTGAACTGAGCTCTCCTGCAGTTCTGACACACAATTCGACCTAAGAAGCTTATAGACATTTATGTATACTACAGATTTCATGTATATATGTATTACTTTCACAACCTATTGATTTTTTTAGGTTTTCTTTTTCTCCTTGACTGTGCTCTTGACCCTATGTATACATTCACTTTCACCACAACAGACATTTAAAAAGTCTCAAGTGGGTTTTTAAGTACATTAGATTCTTTAGCATGACATTACAACTCAGAGTTAAGCTTGTATGAATGCCTTAAGTACACCCACCACCATTCTTTCATCAGAATGCTGTATTTTTCAATTTCAAAGCTTATTACTGTATATTAATTAGACCGGAAAAAAAAACCAAAAAGGTAATTACTAGCTTACTTGCATACTTCATATGTTAGTTCCTCATTTCAGGCCACTACAGAATCATTGCTTCAGGCAGAGGATTTACTAAGACAGTCAACAAGCTAAACCCCACTGATTACATACTGAAGTGATAAAATGTCCCACCTATGCCATGTTCGGTGCAAGTCAGTTCATGACTTAAGGATATCACCGAAAACATCTACAGTAAGAGGAAATAAAAGATTATATACAACTATATTAAGGCTCAAATAATTAAGATAAAGAATAAATTGTGCTTAGGTTGCTTATGCACACATTGTTTCCATCTGAAATTAGAGTTGATAATCTACCAGACTTTCACAGAAATGTACAATGTATAAAAATAATACTATTTACACATTGCATTCAGAAGCCTACATGAAGGATGAGGACACACATGGGTACAATCACCCCTGCAAGACAGTAAACTGTTTACAGTGTGCAAGTCACATACAGCTGTGTTCTGCCACTCCCAAGTAATTACTTAAGAGAATACACTCCTACACTTTGATTTTAAACAGAAAGTTTAAGTCATATTCCTCAAAAAGAACGCCAAAACTGGCCATGTTATGTGGAACAAACAGAGATTAAATGCCAATATGTTGCAAGGAAGTGATTAGAGCTTAACAACCTGCATTACCACTAAACTTCAAAATGTTGGGCTTTTGCTGGGTTTTGTGTTTTGGGGGTTGGCGGCAGGGGAGCAGGTGAGAGGAAAAAAGTAGTTTTAAAAACAGGGGTATTAGAAAGGTAAGTCACTTATTTCAGTCTTTTTCCTAAGTGGTTAAAAGAACGATGCAGCAGCTCCACAACCCTTTTTTATATGTACACCTGGGAAGAATACTGAATCCTGTTACTTTCTTCAGTGTTACCCTGATGTGGTTTAGACCAGATGTTTAAATGTTACAGTATGTACATTTTCTTCTCTTCTTCCAAGGCAAAAGCAAAATAAGAGGAATATTTGACTTCACTCCACAAGAGACCTATTTAATAGTTTGGCGGTTATGTAAGTAAAGGTAGCTTGGCTAAGTCAATGTTGACGACATACAGAACGACATGATCCTAATGAGTTGGAAAATATTGGCTCTCGTGAGATTCAACCAGATGCTACTGCGCTGAGAAAGCTACTGTATTATTGAATTTCATTTTTATGAGGTAAAATTTATTATTCAACCATTAAGGTATCCCACATGAAATCTTGCATAAAATAGTTTTACAGTTACTTTCTGGAAAGTAGATTTTATTTTAACTTTAAGACATCATTTACATGAGGGATTCAAATGCCTATTTGATCACCTTCAATACAGAAATGTAAGGTCTGCAAGCAATTTTCCCAAAAATACCAGATTAATGGAACCGAACTGTCAACAAAATAATGAACTACCTGAAAAGGACAAGGAAAAAGTGGTAGCAAGTTCCAGTTTTCCAGAGTAAACTAAAGCCATGTGTGACTATGTATATGTTTTCTTGGCAGGCTGAAATGGTTAGAAACTGACTGCTTCAGGTACTTACTAACAAGTAATGAAGAAATACACAGTGAAATTACTCTATAGGATTAATTATGCTCAACCTTTTAAAGATCTTCACTGGCACTATTTTTCTAAAATTCTGGTATTTGGTACATTTGGGTTTTTTTATTATTATAATACATTTTTTACAGAATTTATTAACATCAATACATCTATTTGCAAAAATGTAGAAAGCATGAGGCATTTCAGATTCATGTTTGTTTTCCACATTTATAGTCTATGAAATGGAAAAATCAAGCGCAAGCATAAGAACTAATATTATTTAACTGATATCAATCATATTATTGTGCTTGTATACCAAAAGGATTATAAAATAAAACCAAAACACAAAGATAAATTTCCAAAGAGCTATGTGTGGATTGAAGACTGCTTGTGTTCTTTTCTTCTATTTTATATGTAATGCATTATCAAAAAGTTAATAATGCCTTTTTCTTGACCCAGGAACAAGAACAAACAGTTGCTTCCAGCTGTTCTATTTATCCATTTCTTATTTTTCATTTTGTCACTTTGGATCCCCATCTACTATTTTAAATTTTCTATTCTTTTTGTTCTAGCACAACTCCTATTTTAGGCAAGATGACTCTTTCTTGTACTTTTTAACGGTAAAGCCTATTCATTCAAGTACTAAGTTTCATTGTTTGTATTCATCTTAGTTTTTTAATTGTCTTGGCTTCTCTGAACCCTAAAAATACCCCTGGGCATTTGAAAAGAACCTTTGCCAAGTAGACATCTAAAACTATGGATTGCAAAAGTGATAAGGTGTCACTGCAATGAGCGAGTTAGGTGCTTTCACAAATCCCATTAAGCCATTACCTATTTCTTTAAATTCAAAATCAGTTAGAATTAAAAATCTGCTCTCAGCAGAATTAAATAGTCTCAAGGGGAAGCATAATATTTAAACATATTTATAATAAATATCTAGTGTACAAACCATATATCCTTGAAATACTCATTTCACCTGTCTTCCACAAGTTCTGAGCTCAATCAGCTAGTCAGTACTGTACACATCTTTTTACTGGTGGTTTTAAGATAACAGACCTTACTAATATGTATGACAAATGCAAATTTTAAGTCGTACAGCCACTTCATTCTTGAATTCTGTCAGAAACCAAACACACACACAACTTGCTTTTGAGACTTCAAAACATACATTTCCAAACAGCTTGCTTTTGGACAAGTTAATGAAAAGAGAAACTCTTGGACTATCTGATGAAGACAGCAAGTATAATAACCAACAAATTATTAAATACTTAAAGAAAGTGTTTTTCTCCTGGTAGAAAAAGGTTTCTGGAAAGCACAGGGAAGAAGGTACGTAGGGACATAAGAACGTTAATCTTTAAGCAATTTCCCCTTCCTGGTATTCCAGGAATCTATTCCCAACAAGAATTTGTACAGGTAAAGAGCTTGAGAGTTTGTTCTCAATCCCTATGCCACCTTCAGCCTAAATTAGTTTTGAAGGAAGTTTTGGAGCAGAAAAACATCTCTGCTCCCAATGAAACCACAGGACAGAATCCCAGATACTAGCTATAAATTCTGTTCCTACGTTTGTGGAAGTACATGGTGCAGAGCTCCCTTTTTAAACTACATCCAGGGAAAGTCTTTCAGCAATTACCCAGCAGACAGGTTCCCAAAGAGGCCTCCATACCTGGGAGACTCTTTACAGAATGTCAAAGGGTCAACAGTCATGCCGCCTTCTCTGATGTTCTCTCTTCCTCCTGCAACTCACGTATCTGTACTTGTCTTCTGATTAAATTTTGTCTTTGTTTTCCTGCTTTTCAACTTCAACTCTTTCTACCTGCTTGTCCTTGCTCTGTCTTCCCCTGCACCTGTTTCCCTTTTTACTAGCTGATCCCTTTTCTCCCTTTTTCCTTCCCATTTTTTCTTTCTTTCTTCCCCCCTAATTCATCTGTTGTTCTTGACTTACAGCATGTCTTAGCCTATAAGTACAGTTTCAGTGTTGCAGCTTTAAAAACTGGAGGAGATAGCTGTGCTGGAAAAAACATACAACTAGGGACCATAATTCCTGTTAAAAAAGATTTATGCTGAGAGGATACAAAGGCTGGTGGCATCAATTTTCAGTTCAAGTAATCCTGAATCAATGTGTTTGGAGGCACATCACCCACTCGACAAGGAGCACCTGGCACAAAGCCTCAATGAAGACATAAGGAGCTCAGCCCAATAACCGTCTTCAATCAACACACAAGAAGTGGTAATACAGACACAGATTGTTGAGAAAGATGTAGGCTATGTAAACAAATGGCAAACACATTTAAGACTAGCTATGTGCAAGTAGTACACTACAGAAGAAAATCTGAAGTCTCAGTATATTTTCAAAATTGGCAGAACAGATCTGGAAGGGTAATGCATAACTAGAACACTTCTATAGAAGGGCACAGCTTGTTCACAAAGGACAAAAACCAAACAAACATAGTGTTCTACTGTGTATCAAGAATGTGCAAAATCCTGTGATCCAGACTGTAGGCAGGCAGATTTGCTGAAAATCTCTGGATAGCAACAGACCATTAAAAATAGGAAGACAAACTACAAAAGCCCTTTCTTTTTTTGAGAATAATGTCATGTCTGGGTGGGAGTGGGGGTTATTTATTTTTAACAGGAGGATAAGAATCTAGATAGACATAGCTGTTTGTGCCACTACGTTTCTAAGTAGTTAGAAAGATGGCTTTTAGAAGTTTGAAAATGTGAAGGTAGAAGATAATTTGGGCAACATTATTCAGGAAACACACAGTTTACAATTCTTGTAACAGCAGAATGAAACCCATGCATTTCACAAAAGAAATCCCCTGGGAAATAGGATAAAGTGAAGGTAAGAAGATCTTTAATCATACCGTTAATTTTTCCTGCAAGAAAACTATGATTTCATTGAAATAAAATCAGAAAAAGCCAAGGAACAAAGGGAAAGAGCTATAAAAGAAAATAAAGCAAATGTGTTTATACTTGCATTATTTGTACAAAATTGATGAAAAACAATTAACCCACAACACCACAGGGAGACAAAGCTATTTTCTTGAAAATACTTTTTATAATAGTATTTTTGCACTACTGTGCATAGCTGAAAATGAGCTGTGATCAGATGGAAAACACAGTATCATTGACAAAAAGGCTGCTATTTCCGAGACGCTAGGTTATATGATAAAAGCTCATCTGTACACCCACAAATACGCTCAGACACACAGTGGCAGGAGGGGAAGCCCAAATATTACCCTGCCAGGCTACTGCCAGACACACCACAGAATCCATCAGCCCTTCACCTTCAAAGACCAACCTGCACAAGCCCAGAGGAGCACAGGGGCATACAATGGCAGGTGGGAACCCAAATCAAGGACTCTCAAGGAACATTTGTCAGCTGTTGTTTTATGTTGGAGAAACTAAGCTGAATGGCAGTATAAGAATATCAGTGATAAACACATGTGCCTCTTTTACTGAAAAGTTCCTTATTGACTACATTATCCTCATAGTTACTTCACCGAAATAAGAGGGAAAAAAGGAAAAAAAAAAAGAAAAAAGCTGAAATTCCAACTTCCCTGTGCAACTACAGTCAGGTTTTTTTAGAAGCTTACACACATACATGTTATTGTTAAAGTATGTGGAAGCTGACACTAAGTACAAAGACGATTTTCAACAAGGGATGATACTAAATTTTACACAAAGGGATTCCAACAAAAGGTAGTAGACTTAGAGAATCAAGCAAGCCAAGAATCTGGGCAAAAGTGTAGACAGCAATCATTTCATACACTTGAACTCAAAGCTACCTTCATCTAGTTAATGCGAAGTACAACTACAGAAGTATAAAACTTACCAGGTCAAGCATTAAGCCAATACCAAGAGAAGATTAAAACAAGTGACTATACTGTTAATTTACTGTAAGACTTAAAATGTGTGTTCCAGATTTCTATCCTGCAGATACTTTGTTAGCACGGTTGTATCACAGTTCATTGAGCTGAAGGACTGAAAGGTATTGAATGATGGAACAGGTTAGTTTGGAACTGTGCAAACTTAAAGTCTATCTGAAATGATCAAATGACTGTATTTTCACATTTCTCTGAGGTGTGGATTACAAACCTGCTACCTTCAGAAGTACCAGTACTTGAAAATAAAACCTCACAACCTCATTCTTAGATGACCCACACACAATCATGGAATTAAGAGAATCAGTGACTTTTGGGAAAGAAGCAAAAACTAAGCACTTCAACAGTTAAAGGTTACACACCTGCAAATACAAGTTCTGCACCATCAGATCAACACATATTTAACTTTAAAAAACAACAGGACTGAAAAGGGAAGATAGGACTGAGAAAAACAGGACTGGTTTGACTTAAATGACTTACAGTGGTAGTCTAATCTACCATTCTGCCTCAAGCTATGATTCACTACATCTGAACCATTCTTCTAACACTTTCTCCAAGACTGCTAATGATGGTCATTCCAAAAGAGCTCAATCATTCTTGTTCTGTGTTTATTCACAACAGATAAGCAATAATGGGTCTAAACAATAGTGAGTCTAAATTATTCCAGCCTGCATAGAAGTATAAAGAAAAAAAAATGTATTATCTTCTTCTGGATAACCTTTATGCATGTGAAGACTGTGGTCTCCTCTAAACTAGTCAAAATCCTTAATTTACTCCTAAAATCCATCGGTGTTTTGCAAAGGGATGACAGGTAACTGATTTCATTATTTACACCATAACTAAGACTTGCATATCTTCAGCAATTTCAAAACCGTTAACTAACATTTATTTATGAAACTGAATGAAAAACACCTGCAGCCCTTCAAGAAATTCAATGCATGCCATTGACTAATAAAGCCCTTAGTAATTCAGTATTTTCTATTTCCTCCAACAGCTTCACCTCTGAATGATCTTAAATTACAACATTGCACCACATAAGGCAGCAACGGTAGATGTTTCAGAAGAGGGAGGCATGGAAAAATTATCCTGTATGGGAACATTAAATGCATCCAGAAATTGGTGCCAAGGAGTGAAGCTTGGTGGCTTAGCTTACATCCTGGATTTTAAGCATAAGCTATAAATGCCCATATACACACAAAAAAATCTTCTGTCTGTTAAGTACTGTAAGTAAACACCTGGATTTAAAGGCTATGGTTGTATGCATTAGCAGTGCACTGTACCATAATAAATACTTAACCAAAAGCATCACATATTTACCTGAAGACTGGAAAACCTCATTCAGCAAAGCTTCATTTACTACCACCGAACTGACATTTCCAACAGGATGACACCAGCTCTGATAAATAGTTTGAAGCAGAAGAGTTTGAGCTCTAGTTGCTTGAACTGTCAAATTAGGAAGCTCAAATATGCATTCTGTTAGCGGGACATGAGTTCGCTTGGTCCTGTTTAAAATATGGAGAGGGGAAAAAAAAAAAAGGAAAATCATTACTTTGGTGCATAAAACCAACAATTTAAAAACTTAGCCAAAGAATACCAGACTATACTGTGTGCCTGTTAGATTTCTTGTAAGTCCTGATTCTGCTTATACTGAAATTCACCCTAAACAGGATTTCTATTACATTATTTAACTTTATATCTCCCTCCAAAACATGAGAAGAAAAGTCATATATTTTTATCTAGTTATCTCTTGGTTTTAAAATATTTAATACAAGCAAGTCTAAGTGCTCCCACCAAAATAAAACCCACTCATAAAACTGTGCAGTTGTTAAAAATACAGATGAAATCTGTTCAAAAAAATTTATCTATAAGCTTACAGTGAATCACTAAATGAGATATGCCCAGTGATCAAAAAAAAAAAAAAATCCCATACAGACAATAGCTATACAACAAAATACAAAGAGCCCCACATTCCATATTTCTCCTCATATTCCATATTTGACTGACATGGAGCTCATTAAGTCATTCTAATATTTTTCAATGCCTTTTACCTTATAACTGGGGAGAAGGAACTGGTGGGGACAAGCATTGGGACAGTAGCGCAAGGTAAAGGACATTCTATTTGGAAAAAATTCTTCTGTGACAATATAGTACACTATCAACAAGAAAGCTCTATCACAACTAAAGCAACATCAGTAAGTTATTCTTCTTCCTAATATATATACTATTACCTGAAATTAAGCAACAGACTGATTTGCTACATTCAACAAAAACTGCAAAGGTTCTTTAATATTCTCATTTTGGAGCCTTTTCCCATGGCTTATTTACATAATCATTTTCTTGCCCTAATCACCTCCTGCTCCATCACTGAAATACATTTCGTGCTATTTAGCATTATTTCCTCTAGTGTCCCCAAAATATCATCACAGATGCACAGACTAACTCGTTCTCATTCTCAAGGATCTCCTCCATTAGAAGATTTTAGGAACAATCCTAAAGCCACATGAAAATTAACAATATTAAGTTAATGTTCCATTGGGAATAAACACTCAAATGAGGGAAAGCTATTGAAGCTGCTCATACAGTCCCTTAGCCCAGGAAAAAAAACATCCTTTACCAAAATGTTTGAGGTACTGAAAATGTGAGACACTCCCTTGCAGATACTTAATAGCTCTTTAGATCACGAAAATCTTCCACGCAGTCACAAAACATTGCAATCTCCTATCTGGCTCCACCAGAAAATGCTGCCATATGACCTGACATACATGAGTCCATGCGAACATTAGAGACTCTGCAGGAGGCTCCATGAATTCAGCAGCAGGCCATTCCTGACGCTCAAACTCTAAATCTGTAGCAGCATGAAGTGACAAATAATTCTGGCAATAAGAAATAGATTTCCTTGCACATTCTGCATATGATTGGGAGAGCAGCCCTTCACCGAGAAAACTGTGAAGAAACAAGTCCATTATCACTTCT
Source organism: Phaethon aethereus (assembly GCF_964289735.1). Classification (NCBI taxonomy): domain Eukaryota; kingdom Metazoa; phylum Chordata; class Aves; order Phaethontiformes; family Phaethontidae; genus Phaethon; species Phaethon aethereus. The sequence goes on from NC_138582.1 coordinate 25,097,607, forward strand.
CAGACCCATGATCAATATCATCTAGATTAAGAAGCAGAACAGCAAAATATCCTGCTGCTAACACTTTTGGCCCATGTCCTGCAGATAATGCCTGTGTGACATGTGAAACATGGTTCATAAACAAGCAATCTGAACATCAGAAGACATGTATCAACTACCATGTTGACATGGTAGTACAGCCAAAGGTAAATGTCATCACTTCGAATTTGGACTTGCACGTTGTCCTGGTTTCAGCCAGGACAATTTTCTTCATAGAAGCTAGTGTGAAGCTGTTTTGGATTTGGGATGAGAAAATGTTGATATGTGCTGATGTTCTGAGTTGTTGCTAAGTAGTCAAGGACAGTCCAGCTTCTCGTGCTGACCTGCTAGCAAGGAGGTTGGGGGTACACAGGGAGCTGGGAGGGGACACAGCCAGGACAGCTGACACAGGCTGACCAAAGAGATATTCCATACCATATAGCATCATCCCCAGTATATAAAGCTGGGACGAAGAAGGAGGGTGTGGAGGGATGTTTAGAGTGATGGCATCTGCCTTACCAAGAAACCATTACGTGTGATGGAGCCCTGCTTCCCTGGAGATGACTGAACACCTGCCTGCCCATGGGGAGCAGTGAATGAATTCCTTGTTCTGCTTTGCTTGCGTGCACGGCTTTTGCTTTACTTAATAAACTATCTTTATCTCAAACCATGAGTTTCCTCACTTTTACTCTTCCGATTCTCTCCCCCATCCCACCGTGGGGGAATGAGCGAGCGGCTGCATGGGGCTTAGTTGCTGGCTGGGGCTGAACCACGACACACATACAAGCTTTCATCTTAAAATGAGAAGCAGATCTCCTCCCTCAATTCCTCGTCAATACCAGGAAACAGCTAACTGAAAGACATCTTCTCTGAAACAAGAAGAATTAATCTCATCAAGTGTTACGATACCTACAATATAAACAAAAATCTGTATCTAAGATTGCTGCATAGACCCTTTTAAGGTAAAAGGAAAGAAAACAGCAGTTATATACATTCATTCTAGATCTGAGGATTAAAGAAACTTCTTTCTGCACATCACTAATTCTGCCCACTGCCTTTGAAGAGAGATTATCTATCCATGCCAGCTGTGGATGTCTACACCATAGATCAAAGTTTCATAGATAAAGCCCATCCACGAAAGCCAATTCCATTGCTCCTCACTAAAAATATAAACAAGGGAATAAATGCAAAATACATTCATATGAAAGAAGACACTCATGAAAGATTCTTAGAAAATGGTTATATATACAGATGGAGGTCAAAGGAAAAACAAAAACAGATGATGTTGCCTCCTGTAACAGTAATCAGTATTCTTTAGATGAAAGTTTTTCAACCTCAAAGCTTCGAATCGGGATTACCTGTCTCTAAAACTGTTGAGAAGAAGGGGGAGGAACCCAGCAACAAGACTGCCTCTGAGTTGCAACTCATTTGAAGCTAATGACACAACTGCCAGCTTCAAATGCCATTTGCGGAGAAAACATGGATGAAGGAAAAACATTTCATGCTATTGCAGAAAAACTTAGCCTTGTGTCTGGTAGCAGAAATTTCCTTCAGAATTAAAAACAAAAGAGAAGTGTTCTGTTTGAATGAAACTATCCGTCTTTGGCATTTGGAACTGCCATATTTTGGATCAGTACAGCCTCTGTTGGTAGCACAATCAAAACTCATTAGAGGCCTTTTCAGAAAAGATCTTGTATTAGCCTTGTTTGGTTGGTTGGGGGTTTTTTTATAGCAGTCGCTGACACCAGTTAGAACAAGAAAAATTACATTTGTTCTGCTTGGGGGAGCTAAGCATCTCCTCTTCTGCTGACAGCCATGTAAAGATCTTTCTAGAGTACATAAGCAGACTACCCGCTGGCCTCTCTGCCTGGGATCACAACTCTTATCAACTGCAGCACAGTAGGTCACCAAAGGGGCAAGATGTATCTGTACAAAATTCCTGAAGCTCTTCCTGTCTCTCAGTTTGAAGTTCAAACACATGGCACACCTTTCCTGAAAATGTTCTTCTCCTAAGAAGTACAAAGACCACATGTTGCCATCTGAGAAAAGAATGCATCCAAACACATTTGAAATCCTTTTAAAAAAAAAAAATTCTCTCTACACTTCAAAAAACAAGCCAGTTAGAAAATTAGAACTATTTTAAGGAAAGACAAAACAAATACTGGTATTATTTTCAGCTTTAAGTCAGGCAAATAGGGAAAGATGCTACCTTGTTGAAAAAGAATAAAGAAAAACACTGACTCAGATAGACAGCCAAAGGAACTAACAGCCTGAAACATATTCTGACAATTTCTACCACACGACACACACAAGAGGATGCATGAAAACCACTCTCTTGTGGACACAATTAGATAAAAACATATCTCCCATTTCATCTCCTCAGATGCATAAACATTCCTCCATGTAAATGTATACATGTCCATATAGTCACTAGAAGAAAAGCTCTGGGTTCCATCGAAAGCACAGGTGCAAAACCGTGACCTTTCCTAATGCTGGTCTCAAGTTAGAATTTGAACTTACACTCTAGGAAATTCTAGGAAAGTGAGAACAAGCTCTGTAAGTTATCAATTTTAGCAGAAAAGGTGTGCCTAAGTAAAGGAGTATATAAAGCGATTCTGTACTTAGGAAAATCCATCCCTGTAAAACCAAATGTTAAATACACAACAGATAAAAAAATTGTTTTAAAACATAAGATTAAACAGACAGTACAAACCATTTACTTTTATGTACAATTAAAGCTGGAAAACTAGATATGCATGTTAGCAAAGCTTTTGCAGGCATTACATGGAAAGAAATGTAATACATGGTGATATCAATCCAAACGTTTCCTAGTATTCCTCTTTTTCAAGCCATGTACTGTTATCTTTTATTATTTATTTCATTGCAGAAGTGCACTGTAACTTTTTTCCTTTCTGCTCTTTTTATTTCTGTTCTTTTTCCTTTTGTTATCCTTTCAGATAACTTATATTTACTACTTTCCCCTCTTTCTGAATATTATTTTGCATGATTAAAACCAAATATTTCAAAAAAGCATGTTAATATTTCAAAAGACGGGTTCCCTAATAGAAAACTGAGAAGGGAGGAAGAAGGTAGAAAACAGCAGATTTTTCAGCAAAATTCAGGATGAACATACCTCCAAAATAAGTCCATCTAAAATAACACATTTATATTAACAAATTCATGTACTTTAAGGGGAAGCCTGTGAAAAGCTGTGACAATCACAGCATACAGTAAGACAGCAGAAAAGACTTTGCTTTAAAAGTTTGACTATTCATTTAATACATATTACAGCTACTGTTCTGAACTATGCTAAATTTAAAACCTACAAGTTTCACATAAAATAGTCCCTTATGGGTAACAACAGTGTATGAAGTTTTTTTAACAATATGCAAATTCTATGGTTATTATACTTTAACAATCCCATATGAATAAAGTCTACTGGTCCTTTTCAGATAACTTCAGAGAAATGGGAAGTTGAAGAAAATAAATCCTTTTTTATAGGGGGGGAAAAAAAAAAAAAATCAAAGGGGGAGGGGAGTATTGTACCATGTGTGCCGCAAATGTTCCTTAAAGGAAATTTTAACTAGACCTGGCTAGTGATGAAAGTACATTTATAATTCGGGATTTATTATAAAAGTTTTGAAACACAAATAATGCATTTAAAAGAACTTAAAATACAAGTTTGCTACCAAACTGCACCTGTTAGTACAGAAAATCCATTATTAATAAGGTACTGAGCTATATTTAAACCAAGTTTCATGACCCAAGAGATATATTCAAGCAATAAGTGAAAATACAAGTACAAATAATTTTTTTCAGTAAACCAAGTTAGGTCTGTGTTTCTATATTGTATCATTACATTTGTATTAAGCAACTGAATGTGACTTCATATCAGAACTCATCACCATATTAGAACAGTTATGGCACATAGTTGGAGTCTAAAACCACCATTTAAACTGCACTTCAAAACTTTAACAACAATAGAAATAATTATTTCTCAAATCTTTACACTCAAGAGTTAAGATGCAGTTCTGAACATATGTTCATTTAACTGAACAGGTTAAAAAAACCTACCAATTCAAACACTCTTCTCTAGGGGAAAATAAATTCTAATGTAACTAGCAGGATAGGCTACTCATTAAAGCTGAACTTGGACAAGTTCCAGAATAAATTTAAGGAAATATGAACAAGCAAGTCTTGCTGTGTAGTGGCATGGAGTGAAAATGAATCTGTCCTAATTAAATGATTTTTAAATACACTCTGGTTGTACCCAGTTTGCTGACAAACTGTAATACAGACTTGCTGAAATATTCGGATAACTCTGGCGTACCATTAAAGAAAATAGTTTTCTTCGCTGTTTTTGAATGAAAACATGAATTGGTCCTTATTATACACCGTGGATAGGCACCAATATAACCAAACCATGTAAGTTCACAGGCCTGCCATGAAATATTTTCAGTTTGTAGACTTTAGGAACAGCAACTCATTCTTTTAAAATCAACACCTCAGAGTGATTGAAAGAATATAGTGGTGAACAGCTGGCTCCAGAGGTTTATATAGAGTCCCCAACTGCAAAGCTGGAACCTGCAGAATGTTTCCAAAAATTTAATTTTTGTTATTACTCATATCCTGTACAGTAAAATACGATTAGTTCATTTTTTCCAAAATAATAAAACCAGTAACCTGCTACTAGAACCCAGCAACTGTGCCTTAGAAGAACCTGAACGTAATTTAAATGCTTAAATAATTTCAGTCAGCATTTGCACACCTTTCCTCTTAGGCAAACAGAAAATGTACACTAGTTTGATATTTCACATGAACAAAGGCTTCATCTACAAACCTACAACAAATCCATATTTCTACTTAATCTGACCTTTCATATCAACTTAAATAAGATGACAATTTTGATCCTTTTTCTTAACTTTTAAGCAACTATTATTGGGTAAGGGAAACAACGTCTAACTACTTACTAACAAATATCAAAATTCTGAAGGGAGCGTGCAGGGAGAGAAGAAGAAAGGGAAAGGAAGTTGTACACTCCTGGAAATACTATTTTTTTTTTCAAATGCAAGACTGAAGTCACTACTACTCATAATAAAAAGAACAGTCATATCAGACGTCTGCATACAACAACACAATTTTTAGTCTTCAGACAGAAACAGTTATTTGTGCTAGAGAACCAAGTTAATTATTATCAAAAAACAGTAAGTAAACCCACTTTAGAACACTTCATTCCACAAACATCTCCAAGACTGATGCCTTCAAAACCTCTCTGGCTCTTCTGTGGGCTTCACCAAAGGCTGCCTGACATTTTATGTCCTCTCATACACAGGTGACTTTTCAGCAGCTGCAACTGCCTTTGCCTCTTATTTGTAGGAAACACTGCTAATCATACAATTTAGTACAAGGGAGGAAACAATTAACTTCAAGATTCATCAACTTTTTTCTTTTTTTTTTTTCAATAAACTAAAAAAAAAAGTAACTTTATATTTCTGAAAATTTTAGATTAGGGACTAGAAGGGAAGAACACGATCATTTCAAAACTGACCGCTATAGTTGGGGTTTTTTTAACATCAGTTCTGGAATTGAAATTGTCAGTGATGAAAAATGTGAAGTGTTAAATCATATGTGAATTTCAGAAAAAACACACAGATTGCCTTGAAACAATTGTGAAAACAAAACAACGCAGGCAAAGTACAAGCTTCAATATGTCTTAGAAAATGATCAGAGAATATACATTCTCAATTCTCAGTACAGTGTGCGTGTGTTTTAATGGAACAATAAAATTTAGCTTTATACATAAAAGCAAAAATAAATGCAAGAAATAAGTTACAAGAAAAAAAAAAATTACTGAAACCAAACATATAAATGAAGAAACCTTGCAAACAACAAAAAAAAATCACATTGAAGCAAAGAATGCAAGACTCTCAACATACATGCTAAGAGCTCTAAACTTGGATTGTTTTTAAAATTATTTAGTTCTATTACATCTGCACATTGAAAATTATGATCATCACATGCAAATAATAATACAAGGAAGTAAGAAGTAGTGACCTCAGCGGGATGGTTATTGAAACTTTATCTGCTGTGAGACACCAGGAGAAAATGTCGAAGGCTGAAAGAAAAAACAAAGACCTGGAATGTGAGGGTAGGAAAGTCTTTATTTCCCTCAGCTTGAATCCAGCCACACTAAGCATCAGATGAGTCTTTCCACCCACTGGATTAAAAGTGTAAGAAAGCATTCTCTCTTCAATTCCAGTTAAGTCATGTGCCTCAAAATGCAACAGATTTGAACTAAAAATTTGTTGATACCAAGAAGGGATAACCCAACAAGGGATTGGGTTTTCAGTCTTATTTTTGGACACATGATAAACTAAGGTGACTGCTGAAACTGTAATGCAGGAACGTGTTAAATGCGCAGCTGCATTAGAGAAACATATTTAGGGTGTTTAGATCAAATTCAGCTTACTGGCTTTGGGAAAGCTGATCAATGGGACAGATGCTAGGCATCTGAATTCCCACCAAATTGCAAGTGGAGGTCAGTCACTAATTGCTCTTTCTTCCTTAGAAAAAAACACCTTTTCTAATCACTAGTTAATTCTTATCAACAGAAAGAATCATTAAAGCGACATGAGCAATCTATAAAAGAATAAAATTACAAGTTCTCTGCTCTGAGAAGATTACAACATGAGCCCTCAATCTTCTTTATGTCCTTAGTATATATATGGTTACCTCTTTGGACCTGTTGCGATAGGACAAGGGGTCTCCTCATGGAATGCGCTTAATGCCAATATAGGACATTGTTTTCTTACTTACACTTTAAACACCTATTCTTTCTTTACTTCTGCAAGAAGGTATGTAACTTTTTTACTTAGATCAAGGAATCTTATTGTCATTGATCGTGGATATTAGTGGGGACAAGGGAAGGGATAAGACATTTAGCTGCATGTCCAATGAGATTGAAATATAAGGACCATGAGAAAAACTGGTATTCATTACAGTGACCAAAGATCAAAACATATAAAAATAAAACCCAAAAACAAACAAACCAACAAAAAAAAAACCCAGAAAGAAGTCTGGAAAGAAGCAAGGACTTTCTATAGGGAACCACTGGCTTGAGGAAGATAGTACAGAGGGAACCATACCAGAAGTAGAACACTTTTACATCTACTATTTGAGTTGTGCCTTGTATATTTTTCAGAACTAGCTCCTCCGCTGAGAAGCAGCAAGGCCAAAATAAATGCAATCATTATAATTTACCTCCTGATAAATGATAGTTGCCTTTGGGGGGGGGAGGGGGGGGCGGGCGGTGAGAGCAGGGAAATCAGCTGGAACTTGGAGATGCTGTAACTGAACAGCTGCAGATGACCAAGAACACCAAAACCACCAGAGGTAACCAGGTAAAAGTTGCTAGTGGCCGTAAACCTCCAAACAGCAAAGGTCTGTGTTCAATAAAGCAAAACAAAAGTTACTAAAAAGTACTACTTGTTAAGTCCAATATCATTGCTTTGGATACCACAGTGTAATCCAGTCTCAGCATCCACAGGGATGGAACAGGGTTTAGAGAACTGCCTTCCCCTAGGGCAGCCCGCTTTACTGTCCAGAAAAGCAACCCCTTGCCCTCCCTCTCCCTTTTCCTCTCCTCCTTCCCCCTTCACACACTTCCCAGAAGCAGCAGCAACAGCCATTAAATCAATCTTCTAAATCTGCCACCCAGAGCCATTTGGTTGCCATTAGCAGGTAAAGCAGAGAGCCAGGAGGGCTCAGAAACATGCTAGTGCTCAGTGAAAACTGCGCTGACAAACGCAGTCATTCTGCTGAACATGATGCCACAAAACAGGAACAGGACACAAAGGCTGCTGCCATTTGGCAAGGAGGTCCATGCTTAACCTGGTGTTATCAGGGGAGCAAGAGTCATGACTGGCAGCCCTAAGAACAGCAGCTACAGCCGTCATCCATTCATGCTGTCAGAAGAAAGAGCAGCAGCTCTCACAAACCATCCCTCCAATCTGAGAGAAATTCACAGTCAGTTCAGCAGCTAATAATACAGTCATTTACAAGATATTTTTGTAGGATATGGCATAAAATTTTGTAGGACACAATTTTCTTGAATTATTAGGAACACAACTAAGGATTTTTGGATATAGATTTCTATCCAGTATGACCTTTGAAAATTGCACTCACTATTTTGTTTTTAAGTTACTGTCAAATTACCTTTCTTATTCCCAGCAGAGCTGCAAAATTTGGCAGCTTAAATAGAAATTAATTCTCTCCTAATAAAGTTTAGATATTTAATTTCTTAGTCTATTCCATTCTATTAGTGATTTCAAATTTCAAACTCTTTTGCTACCCAAAATTTGCACTGTGACTTTCCTATCTGCTATTTCTTACAACACTTTGGAAATTATGTTCAAAAATTACATGTTCAAAAATTACACACACATTATTTACAAGAAAACAGCCCAGCTCATGGGCCCTATCTATGGTGAGGACTTGCCATTTGCCAGAGCCAGCACAGCTGACCAGACATGACCCTATCTTGTAGAAGGAAAAACTTGAGTCTAGAGGTGTATTTTATGCAGAAGAAAAGTTGCTATCCCAGAAGTCTGACCCTTCTCCAAACACCACAGATGTGAGGAACTCTCAAGCATGCAGATATGGTCAACAGTGGCTTTGTTTTCTTCTCATCTGAAAACATCTCCTGATGTAAGGATATTAGAGAGTCTTCAACCTCAGAAGAGCGGCTTGTGAGAGGTAACTGAGATAGAAGATAGGAAGATAGCTCCTCTTTCTGGGGAGCAAGGAAGAGGAACTGCTTCGAGCAGGAACAGCAACCAACTTTGCCGCCTCACGTAAAGCTAAGTAACTTGTAGAGCATTCTCCCAACTCTTGTAGAAACAGTAAGACAAATGACAGAAGATGACAGTGACATTTAAGAAGGAAAGAGGCACAAGAAGGCCTACAGAATTACCTTCCTCTCAGAGATTTCAAATGATAAGCGGAAAAAGAAAGAAAAAAATACAGTGGGGTTAATAGATTTGGGATGAAGGCACAAGGATGGAGAACAGATACAGGAGAACGCAAAGGAGAAGAAGCCTTTTTAGAGTATTTCCAATAAAATGCTTGGAAGACAGGGAAAAGAACATAAGAATAGAAGAAACTCAAAGCACTTGTGAAGAGAATAAGCTGTATGACAATTTTCTTCGAAAATGCTTGGAAACTGGAAGTAGGGATGAGGGAAAATATATTTAGAGCATTCAGAGGAAGATGATAGTAGAATGAAATGCTGACAACAGGAACAGAAAGAAAATACTCACATCTAAGCCATACACACCCCCTTTCCCTCCCTCCTTTGCAAGTTGCTCAGGCATACCATTTTGAATATATAATCTTAAACCACTTCTAAGTATTCCCATGAAAACTGTGTGAAACAGAAAAAAAAAGTAACCAAATGTAGATAAATTTGCCTGATTATTCTTTTTCTGGAAGATTACTAACAGCTGCAAAGTTGTTAGAAGATGGATCACAACTCACTGAAAAAAGCACAAAACTCCCATTTTGTTTTTGAAGAAGTTCACAGATCTTCTTGGGACCTGACACCATTTCAAACTCCCTGCTAAAGATTCAAGACCTGAGCACAATCCCAAACTTCAAGTAAACACTAAAAACTGATCTAAATAATAAACTTTGTCCAAAAAGGTAAGATGGTTAGGATTTGGGGTTAACTGTGAACTTCTTATACCAAATACTTTGGCATACTGCTTATTTTGTTTCATAAACAGACGAAAAACTTTTGGTAGAAAAAGATGCATTTGCAGTGAAAGAAAAAAGGTTGTTTGAAATTCTGGCAAATTTTTTTTATAGCTAGGCCATAAAGGTCAGAGAGTTGAGAAGGTGCATGTCTGCATTAGCTAAAACAAAATAAATATTTGAACCAAAATATTGCACTGAATGAAGATACCACAAATAGAAAGTACACAAGACTGAAAGAAATGAAGCCATATTTCCATATTCATAGGCAACAACTTAATTCCATTAAATCTAGAAAGGTAAATAAAAGCACTTAACTCCACTCTTTCTTGCCAGAAAGTACCCCAAAACCCAATTCTAGTATTCTTCAAGACAGAAGTTGCAGCATCAGAAGGAAGTTAGTGGAAGGGGGTAAGGGTGTTTTGTTTTTCCCATTAACAGCAAAGCCTTTAATACAGCAAAGGATGGATCAAAGGTGTCATCAACAGCAAGGACATGAATGGACAAGGCGTGCATAACAGCAGAAAAAGTATAAAGGATCCTAAAATGATTACACTGTGGCCTCATTAATTAGTAACTTCAAAAGAATTTCAAAGGATATCAGAAGCTACTGAAAGCTAGACATTAAATCTCAGTAAATGCATAATACTTCTTACTTGAAAGACTAAAATTATTGTTAAATCTAAATTTGCCATCTTAAACACTGACTCTGCCATTAACTTTACACCATTTTTCCCCTCAAAAACAATACAAACTTTGAAGGAGATTCTACGGATATAGTTTCTTGTGTTCAGTTTTGATCTATTCACTGTGAGTCTCATTACATCCATTTCATTACTTAAAAACTCCACAAACCCTAGTGAGTCTTCAAGATCATCAAAATTATCATATACACACATACTGAAGAAAAGATGCTGTCAGTAAAACACATCAGAAAAACATTTTCTTGCTGTAATATATGTATACAGCCAAATCCAAGATGTATGCAAAATAGAAGGTAAAGTATAACAAATACACATACCTTCAAGAGCAAGAGATTGTCAGTGACCGAATTATAACAACTCCATTTCCATTTTTGCTTCTTTTAAAAATTAAGAATGCAAAAATCAGATGCTTAATTCTGTCATTCTGCATGTATATGCACATTCCTTGACTATCAAGGGAATTTTCTAATCATGCTTACCAGATATATTTCATTCTTTTTGAGTGTTCATTCTGGAATCAGTCATTCAACTCAAAGGAAAGGCCAGTTAACATCAGCAAAGAAAACTAACTAAAAATTTGCTTTTAAATCCTGTAGCTTTTGTTTAAAAAACGTAAGTGTTATAATGGATAAAAAATCTGATTAATTGAAAAATGAAACCACAATTCTTGTATTACTGTCTTAACCAACATAATCCTTTCCATCTCTTGCATCAATATCAGAAGCACCTGCAGCAGGTGTAACTGATTTCCAAATCTGTTCTGATAAACAGATTTTATTCTCATAGTTTGCTGTTTAAGGGCCTCATCCCACATGAGCCTGACTTCAGTTGTTCTCCTGTTCTTCCTTTTTTGCTTTCTAACATTCTCATCCAAAACATGTCATACTAAAAAAATCTAGTTCAGAAATTGGGAGCTAATGTCCTTTAGAAGATTAAAACCTAATGAAAAAAATCAGACAATGCCCACAGAACATACAGGCCCAACAGGGATCCACACATTACCATGCATTCAACACAGTACCTGTTCCTCAGTATATACAGCTGACAGGTTACTTTATCTTATTTTAAAAGGCGTTGCTAAAGTAATAATAATTAAAAATAATAATACAAAGCTATAAACAATTAGGATAAAGTGCCTGAGGAAAAATGGTGAGGATGTCTTCTTGCACACAAGCACTTAGCCTAGAACCAAAGACAGATCCTGATGTATAAGGAGGACTATTCCCATAGAAAAGAATAAGCACGTCTGGGTCTCAGAGGGAACAAGCATGAGGAGAATACAGTAAAAAAATTATAATGGACACAGGACAGTATGCTTCTCCTACCTAGAGATGAACACAGATGCAGTAAAGCTGCTATGGTATTAAGAACAGCTGAACATGCACATAAGCCTTTATATTTCATTATTTGTTGCTCTGAGTGAAGATAAATACAGCTTTTTTTTTTTTATAAAGTGTTTTTAGTCACCATTTATCATGGTTATTGAATTCAAACTGTCACATTAACATGCTTGTAAAAATAGTAGCATAATTTAAGACTACAGAGTTTCTGATACCTCACTCCAGGTGGAAATGAAGCCTACCACTGGAGAGTGAAGCACTGCAGAGTCAATGAAGGATATGCTACAGTTTGTTCAGCAACGTAATAACGCTCTGCAAGCATAATGAAGGTAACCATAAAAAGATAAAATCAGCAATTCTATACAGCTTATTCAAGAAGCCTTTAAACATACAGCTTTTGTGAAGGCAGATTATTTGGTACACAAGCTGAATAATGCAATTTTCAGAAGCATCACTCTACAGCAAACTATACTGAAGTCCTTGAAGTCCTAACGCATGAAAGACCATCTAATTTTTTCTTCAAGTTATTGTATTTAACAAACACAATTTTTTGAAAACAGTGCTTGCAATCCTATTAACTCCCATGGCATTTTCTTAAAAAGAAGATGCAAAGAAAAGAGTGAAAGGTAAGAGAACAATTGTTACACTGAAGTACACTGTCAAAATGCTATGTAATATCCAACATTTGAATGGGGCTGGCCAGCAGAATGACGCCACAGTTGACCTCCATGCCCTTCAGTTTCAGGGTACAAGTTTCAAGGAGGTTACATCCTTATTGCCAACTAAGGAAGGCCAAATGCAGGCTCCAGTAGTGGTCTGTGGCTGTGCATACTGTTTAACCCATTAGCTTGCTCCCTGCCAGCTTCAGGCCACAGCAGCTGGCACTTTCTCAAACAATGCTGAAGGCACCAAGCATGCCAGAAGCTGTCCCCAATCTGACCAAAACGTTCTTTTTCCTCCCCCCCCCCCCCCCCCGCCTCCTCCTTTTAGGAGTGGAAGAGAAAGCTACAGGTAGGCTTGCAGATATGAACTGAGCCATGAGAAGCCACCTGGCCTCAGGGCCACAGACTGGTTTCTGGAATGTTTTATTTAGTAGTGTAGATGCCACCTCAAAGACTGTTTCTCTTTGTGATTCACAGATACACTTAAAAAGGAAAAAAAAAGCCACCAAATTGCAGGCAAAATTGTGGAGAAATAAAGGACAAACACTGTGTGTGAAGAATTGCCACCAGTGGATCCTTCTGGACAGACTTTACATGGGTAAAGCCTCATAAACTGAGAATATCACTGAAAATCCTAACCAGATATTTTCTACAGATAGTGGTAACACTAAGAGAAACAGAATTTCCAAATACATCCATTACAACAGAAATATATATTAGCGATTCTAATTTCTTTAGTGTTCATGCAGAATAACATCAGCTTTAAAGACAATCAGTTTTGCACACCTTTCACCAGTCTCAAGTAAAGCAAAATGCAGCTTCAACACTGAAAAATCCTATACAATTTTAAATAAATGCCATTTACTTATTCCTAGTACAAATGCCAGCAAATATTGATGGCAACAGTTACTACAGCCAGGAAAAAGTATCCACCATGTGCAATCACTTTCCCTGGACAGATATTAGTTAATAGGTTTAATTTACTTTCACTGAAGAGCTTTGACAATTAATTAGTCTAAATAACTACAGTGGAAACATTACAGATGACCACACTTTACTGTCAGCTCTGCTGAATTTCCTCCTCATGGACAATACTAAAAATACAACTGCTTCCAATTTACATTGATTAAAAGTGCACTTTTAACAGATTTGCTGAATGCTGCCTGCCACATCTGCTGAGAAGCAGTAACATTAGCTCTGGACTTGATTTAACAAAAAAAAATTAAACTAGGGGTTTCCAACTGAAGTTAATTTGTAGTCACACTAATCAAGCTGCAAGTCATGTACTCAGAATGCAAAACCCCTCCTGGACAGAGGGTCATTCTTGGTAAAGGACAACAGCTCCTTCTAGAAGAGTGCCCCAAAATGGTCGTGTTGAAACTTGATACATTAACATCACTGCAGATTAGAAAATGTTCCGCATAAGTTCCTTAAGCACCTTCATCCTTATACACAAGCACGCCTACTTTAACTTTTATAATGAAAGATACGTTGAAGCATGTTATCAATGAAAAATCATTCTCCTGTTAAAACTAAAATGTTAAATCACCCTATATTACTGTCCACAAGTTGCTATATTGACATATCTACTCCCCAAAGAAGCACAAAGATGCACAGTAAACCAAACTTCTGAAAGCATCAAATTCATTGCTCACAAAACCATACTGAAAACAGCTACCAACAAATTTAACTTTAAAAAAAAAAATCTGATTTAGTATTATGTTCTTTGATGCATTTTCTAGGCTATGGCAGAGAATTATGAAGCAACCAGTGCACTCCCTAGACTGATTGTTCACATCTGAGACAATTCTATACAACCACCTCTGCAGAACCCAAGAGAATGACTGTTTCTGTCTGGGTTTGCACTGCCCATTTCACTGGCATAGCTCAATACTTCAGACAGGTTTTTACACATGCTAGCTCTAACTCACATGATGCTGATGTGGCTGAAACTCTCTCCTGTCACATACACTGATGGCATCTCGTCAGGCATGCAATCTCAGATCTTTTCTGTTTTGAAGGATACCCTGAATTTTCATCTGGCAGTTATATCCAATTACTGACATAACTAATAGTCACAACTGAATGCCACAAAATGAGTTTCATGTGTTTTCAACCTGTTTCTGCTTCTGACCCAGGAACTGAGCATGCCCCGCAACTGCCCATGTGAAATACAATCCACATCCAATCTAAATTGACATTACTCTTGATGTACTGTGACTAGTCAATAAAACAGGCTGCCAAAATCAAGACCCAAGTGTCAATTTATTGGAAAACTTCCTAGATTTATGATCTAATGTTCACAGTCTCTGGATATCTGGCTCTGTGCTTCCTGCCAGCAGGATCCACTTGCCTCTTACTAGCAGAACTGCACTGAGCTGCGTGACGGCTATGTCTCATGACTCTCAAGCTCACAAATCTACCATGATTTCTAGCTCTAAGCATCATTACTCCACTGAACATGCCTTGCGAAGGTGTTTCAATCAAAAAAGTAACAAAAAGACAGAGTTCACCTGATGCACTCTTATACAATTTTAATCCTCTCTTCAGCAAGTAGCAAATCCTAAAATCTCCTACTGTCATCACAGTAGTACCTGGTCATTAAAATCCATGTCAGCAGGAGCTAATTTCCTTGATAAAGAACTTCTTACTGTTCAAGAAGCCAGATCATCATCTACACAACTTGTGGATCAGCATGATTTGGTCTCACTCTGGTCTATTCACTGTGATACCACTAAATGAACACAGGATTTTCAAGATGACCCATAAAGCAGACATGAGCAGGTGCACATCATGACTCACACGGGAGCTTACAATGACTTTACTGGATTGTGTAAAGAGTCTAACAATGAATTCTGTCAATAAGAATACAGTTGTGTGGTATACCACTACATGGCTTTAAGAGAGGAATGTTTGCCATGTAAGGGATACATGATAGAAGAAAATGGAAGTAAAGCTGTATAAAAATACAAACACCTTTACAGTAACAAAGGTTTGAGCAGAAACATAAGTAGTAATAACACAAGGTCTTTAAAACCTCATTTTTTGTAATGCTAAAGTTACGAATTTAGAAGTTAAATTATGTGTACAAAGCAACCATTTGGCAACTACACAGTGACAAAGTCAAAATAAAAGCTAGGAAGTCAAGTAAGAAAACACAAAATGCTGATTTTCAGGTTGCTGGCAAAGTATGTTTCTCAATATCATTGTATAATAGTTAGCCAAAAGGAGGTTATGACCTAACATGCCAATCTAATGTAAATGTAACCTATTCTAGAGACATAGTAAATATTTACCTTTACGGTTAAATCTGTGTTGAAATATTAAGAACAGCTATATTATATAAATGTTCTTAAGGGTTCATAAAAACAAAGCCTACAGAAAATGCACATATATATTCCATGTGAGGATCTCTGTATCTAGATTTCTGTAGTGATCTTTCAGTGCTGTGGGGGAACATGTTAATAAAATAACTACATCAGGACTGCAATCCACAGCTTTTACAAGTGAAACAAGAGACATCATATCTTTGGGCAGCTGAGGTGCCCAGCACATGATACATGTGACTTCCTTCAATCGGAGAGCAAATTTTAAACTTTCATCAGCTTTTGTCAATAATGGATAGCTCTTCCATAAAAACACTGAAGGAAAGAGACACAATGCCAACACAAATCAAATCTCACGTTGTCAAGAATCCTTCCTCATCAGAAACTGCTTGACTAAGATAAGCAAACTGCCTGTGTTTAAAGCTGTAACTTATTTCTTAAGACAGTATCTGCAGAAAACAGTTCAAATTAAAAAATCTTTGCAAAAAACTATATCCATTTAGTCTCTCAAAGATGTTTTTTGTTTACCAGTAATTATCTAGATCTACTTGTGAGTTTGTAGTCCAGATTTTTGTTCTGATAGAACAAGAATTCAAGAATGATCAATTAACCTCTCTGTACTCTCTAATAACTGAAGTGCAGGCCATGAAATCCTAGATACTAATTTACCCAGCAGGTCCTCAACTTGTTCACAAAACATCCATTCACGGACTCAAATTTATCATCACCATCTATTAGTCAAGTCTTTACTGGTGCTTCCTTGCAGACAGCAAACCAGCAGCTATTGCTCTGGTCTCAAAATGAGAATGAGACTCATTATCAAGGAAACAGACCCCCCGAAAATAGACTACTGGACCAAGAAGCTGAATAGAAAAGATAGAGGAATAGATCACATCATCTGCATTTAGAACCTTATTCCACCAGTGTTTAGAGTCTCAAAAGGTGTCACAGGTGGAGACAGTGAGAACTTTCCCACAGATATGATAAAGGAAAACGAGAGTCTGGAACACTTGCCCCAGGAAGGGAATTTAGAGAAAACAGGTCAAGAAAAGAAAAGCAATAAAATAAAAATAAATTTTTTTTTAAATCCAAAAAATAAAGGAATGCTATTCAGAATCTATATTCTTTAATGTTAATATTCTTCAAAAGTACCATAAAGTGATACTGTGTAATTGATAAGAGGGTTAGAACGCTGAAGTGTCCTACACTAAATTGCCTCATCTGTTACCACAGACATTGTAGGCGAAAGAAAGAAAGAAATCATCTAATTCCTCTCAAGATTTCTGTTTGGCAATAAACATTCCTGTTTTCATTCTAGGCTTTTGATCATATTCTGCTAATTCTCAGTTGTTTTTAGACATCCTCCTAAAAGCTTTGAAAGCTGCTTTACAATCTGGCATGCAACACTACATAAAGTAGTTGTAAAATATTGACATTAACATTGTATTTTGCATCTTGTTATGCTTGACAAAAACAAAAGACCAGATGTTTTCACTTTAATATAAAAATAGATTAGCTATACTATTTAAAAAAGGTCAAAGACTTAGTTAACTAGTGAGCTTGAGCACATTTCTTTTATAAGAAAGTTTAATAACTGAAATTAAAACAGACATCAATCTAGTAGGTAAATCAAAACACCACTTCTGTAACATTTATGGTTATTTACTGGAATTTACTGGGCTGATGTTGCTGAAATTGTATCTGTTAAGACATGCTACTGATGTTTACCAACCAGTTTTAAAAAATAAATATTACTACAGTATTTAATACACCATATACATTCTGAGATTACTATACTGAAACTAGAAAAAAAAAAAGCTATTCTACTGATTTATGTCAGAAATAAAGTTGAGATTTTCACTGCTAACTCAAAACACACTACCTGAGGGATTCCATAACAGTTCATAAAATGTCTTTGTTTTTAAAAGGTATGGTCTGTGGTATATATTTTCTACGAAAAAACAGAAGAACACATGTAGCATCAGATGTGTGTACTTTAAGAAACTCTGGAATGTGAAATCTAAAAATCCAAATAAAGCAGGTGGTATAATTGGGGGGGGGGGGAGCAGGGGGGCGGAGGACTGAATTTAAGTTTAATGACATTACCAGGTTATCCTACCAGACTAATTCTCACTCACTGCATGACTTCAATGAAGCTCTCAGTCCTCATGCTGACTTCGATTTAGTTCAAGTGCTATTTGATGTGTTTCATCTGGAGTTTTATTCACTTCAAACTACACTTCATTTAACCAGGCTGCTGCTGTACTCATTTGTTTTTCTACTTTATTACCCGCAAATTGGTGTTGCTTAGTTTAGATAAATTGTTGGAATAAGTTAATTTTATATAATTATTTCACACTGTTAATAAATAAATAAGCTTTAGAAAGATATCCTACCACAAAATGAGAAAGCTCTTAAAAGTATTTTAAAATACACTAGACCACAATAAGTGTTGGTCTCACACGATCTAGTAATAAATACTGATAGATGATTTGCTATTTTAAGGCAGGACCATTCCCCTGTCTCCACTCCCCAAAACTTCTGCTCCGTTTTATTTTTCTATGTTATTAGTCCACCAAACTCTATTTTCCAGCTGGGCACGCATCGTAATACAATGTACTTTTAACAGAGAGAAAAAAAGTGAGCAAGATAGAAAGCATGCCTGAGAAACAGAGAATGCACAAGAGCACGAGAATGCAAGCACAAGACCGTGCACATATGACAGAGTGTGATGGCAAGCACGTAACAGCGCATGTGGTAAAGCACTAGAAACCAAGCATAAGCAAGCAAGACGTTGAGTGCAGCGAGCACAAGCACATACAAAAGAGAGAGTAAGTGCACTTACGCGAATCAAAAGCACTTGAATACCATGAACTTACCTGTCAGATGACAGCTTTTTTTTTTTCCCAACCATTTTTCATCTCTAAAATAATTTTTTTGTTTTGCATAACTAACCATGGGCTTTATAATGTACTAAATAAATTTAAGTTTACCATTAAGCACTAATCTATTTCTACAGTTTCCAAACCAGGATCACTAACCAGAATTTAGTGTTAAATGTCAGGTCATGTCAAGAAAGGCTGTCAATCCTATCAGAGTACTGAAGTACTCTGATTAGTGCTGATTATGGGTTATCCTGGTAACGTTTATTATTTTTTACCAAAATGCCACAACAGAACGGCAATTCATTTGCAGTGGTCAGTATTTTTGTAAACTATTGATGGAAAATATGAGAAAGTCAATTAGGCTGCTACCACCTGGTGGTGTGCTGATTACGCTAAAAACCTCTTATATTTAACATGGTATGACAGCTTGTGAGATGAAGACTAGTATATTCTGTGTCTAGCACTATTAACAATCAGAAATGTAATTTTTTTTTTAATAATCCATTAAACTTTCACAAATAAATGACTGTTACAAATTCGCTATACAACACAGACTGAAGCCAAAGTATTTAATACATTAACCTGTTTTCCTGTTATCTTGTCATTTTATGGAAGATTCTTTGTATGGATTTAGTCATAAAGTACTGTTACAGACAGCTACTGCTCAAAATGAGGGATAAAGAAAACTAATGTTCCATCCAAAGTATTGCCAAAATGTTTTTTCTTTAAAATAGTTTTTATAAGTACAATTTATTATTAAAAAATATTACACACTGACATTTATTATCACAAGATTTAACCAGTAGAGCTAAATTTAAATACTGAATTTCCATGGCATTAAGGTTTTAAAAATTGGGCTTTTTTACATACAACTCAGTTGATAATAAAACACAGAACTGTTTTCAAAACAAAAGTGTTTGCATTTAAAATCTAAACTACTACAAACAGCTTAATACCTGTTCACAATGTTAAAACACTTCCAACTGTAATGAGCAACAGAATAAAAGTCTAGTACAGACTCTTTTTGTGGGGTTGGGATGTTTTGTTTTGCAGGTCCCCCACCCCCATTTGTTGTTTTTCATTTGTTTGAGTTCAAAACAGAAGGAGCTGACCCGTTCAGTTAAATACATCAAGCTTGCCATCAGTATATAACTTCAGCTTTTGTATCCACTCAAGTAAGAATGGAAACTGGTTCACAGAATTCTACAAGGTCTAGAAGAAAGTCACTTACAATGAGGCTTGCGTAGCCTGCTCTCTCAACCAAAAAAGGGCCTAAAATGTTTATTACCACCCATCCTTGCAAAGAAATTTATTACGGATAACAGACTTAATAGCAGAATATGATAGAAGAGACAGAGAAATTTAGGGATATAAACCATTCCTTAGAAACACAAAAGTAGATGAGTACATTACTTAAATACACTGCACATGCTTAATGCTCACCAGTATTTGGGAAACTTGATCAGCTTGCCATAAAGAGCAGTACTGAATGAGGGGATAACTGGAACAGGGAAGCAGTACAATCCTTTACTGTCCAAAGAAGTCAGTGCTGCTTGAAAACCAAATATCTGAAACAAATTCAGTTGGTCAAAGCATATATTACTTTCAAGTTTTTTTTATAACATAACACATACATTTTTTAAATATAGCCAGTAAATACCAAAAAAATTGTGTATTGTTTTTAGAGAATTCCTCTCCCCCCAAACACAAAAATAACTAGAAAAATCTACCTAAAATACTGTCCCAATAGGAATATATATAAAAATATTTTTCACTCGATAAATGTTAACTACACTGCTGAATTTTTAAAAAAATACTGAATTATAATTTATCAACTAAAATACATTATTCGATATCATTTTAATATGCAGATTGCATATTGCCTTTCATATAAAATAAATAAAATCACTTTTTGTAATTTTAATAACATTGGCCAAAAAAAAAAAAAAAAGATGTATTTAAGGAAATGAGAAGCTTCCCTTCAAAGCTTTTTTTCTTAATAAGATGTGCTGGTTTTGGCTGGGATAGAGTTAATTTTCTTCATAGTAGAAGGGCTATATTTTGGATTTCTGCTGGAAATCATGTTGACGATACAGGGAAGTTTTCCTTACTGCTGAGCAGTGCTTACACAGAGTCAAGGGTTTTTCTGCTTCTCACCCCACCCCACCAGCAAGGAGGCTGGGGGTGCACAAGAAGTTGGGAGGGGACACAGCCAAGACAGCTGACCCCAACTGACCAAAGGGATATTCCACACCCTATGACACCATATGATGTCATGCTCCTCATGTAAAGCTAGGGTAAGAAGGGGAAGGACATTCAGAGTTATGGCATTTTGTCTTCCCAAGTAACTGTTACCTACGATGGAGCCCTGCTCTCCTGGAAATGGCTGAACCCCTGCCTGCGCATGGGACGTAGTGAATGAATTCTGTGGTTTGCTTTAGTTGCGGGCATAGGGAAAGCTTTTGCTTTCCCTATCACACTGTCTTTATCTCAATCCATGTGTTTTTTCACTTTTACCCTTCTGATTCTCTTCCCCATCTTACAGAGGGCGGGGGGAGGTGAGTGAGTAAGTGAGCAGCTGCATGGTGCTTCATTGCTGGCTGGGGTTAAAGCATGACACAAGGGAATCTAAAGAAAGGTTCATCACAACTATTCTTTATGGTTATTCCCTGTTCAGTATAAAAGACAAATAGCTGTACAGTTGACTTTTTAACATGCTGTACCACCACTCATGTAAGAACAGAACACTTAAAGCTAGCAAAATAAACCCTATAAACACAAAATTGAAGTCCACATTTTGCAAACAGTGATCAAACAGCTGCTAAAAATGTTTTCAATAGGAAAAAAAAAATGCCCTCAAACTGAAAAACATACAGATGACTTGCAATATTGCCATTCCAGTCACTTTAAATGTGACAGAAGGTAAACATGTCACCCAGAAAACTGAAACTTTGCCATACAATTTTGGGACAGATTTTTTTTTTTTATGCAGATAGTAAGAATTCCATTGTTTAAACCTGTATTAAGATATCAGCATAGCAGTGAATGGATAATTGAAAAAAAAAATCGCAAAATTAACAGTACTAGCAATAAATATTTACACTTCAGTAGCACTCAAAAGGTTTAAAAATGCCTGAGCACATCAAAAGGTTCCAAGGCCTGTTTTAAAAAAACGCTTGAGATGTCACTTTTTCATTCTATTAAAATCTTGGTAGCTTGTTAAACTGCCACCAAACTCACAATAAGAACTCCTCTCACATAATGGATTTTTATCTGAGAACATTCAGCGGTTTTTCCTTTTCTAATGCAAAAAAAAAAAAGAATTTGTTTCGCAACAGTTTTCGATTGCATACCTTCACTATCATTATTTTGCTTTATCAATACTGCTAGAAGTGATGGGTTTTCCTCACAACATCCCATCAAGTTTCTAACTATAATTCATTTGTTATCTACATATTTTGTGAGCATTAACCTAGAAGAGGGGAAAGGTTTCTTTACTAAATTATTTTAACTCAGTCTTGCCACAAAGACCTTGGGGCTTCAGTCTACACAGTTTCCTCATGTGAAGTTCTCCACTCATGTTACAAAACATTTGGCTCCGGTCAGAAGCAGCAATCCCAAACAACGACATTCTGTGAAATATGTTTACCCTACATTCTTTTTTACATAAGCTGAAAACTCTCTCCCAACAAACCTGCTAACACTTAGGATTATCTATACTTCTATTCATTTTCCCAGCACACTGCTATGAGAAACAGATTTCAAGCCACCTTTTACCTTCAGATAGCAGTGTGAGTAACAGTAATGAAGCAGGTTGTCAGAAGGCTGGCTGAGGCTGCTGACCATGTGCACCAGTTGCTCAGCATACATCGGCACTGAGTGCTCCAGGTTAACCTTATCCACTAAAATTCGGATAGAAGGCAAAGGCCGCAGGGGCTGGAAGTTTGCAGCATTTAACAGTCCACTTAAGTTCTGAGGAAGGGGGAAAAAACATGTAGTTATTACACTACAGTTCTATTATCTACCACATGTACATATTCTTACATATCTCTCTCAATGCGCACGCACAAGCAAATCTAAACGTAATAAACCGTTTACAGATACCATGGCTTTATGGCCATTATAATACGAATCCTCAAGTCTTCTTAAAATCTTTTCAAAATCATTTCTTAAGAACTGAAAATGTATGTATAAACTTTTTATCTAGAATTCTCTTTGGTGTAGGTGCCCAGGTACCAGGTACCATTTCAGGTACTGGCAGCAGAGGGCCTGCCCCATGCCAGGCAAGTTGGCTGCCATCAGTGCTGCAACACCCCACCACAGGATTCAGCTAAACCCAGCAGCCAAGCTGGTGGCACCTCTGTGGAAATATGGTCAAGAAAGAGCAAAAACGCCACACACAGGCTGAAAGGACAGAGGAAAAAAAGAAAAAAAAAAGTGAAAAACAGCGGAATGAACAGCAAGGTCAGAGAAGAAGGAAGGGGAGAAGGTGGTGCTCCAGGTGCTGCCACAGATGTTCCCTGGCAGCCCATGGAGGGCCCTACACTAGAGCAGGTGGATATGCACTGAAGGACACTAGAGCCTTGTGGAGAGCCCACACTGGAGCAGATCTTTCCTCAAGGATCACAGCCTGTGGCAAGGCCTCACACTGGAGCAGGGGAAAAGCATGAGGAAGAGGGAGTGGCAGAGATCAACTGTTATGCACCAACTGCAGACCCCCATTCCCCATCCCCTGTGTTGCAGGGGGGGAGGCAGAAGAGTCAGTGAATGACGGAATGAAGTTCAGCCTGGCCAAAACGGTGAGATGGGAGAAAAGGTGTTATTTTGATTCTTGTCTTTGTTTCTCACTATCCAATTTAATTTAATTGGCAAGAAATTAAATCAATTTTCCCCATGTCAAGTGTTTTGCTCATAATGGTAACTGGCAAGTGTTCTCCCCCTCTTTATCCCAGCCCATCCTATTCTCTACCCCTCGTCCGGGGCGGGGGGGGGGGGAGTGAGAGAGCAGCTGGGTGAGCATGTGGCAGCTGGCCAAGGTCAACCCACTACAAGAATAGGCAAAGTCAAAACATTTTGTTCTATAAAATATTTGCTTACATTTTTATCACTCCAAAGCACTATTACCATACCATACAAAACTCATACTGAGCTAATCTTTACACTGTCATATATTATGTATTCACAGTCATGCCAGACATCTCAGGAAAAGGAGATGCCATTCCAAAAAAATTATCATAATTTTACACATCCAACTATATTTTTCATAGTATCCATTAAAGTGAAGTAATGCATCTAGTAAAGACAGACATGGACATACTAGAAGTTCAACTGAGGGCTACCGAAGTGGTTCGGGGGTTCGAGCACATAAGCTCTCTTGCAGCAGAGTCTGAGACAACTGGAGTCCTTCAGCCTGGAGAAGATCAAAAGGAGATCCTATTGCTGTCTACTGCTACCTACTGGGAGGGTACAGAGGAGAGCCAGACTCTTGTCAAAGGTGTACTGTGAGGGGATGAGTGGCAACAGAAACAAGCTGAAACACAGGCAATTCCAAGAAGGTCTATGTGAAAGTTTTTTATGGAATCTCTATTCTTGGAGATAATTCAGCACTTTGACTGGACAACCCCTGAAGCAACCTACTCTACTAGGGCTTGCTTTGAGCTGGATGTTGGACTCCTGGAGATCTTCTTCAGCAATCTCTTCCAATCCAAATTACTCTTTTAATCTCATATCAAAATAGGATAATAAGTTGATATATGTATGACTTTCAATTTAAAAGTCAAAATTATTATTATTTTAAATAGGCTTGGTTTCATTCAGGAAACAAAATTAAACTCGAAGTAAATAAATAACCAAAAAGTTCACCTGAATTCCACTTGTGTGCCTCAAGCCTACCCAAACATGGGGCTGTTCTCCCATTATAAAAATACCATATGCCCATGCCCATAAGGTGAAATGCACCACAATCGATTGGGCTATTCCAGGCTGAAAGGAAATACTGCTTCCCATTAGGCACCTGGTAATGTCCCATTTTCTAATTTTAGTGGCTTCTGAATGTATCCTAATGCATCAAGAGAAAACAGATTTGTCACTAGTTCACTCAGTTGAGACAGCTTAACTGAAAAGATAAGCAGTCAAAATTGAAGAAAAAGATACACACTCCTTAAGCACAATCACCGAATAAATGGCACATGCTTGAAATTTTATGTATGTTCCAGCCTAGAGACTAGTGATCCAAGTGAAATATTCATGTATATGTTATTGTGTGTATTTCACTTCATCAATGAAAATGGTTATCCAAGCACACTCTAAGAAATGCCATAAAGTAACTTTGTCTTTTGTCCTCTTGCATACAATCTTAACATGCTGAAAATAAGCATATTCTATAAGAAAATACAGCACAAGTTAGACAGTGCTCCCCTAGTTAGCAGGTATCTATTACATCAAGATAATTTAACGTCATTGTGACTTCCATCATGTAATATTACTCAAATCCATCTCTGGGAAAAAAAAAGTAATAAACTTCTTCAAATGGTTTTCACCTTTCTTACACATAAACGTTTCACAAATACTAGTAAGGTTACTTTCACAACACCTTCAGAATATACAATTTCATCTCCATTTTAAACAAAAAATTAACATTGAAAAGAAAGGCTGATACAAAAATAGTTCACTAATTCTGGAAGTCCATTTGAATGCCCATTTTCAAACATTTAGCAAAGTACTTCACAAATAAAATCATAGAATCATACAATGGTTTGGTTTGGAAGGGACCTTAAAGACCATCTGCTTCCAACTCCCCCGCCATGGGCAGGGACACCTTCCACCAGACCACGTTGCTCAAAGCCTTGAAAACTTCCATGGATGGGGCAACCACGAGTTCTCTGAGCTACCTCTACCACTGTCTCACCACCCTCATTGTGAACAATTTCTTTGTTATATCTAAATCTAAATCTACCCTCTTTCAGTTTAAAGCCATTACCCTTTTTCCTATCACTACAGGCCCTGCTAAAAAGTCCCTCTCCAGATTTCATGTAGGCCCCCTTCAGGTCCTGGAAGGCTGCAATAAGGTCTCCCTCGAGCCTTCCCTTCTCCAGGCTGAACAACCCCAACTCTTTCAGCCTGTCCTCATAGGAGAGGTGTTCTAGCCCTCTGATCATCTTCATGGCCCTCCTCTGGACTTGCTCCAACAGATCCATGTCCTCCTTTTGTTGGGGGCTCCAGAGCTGGACAGAGGACTCCAGGTGGGGTCTCAGTAGAACAACATAATCACTTCCCTCGACCTCCTGGTCATGCTTCTTTGGATGCGCTGCATGATACAGGTGGCTTTCTATGCTGCAAGCACATGTTGCCAAGTCATGTTGAACTTCTCATCAACCAACAGCCCCAAGTCCTTCTCCTCAGGGCTGTTCTCAATGCATTCTCTGCCAGCCTTGGAGATTTGTGCATTTGTGCTTGGGATTGCCCTGACCCATGTGCAGGACCTTGCACTTGGCCTTGTTGAACTTGATGAGGTTTGCACAGGCCCTCTCAAACCTGTTAAGGTCCCTCTGGATGGCATCCCTTCCCTCCAGCGTGTCAACCGCACCATACAGCTTGGTGTTGTTCGCAAACTTGCCAAGGGTGCACACGATCCCACTGTCCATGTCGCCAACAAAGATGTTAAACAGCACCAGTCCCAATACCGACCCCTGAGGACACCACTCGTCACTGGTCTCCACTTGACCATCGAGCCATTGACCGCAACTCTTTGAGTGCGACCATCCAGCCAATTTCTTATGCACCAAGTGGTCCATCCATCAAATCCATGTGTTTCCAATTTAGAGACAAGGATGTCATGCGGGACAGTGTCAAATGGTTTGCACAAGTCCAGGTAGATGATGTCAGTCATTCTTCCCTTATCCATCAATGCTGTAACCCCGTCACAGAAGGCCACCAAATTTGCCAGGCACTAGTTGCCCTTAGTGAAGCCATGCTGGCTGTCACCAGTCACATCCTTATTTTCCATTTGCCTCATCATAGTTTCCAGGAGGATCTGCTCCATGATTTTGCTGGGCACATAAGTGAGACTGACTGGTCTGTAGTTAAAAGCCTAACTACCATTGCTTTAAATGGAACCATAGATATTGAGAACCTCTGCAAAATACATCCCACTAAAAATACTCATCCTCAAGTACAAGGAACATGTCTTTAGTGTGCATTTGTGAAAAGCACATTGAAAGTGGGAAATTCCTAGAAACTGCACTCAGTCAAGAACTGGGTTGGAATTATTACCTCTTCTTCCCGTCCCTTCCCTTAGCCATAAAACACTTTCCAGCCTCTGTTGCAAGAGGTAAACCTACTGCAAGTCTTCAATAAAAAACACTGATTCATCACTACGGTGCTTCAGTTTTGTGCACCTAGGAAGGAGTCCTGTAGGAATAGAACTAGTACAGCATTCTTTAGCTGGAGTTATACTACATTGATCACAAGATAAAACAAATTCAGGCTGTTTGGAGATTTCATTTCTGGCTCTCTGAGCTAGTCACTCAGCAGCCAAACACTCAGTAACAGCCAAAGTCCTGCTGGCATCCTGGTTGACACTAGCACGCACACACTGCGTGTTACTGTTAACTTCTGTTTACATCTATGAAGTCTCTACTAAGCCTATGTATTCGAAAATTTCAGAAATGACCAAGTTTGTGAAAACCTGTGTGGCAAAATGACAACAGGTACTGTTCTGATCAAAAGGCTTCCATAAAAAACTTCAAGTTGGAGCTACTTCTTTTTAATCTGCTTGAAGATTTAAAATCTTTTTTCTTCCACATTCTTTTTTCCTAACAGTACATGACACCTTTAGTTTACAAGTCTAGTTAGTCACGGCACACACCACTCGGGTATCTGAAGTGAAGGCTCATGGGCACCAAACTCACTTGGAACTCAGTAATACACCCAGCACATGGAATAACAGCCCAGTGAGAAAATTTCTACGAAATAGCACATGCTAATGTAGAGAACTGGATAAATATCTCTGTATACATACCTTCTCACCCATGATTACAGGCATTAAGTGGTCTAGTAAATTGAATTCTGCCACGGGGATTATAATTGTACACTTAAGAATTGTGAATGTTGTGAGTCGAGTGGGAATGTATTCCTCCAATGACGCTATTTCTTCTGAGCTTGGCATAGTTCTATTTCCATCCATAATATCTACAATAGATCAAGATTACATATGTTTGACTGAAATACGTAAAATATCTCCTACAGTCACCATTTCAAACATGGTTAGGGACTAGCAAAAAATTAAGGCCTCCCTTCCTCCTCCCCCCCCACTTCATAGTTAACAATTTTATTCCACACTGTTTTTACCTAAGGCTAAATGCAGTCATAACTGGATTTTACTTACTTCAACATCTGTACAGCTCTTTCTCAGAAACTCATCTTAACAGTTTACGATAGCTTGTTTTCAAGCGATTTTATCCTGTATAACTATTACTTCAAACTAACAAATACACACCAACAGTGATTCTTCCTTCTCTTAGACTCCAAAATTACGCTAGAGTGGTCAATGAAATAGTCATCTTTACTCAACAAGAGGCTTGCAATTGAAATAAATAGCCTCCTAGGTGTCTAAAATTATCTCAGAGGTATATCCAACACTGATGGGTATATTGCAATTAATTTTGCCTTTATTTTAAATTTTACTCCTTCAACTCACAAAATCCTCTGATAGATTTGGAGTTTAACTGTTTGGAAGTCACATCTTCAAGAGCACTGAATTTGGTCTGGTTTAATTCTGGTATATTTGCATATACGCAAATAGGAGCAAACCTGGCTTAGTTCTGCTGTATGGCTCATATTCATGTTCTAGAGCACAAACTATCATTTTCATTATCCGGTGTACCGCACTGCTATCCAATCGAAGATTGAGTGGGCCCACAATCAGGCTTTTTGTAGACATCTCCTGAATATTTCCAAAATCTTCACTCTTTACTGAAGAAAGGTCTTGTTGATTCCCAGAAACTACAATAAGTTTTATAAATAACAACAAGAAGCAAGTTTTATAAATAACAACAAGAAGTAAGTTTTATAAATAACAACAAGAAGTTTTATAAATAACAGCAAATTACACGAAACAACTGGACATAATAAAATTTATCATCTACTTTCGTTTCAAATCCTGTAATCACAGACTTATAAATACACAGAAAATATAACAATGCAAATCAAACACATAAATATACTGTGACTAGTTTAACATGTTTAAACAAACATTACTGCTGTTTAATGCAGAGTAAACAGGGCAAGATTCTACCTTGTCTCCAGTTACAGCACAGCTTAGGAACCTTTCCATTAACTTTGTATCTCTCAAGCTTAGGACTCTTATGGAGGTGTCCAAACAACCTCCAAACTTCTGTAGCAACTTCACCCCGGGTGCCAGTGACAGCTGTGCTGTTCAAAATTTTCTACAGTTTATCACAAAGATTTCCATCCCAAACAATCCAGGAAAAGGTGTGCTGCGAAGAAACTACAGATATGGGCCCTTGAAGTGCTAGCTGCTGGTACACAGACTAGAAGAGCAGCGAGAATCACACTCACTTGTATTGCCATAAACCAGACTCACCCTTCCTTCCATTCACTGATCAGCTAAAGCATGGGCAGAGAGAATGAAAACTTCTTTAATCATTATGTCTCAGACCACTTTTAGAAGGACCACCACAAAGATAAAAGGGTGGTTTAGTCTCTGCATCCAAAAGATCTATATAACCTTTGTGCTCAGAACAGCAACTAGTGTATGAATTAAAGTATAGTTATCATTTTTACGATCTAGATGTAAGGTAATGAGGTAGACACTGCACACAGACTACTCATCAGCTATCAAACAGTAGGACTACATTTCTCTAAACATACTTCTTGGAAAATCATCAGTTAAAGTACAGAAATTTCAGAAGCTTAAGTTTTTCTGTTACATAGGACTTGTAAAAAAAAAAAATACCCTCAGCCCTCTAACATACTTAGTTTGCAGAATTTCATTCATTTTCTAATAAATCATCACTTTGACAGTATCTTCATTGATTTGACGCAAGCACTAAACATTAAACGTTTTGCTAACTATTACACAAATGAACAGTCTGATAAAATAAGAATCAAGATTAAATGCATTCTGAAAGCACTTAACCTATAAAAATGAAAACGTTCCGAGGTAAAATGGTACGACAACAGTTTAATTCATTCAGTGAATCTGGACAGCGCACACTCCTTCAATAGTACTGTACTCTGCAATCCACCTGGTCAAAGCTGTGATGAACAGGAAAGCCAGGAAGCATGCAGCCATTGCCATCAACTTCACCTTGGTTTCCACAACTTAACATATCTGCAATTGCAGAGCTGTCCGCTCAATATGTTCTCCTTCTACTCATGACCAAGTCATGGCACAGAAACCAAAGGCTGTGTAAGCAGTTGATTTCCATGACGATCCTTTTCAAGAGCAAAATTTTTCAAGTGATTTCCAAGCTCTTACCCAATGCAGATCTTGCACTCCTACTTTATGCAAGATAGATCCCATTCCTTCCTCTTTTCACCCATCTGCCTGGATGCAAATCAACCCGTTTCCTTGCATAAATCTAATAACCTCTTGCCTTTCTGTTATGGTAACAAACTAAACACACCTGTAGAGGACTATGACCCAAAAACCACAGAAAAACCTGACAATTCCAAATTCTCATTATACCATCTTCCTCAGCGATACAATCTGTCCGTACTAACATAAATGGCAAGAGAAACTCAGCTCATCAGACCAGGCAGTGGGAGCTTTGTCAAAGAGATGTAGGATCTGTGCATTTCTGAGTAGCTGAGGCTTTGCGGTTAAGCAGCCTGGCACGGTGTGCTTCATAACTTCAAGGCAAATCTTACCTTTAAACCAACTAGAAAAAAGAACATTTTATTTCTGGTTGCCCAAGAGGAACCTAGTTGTCTTTCATCCTCCAAGGGAACATGCCCTTTTCCCTCCCTCCTTTACTGTACTCATTCAAAACAGTCTTTTTAATGGGGGAATTGAGCTTGGGGGAGAAGGAAGGATAGGGGTTTTTCCCCTCATGTTTAAATCATACTCTATAAAATATTCTTGCTTCTAAGCACTGGTGGGGAAAAGGTCCCTGAATAAAGGGAGACTATGCCGAACTTAACACAGAGCTGGCCTAGTGCTCTGCAGTCCTTTACAGGACTATGTACTCAGCAGAAGAAATAACTTTGTCCCTGTAAGCCCAACAGAAGTTGATGGCGAGAGCATTTATAGTCTCTGCTTCCCCTGGTGTTTTGTTTACCATTTCTGAGGGGGAAAAAAAAGAAAAGAAAAAGACAGAAAGATATGCCTTATAAAATCTATTCAAATCTTCAGGTGGAACTCAAGTTACAACCTTTTTAATAAGTCCTGAAAAAGACTTTTTTTCAAAAGCCAGCATACAGCCTGCTGTCAGGGTATGCCTTATTTAATATGAAGTTAATACGCATCTTTGTCCTTCCAATTCTACACAGTATCCAGTTCAGATGAACACTATTAGCAAGTGTAAAAAAAACAAACACAACCATAACCTCACATGAAAAATACCAAGGCCAAAAGCCTTTGGAAGTAATAACAGCCTACCTTTTCAAAAAGAAAAAAGAATCATTTGTATATATTGTATGTATATGAATAATATACTGAAGTGACAACATTTATACAAACCACTTTCTGGAATAGTTCCGTTTAAGTGCAAAGAGAATGAGATAGAAAACCTAGTGGTTCTACAGAAGTAGGTGATCACAGGTTACTTTTCATACTTCGCAGATTCATAAAGGAAAATAATTTCTGATCGCCTACTATTCAGCTCTCCATAAACAATATGTCTAATTCTACCTGACCACACCAAAAAAAAAAAAAAATCTTAAAATGAGAGTGCTGCATAATAAACTTGCCACCAGGATAGATAGGTACACATTATAAACAAAACATAACTTTAAAAGTACACACCGTTAGGTCTGTAAGTCACACAAATCAGTGATCAGGGAACTGATACACTACACAACATGTCAGGGAAATTACTGTTTTGTATAGAAATACAAAGCCAAAAGAGAAAAATTAAGTTGGAAGGGAAGGACAGGCAGAATTTCAAAACAAGACTACTGTGTGCTACTATCTAACTTGTTCTCATTCAGAATACTAGACGTGATTAATGCATTTCTTTAAGTGACAGACAAAACTCCTGAGGTTAATGTTATCCATGAGGCACTTGCAGTTTAATCAGTAATGGTATGCTTTGGGAAAGGTTAAAGGGGCAAAGAAGGTGTCAAACCAAAATTGCCTTGACAGATAAAAATCTTACAGCCACAGTAACTGCCTCCTACAACTTAAAGTTGGGTTAGGTTTTTTAGGGGAAGGTGGTATGCACTGATTGTAACTAGAAATATAGTTAACAATGTCAAAACAAGCAATAGTAAAATGTAAACTTTTACATAAATATTTCAATATAAAGACCACATATTAGAAATATAGCAAGTTTTATATTGTTACCAATACGCTGAGGTATTTATACCTTCATTTTAAATTAAAGCATTTACACCTATTTGTTCATGTTCCATCTAATAATTACATACTTGACTCACAATATGGAAAAATTAGCTAGAAAATAACCAGCAGAAAAAAATGTCACACTTGCTTTTCTGAGGACCAAAATTACTTGAAAATTTAAGGTTTTAAGTTTTTAATTCTAGAGCTATAACAACCACTTAAATCACTAATTTAAAAATTAATTATTTCACTCTTTTATATAGTCAGGTAGCTGAAATTAGAGAAGTAAACTGAAATAAAAGCACACAGCAAGACTGGACAGGAAGCCAAGCTACATTTTGTGATGTGTTTTCCTGGTGACTGACACAGGAAATAAAAGTCAAAGCCCTGAAAAAGCAAACTGAAAGAAATAGAAGAGAAGCTGAGGAGAGGAAAAGGTAGTCAGAAAATACCAGTAGCCTGGCCTTCAGTAAAAAAAACTGTTTCTGAGTTCAGCAGTTTCTGAAACGGGTTAGCTACAGTCAGAAAAAGACGTCATTAAATTCCTCGTACATTCAGATGAACAAGACAAAATATGCCGCAAAAATAAATTTTTCCTCATAATCAAATAATCTGTGCATATTTAAATTTCTATATCAAAAATAAGAAAGGAGATAAGGCTTATCCTAGGTCTTCAACTTCTCTACATAAAAGTTCTGCATGCAATTAAACAGTTATTTCTTTATTAAAGACAGAAGTAGACTGCAGTAAAAGCTTGACTTCATGTACATTTTCTGTGTACTCTGAGTGTGATGTGAAGCTGAGAAGGGACAGATTCAGGGCCAGGAAAGAGCTGTTAAATTACCTAGTATACATCCCTGTAGTATCAAAGGCCATGGCATCATTTATTTTGTTTTATAAGCTTTGCATGATCCAACCTCCAACCAACCTGGAAGTTTTTCTTTCTTACTTCTTTTATACTTAATGTCCAACAAGCCAGAAAATAAAAATATTAGGAGTTGAGTCTTCTCTTACATAGAAACAAAAGCATGCAAAAAACCCCAGATGAGTTGGACTAGGTAGTAAGGACAGATAAATGTTTGGTCACAAAAATAGAGAGAAGTTCCCAACAGATGTCCATAGAAATAGTATTCACGATAATAAATGCAGATAGGGATGAAAGCATTACTTAGGCAATAAAACTGCAGAGCAGCAG
This sequence comes from Phaethon aethereus, assembly GCF_964289735.1. Taxonomy (NCBI): domain Eukaryota; kingdom Metazoa; phylum Chordata; class Aves; order Phaethontiformes; family Phaethontidae; genus Phaethon; species Phaethon aethereus. Next base: position 25,131,012 of record NC_138582.1, read on the forward strand.
CTGTAGATGATAATCTTCCCAGGGGTGGGGGGGTGGGAACCACATCCAAATTCATATAACATCTGTATAAAAATATAAACATATTACCTGCTGATACTGTAACTCCTTTGTCCTGGATTTTGTGACACAAAAGTAGATATACTTACTGCATTGCATTCACTGTATTGTCTTAAGATTCAGAAAAGAATTTATAAGAAACTCAAAAATTACTCAGAATTAACCAATGTCTATGTGTACATCATCTAGGCTAATATTTGCCACAAAATTGTTCTGATATGTCTATTTAAAGACTAATTCTCTGCACTAACTCTCATCCTTGCATTTTTCTTCATAGGAGAAAATGACAGTCCTCATCTTCTGCATCAAGTAGATGATCATCTTCATTCTTCAGAGTTTCTCAAAAGATTTTTTTTTTCCCCTCCAAGTCAACAATGACAACAACTTTTACAAAAAGACATCATACTTTATGAACCCCACCACTGCTACAAGAGAATTTTTTTCAGTTTAGCATCTGAAATAAAACCATGAAAGATATCATTGTGATTCTTGGGGGGGGGGGGGGGGGGAGGGTGGGGAGAGAGAGGAAGAACAGCAACAATAAACAGCTAACCAAAACAGCTAACCTCAAAAACATCAATGAAGATGAAACCATTTTAACTATAAACCTGATGGTAAATCTAACATAAGTTAAGAGGACAACTGGTCAAGGACCAGATGGGCATGAAAAGTCTTTGTTTCTATTATATAACAGGGTAAACAAAGAGGTACCTTTGCCACTAGTGTTTTCCATTGTATACAAGTAATCCATGTAGAAAGCCCCAAACCTCTGCATTCCAGCTATCTCTGTGTACGTCTCCTACCAACAAAGCAAAGCAAACAAAGAAAGCGTTGTATAAGGAAAGAATCTTGAGATTACCAACTGATAGGTTGGTATGAGAGAGATATATTCATGTTTGGATTTGTGCATCAACACACGGAAAGGCTTATCCAAACAAAGGACAGAGGTTATCCCAAAGAATTCACTTATCTGATAGGTAATGTAACTTCTATTTGAGGCCACACAAAGGCACATCCATAATTCCAGTAGACATGTGGACCAATTCATCAATAACATCTAGTTAATTAGTACCTTTAATGGAGCAAATATTCTTCACTTGACCTCTTGCATCCAACAGATCTGCCTAATTAAATACACTGAAAACTGAAGCTCATTACTTAAATAAAAAATCCAGAATGAATACTGAAGTTTTATCTTTAAACAGTAGGAAACTTAATAAGACTTTATGCCATCATTGAGATTTATACATAATATAATCCATTATTACACAGCAAGTTTGCTTCCCCTCTTGCCGAAAAATAGGCAAACCATAAAAGCATCAAAAACAGGCTGAGGAAAGTGTGTTTTAGTTTTAGGCTTTATTCTATGGGAAATGTTTGAATATGCATAAGTACTTGTGATTTCACTAATTAATTCCATTTTTTTATTGGATTCTTCAGGGTTACATTTCATCAGTACTACTAAAAAGGTGAAAATAGCAAGATGTAAATTTAAAAGAAATTAGATAGATTCAAAATTGTAAATGGCTTACCTGTAGAATGACACAGAGCATAGAACTCCACCTATGGACACACCTGGAAGGGACCACCTTGGTCACCACATCCAGTCTTTAATAATTGCAGACAGTCAGGGAATAAAGTTTTACCGATCAACTTACAACAGAGACTATTGGTGACTGAAAATTTGTCGCTATCAAAGGCAGAATAAGCAAGACTCCCTCTGAGCAGACAAATATAGCACACAGACAATGAGATTAACATTGGCCATGATCTGGTTTCCAAGAGAGCACTTCTTAATTTGAAGACCATGAATTTACTGGTTGGGATTAAAGAAGTATGTGCTAGTAAAGCTTGACCTTTTGCTAGCATTCTCTCGTATCTCTGGTTTTCTCTGCAGGTGTTCTGTAGTTAGTGCTTTTGGAAACAACGGTATTAATTCAGCTTTTGGGGCAGGAGAGGAGTTTGACAGTTCTTTTGGACACCTTTTTGTTACTTTTTTCTTTTTTTGTTTTAACACAAACAGGTTTACTGGGGGCGGGGGTGGCCATCTGCAAACTAAAATTCAGTTAAACATAACAAAGTAATGAAAATCGGTCCTCTAATAGTACACAGATCTAAACAATCACTAGAAATCCATTAGAGAGCATTAGAAATTTTTTTTTAAGAAAAAGGTAATTCTCTGACCTTATGGTGAGCTGCATCCAGTATAAATTCTGCACGAATACTATTATTTTCTGGACTTCTGTAATCAAACAGTGAATTGGTAAGGTATGTCATCCCTTTTGCACTCAAGTTTTCTCCACAATTAAAGAAGTAGGCCTCCTTCATGAGGTAGTAGAAAATAATAAGGCAATGGAGAAAAAAAAAAAATATAGTCAAGTTAACAGAGAAGTTTCAATTGTCACAACACACTAATGACATGAGCATATGAAAGAGGGCACCTCAGCTCCAGTTACATATTTCATTATGAATGAAGTTAAGACCATTAAAATAATTTTATTCAAATAACCTGTCCACTCCCTCCCCAGTTTCAAGCTAATAAAAATGGCCTGAGCTAGTGAATATTATACAATCCATGCTACAGAATGACCAGATTGCTACCTTCTCACTCTTCTCTATTCATCTAGATTTTTAGATGCCTTCTCCATATCTCAAACCCTCTATCCTTCTGAAAATCAACACAACTTTTCCATTAAGAGTTATTCTTCTAAAAGGGTTATTTATATGAGATTGATTTTTTCCCAACCATCTATTCTCAATCACATACAAAGCTGGAACATGTATGAAAGGCACAAAGTCCCAACTAACAGTCTATCCATTGCAGCACACCAGTCAAGTATTACAGAGGATTGTGTCCCACCACACCTCTGTAATCCCAACAATGTCATACTCTACAGCTGCGTGAGGATACCTAATTCTTCGTTTTCTGTGCTGCATGCATTTATATACAAACGCTTGAGATGGATGCCAAGCCATGCTGCTCTCACAGGGGAAGTATAAGAACTTGCACCACTGTACCTATCATAGTACAGTATATGATCATTTTCCAAATAAGGAGATACTTGACATTAATACAGTCACTTTGTATTTTCTTCCACATTCTTAATTTTTCTCCTTAAAGTACTTTCTAAGACTTCACAGAGCACTAATATCAAGTTAACATGTCTGTTGTTGGCTGCAGTATTTGGTTTTATTTAAACATAGACAATAATTGCTGTTCTCCAGTACTTTAGGGCATTGTTCTATCTATAGTTCCACCAAAAATCCTCATTATTGAATTTAGAATTTCATGCACCACTTCATTAAATATTTTAAGAGTATGGATATCTGATTTTGCCTTATTAAGCAATTCAAGCTCTGAGTCTATTTAAAATATAGAAATTAATACTGTTTTACTCCTTCACTTGATACTGCTCTCATCAACCTTACTGATGAATGAGCCAACACACTCATTCAACATTTGAGCCACACCCCTGTTATCTTCAGCATACAGTGTTCCCATTTCTTCCCTTCCAAACTTTGTTGACTTAAGTACTATCAAAGGTTTTCAACTGTGTTTTAATTTATTATACAAGATCAAATTATGCAGACATACATAATGATGGCTGGTAGTGGAATTGTCAAAAAAAAAGCCTTAGGTTTTGCAGCTTCTCACTCTTAGGTATTTCTCTTTCCAACTGTAAGGAATTGACATTGAGTTCTATATTCCAGTGACACATTCAAAAGACTTAAATCACAATTGGCAACAACAGCCTTTCCAATTCTTGCAATCAAATAATTTAATAAAGCATACCAGAATTGCTTATTCAGCAAGTCAACTGATATTTCAAGATACTCACTTCATCACTCCTATTCATGTTCTCTTCGAAGTCTTTAATTCCCATAATTCCTTTAAGGCACATAGCTTGGCAACCAACAAAACCTATCTGGCAATCAAAGAAAAGTTCACCTTTCAGAAGGACCTAGTAAAGAAAAAAGTTATATTTTGAATAAGAATTGTACTCCATGAGACATAGAAAAGGTGGAGAAAAGTGAACTAAAATATGTTTACGTTCATATATTTAGAGCTTTAATAAATAGCAAGTTAATCAAACAGGGCACTTAGAAGGAAGGGATTACTGTCTGATCACTAAAGCACTAGAAATTTAAGATAATTTCCAGCTACATGATTATTATAATAAACACATCCATTATAACAGAATATGAAAAAAACAGTGATAAAATAATTTCAAAATATTTTATTAGTAACTATTTCCTACAGTATTTATAATGGATCAAAAACTGTCAATGGAAAATTACCTCAACTGTGGTTCCTTCTTGTTCCCAGCATATAACTTCTTTGGATTTCACTTTCTGAGGGCTGTAATAACTAGTTTCAGCTTGCATTTCAGTGAGCTATGAAACAATAGGATAAACACCTTATATAAGTCAATATTAGTATTAAGCAGCAGTAACATCATTAATATACAGAACTGATGAAGACAAATTGAACTATGGGCCAAAATTTATTAACAAGCAGGAAGCAGGTGCAGTTAAACAGCTGTAACACATTATCTGTATTAGAACTTCTCAAACTCAACTTCTGGTTGAAGTATGCCATAACAGAAAGTTTTAAATCCACTACAGTATTTTTAGTTTGCTTATCTAAAGAGAAACTATGAGAAAAGATGAAACAGATACACAGCTGCATTGCTAACATATCAGATTAGCTTATAAATTGCTGTAAAAATCCACAAATACATTATTTATTCTTCCCAGAAAATAAACAGCATGATAATATTAAAGAAACATTTTGATTATAACCATACTAATTTTTGTTTCTTGTCCTGGTAATTGAGAGAAATGTGCATTTATATTTTTTGCATTATTTTGATATAAAACTTTAAAGTGGTGAAACACATATGCTCAGGTTAAAAAGCACATAACTGGCAGCTAAGAAAAAGGAGAAAATAGGCACAAAATAGTGAAAGTGTCATGTTTTGCATTAAAAAAAAATACTTGTTTATGTTAAGCAGCTTAAATAGTTCAATTTCTATTTTTTTATATGAAAATATCCACAAGCTTTCATTATTTAAGAGTGGATACACATGGATGTTGTTTCAAATTAAAATTTTGTAATCCAAATGCCCAAGAAAATTGGATTAAAAAAATAAATCGCTGATCACCCTTCAGCTGTGTGCAATTACTGTAGAGGAAAAGCAATTAATTGATTAAAAGAACTCAGACATTACAAGAATCATTTTCACCATTATTAGAAAACGCTACATTTAATTTGGCATGATTTTTAGCTGGAATGATATCAACTGTTCAGAATGCTAATGCAGAAACTTGACCTTATTTTTTAACCAAAATATGAACCACAAATTAATTCCATACATTCTTTGCATGCAAGCCGAACAATGAATTCTGTTTTCCTCCTAACTGTCACCATATTAGTATCATACATCACTTCACATTTAAAGTTTATAGAATGTAAGATGTTAGATTTTAAGTAGTTTTTATCACTTCCTAAACAAAATGCGTAAGCTTGCCAATGAAACATTAGGAAAGCCCAATGCAGCAAATCTTGTTCAAAAAAAGAAGTTCATACTCTTCTTAATGTTTTTTTTCACATGAGGAAAGAGCACACAAAATTACTACTGTATGACAACGCACTAAAGAAAGAAGATGCTGAGCTATGATAAAATGAGAAATTTGAGTTTTGATTGGTTCTTTGGTTTTTTTTAAGTGGTATCCCAGGGATATAACTAAACGAGGAAGCAAAGATTATCCATTATTTATTTTTAGCCTTTTGGTTTTTTTAAATGAAGTTTGAAGCAGATTGACACAAAAGAATATGACTGAATGTTTGTTGATACTTTATGTCCTCAAATTTTGCAACCAAATTTGCCAGGAGACTGAAGGCTTAAAACATTAACTTCCCCACAAAATACCTGCAGCTCCCACCTCCCAAAGTCACTTTGTCTCATCCTAACAGTTGCCGAGCAGCTAAATGCTCTGCAACACTACCAAACAAAAACAGCTAAGGGAAAGTAGCCATGAAGCCTCTCAGAACATTCTCTTGTGCACAGATGACAAGTCAAATGGGCAGAAAAGCAATAGGGAGATGTTGATGCTATTGAGTGCATTATCAGGCACATAAACATTACATGAGGGTTATGAACGTACAGCAGTTCACCTGAAAGGCTCAAAGTCATAAAAATCAACCTTAGTTATTCTGCTGCTTATAGAAATAGTATTATTTCCCGTTCTGAAGAGTTCTGGCCTTGATTTAATACGTGTTTAATCATAAAACCAAGAGCCATTTTCTATTATAGTTATGCACATAGAATTGCTTGCATATAGTTTGGCATGCGTTAAAAGTATTGTGTTATTCAGAACCTTAACTTTTAATTTCTGTCAGTACATCTCAATATCTTATTCAGACTCTCCATATTCCCCTCTGCAAGCTTACAAAAGAAATAGAAAGAAGACTAGCAACTATTTTGAGATTTGTTTACAGAAAATACTCAAATCTTTCCCTACATACATAGTTTATAGCTCAGAGTATATGTGTAATTTATCCTTTGTTTCTTTATTTCAATTCCAACCCATGGAAAATAATTTCAACATTATCCATTTAAATTCATATTTGTACATATTACAGTTTAAAAAAGAAAAAAGCATACATGCACTTCACAAGCTATATGAAGCTAAAGCTTTTTTATGAATATATTTATATTAACATTAGATGGATAGAATACTGCAGTAAATATTCATAGAAAGCCTTTTAAGCTTTTTCTCCCACCAAAAAACATTAATCTAAGCAAGTGGTTTCCCTTTAAGATTAAAACATTCACACTCAAATTCTAGATCAAATGCAGTAAAACACCTCACGTTGCAATTAACAATATATTATGATGCAAGAACAACTTTCAACATACGTACTTTCTGTTATGCAGTAATATAATATTCCTTGTCTCAAATCCAAGAGTATACAAGCACTCAGATAATCTTCATGCACTTTCTCAACAAGCCAAATAAATCGTATACAACCCAGAGAAATATTTACCTTAAAAGTCACTGTTGCCTTTGTACAGTAAAACCCAACTGAAATAATAGGATCCTTGAGGGATTGAGATTTCTGCTGATGTAGCATTGTTCCATCACCAATTCCACTAGAATCATTCTCTTCATCATCATAACTCACAATAGCAGGAACAAAAGACCAAGCCCAAGAAACCCATCCTTGTTGTTGGTCATCATCTTGTTGCAAATAAGGATCTTGATTAATATACTGTGTAGGATATTGCATTACTGGGCTTGTTTCATCTTCTGCGCCTTTTAAAACAAAAATTAAGGCAAATTGCAAATCAACCGTGCTTGAAAATTAATCTATTATCCTGAAAATTATAGTATGTGAAATTTATCTAGGACAGTTTCCACATATCCAGTGGTATTGGTTTATAATGATAGAAAATAAGTAGAAATTTTCAATTTCTGGATATAAGTTTTCAAACACTTGTTTGATTCCTTAACACTTACCTCCCAAAAAAAAAAAAAAGCATCTTTGCAATAGTTTTATTATCACACATTTGCAGCAACACCAGAATTTGTCATCTATACCACACACTTTCAAGACTTCTTCCATTAAAGTCCCTCTGAAGTTGCAAATTAAGCCCTACTAAATGATGATATATTACTATCTTGTAGCTTTCAATTTTAAAATGAAATTAAAAAGGATTTCAATTGCAAAAGCTATAAGGTGGTAAATATAAATACAGCACAGATCAAAAAATTAAGGTTGAAAGCCTCCTTTGTTTAAAAGTCATCTTTTCAAAGAATTCAAAGACACAAGTTAATCTACACTCAAAAAAGCTGGTATGCCACCTGCCAGTGAAAAAAAACAAATGTTGGTCTTTTGTCAAAAAATATTAGAGATAGCATACCAAACAAAACAAGGATTTCCCCAAAGATACACAATCCAAATGGGTAAGTAACACTGTCCCTGTACAAACAGCACAATTATCTTAGCCTATCTTGCTTCATCACCACTCTGTATGGCACTCCCGAGGGGTAATAACTATTTCAGAATTACCATAGGTAGTATACGATGCAGAACTGTTCCCACAGGGAAACAATATTGACTGTATTATTTAACTGAAGTAGATATAATCCCTTCTATTTACTTATTTTTAAACTCAGAGATCCCACTCTTACAAGTTTTAGGGCTTTTAGTCTTTAGTCTAATTATTTATACATTTGTGCAATGGGAGAAAGCATAAGAAAAACCACTCATGAGAATCCTCTGCCTATGCTTAGAGGCGAGGACAACTCCTTGCACAAGGGCAGTGCAAGCTTCCTTCTTGCTCTCTTTACAAAACAGTGTCAGAGATCAGCTTTCAATCCAAATTTAAATTCTGAAACACAGGAAACAGAAGAGGTGCACATAAAGTCTTGGAAACAGCCAAGAGGCATAACTGTCAGAGGTAGATGGAAAGAGAATTGATATGAAGCATGACTTGAAGAGTTTCGCTCAGGCTGTTGCTGGCAAGCACAGAATAAATGGTGGAAGATCTGCCAAAAGACAAAAAAGTCTGGAGGTGTAGGACCTGGGTCATGCATAACAGTCTACAAAACCATAAAATTCAGCCATCGTTTAGCATACCTCTTGCTGCAGTATGTGTATACACAGAGACAACAGTAAAAGATGCCAAGTAATAGTTTGGTTTATAGTATTTATTAATATTTTGGAAACCATTAAAATAAGACGGAAGAGTACCTAGACTAAAATTGTGGTATCTATATACTGTGAGAGAGAAGACAGAAAAAGAGGAAGATACACCTATCTTCTATCACAGAATTAAAACCTACAACCATTATGTAATCAAGTCAAACTTTGGAACAAAGGCATATCAGCCTAGTAAGCAACTCACAACATCCTCTAAACACTTCAAAGCATAAATGTAATGTACATTCCTTTATAACAAGTAATGCATGAAGGGGAAAGTCGTTCTGGTTTTAACTAACCACACGAACCACTGCAGCAACTACAAACATATAGAATAGTGAAATATAATGATAAAACCCTATGTTTTATGTACATGAGTTTAAAGATAAAATGCTCCTAACTCATCACGTTTCTAAACCCACTCTTGCTAGCCACCCATAACAAGATCACACTGGAAATATCTTGCTTCACAGTGTAGGGTAATGATTCCAGCTAAGAAATATATTTGACATAAACTACCAGATTGCAGTGTGACTGTATCTCACTGTTTCCATGTTCAAATGAAGTTTGATCTTCAGAAAGTCACCATCCTTTCTTTTAAAGGGTTTGAGATACTTACCTCTAAGAGTCTGGAAACTCGTGTGTCTCACCGTAAGTCTGGAAATAACTTAGTAGAAAATTGTCCTCTTTGTATTTATTTATTTTTCTGCCTGTATTAGTTTTCAGCCAGGTAAGGCTGATCCAGCCTAGCCTGTGGCTACATAAATGCAAGTTCTGGCACTAGGGAAGAGGGAGGGAATGCATCACCATCCCTGCTGGCAACAGCATGAACTTTCATGAGGTTGAATCAACCATGAAACTGCATAAATGAAACTTGCCAAGTACTTCAAGGAGCCAGCTGTAGATTGTTCATGCTTGTATCATTAAATAATGCAGATATTAAAATTCATTTCCTCATCCATATTTTACCAGCTACAAGATAAAGAAGCTATTGCAAACTCACAGCTAAGATGACATTATCATTAATTATGAATACAAAACTTAAGGAATAAATCATGTTTGGAAAAAAAAAAAAAGATAAATGTGCAAGGAACAAGAGTTACCTGGCCAATAACAGTTTTGGTACTGACCATGAGAATGCCATAGGCCCTTAAATTTGTCCTTGCAGCATGAACTGTTTTTGAAGAATCTCAAATGTAGCAACACGCACACTTTCAGAGTAACAAATATTTTCTGCATGATTTTCCTTAGCAAATATTTATTACATAAGGAATGCACAGAAATTATTGAAGAAAAAAAAAAGAAAAAAGTGCAATGTTTGTCAAAGTTCCTTACCATATGTTTATACTCTTCAGTGGCTGTGTTGCCAAACTGAATTTTATCCGAAAGATGTTCATTTAGGATCTATACCATAAAAAGACAATAAACTGACTGCCACAAGATAACTCATAATATTTCCTATGCTAGTAACTGAAATTTTTGATGTTTAAATAGTTTTTCTTCACAGTATATATTAAAAAATAGTGGCTTATATTCTACTGCACATACGTTACACTAGCACAGCAATATCAGTGAAGGAAGTTGCATGTAACTGGAAATTATACCAACACCAGCAGAAACTAAAATGCTATGTACCCACTCTAGTCGGAAAGGTATTTTACATCTTTGAAAAGCAAATGTACCCATAACACTTTCTAGCTGAAAATCTGATGCCATCATAACTGCAGCATGAATACAATATTACAACAGTAGCACACTCAGGTGACAGTACTTTTACACATTTAAGAGGTATCACACTTATTTTGTATAAGACAACCCACCACAGTCATTCAGGTAGCCAGGAATCAGTACTGCAAAATAGCAAGGCTTAAAGGTTTCTTCTTATTTCCGCAGTGAGAACATCATCTTCCTTTAAAGTCAAACCTCTGGATCATACTAGACCAGAAGACATTCCCACCTTACAGACAAACATAAAATCAAGGGAAGAAATCATAATTCCCTTTTACTGCTGAGTTGTACAGTCCACCGGTTAGGGAAAGTGACTGTAACATACAAAAGCTTCAGGTTCAACTCTAGAGAGCCCACTTTTTCATAGCATGTACCTCCATCTATTAAACTTCCCCAAGCTTATACTCCTAGTCTACCTGTCTTGTCTTACTGCAAAGAGAAACTACCCTAGTGAAGGACTGATAGATAAGGAGGAAGAGAATAAATCAACTTCCAAATTTGTTACAAAAATTTCAATTACAGAATGAAGCCACAACAGCTCTGAAGTGCTGAAATAACACCAATAATTACTCTGAAGTACTCCACATGATATTACTTGAGGTCGCTAATCAATTATTTTAAAATTGCAATTACTTAAACAACATCCCAACCACAATAAAAGCAGGAACAAATGTACGAGTTAGTTAAGGGTGAGCTACAAAACAAGGGGCAGTGACTTTTAATACCAGAATCAGGACAAGAGGTAGGAGATAGTTCTATTTTAATGGCAAAGTAGACTAAATAATGTGAAATATCACAACAAAAGGGCATGTGCCTCTGGATTGTGGTACAAGTCACTGGACAATTAATCTCAAAGCGGTAAGTGCAGATACCCAAAACGGAGAGGAATGTGTTAGTTGTCTGACAATGCCAATCCAAAAAGTATTTGTTTCATATCCTTGGAAATACATGTTGCTCACTGGAAGCATTAAAAAATTGCTTTCTGCCATCTACATTAAGCCAGTTTTAATATCAGCAGCAGAAAAACTGGTCTAATATTTAAGCTTTTATATAGTAAGTAAAAAAATGAAGGTCAACCTGTAACTTATGCCTTTCAAAGATTTAATCAGATTTTTGGGGCCTGTACTTAAGGTGTATTAATATTTTTCAAGAAAACAGAAAATGGCAAGGTAATATAAAATAGACATTTAAAAGGCATTCATAGAACTCTAGTTCTCCACGTAAAGGTTTTGACTCCTAAAACAATAAAAATATAGAAATAGAAACAACTTTAATCTCCCCAACTTAGGAACTTTACAATTTGGGCTTTTCTTTTTAATTTGCTACTCATTTTAACTACTGCTCATTTAACTGATGTTAACAGATGTAAGCAATTCTATGTGCCTAAACATGTATTCCAAATTAATGAAATCTGGCCATCTCCATACACTGAGCTTGATACCCATCCTCAGCATATGGGATCCCAGCAATCAGTTACAATGCACTATTATAGATGTCTACAACGAAGTTACTCACTGTCACGCTGGCTGTCAAACAGCTGCACAGTACACTGACCCCACAAGCCCCATTCCGCAGGCATCTGTCTATGCTGCATCTTTACAGTCTGTTGAAATATGAATTGCAACTATACCTACTGTTCCTTGGGAGGATACCAAAGTATCTAGACAAAGAAAAAGCTCTAATGACTGGAGGGAAAAAAAAAAAAGTAGTAAAAAAAGACTGTGGGGTTTACTACACAGATCATTTATCCGACAAAACACATGAAAACATGAAGAGGTGAAACAGTATTATGTGCAGAGATCACATGTATATCTTCACCTCTTTAACCCTCAAGAGAAGAGAGAAAGTGCAGGAACAAGAAAAATACACAGGAAAGTGTAATTTGGTGCACGCAATCTTTTATCCTGACATCATTTCAGTCAAACTGGGGATAAACTTTCTCCACTGTTCAGGAATAACTCTGCTCTTCCCAAACTCTTCAATACAGTGCACAGGTGCTTTTCCTCAGTCAAGTATGGATAAATAACTTTCAGTTCTCCCATTTTCATCCTAATAGAATATTGCAGAGTCAACTCCCTCTCCAACAGCTAATACATAGATTTTCTTACTGCCACCAACTATTTGCACCTGGTTTTCTCAGTCAATTCAAATCTCATTATTCAGCTCAAAGCTGGCAATATATTGAATTCATTCGTCTTGATCTGCTTTTCGTTCTATTGGTATCCCCAAAAATTCCCCACGCTACTGTTCTTACCACCAACTTTTCAATAAGGAGCACTTCAGCCCATTAAAGATTTGAGTTTCATAGGATGTATGCAACATTTTATTCTGTTTAGTACTGCAAAATTGTTAACCACTTGCATTCACAAAAGGCCATCTTTATTTTCATTTATTTTTTTTAGAGTAAAGATCTGACAGGGTCAGTGTGCTTTACAAATATTAGAAAATTTCACAATAACCCTTTAGGATAGAAAGGTACTGCTATTATTGCCATTTTACAACTGGGAAACATGCTTCATGCTGGAATCACATCTGCCATGGATTTAATTTCATGAAACAAAAAAAAAAAACCCACAACCACCCCAACGAAAAACTTTCATAATACATCATCTCAAGGTAATCAGAGAAGGCAGCACCAGGAACTGTTAAAATCACTCTTGGAAGCTCAGTAGCTCATACTGCTCATGATTCCAGGTTCTCACATCTGTCCCAAGGTTCTTGCTCAGCATCTCCTAACATACCTTGCAGACTCATCTCAGCTGCCTGCCCACCTACCCTGCACCCCTCTCAGCCATGCAACTTTTCATTTGTAGTCCACTGTCTATATTTCTTTGCCCAGCAAGTGCCAGGCCTCCTCTACTTGAGCTTTTCCTGTTCTTCAAACTTCTCAGATCATTCTTTACTTAACCAGCTCTAGTATCTCAGCCTTAGATCATCAACCTCAGCAACTCCATCCAACTAAAATCCAGCTCTCCCTTGCATCCTGGCTTCTTGTCCTCTTTCATGCCTAAATCGTTTTAATTTCTAGTTACATTAGCCAATTTTTTTCACCACAAACCAAAAGCTTATTCTCAGGTCCCAGCCTGCCACAACTACAACTGCTAGTTCTGCTATAGGCTCTTGTCCAAACCCTTATCACTTTTGTATCTCTCTGCACTGAAATATATCCATTTCTTCCTTTGCGCTACCAGCCCAGTCAAACATCCAAGACCACTATGCAGGCAGCCCTCAACCCCTCAGAAGCAAAAGCCTTGTCAGCCCTGAGAAGCAGAACAGTCCAGTATGCAAGCAGTGTTAAGTGAATTTACATACCAAACTAAAGCAAGTTTCTACCTGTATTTCTAACCTGCAATTTTACCTGTGTACTTTGAACATTTTCAGCTTAACAGCATTGGAGCAGATTTTACTCAGGCAGCAAAATGTATTTATGTGACACAGGCTACCCTGCTGCCAAATGTCAAGGTCTTGGTCTTACGTTTGGGTGTACAAGAACAAATAAACTGCTGCCACAATATTCTTAGACTTGGAGAGGTGACTGATTTTATGTCAACAACATAATAGAAGTAAGTTCCATCCAAAAGACTAAGAATTAGTGATAACCGAACCCTGTAAATTCTTTAAACTGAAAGGGTGAGGACTGCTTACTAATAAATACTGGGTTAAACTGCTTACTGAATCTTCAGAACCCTTTCAAAGAGTTATAAAAATATCATCTATACAGGAGGTCTGTACATTATTAAACTGCAAAGAATTTAGGCACAATTCCAGTGGAATTAGTCTTGGATTTCATGAAGCGTTACTCTTGGAAAAAAAATGTGGCTAATATAGCTCAGCAGATAATACATGTCATTTATTACTGTACTTGATTACATATTTTTTTATGAAAATAGTAGCACATTCGAAGTTTCCTCAGAAAAGTTCAAATCTGTGGTTGGAAATTTGGATGACAAATGCAGCATGAACTGCTAAGAAAGTGGGGTTTTTTTTTTTTTTTTTTTCCTTCTGAGACAGAGAGATATAATATAAAGTTGTAAGAAAAAAGTAAACTCACAAACTGATGGTATGGGTAACCTGGTTAATGGCAATTTGGCACTCCTGCTTAACTGCACTGAATGAGAGGAAAAAAATAATTAGATATTTGAAAGTTTTATTTATGTGTGTGTACGTGCACGTACACACATGTGTGTACATATGCCTACATATATACTAAACTATGCAGGAAACAAGAATAAATGGTACGAAGGAAAACAGCTGGTAACAGTTTTAGCCTCTATGTGGCAATGTATTTTGCAGTGAAGATAGAAATGGACTTCTATAATTGTTTCTACAGCTCTGGCTTGGCCACCCAATAATTGCCATCTGTTTTGTGTTCTGAAGGAGATAGTTCTGTCAAATAGATACGATCATATAATTAAGTACAATGACAAAGTTTGAGCACAGCTTAGTTGAATAAAAATTGCATAGGAAATTACAGATTCCCTCCCTGGTAGTTCTTGTCAGTGCAACCTTAGTCTAATTTCTGATCCTTCTAACAGCTCTTGGGTACATCAGTGTGAAGTTACAAGATATTATTTCTTTTTTAGATGGCTACTTTATGAAAAACTAGGAAGCCACATTCACAGTTGTTCAAAAAAAGAATGCAAATGAGATTTACAGAGAGCAATTGCATTGCAACCTTCCTGAAGGCATACATTAGAAATAAGGATGACAAGAGACACACTGCCAAAGATTTTACTCATATTTGGACAGAAAAATCTCAAATTCCATTCCACATGCAGAAAAGACTGAGTACTTGTAGGCAGATGCCTTTTGTTTTAATCTTAATCTTTCCTTAAACTATATTTGTTTCACCACCCATCTCACACCCTAACCAAAAGACGACAAACAAACAAAACCCACATACCTCTCCTATCCAACTTCCATCCTCTTCCAGAGTTACAGCTGTTCATCCTAGTCTTCTCATTACCCAGCTAATCTTTCTCTCCAATCCTTAGATCTTTTCATCTGAAACTCACTACCTACCAGTCCCAGCTGTTCTCATATTGACTGACATGATTTCTCTATTTTTTCAATGTCTTTTCTATATTCAAATAGTCCTTCTTGCCTTCGTAGCTCCAGGAATCCAGCTACAAAGTTCAAGCAACTCTAAATACATCGTAATTTTCTACAGCATGAAATCTCAGCCCAATTTGGATGAGCTTTGATGAGAACAAAAGATATTCATGGTAGAAAGACAGAACCCTCTGTCTAAAAGCAAGGGTAATGCAACTCTTCATAGAAAAGTTCTTTATCCTTTCTCGTGAAAACAGTACAATTAAAACATTGGTTAAATGCAAGGAGTTCTTAAAATGCACATTAATGATCTTCTAATAATTGCTTTTTGAGACTCATGAGAAAATTAAGTTAATATTTTCAGAATATTAAGTACTTCTAAACATATGTCTTGCATAACAAACTCCACATTTATTGTACGGCAAACAGTTTCTACTGCAGAAAACAGAGCTTTAGAGAAAATACAAGAGAACTATTTACAGACAACTTATTTATTTGCTCAGCTCCACATAGCAGGAGCATGACAGAAAATTCTACATCTGGCATGCCAGTGAAACTGTTATCTGTGCCAACCAACACTGTAGGCTCTATTTTGACAAAAAAGTTTCCACTGCTGTCATTTTTCCAACAATGTATTTATTTCTCTGAAACCAGAGAAGACAGCAACACAGGATAAAAAAATTATAAACTTATGTAAATTAAAACTGAATATTTCTTAAACAGAACAAAATTAATTAATTTAATAGTTTACACAAAGTTTCAAACTCTTGTAATACTATAAACATAAGCATGCTTAAGAGTGCCACATCACTTTCACATATAATTCCAAGAATTTTCTAGAAGTTATCATGCTCTGGCCTGTGTGGTAAATATCTCTTCCTACTCCCCCAGATCCAAATTCAACCTTGGAAATACATCCAAAACTTATGTCTTGAGGAGATTAAAATTAAAACACAAATCTCTAAATAAGTTCCTTGTTTTGACAAGTAAATTAACTTCTGCCCTACAAAAGCATAAAACCAAGAAAATTCAGAATTTGGAATGACAGTCCATCCTCCCTCTTCTTTTCTCTTTTCTTTAGTGCCTGATACATTACAAAAACTGCTGATTCAGGTTTGGATGTTCAAGATCATGACACTCCTGACTGAATTACTAAAAAAGCTAGTATGATAAGTCAACATGACTGCTACACTCTTCAGTGTTCTGTGTTTATATTTTACATAGAAGTGAATAAATAAGTATTTAAGTTCTAATAGCTACTTTGAAATTTTATTTCCCTTAGGTTTTAACATAAACTAAGCACCTACATGCCTTTCTTATGTTACTGCACATTCCTACTAATTCACCTAACATAAAACCTCAACATTCAAATACATGACATGATACAACTAGAAAAGAAATTAAAATACAGTAGCAAAGTTGTTAGCTCCCAACAAAGCCTCATAAATTTGAGGCTGGAGTGAAAGTCTCACAGCTCAACATGCATCACTGCTGTAACCCTACCAATATTCCGGAAGCAGCAGATGGGAAGCCATCACACAAAGGTACAGAGAATTCACCCCTCCTCAGTGCAATGCTCCTCAAGAAACCATGTCGCAGTAAGTTACCATAAAGGATCATATAGAAGAGGGAATGCATGTTATACCAAAAAAACCAAATAAGACTAGACAATGTAAAAAGGACAGAACTACCAAAAACATAATACAAAGTAATACTTTGCTGTTTAGAACAAGTGTTTTATTAGTTTGAGCTTCTCAACAAAAATTTTCAAAGAAAAATGAAAAAACACCCACATCACTTTGAAACTGGCAGCAGCAACATTTGAAATAAATAAAAGAGAAAAGTCGAAGTTGCCTAAGGACAGGTGCCTTGTTGCACGATATAATGACAGATAAATCCAAAATATCCCACTGTGTCACAACTCCTAAAATCATCTTTTTAGATAAAGTTTAACCTTAGTCCGGACCATCAGAATACTTTTTGGAACATAACATGAAAAAGATGTTACAGCACTGCATACTAAGCCAGCACAATTAACTGCCTCTAACAAATTGCAGACTGACAAGACAATTTCCAATGACTAGCCTTGGTCATTTATATTTTTTTTAAAATGAAAAAAATGTGTTTAATTTTTTTTTTAAGTAAAAATTATTTTTACCTGTGATATTTCCCAACATATCTTTAGTGTGGCAACTCAAATCTTCACTTTCCCCATCTTTGAAGCTGCTTATTTCTCCATAATAAAGAGCAATCCCAAGTTGCATTATACGTATAAACATAGGAAGCTGCTGATCAGAGATTGACAGTTTCAAGCTTTCGACTAATGTGTGAATCTATAAGGTGAAAAAGAACAAAAGGAAATAATCAAAGCTCTGTCATCATTATAGCCAAGTTTTAAACCCTACAACTCCATATTCATTTTATATGTACATTCTAATTTCTAAAAACAAAAGCTACAGTACAACATAAGGCAAAGGGCTGCAAATGGTGACTGTCAAAAACATATACTGTTTGGGTTGCTACACAAGAGATCTTCAGGTTGAAAAGTCAAATGTAATGTATTTTGCATATATTTTTAATTTTTTTTTTTCTTTCTACAATTGTTGCTGAAGTAATTTCTAACACATAAGTCACAAAAGTGCATGTGATAAAAATTTTCATTATAGAATTTCATAAAAAACTCCACATGTTGAAGAAAACCTACACATACTATTTTTAATATACCAGGTCCTTCATTTCAATTCAAATACTCATATGGCCATTACCATATCCACAAATCTCCAAAGTTGCTCTAAGTAAAAAGCATACAGCACACAGAAGAAATAGGGGCATTTGACAAATTGGACATGATTACTAATTAACTTCTAGCCTTAAAGTTCACAACAGCTTAGGACTTCCTAAATCATATCATGAGTCAAACAAATGCAGTATCCTAACTGAAAGAGTGACACTTCTAAATTATAAGCTTGAGAAATGCCTATCAAAATTCAACTCAAAACAGACTATTTTGCAGTGCATAGATCTGAAGATTATTTTTTATTAAAACTTGGGAAAAGCCTACTATAAAGTCTGTGTCTTAGTTTAAAACAGTTCTCAAATAAACAAATGGGCACTACTGGTATTCGTTAAGAGAGGGAGGGAAGGCAAACCTTACATATATGACTAGTCTGAGCAGGGAAAAAAAGTAGGAGTGAAAGGTAGTTTACTGTCTTTACCAACTCTGAATTTTGCTTCTGCACTGCAAAACATAAAGATGTCACCAAGTGTCAGATGTCCATGAGTAATATTGCACCCCTGCTCGTTAGGAAGTGGGCTTAGCTTGCTAATCCATTTCACACCATTCACTAAATAGTTTTAATACATCGAAGTTTCTTGTTATTTATTAGTTTGAGCTACATTTGGAACGATAACATAAGTAAAAAATCCTTTCCAGCTTACTGCAGGCACCTTAAAGCACACAGTGTTTTTTTTTTCTTTAACAGATTATCTGCTGACATATTTTTTCTCCTTATAATTATTATGTTTTCTTCTTCGAAGTGTCAGGAAAAATAGGAAGAGATTAGAGAGCATTACTTCCTTACATACTGTTACTCTACATAGACTAATTGCATCATATGAACAAGAGACACAACCAAATGATCCGTTTAGCAAAAAAATAACAGCATTAGCTTTTCATTTTACTTTAAATTTCAAAGTATACTTTGAAAAACCTCAAAACTTCACAAGTGAAGAGTAAAAAAAAAAAAATTATTTTGGATACCTACTTTAATAATAGATGGCATTTTGGAGTTGAGGTTATCATAAGTAAAATGCAGACGAGTCCTGAAGGAACACTTGTACAGCAGAGGTTCCTGGTAAAATTCAATTTTACCACTAGCATTTCTCTTATCAAGACATACTGTGCAGTCAGAAAAGTTGATCATCTTTCTCAGTACCAGATCTGTGGCTTTTAAAAGTAGTATATAGGTTAAAGAAAAAAATATTTATATTTATACTTACATATTTATGCATATATGTACTTATCCAGAAGAAAACAATACAAGGTAGTTGTGTGGTCATTATTTAAATTATAGTCACATAAGCAAGTACTGATTAAAGAGAACAATTTAATTTAGCGTGTCATGAACTTTCAGCTGAACACTTAAAAAGAGAAGACAAATTAGTTAGACGCAATTCAAATTTTCATTCTTTCACTGTACCTTAGATCTGTTTATAAAATAAGATTATTGCTTCGTGTGAGAGCATAAGACCATTATTCATTTTCCCAAAAGTTTTCTTTTGAACATTCCAAAGCAAACAAAAGCTATTATAGTGATCTTAACACAAAACATATTTTGTAATTTTGTTGTATTAGTTCGTAATAATTTTAGCCAGAACAAATAAATGGGCCCAGTGGTCAGGAAACCATTAATTAAATTCCCCATTCTACCAGAGATCTTCTATGTGATCTTAAAATACTCTTACTGTGCCCGAATTCCACCTCTACCAAATGTCAGTAAGAACACTAGACCTACAGAAATACTGTGAACATTGGTAATTCAAAGACTGAGACATTCAGATACTGAAGACCAAGACAAAAATCAAAAAGTTGGTAGTTTTTTCCTGAAAATGTGAAATGAAGCATATCTTGCAATTGGTATGCCACGTTCACTAGAGTGCAGCATGTTTTACTATCTCTCTATCCAGCCTGTTCAGAGAGTTTTAACATCACAAACAATTGCAACAGAACACCTTAACATGTTACTGCTCATTAAAAAAAAAAACAACCAAGAACACAGAAACAGATTGCCTAAGCACTGATGGCCAGCTGCAGGCACAAAATGAAATGCAATCACAGAAGGATGGCAAGTATAAGCAGAGGGGACTACAAAATATGTTATATAATTATCTGTGATCATCCAAGTATAGGTTAAGAATCAATCTATATTATTATAACTGGATCTTCAAACTAAGGACAAGGGAAAATCTGTTAAGAAATTAAAACAGGCAGAAAGTACCTTAATTCTGACATAAAGAGCCATTTTTATTATACGTGCAAATTTCTGTATGAATTTGAGTCCCCCCACTGTGACATCTAAAACCAAAAAAAAAATCTACTCACCAGAGATATCCATAAATGCTCGATCCCAAAACTCATCCACTGTATAGCATTCTGCAGAAGTGATATTGACTGAGAGAACAATATCATCCTCCACATATTTTAATATGAGATTGTTGATCACAATGTTGACATTATTTACAACACGCCTAATCAAACTCTGAACATAGCCTGCAAAATAAAACAAATTCTTAGAAGTTATAGGGAAGACATGATGCCAGATTCATTTATTACTGAAGTCATTACTTCCAACTTGCATTCTTTAAAAAAGAAAATTAAGAAAAAAAACAAGTATCATTGTCCTTTATTTATCCAAAAATCACAGGACTTAATGGCACTGAATGTTGAGGAGTGTTAAGTCAATCAGCATTCTAGAAATACAATAAACTATAGAAAAGGAAAATTGTAAATACTAAGAATATAATAGCTTACAAGATTAATTTTTGGTGGCAACAATCAACTTTCAAGCTAATTAAGAAAATAAAAGACTCTTGATTATTACGGACAAAGAATTTCAATGACATCGACTTTTTTTTTTAACTCAAAAGATATTTAGAAATAGGTTTGGAAAAGTGAACAACAGGTTCTAGGTTACTTTTCAAGTAACCTATATTATACCTATTTGCCCCCTCACCTAGTTTTTTTTTTTTTAAAGTTAACTAAACATTAATATGCCTAGTACTTTTTTTTCATTCTAACAGCTAATATACCCACATCATGCTCAGTAAGACCCCAGTGAGGTATAACAAAATCAATTTCTGTCAACAACCCAAAGAGTAAGCACCTGCACTGAAGCCTGTTGGGAACAAATCCATTTAAATTTTTTCAGACATAATGTGATTGGAAAAATGATCTCGTCTGAATTCCCAGTATGCATAAACACTCATATTTTACCAATATGGTAAAGTAATTAAATACTACCCATATTCATGTCTTATGTATACTGAATGTAACTATGGAGCTAACTCATTTGTGCTGGAAAAAAAACAAGCCTTAAAATTTCTGTTTTAAAATTTATAACGTTACTCACATTCTGTCTGAAAGTACATTTAATACGTGCTACAGAGGTCTAGTTTGGTAACTACACTAAAAAAAGCCGGTTAATGATACAGGTTTAAATCCACAGGTTTCAACAGTAGTTTTTTGAAACTTGCATCAATAAAATTGTTGATATAAATGAGTCCTAATCCAAATAAAATGAACATCAGGACATTGTGAGATCAGTAGGAACAGACTCAGGTTGCTAGTTCCTTCTGCTCTGCTATTCATCATTTTCACTCTTAAATATTATTTTTCACCTTAGAGTATATGAAACATTTTACCGTTACCTAAATGATTTTCTTCAGTTTCACAACTGCAAGTTTACATATTTGACATTAGACATTTTTCCTTTTTCGGCATTCAAAGCCTCCAACTATCTCTTATTAAATACAAAACATGTTTTCAGCTACTAGTAGCCCAATATTTTGATTCTGATCAGGTATATTTCTATGTTTTAAAAGTACCTCAATATTAAAATCTTAATTGTAAAAATACATATCACATTTCTCACCATAACTCAGCTTGCTTCATTTCATACTATTCTTGACCATCCGCCACCCTTTGAGCAAAGCTTGTTCCAGCAGGAAAGAATAGCATTTTAACATCTCCTGCCATCTTAATAGGATTGTCATTCTAGATTTTGTTTTAATACAAAATGTTTTAGATCACTGTCTACAGAAACAGGAAATCCACAAATGCAGTGAAAGATAAAATTTTGACAGCTTAGTACTGTCAGATTTCTAAAAAACTGAGTTTACCTTTTTACCACACCAACCTAGAAAAAACAACCGAAAAATATGTGGAATAACTTGTTTTCAAGTATTTTCTCACAGACTTCTTAAAATGGTAACATATTTTTAGGTTATATGAATTCAGAAAACCAGATGTATTATTTCAATAGTTAAGAGGCATAAGAGACCTATATTCATTACTAGAGTGGTGTAAACTGACCTGTATATAAATAGAGGCTGGCACAAAAGCATTTAGTTGCCCAAGTACAGCATAGAAATATTTTGCAGACTGTATAACTAGCAACTATAAAATCATAACCAGTAATCTAATTATTATTTTAAAGCAAGCTACTAATTTCATTGAAGGAAGTGAAGCTGTCCCTCCACAGATCCAAAGTTCTTTCAATATTTTGCTTTCAAGGGTCCTTCAGTCTAATTTACATTTTCCTGCTTTCCTGTTGTGACCAACAAAAACACTACAAATCCAGGATAGAATCATAGAATCTTTGGGTTGGAAGGAACCTTTAAA
The DNA here is from genome assembly GCF_964289735.1 of Phaethon aethereus. NCBI lineage: Eukaryota > Metazoa > Chordata > Aves > Phaethontiformes > Phaethontidae > Phaethon > Phaethon aethereus. The sequence continues at coordinate 25,153,958 of NC_138582.1, forward strand.
GGTCATCTAGTCCAACACCCTGAAGTGAGCAGGGACATCATCAACTAGATCAGGTTGCTCAGAGCCCCATCCACCCTGACCTTAAGTGCTTCCAGGGATGGGGTGTCTACCACCTCTCTGGGTAACCTGGTGCACTGTTTCACCACCCTCACTGGGAAAAATTTCTTCCTTATGTCTAGTCTAAATCTGCCCTCTTCTAATTTAAAGCCATTACCCCTTGTCCTATGGCACAGGTCCTGCTAAAAGAAAGATGGGGACAGACTTATCAGCCCCCTTTAAGTACGGGAAGGCTGCAATAAGGTCTCCCTCAAGCCTTCTCTTCTCCAGGCTGAACAACCCCAACTCCCTCAGCCTGTCCTCATAGGAGAGGGGTTCCAGCCCTCTGATCATTTTGGTGTCCCTCCTCTGGACCTGCTCCAACAGGCCCATGCCCTTCCTGTGCTGAGGGCTCCAGAGCTGAACACAGTTCTCCAGGTGGTGTCTCACCGGAGCACAGTAGAGGGGCAGAATCGCCTCCCTCGACCTGCTGGCCACGCTGCTTTGGATGCAGCCCAGGATACGGTTGGCCTTCTGGGCTGCGAGCACAAATTGCCGGCTCATGTCCAGCTTTTCATCCACCAGTTCCCCCAAGTCCTTCTCGGCAGGGCTGCTCTCAATCCCTTCATCCCCAGCCTGTACTGATACCTGGAGTTGCCCTGACCCAGGTGCAGGACCCTTGTTGAACCTCATGAGGTTCACATGGGCCCATTCCTTGAGCTTGTCCAGGTCCCTCTGAATGGCATCCCATCCCTCAGGTGTGTCAACCGCACCACTCAGCTTGGTGTCATCTGCAAATTTGCTGAGAGTGCACTCAATCCCACTGTCTATGACATTGATGAAGATATTAAACAGTACTGGTCCCAATATGGACCCCTCGTCACTGATCTCCATCTGGACACTGAGCCATTGACCACTACCCTCTGGATGCAACCATCCAACCAATTCCTCATCCAGCAAATAGCCCAGCCATCAAATCTGTATCTCTCCAATGTAGAGAGAAGGATGTTATGGGGGACCACATCAAAGGTCTCATAGCAGAAAAAAAAGAGTTAGTTGTACTGATAGTTTCCAGCCATATTCAGGAAAAGAGCAACAACACTGTCATCTGTATGTCTTTTTGCCTGTATGCATAAAAATAAAGAACAGAATTATATCTTCCAAATTAAACAGGGACCAAAGACTTGATAAAAACTTTGTTTCACACTTCTGTGAATACATTTCCAAACTAGTGGTGTGGTATATTCTTAAAAGTACCATACGGGTACCACATTACTAATTAAGTTTAGCTTCAAATGTACTAGAGTCAGATTCTCATGAGTGAGGATCAGTCTTTTAAGAAAATGAATTTAAATTCTAAGTCCTACTATTCAAAACAAAGTAATTAAAAACATCTGCAAGTTCATGTATAATACAGTTTAAAAAGAACAACAGGGTTTTGTTTTAAATACAAGTTGGAGAAAACAGGTGAGGGTTGCTTCTTATTCCTATAATTTTTAAATATAACATTATGACCATCTTCGCCACTAAAATTCAGGTATTCTGTGACGAAGTAGCTAAAAATACTAGAAAATCTGCAGGAGGAAATTCTCTCCTGAGGTACAACACAAAATCCATATGTATGCTTTTTCCAAATTCTCCAGAACCCAGCTGTAAGAGCTACAAATGCAGTTTCAGATCCAATCCTCAAAAATATTATAGCACTATAGTCCAAAGAGTGGTCTATTGATTCAACAGAATTTATATCATCAGACTCGTCATATCTCAACATCTTAAGTTGAGTTGTCTTAAAAGACAGCAGTGCTCTACTGTTACCAAAGCTACATTTTTACCTCCATCTCTGAGAACACAGCAGAGCTAAAGGACAAATAAATCTTTCAAATTACAACAGTAGTGTGATACCTATAGCCTGCAAAGTCTGAAACAAAACTAAGCAGATGACTCAACATCTTACTAAAATCCAGGATGTGCAAATTAAAGCCTATCAAAGCCATATCCTATACCAGAGAATAAAATCTTTCTATAAGGAGGTCTCTACTCCTCATGGAGGCTGTTGACCACTTAGGATCTCTATATTCAACAGTGTTACTTACGCATCAAAAAACAAAACCAAGACCAACTGTACTTAGAGAACATCACCACATGAAAAGTAACTTACAGTCCATTCCATAAGGTAAGATTTCACTAACGCTCTCTGAATCAGTAGACTTCACTACCAAAATACTCCATGCAGTTGAAAAAGGAACGTGATGACAATGAAGGAGGTGATAGTGCCCTACAGTTTCACAGAAGCACAAAGTACATCTACAGAATCTATCAAATAGTAACATAACAAGGCACCAGATCTGTTAATTTGCCACAGAACTAGAAATACAGTATGTGCAATTCACATGAGCACACTAATCATGAAGAACCACAATATATTCATAAAAGATGACACACAAACCAATTTTCAACACACACTGCGCATCTGTGGAAACACATCTTTTGGAATGTTTTAACTTCATCACATCAACATTACAACAAGTAGACCTCCAGCCTTTCACTAGGACTACACCTTTCCTGAAGGTCCACAGATAACACTGACAGAAACTAACTCGAAGAACCAAAATCTTAAAACTGTCACTGAGGGCAGTACAATCATCCAATTCTTTGGCAAGCCTTTGACTCCTGCTGTTCACAGGTGAGACCCAAAGAACAGAATGCCAAGGAACTGCCAGAGCTGAAGCGCTGTCCATGGTAGGACACAGTGGATGCCAAGAGTCCTGTAATTCCAAGCCACCAGTGTTTATTGGATCTCAGAGCTTTGAGAGAGCCTTCAGATCTGGCTCCTCAAGTACCCATTCCAAAGCAAGATGATACACTGTAATATATAATATTCCACACACTAAATTCCAATGTTCTCTTTTGATTCAAGGCAAGCATAAACTTTCCATTAATAAAAGACAGAAAAAAGCCTAGTACAAAACTGTCATGTCTTTAACCCATCTAAAGTTACATGCCCCAATAAGGCAAATTGCAATTCATTCCAGTACTCTCCAATTTCATTCTTCTGCACAAAACAACACCTTATAATACAAATTTCTGTGCAAACTCAGAGGCAATAGTAATCAGACATATAGTTCATTAGACATTTTTATATCTCCAAAATTCCATCCCAAATTCCACGTCAGAAAAACAAAAAAGGAAAAAAGGTAACAAAAAAGAAAAAAGTGGTGAACATCTTTACCAGTACATACCGCACTCTTTCAGAGTTATTATTCTCATAAAGAGAAAACCTTACCTTTGAAACTGTTATAGGAATTTGAAAACAAAATGGCTGAAAACATACACAAAAAGAACTTATTGTGAACCACTGAGCATTTAATGAGCACCAAAAAACAGAGTGATCTGAAACAAGAGAACCAGAGCAGCAGAAGATAAAATATAATACAATTCCCCTACAACATCTGTCTCATGCTCATCTATCTTGTACTATAAATGAGTTCTGTAAATTTAAGAGTTCGACAAAACGGAAGGAAAAGATATAAGGATTAACCACAGTTTAGTGCAGTTTAGTTCTGTTTATAATATTCAAGTATGTCACTCACTTTCACGTGATTTGTAGGTGGACAGAGATATAACAGTCTAACTTAGACATTGTGGTCACCTGAAAGAAATTCAGGTATTTTCTATCACTCAGATAGAATCCAGCCTCTGAAATTATTGATTACCTGGAGGTAAATCAGGGTCAGGAGAAGCAGATTGCTGAACTCGTCGTGGCTTTACTGCTGATTTCATGCTTTCCGTAGTACTGCGGTTTGTTGAACTAGAACCACAACTATCATGGTCTTCTTGCTAGATGAAAAGAAAGCAACTGAGTCAATCAAACAGAAGAACTTGGTAAAGATTTGGTAAATTAAACTTCTGTTACTGTTCTTCCCATCAATTCAGTCCTGTACATGTATCTAACCACAGGGATTGTTATAAAAACTAGCTGGATAAGAAAAAAATTATTTGCAATTAATACTTTCACTAACTTTTACTTTAAAAAAAACAACTCTCATTTAATTATTAGTTTCAATTGAGCACATTTCATCTAGCTGCATTTCTGCTGAAACATTCCTTCAGAGAAGGAGCCCTGCAGACTACCAAAACAAATATGAGAAACTACCGATTTTATGAGCTTACGTGCGTACACATGAAATCACGTCAGATGGTTCCAAGATGTCAGAGTCACGTCCTTCCTAATACAGCTAATTAAAGATGATTCACGAAGCAAAATATTTTTGCAGACTTCTAAAATAGTAAAACATGGCCCCAGAAAAGATAAATTGACTGAGGGCACCTGCTCATCTTGAGCTTCTATATAGCTTATTCACCTTAAGGAATTCAGAAGCAGGAAACATGGCTTATGATTAGAGAATATGCTATAAGCCTTACAAGATGAAATTCGCAGACACAAGAAAATCTTAATTAGCTGAATTCAGGGTTTTAAATATCTCACTACTATTCCCATTAAATTCCAGAATGACAGTTTAACTACAGGACTAAAGTGCAAGAAAGCCAAGAAAAGTAATGCAAATATTCTTGTAAGTGTATTAGAAGAGCAGGTTAGAGGAAGAAAATTCTTACAAATTTTGACCCAAGACAAATTATCTCTTAGATGTAGCCTCTTGCAGAAAAAGAGCGAAATGCTCTCTGGGTCATGGCACTACCAGGATCACACAATGTGTTCACAAAATAAGGGTTTAGGGAACAGATGTCAAGTACTGCAGTATGAAGTTATAATATTCTTATGTCCTCTAACCACCAAAAAGCAAACAGCTTAAACTGTGCTGGATTTTCGTATAGGATAGATCATGTGTTTCCCTGCATGCTGCCTGGCATTTTTAATAATCTCAGAGAAATTACAGAATGGAATATCCACATAACTTGCTGCTTAATGTTTTTTGCATAAAAAAAAATTATGTTACATGTCAGGATACGTTTTAAATAGAAGTCTACAACTTCAAAAGCAACTGAAGAGACAGTTTCTTTCCTTCTGCTCCATATTTAGAAAAACAGAACACAGCGGGAAATTCTCTGATAAAGTGAAAAGACCATTTCACAAAGAAAAAAGATGATGAGCAATATAATCTTAGCCTGGAAAAGAAAAAATAGCAGGCTGAACTTATTTGGAGAAATTGCAGGAAACAGACCCATTCATACATTTGAAGGGTTGAAGATAGCTTATTTTAGAAGGTTGAGTTATCATAAAGGATTTGAGTTTTTCCAGTCATTAACACAGTATTGAAACAAGCTGTTCGTTGTTTTTTAATTTATGGTTATTTGGCCATTTCAGTCATACATGACTTTCCCACTCCAATGGGTGAAAAAAATGAAGTGGGTGTTTAGCCCCCTGGGGGGCATTTGTTTACTTCCTTATCTCTGATACTGTTCATGGAGGAGTGTGAGTCTCCTGAAGACTCTCTCAGAACTTCTAACTATGGTGCAATTCCATTACAAAGGCACCACTCTCTTCATGGCATACCTGAGCAATAATGACAGCTTGAAGCTCCTGCTTCATCTTTAAATGCAGGGTGACATAAGCCTCTTCATCAACATGTATATGTTTCATAAGAAAAGCTCATCTTTCCTTCACATCTCCAGCTTATAGAGAAAAATTAGACAATGGACTTTTAAGCTGAAATTTTTGAAATAACTTCTAACCATACCCTTTTTCTTGGAAACTAGTTCATGTGTAGCATGAAAATATTTTTTCAGATGAGTCACCATACTGTTAGTTATGTTTTGAATGTTTTGAACTTGCAAAAAAACAGAGACTTCAGAGTGACTAAACAGCTCAGTTAGCACATTCCCTTCTTTCCTGAACTCACTCATGGATTGTACAGAATGCTGTATGTACTATTTAATGATTTGATCTGATAAGATCACATTACACTCGCCTTTTAATATTTATGTTGGCTATGAGGAAAAGAAAGGGGGGCAGGGGGCATGCGGAAGGCATTCAATTTTTGAAGTGTTAATTGTATGAAGCCTGACGACATTCAAGTCTAACTTTTCTATCTGCGTACTGACACAACCATGTTTGATGAATATTCTCATGACTTCATGCAAAGTCTGTGAGATGTTTTAATCATATGAAGTATTACTAACACTTAAAGATGAAATAAGACTCATTTAAGCTTTTACCACCTTCAGAGAGTTAGAAATACACACCAGCACACTGGGGCAGGGTGGGGTGTTTTAAAGGAAAGGGGTGCAGAACCCCTATACTGGACATGATAGGACAAGGGATAATGGTTTTAAACTAAGTAGCTTTAGACTAGCTATAAGGAAGAAATTTCTCACAATGAAGTGGTGAAACACAAGCCCAGGTTGCCCAGAGAGGTGGTAGATGCCCCATCCCTGGAAACATTCCAGGTCAGGTTGGACACGGCTCTGAGCAACCTGGTCTAGTTGAAGATGTCCCTGCTCATTGCAGGGGGCTTGCACTAGATGACCTTTAAAGGTCCATTCTAGCCCAAACTGTTCTATGATTCTATGATTGTGTTAATTTTGAAATAAATTAACCTTTTGAAAGAAATCTTAACCTATAAATACATTCAATACAATAAGCTTTTTATATTTCCCTGAACTGGGAAGTTGTAATGGAAAGTCTGTTGTAATGGAAAATGGTTGCAACCGTTTAGAGCAAGTTGGACCTAAAAGTAATCAAAGAAAAAATGTACATGTTCCAAGATGGTGCCAAAATGCAACACATAAAAATTTATCTCAGAAATATACCTCTGTGACTCAATCCACATGAAGTAACAGAGTATACTTACATTTAGGAAGAATTCAACCTGACCAAACATTTGAACAAAGTTTTTTTTAATCTGGGACAACATCCATTCATTTCCTTACATTACACAATTATCAAAAAAGTTTTAGAGCTCCATGGGGTTTTTTTGAGCATGAATACACACCAGTTTTCACAACAGCTACTGATACTTTATAAAGCAAATGTTGTATTCTTTAATTACTGAGATGATAACAGTAGCCATGACCTTATAGGAACTACATTCCTATTTAGACGTATATCCAAAAGCTTTCTCTATCTACACACTTCTGCTTTATGTTAACTTTAAGAGCACACTATTAATTTCTCAAACATGTGGCCATCTCATAAGCCCAGAAGTAAAACATGTTCATTAAAGAGATGGGAAAAAGTTCCAAGCCAACTGCCAAAACTAGCATAATTATGAAACTATTTAACACTGGAACCAACTAGAGTCACACACTGTGTCTAGATCATAGTGATGTCATCAGAAACACCCAGCCAAAAGGCACTAAAACTACTGCTTCCCATAAATCCACCTCACACTAGATGACAAACATTTTAAAGTTAAAGTCAAAATTATACTGGGGACGGACAGGGAATTACATTCTGAAAGTGCTAATAACTATAGTTATAAGTATGAGATTTGATAAATGCATGTTCATTTTAGCATTAACAAGAGTGTTTCCAAACAACAGTCACAACAGTGGAAAAGTAAAAATACTCATGATGTATCTAGAGAGATGATTTTTAAAGAAAATAACACTCGCTTAACAAAAACACCTTTTCCCACTAGCTTGTATCATAAGTAAAGTCTAGAAAACTTAAATTTTAACATGAGGTCCTGCTTATGGGAGTTGTTATAAAATGTACCTTGGATCAGGACAAATACAAGTTTGCACAACCTTTTCCCTTTTGGCAAATGTGTCAGGCCAGGTACTCAGATGAAATATTTTTGTAAAGCACTATGGTTACACCTAAAACCATGCAAGTCATAAGTAGCATGCTAAAAGACACCTAGGCTAGTAAATTTACATGCACATTCCTCAGTCAATTTTCTACTGCAATATAAAACAATTATTGCAAGATTTGAAGTGAATTACAATTGGCAACACCTGAACACATACAAGATGAGGTTTATTATGATCTCTCCTAATAAACGGCCTTTATTATCTTTGTTCATTATTCTGTTTTCCAAATTTAAAATACATAGTCCTTTTTCTCTTTAAAAAGACACTTTCTCATTTTAAAAATGCATAAATCCTATTTAATGTGCAAGACCTCCAAAATAGGGAGGAACTTAGCTATTTATGCAAATATTGCCCCTCTGCTTTCATCAAATGGAGGTAAAGATAAAGGAAAGTGAGTTCTTTAAAAAAAAGACACAAAAAAACTACACAGGAAAATGTGTAAAAACAATTACCATTATGAATTAAAATTTTAAAACCGAACCAATCCTAAGTACCCACTGCACAAAGCTGAAGAGGATTCTCCACTGTGGTCTTCTATCTTCCTCTACAAAAATTTGATTTTTCTGTTCCTTTGTCATTTCTAAAACAATGAGCTTAATATCCTTTACAAATCAGTAAGGGATACACATTTCTATTTCTGTAAAGTATATCTTAAATTTCAAGATGCAAAAACTGTAGGAAAGGAACTTATTTCCCAATAGTGGACGACTATGCTTATATGGCTGAGTAGTTAGTTGCCTGTGGCAAGACTAAAAGTACTATTCAGAAAACATTCACATAGAACAGGACTTATTCCCAAATTGTTGAGGTATCAACTGGATAGCAGGAGATAAGTTGGGTGAAAAAGTGGCTGGACCACTGGGCTCAGAGGGTTGTGATCAGGAGTACAAAGTCCAGCTGGTGGCTGGTTACTTCTGGCACCCTTCAGGCATCAGTACCAAGCCCACAGTGTTTAACATCCTTATTAAAGGCCTGGAATATGGGATAGAGTACACCCTCAGGAAGGCTGTGGATGGTACCAACCTAAGGGGAGGAGCCAATGCACTGGTGGGCAGGGCTGCTATTCATAGGGACCTTGACAGGCTGAAGAAATGGGCTATCAGGAACTCCGTGAAGTCCAGACACAAACGCCAAGTCCTACACCTGGGATGGAGGTACTCTAAGACTAAGAGCCAAATCGCTAGAAAGCAGCTTTGCAGAAAAGAATCCAAGGGTCCCAATGGACAGCAGGTTGAACATGAGTCGGCAGTGTGCCCCTGCTGCAAAGGCAGCCAACTGTGCCTTGGCTGTATTAGCAAGGGTGAAGGCATGATCCTTTCCTTCTCTTTGGTCCTTGTGAGGTGTTGTGTGGAATACTGCACCCAGACTAGAGCTCTCCAGTACAAGAAGGACATGGATGTCCCAGAACCAAGTCCAATGGAGGGCCACCATGATGGTTAGGGGGCTGAAGCACATTAGCTCTCCCCCTTGGGGGAGATTCAGACAAATAGGGTTGTTCAGCCTGGCAAAGGGAGATGCTACTGTTGTCTACAGCTACCCACTAGGAGGGTACAGAGAAGAGGGAGCCAGACCTTGTGTTCATTGACACTCATCCTGTCACAAATTGGCAAATCTTAAACACAAGTAATTCCAAGCATGACAAAAGCTTTTTCACCAGGAAGGTGATCAAGTATTGGAAGAGGCTGCCCATAGAGGTGGTGGAATCTCAATCCTTGGAGCTATTCAGCACTTGGCTGGCCAAGCTCTGGAACAGCCTGCTCTAATTGTATTTGCTTTGGGCATGAAGTTGGACTAGATTATCTCCAGAGATCATGCCAAACTGCTCTATGATTCCTCTCCATGCAAAACTGAAACAAAAAGTAATACAAGTTTTTAAAAATATTATTCTAAAAATACACTACAAGTTTCATTAAAATGGTAAGCATTTGATTATCTTCCACTGGTATATATTTGTCAAGATGCATTATATACATACACAAATAGACAAATTCATTCATACTACACTTCTGTCTAACCTTGCAACAACACTTCTGCTGGCTAGCACAGGTCAAGCATTACTTACAAACAAATTATCAACTTTAGTACAGCCTCAGTAATTTCACTGCACAATTATCCTGCAAAGAATATTTTACTAAGAGTTAACAACAAACAGAAACTGCAATACAGAAAGAGAAAATTTTATTATTTTTCTAATGAGCAGCAAGCTAGAAGTGTAACAACATTGAAACTGAAAAACCAGTGATTTAAACATGACCTCTGTAAATCTTTTGGAAGGTGTGAGTTAATAGCCTAATGCACACTAACTTTTAAATTATATGCGTATACGTCTATTTATAAATTATGACAGTATAAAATACTGAAAAGAATCAGACCAGGTTACTATTTTGTAGAATATTTAAGGAGTTCTGCATTGTGTATGGAAATTACATATAGTTTATACAGATACACTTCAAAAGCCTGCCCAAGACAGTCCATTTTCTTTCACTGTTACAAAACCCAATTTTACATCTTTTCAAACTGGCAAATCACATACCTCAGGGTGAGTACTCAGAGATTAAGCCGTGTCTTTCTCCAAGGCAGATGAAAGCATGATGGAAAGTCTTTATTTTTCTACTTAATTTTTTTTTCAGTACTATGTCATATAGAAACGTGTCAAAAATCAACTCTTTAAATTATGTACCAGACTAGGATGGAAAAATACCACGGAATTTTGAGCAGAGGTGCTGTGGCAAAGCACCTTGATGGGTGGGGAGGAATAAACAAGAGTAACATGGTTAAGAATAATGGACAAGCTGGAGCAATCAAGAAATAATTTAACTAGGTGTTGGCCTATTTGCATCTTGTTGCATGTGATCTCAGCTGATGTTAGATTCTGAGAAACAAGGAGTAGCAGTGACCAGCAAGGCACACTAAGATACCTGTACTAGATGAGGAGGTCACATCCCTCACTCAATCTGTTATCATTAACCATGTTTTGTTAATTCTATATTAGCATAGCACAATGTGCTCTGAAATAGGGATTTTTAACTCATACCTCTATGAAAGCTGTAGACAGGCTAAGACGCTGCCACAGCAGCCCCAACTGAAAGCCAAGAAGCTTGTAGGAAGTCTGTTACGGCAGTAACATCTCACTACTGTTTTGATTAGCTGATTATCCAAGGTATTTGAGAGGCACATTCCTTTGTTTACAAGAAAGGGAGCTGTAAGAGTCTGAAAGGCTATGGTGATAAGGCCATAGAGCCAAAGACAAATAAAACAGGCTATTCTCACTAAGTGCTCCTCAGAAATACACCCCAATTTCTCAACACCCAAGACAGAGCGACAAATAAAATGAGTTTGCAAGTCTTTTTGAGGGAAGTGAGTTGTACAAACATCTTCCTTCTATTTTGGAAGAGAAGTTGTATTATAAACTGTTAACTGATCATCTAGTAAAGTTTCTGATATATTTATTGTGTTTTAAAAAGAATTATGAGGCCACCTACCATGATGTAAGTGCTTTTTACCAGAAATAAACATCTCAAAATGGCTTTTCTGCAATTTCTCCTAGGATAAGCTTTTTAAAGATTTCACTCTTCCTCATGTTACAGGAAGTTTGCCCAGTGCTTTGGTTTGGCTGTATATGGGTGGGGGCATCTCAATTCTGTAACATTATTCTGTGTTTGTTTAACACCTAGCACAGACTAGAGCTCTCAAAGCTACAAAGAAGAAAACAACAAACAGTAAGAAATATTACAGTAGCAACTGGCAGCTATATTCAAGATTTGGCATTACTACAGAAGGAAGGATGGAAAGGATGAAAAAAAGGCAATTCCTAAATGTTTGTTCCACAAAACTCACAGTGCACAGAACTCTAACTCAGTAATTCTCACACCAGGGTGGCCTGAAAGGAAAGCAGTCGGGAGAAGAGACACAGCAGAAAGACTAGTGCTAGGTGAGCTCCTTCAGCAAAACTGATTATGTGGGGCATCCTTGACATAGGAGGTATGTGGGCTAAAAAGGGTCCTTCTGCCCCACATACTCTCTGTGCCTGGAAATGAGAAGGAAGAGTGGCTGAAAGAGTTTATCCTGAAGGACTGGGAAGAAAGACTGACAGGACACACACTCGGGAGAACAGACTGCAAACATGAGAAGAAAGGAGACAAGAAGTGACCTACATTTTTATTCCCTTTTCTGACCTGTGTTCAGAAACAATCAACTCTAATAAAATTAAGAGTGTTTAAAAGAACTGATATCTATTAAAAAACCAAAATTCTCCTGAAAATTAAGTCTGAACAAAAATACATATTTCAAGTTGAAACAGTTTATCTCCATACATGGAGACTCCAGAACACTTGGACTGTTCTGCTGTCATCCAGCCTAATGCATAGTTCAGGGGCTGTTGTAGGACCCACAGACAGGTCCAGCCACTGAACTGGTCAGCACCACAATAAATACTTTTTTCTTACACCACTGCATTTCTTCTGTGTACAGTAATGGTGTTGAAGCCAGTTTGCATTTTTCGTGTGATATTTTTGAAGACACTGTATAGAAGACTGACATGCTTGTTATGGGTCCCTTGAAATATTAAGGATAGTTAAGCACTATTTCTTTACCATTTATCAAGTATGTTGTCCTGAACACTGCAGGAAGATGGAAACACCATTGTGAGCATGGCTCTATCACATCACTGATTCATTAAACAACATCTGGGAACCATTAGCAAAACCTTGTCCCATTCATGTCACTTCCTATTGTAATCTGTTCCACCTGTTAACAGGCTAGCAGTAGTCCCCAACCCTATTTCAACTGGCCCCAGACTCTTCACCAGGATGTCACTTTCCATTGTGGTGGCAGATTATGAAGGGTACTTGTTTCCCCCATTGTACTAGTGGGTTGTAGTTGCAGCTCCATTTACACACTTTCTTTAGGGGGTACTTTTCCCTAACACATTTCCTGCTGCAGTTTATTAGAAAGCCAGACCCCATGTGCAAGAACTCCCTCCACCAAGCACCTGCCAAAGATGTAGTAATAATTTTTATTACAACATAACCTTGCTACCCACTTCCTTCTGAGGAAGGTATAATACTGTCCAGACCAAGTTTTCCCCTAATTCCAAACACCATTGAGCAGCATACCCACAGTAGGGCCCCAGCAAGTTGAGAAATCCCCAGCTCTCAAATTTCTAACATTGGGACAAACCTCTGACACATGACAGAGGAGTCCTGAGACACAAAGCTTTGCCTGGAGAACTTGCTATCCAAGCAAGCTCTTTTCATTGTGGAGCATATTTTGGGCAGTGTTTGGCTTTTGGCAGCTGCTGGGGCTGGGAAGAGAGGAAAGGAGGTAATGAAATGGCAATGGGTTATACATGCCAGTGTCAGAAGGAGGAATATCCCCATTAGCATCTTCCCCAGCTACCACTGATTTTCATAAATTTATAGGTTATTGTCCTTAAAGTGACTAATTCTCTATCGAAATTGTTTGAAGCTAGTCAATAGGTTCATAATTTGATGGACCGGTGCAAAAGAAGAGGAAGAAAAGACGGCATCGTCATGCACATCTGGTTTCCTTGACTGAAATGCATTGGGGTCACAGATTTTAGCCCAGCTGTCCTTTCCTCCTCAGTTATTGTTTGAGATGGGTCCAGCCCAAAAGCAGGCTTGTGGCCATTCTCCATAGAACATGCACACAGGGAATTCCTCCCCAGCTGGGAATGGCACTTTTCATGATATTTTTGCCAGTGCAGGGAAGCTCAAGTAGGAATGAGATTCCTCAGCCATGGGCACAGCAACACTGAAACTTTCTACAGCTTTCACTGCATTCTGCAAATCCAAAAGCGTGAGGAATTTCATTAAAGAAAAAGTAAGATCTCAGCATACAATACAATCTACAGCAGGAGATTGGAACATTGAATGACACTAGTAAAAAGTTATCTCCAGCTATTTAGTTGTCTCAAGCAAAATTTCCATAAAAACAAGATGGTAATTTTATCAAAATACTTGTATTTAAACTTCTAATTACACATTAATAGCTCTACCGTATTTATAGAATACAAAGTTTAGAAGTGAGTTGTTATTTTTGTTCTTTCTTTTAAGGTTAACTTCAGATACCACTTCGGGGGAAGAAGAGATTTTCACCAAATGTAATTTATCAATTACATCTTATCTAAATAACATTAGTTAATAAAACTAATGGACTAAACTACAAAGCTGCCTGAGTGGCTGCAAAAACTTCCTGGTTAATAAATGTAGAAAAAGTACACGTAGGTGCAACTTATTTAAAACATGCACATTAAGGAGTTTTTACTTATAACCAGTCATTTCTTTTGCAATTGTCCACCTGTGATGTGTACTCCATTTCAAGGATTTTATTGCTATTTATAATGCACTGCTTTTTAAATAAGAAAGCTTTTGAAACATTACCTTAAACCTAAACAAACAATAATTTATCTTCTAAAATAGTCAGCAATCTATCACACAAAACCACTAGAATGCTCTATATTAAGAGAAGTGTAGCTGTCAACGCTACATTATAATTGTTGCAAAGTTTTACAAAAGACCTCTATAATTATAACATACCATGTAAATTTTTATCACATCAGTTAGTTTAAAATACAGCATGCCTCCTCTCAGGCAGTAGGGACTTTTTACCAGGATCCAGCATTTATTACTCTTTCTAATGACCACCATGTGCATGCCACTTCCTTCCTTACACAAATTTTGACATTCAAAATTCTTCAAATGAATATACTTTCCTTGGTAAAAGCTAATCAGAAGGGTTGCTTTGGTTGGTTGTTTGGGGTTTTTTTAATATAAATTTAAGAGCAAAACCCCTTCTCACAAATCTGTGCCAATCATTTCAAATGGAAAATAATTTTTCTTTTATCCCTGGTCTAATTTGCAATGAAAGAATGCGCACAGGTTTAAAATGAGGGAGGAAAATGAGCGTCAGCAAGAAATGAAGTTGAGTGCCCCACGTAACAAAACATACAAATATTCTGAACACAGCTGTGGGGGGCAAGACTGTTACTGTTTGGTGCTCAGCTGCGCACTCCAGCCACATGCAAAAGTAAGAGATTAAAAATTGGATAACAGGATGGAGAAATAAGATTCACAGAAGAACTTGGGGGAAAAAAATATGTATGTGGGAAAGTCAAAAGCCTGGAAACATCCTCTAATCTCATATAATGCCAAGCAGGAAAGCTCGGGGAGGATTTAGTGTGGAAGAATAAAATAATGTATCTTGTTTCATATTAAAATGTGGAATATCATCTGCAACAAGTCTACTGAATAACATAGGCCAAAGAATATATTTAAAGCCAAACTTACAGATATTGTCTTAAATATATAATTCATCAGGTTTTTAATCTATTTATTTACATTAAGAAATGTGTTTTATAAATTTAAGTTTGACATGAGTAATCCCAGGTAACACACCATTAAGTCATCAACTCATTCAGGTATCTTTAGCATTTATCATTTTACACGGTATATATTTGTTGGGATGGTGGATAGTTTCAGCTTCTTCAAAAACTAACTTAAAGCATACTACCCACAATACTATAAATTCATTTAAATTCAGCTGCATTCATACCACATGAAAAGAGAGATTTTCTTGACTAATGCTTTTTATCTGCAGTCCTGAAGAGCAGTTGCAACAGATAATTCCATTACTCAGAAGGCTAACCTCTCACTGCACAAAAAAAGTCTTGATCTGAATTTTAGGTAATACCAATAACTTAAGGACTAAGACAATCCAGGATTGTCCACCCATGGCAATCAGCCAAAGATCAGGTTCATGCTTTAGCACTCTCCTGTGGCACAGACCACAGTCCATCCACTCCTGAATCCACCATAGACAGACACCCTCCACTTACTCTTTCCAGGCAGGTCTCCTCACTACGGTCTTTCCCCTCCTTCCCCACTTCAAGCAATCTGTGGGCCAAATATTTACTCCACATCTCACAGAGTAGGTTGAGCTGTATTTTACTTGTGCTTATCAAGTTGGACACTGCAACTACCACTTCTGAATTAGTCCTATATACCATGAAAATAAACAAACAAATAAAATTTTTAAAACTATGTTAGCTATAAAGTTTTGATACATATATTGTTAAACTGCTCTGGAAATATAAAGCTCCAAAACGTGTCAGTTTGAGCAATGTTTTTTTCTAAAATCTTGAATAAGCATGGTCAACTGATTCTGAGAGCTGCTCTTTTGAGATTTACTGTTTACTGGGGAGGAGGAACACATGTTTGTGATTCATTGCACATAGACATTAGTATTTGTTTTATACTTGGTAAGAAAAAAAAGCATCTAGCTTTCATATAGCTAATGGGCTGGCACATCATTATTTCTCCATTTTCTGGTCAAGAGGGCAGGATACAAATAACCACCCCACACTTCATACTGAATGAATATTAAAGTGTACAGTGCTTAAAATACTCCTTTTATGCCTACGTGAGCCTCAAAAATCAGTTTCTAAGCTGTAATACAGGGTTCAAATAGACAATACACTGCAAGAAAGTTACCACTGGACATGATTGTGGCAGCGCATCATGCTGATATGAGTCACACAATGGTATCTAAATATCCATCTTTTTAAATATACTGACCTGTGTTTCCTACATTGTGACTTTCTGTATGTTTTCAGAAAAAATACCTGGCAGTTAGAACTTCATCCTAACCCTGCTCCCTTTGTGGAAGCACACAGGCTCACTTATATGTAGGTGCGAACTGATGAACAGCCTTTTTCTATCCACTCAGTCTTTTTTTAAACTATGCCATACTCTACAAGCATTACTATGAATAAATATACTTTAAATAGAAAACACAATATGAAAATAAATTTATAATACAATTAAAGAGTTGCAGTTACAATGCAATAGTTAAAGAAAATAAGAGATGCAATACTGGAGCTAGAGAACCTGTGGGGTTTAGTAGCTCTTTGAAAACTATAGTAACAAGATAGATTCAGAACAAAGAGCACCTATATTTTGAAGCCAAAACTTCACGCCAAATCACAACACAGAATATTGGAAAGTTATCAATCGTGTATGTACTTTTATGATTTTCATAAAAACTCTAGATGACAAAAATAGCACTAGTCATAGTGAGATCATCCAAACTCCCTATAAATTTTTACATCACAAGTGTTATGAATACTTCTAGACATCCAGATACAGCTTACTAAAATGTCATTTCCAACTAAAAATTAATATGTCAGATGTAAGATCTCAAAAAAACAAGGATGCTTCCGCCTCTGCTCTTCTTTTGTGCCTGGATTATAATCACGATGTGCACGCTTGCCTATCACATACCCTCTGTTCCTATGTGCAAATGTACTATATTATAGTCTTTAATTATTTGCCAAGAAAGATTACATCATGAAGGTATTTTGGCAATGCTTATCAGTTTAGCACATAAAAATACATGAATATACACACAGTATATGTGGATATTCTTACAGCTAAACTGATATGTATTTACGTATGAGTTGGTGTATATATATACACACTATGTATTTATACATTTTTGCGTAAAAGTGTCAGATATCTAATATCATTAATTATTAAGACATTATTTTACAACTACTTTCACAAACAAGAAGTTCCCATACATATCTGCATGGATAAAACTCATACTATGCACTTTTCCCCTAGATTCAGCCTGTAAAATAAATTTAAGAGAAAACACACAAATGGCCTGAATATACCACAACATTTTCCATGAGCAATCTGTGCTCCTGTACCCAGCTTTGTAAAACAGTGTATGAAAATGTTTTCCGTGAGAAGTATCAACTAAGTGATATTCATCTGTGGTGTTCACAATGTTATATTTTACTAGAAAAATACCCTTGTATTTACTAAAAAATTTTGCATGTGGTATATATTGTATGTCACAGAGAATATTTTTTTGTCTGTTGCTTTAGTAACAAACATCCATAAATATTCATAACTATCCATGTAAATTGAACATCTTTGCCCAGTTTGTTCCCCCCCCCCCCCAGGTTTACACTTCAATGTGAAACATTTCCCCACCTGATCAGGTTTTTGAAATGTATAGAGATTATAGACTTTTATAGTCTATAAAACAGTGCTAGAAATATACAATGAACACCGTATTTATTACATAAGAATATGCTTGGTTTAGAAAATGAAGCAGACACATTTTTTCTTTTAAAATGCAAATCATCCTCACTACTGCATCGTTAGGTCAGTCACAACAAAAACAGTTACTTACATGTATTTGGAATATTACATTTTTCTGGTATGAGACTGAGGACTTCTTAAGCTCCAAACATAACAAAAACTAAATCTCTTAAAACCTAACAGTCATTACGCAAGACAGCAGAAGACTCTGAACGCATTTCTCTTGTTTCTATGTGATAGGGCCAACTGGGATTTTTTCTAGAATAAAAGCTTTGCACTGTAATTAAGCACTAAAGGTAAGTCAACAGACAGACACTAGCTTTTCACTTTCAGAGAGCTTTGATTAATGTAAAGCACTGATAAAATCATAATTGTTACCTCTCACTGGTATGTTCAAATAAGGTGCACAGCACTGATTTTCAATGGGTTGCATCAAGACATTATGGGTGATGACCACTTTGATTAACTACACGTTCCTAAAAGCAGGAAAGCACTTCAAGGCTATGGAAGAATCACATATAAAAAAGGCTAGGAATTACCAAGTTTCAAGGTAATTGCAATTCCTTCTTAATCTTTCCTTATCAATTCTGATTTACAGCTGCAGAAAGCAACAAAATAGAGTAACTCCTTGCAGTAGCTTTGGGTTCCATCCTAAATAGCAAATGACCATAGACGATGGGAACATTTCTCTTACAAAGAACACCTGTATGTTGTCAGTTTTTTGAACAAGATTAAATCCTCACAAAAATATTTTTACCAACTCTAGTCTCAAGTTGAAAAGTCTTCAAAAGCATCACAAACTGAGGACCTCCAAAAGGAATTTTTGCTGACTGCTGCATCAGCAGCATGAAGTACAGAAAACTGCAGGAACGGAAGAGCAAGCACTGCGAAGTACAGCAGGGGTTTTCAGTTGAATTAAAAAACACACAAGAGCTTCTTACCCAATCTAAAAATTGGGCATGTTCACCACAGTGCTGAGGAAACAAATATACAGAAATACATGGTGCACATCACATCCCAGAGGACTCAAGAAGCACCAACATACTCAGTGCTTCTTTTCTGGTCCCCATCCCCTTTACTCTCTCCCTCAGTACTTCTATGCAAATATTTCACTTAGCTTCATACAGTCCATTATGCTTAAGTCCATCCATATACCCACATTCACGCTACCAAAAGATGACATAGCTCATGTTGCCAAATACCTCATAAAGAACGTATACGCCAGCCACAGACCACTAGTCCAGTTGAGTCCTTTCCTATGCTTACTACTGTTAAAACTGTCAAATTACAGTTTCCCAACCTCTGTAGCAAGTTCTGAACATGAAATCCTTTTCCTCTTCCCAATGTCAAGAGGGAAAAGGGAGAAAGTACTCTTTATTTCTGCCTTCTACCCAAGAGTCTCATGTTGCTCCCCTGCTGCAACTGCCATTAGCCAAGAACACGCATCTGGGAGAGCACCAGCCCTATGGTGGCATATACATCAGAGACACTCATTAAATCACTAAGCTGAATGTTCAGTAACAAGGCCAGAGAGATTCAATTTCCTAGGGCTGCTTGCCCTACAAACATCCTCATCAAGTTTAAGAAAATCCTTCCTAAGTCTACCCAATAAAAACTTTCAGGCACCAAACTAATTTTTTGGGTGCCATACGTTAGCCCAAGGAAGAAACTTCATTTGTGGTAGCCCTGAAGTTCAGGGAAATTAGTTAAATTTATAGACACCTTCTTAAAAAAATCAGATTAGATGATCAAAAAGGCTCCTGTTGGTGCTAAAAGCCTACTCATCCAGGATGGGAAGAAGCTTCTTCAATAACTACTTACTCCAATATTAACTACTGAAGAGTGCCAAAGAGGACAGACTAGTAGATGATCAGAAATTAAGGTGGGATAGTACGACAAAGATGATAAAAGACAAAGGAAACAAGAAAGCAGAGTCATAGAAACAAAAATCAAAGTACTCCTTAAAAACAACGTCTTTAATACACAAGAAATACAACCTTCATTGAAGAGTGAGAATCATAGCATGGCCAGTCACCTGGCTTAACCCACGGGGGGGGACTGAGGGGAGGGACGACACACCAAACCACAAAATGGTAGACATTGCCCTTAATTCTCTTTTACAGTTATCTCTCTTGCCACGAAAAACTCAAATGAGTGATTGTCTCTCTACAAGATTTTAAAGGGACTAAAATTTACTTAAATGGCTTATTATATGCAAGATCTACAAGTTTACCAAAATAGTTTGGAAGAAGTTATGAAAATGGTTCTCTGAACAAGAGCCAAACCAACCAGCATGAGAAAAGTCCTATAAGCATGTCACAGCAATACTTGCATCAACTACAACATACTAAGTTGAACTACGCACAGAGTGGTAAATCTTAGTTCCAGCATTATTAAATGGAAAAAGAAACCTCACTCACATTTGACAGTAAATTTTAATTTGGCATCTGAATGTAAAAGCATGTCCAATAATTGATTTTGATCATATAGAGACAATTACATACACAGCTATTACTAGATGTATATTAAATACTGCAAGATCTATAAAAGTTATTGGAAACAGGTTTTTCCCTATACAAATGTACAGTTGTTTAGACGACTACCTTTTAAACCATCTGAATATCCCACGGCACAGCGTTCAGAAACTAGGTGCCAGAATGCACCTCAGACATATCCAGATGTTCCTGATGTAAAACAGGACCATATAAGACAATATAGTTAGAATAAAGATACTGTGTTCAAACATTGAAGATAAGCTATGAAAGGCATGTTTCTAGCAAGGTTGGCTTTTCTTCTCTGTCCGCACCCCCCGCCCCCCCCTTCTGGAGGTAGGAGCTGTGTTTCTCAGGTGGAAGAGGCCTGAGTTTCCCAGTTACTTTGCCCCAGTATTACCTTTCAAGCAGAGTTTGGGACACTTTCCAACTTAGGGTGGGGAGGTAGGAGGCGGTCAGCAGTGTGGGAAGACTCAATTCATTAAAGCTTTTGCTGAAAGCCATGCAGGTGGATTATTGTAGGTATATTACAGAATACCACCATGACTGTATAACAGCTTGTTATGAGATATTCAGTAAAACATTTTATTGAATAAGAGTACAGCAAAACCAGCTGTAGCAAACCATGCCCTCCAGAGAATCGTGAAACTACCTGCTACTGGCATGGTATTTTGTGCAGATGCCACTGCTAAGTAGGAAATTAAAATGGGTAAATATTTTCAAATTAATCTTTGGGCAACCAAATTCATTTCAGAGTTGTTTTAATTACGAGAAATATATATTGCAGCAGTGAAACCCTTGGTAAAGCAACTGAACTACAGATGAGTTTTGACAACTGGGGAACCTGCTGGGCCACACACAAGGTGAGGGAAGGGCTATGGATAGCAGTGGACAAGATGGCTGACCTTGGGAGTCAGGGGCTTTGCAGACTTCTCAGCAGGTACCCTAAGGGCAGCGAAGTAGCAACACTGCTGTCCCCAAGCTGATCTCCTGCAGCACCTTAAATGCTACATCCTGCAGCAACAAGAAGCCTTCTCCATAACCTACACAGTCAGTGCTTGGACCAAGCCAAAACGAAAATTCTCTACCTACACAGCAAACACCAACAGGCAGCTAGTTTCGATGTAAAATTGACTAAGCCCCAGTGAGTATTGTCTCTGAATACGTACATGTACTAGAGACTCGTTTTGAAATTCAATTATCTTAGCCATTTTATTAGGGACTTTTTCCAATAATTTACATGTTGCTAGAAGTTTGTCACAGCTGCTGTTACACAGGAGCAAAAGAACTGATTTACCGAGCAAATAATGTACCTCACAACATGCAGGAACATACTATCGGCAGCCTCACATACACAAAAAAAAAGAAAAAAGCACACACCCAAAAACCACACTGTGAACCCTCTTTCTACCAAATCACAAGGTACATTACTGCTAATAATTTTTTTCTCCAAATCTTAGACTATAACAAAAAGAGATAATGGCACAGAAGAGAGTTTGCTTTTTATATTGTTACTGTATTTTAAATTTATATTTAAATGCATATTACATATCACTGTTCTCTAGTACATTAAATGAAGTATATAGCTATGTTCCCTTGAAAAGGGTGATTTTAATTAAGAGACTGGAAAAGCAATGACTCAGTTAAGACAGTGGATCATAAGGCATGACATTCTAGTGTTGAATTTACTTCAGTCTTAAATATTTAAAACTCTAGTGAAAATATAGAAGAAGGGCCAGGCAACTCACAAAGAGTACAAGGATCTCGTTAGGTCAAGCAGAGATAAAATTAGAAAGGCAAAAGTCCAGCTAGAGCTCAGTCTGGCCACAGTCGTAAAGGATAATAAAAAATGTTTTTACAAATATATTAACAACAAAAAGAGAGGCAAGGAGAATCTCCATCCCCCACTGGATATGGCGGGGAACATTGTCTCCAAGGACGAGGACAAGGCTGAGGTACTTAATGCCTTCTTCGCCTCAGTCTTTAATAGCCAGTCCAGGTATCCACAGGGTATTCAGCCCCCTGAGCTGGAAGACGGGGATGGAGAGCACAATGTACTCCTCATAATCCAGGAGGAAGCAGTCAAGGACATGCTAAGCCACCTGGACACCCACAAGTCTATGGGGCCTGATGAGATCCACCCGAGAGTACTGAGAGAGCTGGCGGAAGAGCTTGCCAAGCCACTCTCCATCATTTATCAGCAGTCCTGGTTAACAGGGGAGGTCCCAGAAGACTGGAGGCTTGCCAATGTGACACCCGTCTACAAGAAAGGCCGGAAGGAGGATCCTGGGAACTACAGGCCTGTCAGCCTGACCTCTGTACCAGGGAAGATTATGGAGCGATTGGTCTTGAGAGTGCTCACAGGGCACCTGCAGGACAACCAAGGGATCAGGCCCAGCCAGCATGGGTTCATGAAAGGCAGGTCCTGCTTGACCAACCTGATCTCCTTCTATGACCAGGTGACCTGCCTAGTGGATGAGGGAAAGGCTGTGGATGTTGTCTACCTGGACTTTAGTAAAGCCTTTGACAGCGTCTCCCACAGCATTCTCCTGGAGAAACTGGCGGCTCGTGGCTTAGACAGGTTTACTGTTCGCTGGGTGAGGAACTGGCTGGATGGCCGAGCCCAGAGAGTTGTGGTGAACGGCATTAAATCCGGC
Source organism: Phaethon aethereus (assembly GCF_964289735.1). Taxonomy (NCBI): domain Eukaryota; kingdom Metazoa; phylum Chordata; class Aves; order Phaethontiformes; family Phaethontidae; genus Phaethon; species Phaethon aethereus. The sequence continues at coordinate 25,177,046 of NC_138582.1, forward strand.
TGGCGGCCGGTCACAAGCGGTGTTCCCCAGGGCTCGGTTCTGGGGCCGGTCTTGTTCAATATCTTTATTGATGGTCTGGATGAGGGAATTGAGTGCTCCCTCAGTAAGTTTGCAGATGACACCAAGCTGGGTGGGAATGTTGATCTGCTGGAGGGCAGGAGGGCTCTGCAGAGGGATCTGGACAGGCTGGATCGATGGGCAGAGGCCAACTGTATGAGGTTTAATAAGGCCAAGTGCAGGGTCCTGCACTTTGGCCACAACAACCCCAAGCAATGCTACAGGCTTGGGGAGGAGTTGCTGGAGAGCAGCCTGGCGGAAAGGGACCTGGGGGTGCTGGTTGACAGCTGGCTGAATATGAGCCGTCAGTGTGCCCAGGTGGCCAAGAAGGCCAACAGCGTCCTGGCCTGTGTCAGCAATAGTGTGGCCAGCAGGAGTAGGGAAGTGATTGTGCCCCTGTACTCGGCACTGGTGAGGCCGCACCTTGAATACTGTGTTCAGTTTTGGGCCCCTCACTACAAGAAGGATGTTGAGGTGCTGGAGCGTGTCCAGAGAAGGGCAACCAAGCTGGTGAGGGGTCTGGAGCACAAGTCTTATGAGGAGCGGCTGAGGGAACTGGGGTTGTTTAGTCTGGAGAAGAGGAGGCTGAGAGGAGACCTTATCGCTCTCTACAACTACCTGAAAGGGGGTTGTGGCGACGAGGGTGTTGGTCTCTTCTCCCAAGTAACTAGTGATAGGACAAGAGGAAATGGCCTCAAGTTGCGCCAGGGGAGGTTTAGATTGGATATTAGGAAAAATTTCTTCACTGAGAGGGTGGTCAGGCATTGGAACAGGCTGCCCAGGGAGGTCAGGCCATCTCTGGAAGTGTTCAAAAAACGTGTGGATGTGGCGCTTCAGGACATGGTTTAGGGGACATGGTGGTGCTGGATTAATGGTTGGACTTGATGATCTTAAAGGTCCTTTCCAACCTAGTGATTCTGTGATAAGTGGTTTTATAGAATCACAGTATTATATATGAGAAGCTTTGGACAAAACATCAAATACTTAAACAGTTCATGGAATAATGTTGGGGTTTTCTTGCTTGTTTGTGGGTTGTTTTTTTTTTTAAGAAATGAAAGTTCCCAAAAGAACAAATAGGAAAACAGAACAAGGGTAGCATCCCCAAGACGGTAAAGAAAAAGCAATTTTTACAAAATAAACTGGTTTTCATTAAAAATTTTATCTCGTGAGAGTTTATAAACAGCTCTATTAATAAACAGAAGGATGGTAAAGACTATTATTTGCATTTTTTCTGTCAGGAAAAAACCCTACATTAGAAAATTCTATGCACACTACCTCTGCTTACCAAGCCAAATGAAAAGACTTTGAAGCTCCCACAAAAAACTCCGCGAGTGTTCGATTTTTTAAATTATGAGATTCATCCAAATACTCTGTTAAAGGGATTGAGATATTCTAATAGAATCCAAATCTGATTTTTTTATTGTATAAATTTAAACTCAAAAAGACAACACTATAGAACTGGTTTTGTCAGATGGGCACTTGTTAATCTTTAAGACTCATTAATTGAAGAAATAAATGGTTCCAAATACTCTAAACATCAATAAAGACTACTGTTGTCCTCTTATTAGTTACTATTCTAATTTTCAGCCTAGTTTACATCAGGATTCTGAATAAAACAAATATTTATGGGAACTGGTACGGGACTGCAGGACAAGCTTCTAAAGCCTGGATTTCTCATGGGGAGCATGCTTATATACCACTCATCTTCAAAAGACAACATGAACCCTTTCCAAAACTCAAGCTTTGCACTCCTTTAATTAAGACAAAATAAATTATGCAATAGCTCCAATAAATCTATATTAATATTCAAAATGAAGTAGTAATTGAAGCATTATGGGTTTAAGTGAGAGAGGTGGTTGGTGCCAGGAAGGAAAGTTCAGAAAGGCAAAGCCTAAGTTCAGGTAATAGAAAATAGCTCAGGTGGAAAACAGCATCTTACAAATTAGCACATAGCACAGAAGAGGCAATTGAAAGTAAATGAGTAGAAAGCTCAAACATATGAGATCTCTCAGGCAGTAATGCTTAAGAATCCTTCTGAAACCGTTCAAGCCTACCAAACTCTTGCATGTGTGGGCTGACCTGCATGTCAATAAGCATCCCTACACTCCCTTCCCCATCTCCCTGCCTGCCCTCCTACTACTTCTAAAACAAGATTTGGAACCATAGTACAGGCCCAAATAAAAAAAAATCCCCACACCAAGCAAGACTCATCTGTTGTTTACTTAAAATCAGTACTAATTTCAAGTATATACTGATTAATTAAGAAGCACCATACTTCAGTATTTGCTTTTACATATATGGTGCCTTTCAGAAGCAGAAGAGGACACAGATTAAGCCCCTGTTTCTTTTTGAACAGGCTGCATGTTGCAGAGAACCAAAACCAGAGCCAAGGCAGAATGTATACTTAGGAATATACTTGTGTTTCTTAAATTGCAGAAAGAAGATAATCTTACATGAACAAAATAATTTCTTACTCAATAATAAAAGTAAACATGATAGAACACATGAATTTATACTGAAGAATAGAAATAAATACCAAAAAGATTTTGATTTGTGCAGGAATCTATATCAAGCCAGCACAAATGACAGAATCATACCACATTTAAATTCATGGCAACAGTGTTCAATGATGAAAAAAGATCATCATGTACAAAGTAAGCTTTTAGGCTATTATGACCTGAATGTGTTTAGAAGGTTACTTTCAGAGATCTCTTAAGAAAGCACTACATGTCTCCCTAGAGGCAGGGACAAACACTGAAAATAGCAGAACACTCCACTTAGCACATCTTCGCTTTCTGCCTATGCAAGACTAATATAGATAAGCCTTTTGCACAGATCTAAGAAATGCGTTTCTTCAAATGAAAGAACAATAGTATAAAATACAAACATGTTACACATTAAAGATGCAAGTATCTTCACTATAAGATTTTGAATTGCGTTAAGATATCCAAGAATAATATTCTTAAAATGTAAAATCACGGAATCATTAATGTTGGAAAAGACCTTCAAGATCATCAAGTCCAACTGTTACCCAACACCACCATGTCCCCTAAACCATGTCCCAAAGTGCCACGTCCACACGTTTTTTGAACACTTCCAGAGATGACGACTCCACCACCTCCCTGGGCAGCCTGTTCCAATGCTTGACCACTCTCTCAGTAAAGAATTTTTTCCTAATATCTAGTCTAAACCTCCCCTGGCACAACTTGAGGCCATTTCCTCTCGTTCTGTTACTAGCTACTTGGGCGAAGAGACCAACACCCACCTCGCCACAGGTGCTCAGGACAGCTCAGAAGCCTACTAAATCAGAAATCACAAGACATCAGTGTCAGCAGATCATAAAAAATTAATTCAAGAGCTGGGATCCATCTTCTATGAGCAAGCAACGCACACAGGACTTGTACCAGTCCCACTAGGGCCAAGGACTGGATAGGATCTTTATACTTGTGAAATCATCAGATTGGTTTAAAAATGGATAAAGACATGAAGTGTTAGTGTCAAGTTAGCTGCAGTTTACCCACAGATAGAGTCAGAATCATATAATTGCATCCCCAACTAAGAATTTGTGGGACAGAATCATCAAGCTCCAGCCAGGTCCAGCCCAGCCAGATGAACACCTGTCAGCCAACAATTCTGAAGCAAGCCTGTTCCTCAACAGATGCTAAAACACTGGCCAATTCACTACAGTCAGGTTCCTGTAGTCTCATAGCCTTGATACTTGCTTTTAGTACTAGATCAAGAAGAAAACTGGTGGAAAAAGATCATTTAATAGGAAGCACCAAAGTTTACTTTCAGATTTCTGAAAAAACAGTATTTTGGTATTGGTGTTTCAAATAAATTTTTCCAACATTCCTGAAAGCAACACAACTTTATTTGTCTGATCAAAACATTCTGCTGTTTTCACACACAAAATACCATCCACCTGAAGTGAAACATGACCTCGAGACACACTAGCTCTGGGTGTGTCCAGTTCTCTCCTCCAAAAGAGCATCTCCCTGGTGGTGCCCTGTAGCCACAGGGCTCACGTACCTTATTAGGCACTTGAGTGAAAAAGACGACAGCAATGCTTCCAAGGAAACACAGCCAGAAACACAATCCAGAACAGAGAAACAGCCATCCAAGCTACAAGTCACACACAACAGAGCAGCTGTTTAATTAGATACAACTCAATACTGAGTAGTCCCAAAAATGTAAGGGTCCTGCTTTCACAAGGAAGAAAGTACTCTCTGTGTTCTTCCAAACTCAGTATCTTGTTTCTTTTTTTTTTTTTTTTTTTTCAATACAAAAGTGAAAGAAAGGCTACAACCAACAGTGGAATTTCACTAGAAAGATTCATCGAAGATGCTAAAAGTAAAATGACTGAGAAGCTATTGCATGCTCTTTTTTCAAGTTAATTTGGGTCATACACACACCAACAGAAGCAAATCTCAGCTTTTCCAACAACTATATGCGCAGTTCACTTGGTTTTACTTTGCTGAGGACAGAAGTGCTTAAACAATTAGCATATGGGTAATAAACTACAGTGTTGTAAGGCACATTTATGAGTGGAATACTCTTAGATATATAATAAACAAAGAAAAGATGAGAGTATCCTGACCTTTAGATAACAGTCTTGAGGAGGGAAAGTTAACTGCAGAAGATTTAGCATCACCAACAACTAGAGGATTTCAGATGAAAAGAACTGTTCTATATGCGTAAGTAGATAAAAAAGATGTCCACCGTTAACTCCATGCCACCCAATTGCTTTCAACTTTTATATGGATACAAACATAGCTCATTTTTGTACAAGTCAAGTAAAGTAGAACATCCTTAACAGAGCAGGAAATGAAGTTTTATTCATTGCACAAAATAAATCAACAAAAACGTAATGTCTGTTGATGACAATGAAACCACTAGCATATGCACTCAGGACTCTGATCTATTCTGTCCACCAGATGCTCCCTCCTTGTGGAAGGCTGGCAAAAAGAATTAGAGAGTTCATTGTGGCTTAAACAGATTTTTCTCATGCTGTTAAGTATTTTTCTAAAGTTTTACTGCAAAATCTTAATGTTATTCATGATTGTAAGCAAATATCTGGGATGAACAACCTATAGCCCACAGGCCACATGCAGCATGGCAGGACAATTCATCCAGCTCGTTCCCTTTGGCCTCCTCTCCTGTGAGCCACAGCTGCACACCAGATGAATGCACTGGAGCAGGCAGCCTGCTCCCCACAACCATTTTATCTAGGAGGCTTGTAGCCTCTCCCTCATCATATAATGAGCCCGTATTTAAATGCACGCTGGGAAAAGGGTTGAAGAGCTTCCAGGAAAGATGGCCACTTCCCACTGCCAGAACAATGCATTTACCCCACAACCCCATCACTGTCCACATCTGAGGAACATATGGGAAAGACGACCATCAGGAACAGGCTGAATGAATTGTATGGAGTCAACATTTGTCTGTCCTCTTTCTCAGGTCTTCATCAGGCCCTGCTGGGGAAAAACTGCAGGGCAAAAAGGTTAAAACACCTGGAATCCAGTAGAGATGCAGGAAGGCAGACGCTTCCAGAAGGCAGCAGAACTACACACTTATACAACACAGTCCAGATGATACTCACCTACAGAAAGTATCCCAGAAGCCATGCAATATGATGCTGTCCTGCCACTTGGAATAGAAAAGAAGCCTAAGAGCAGCCCTCTCACCCAAAGGGCTGGAACACAACTGCTCCCCACAGTAGACTGTGGAGCAGCATTGATCGCTTTGATCAGGAGACCACTCAGCGCACAAAACTCTGTGGAAAGCCACTGTAGTTCTTTGAAAAGTAGCCCCTAATTACCAACACAATTCTAAAATATCAGGACTAATGAGCTTTGGGCCTAATTCTGCACAATTACACATTACTGCTGCTGCAGGGAATCCTACGCTAACCTGAAATGTTGAATAACGCTGACAGGGAGGAAGAAAAAAAAAAAAGGCACTTCACTATCTAATGAAACCAAAACACATTTTCAGCTTTAACTGATAATACTTCCAAATTAAGTAACTCCAATCAATAGAGCACTTTATAAGACAAAATCTTGTAGAAGAATAATTCCTGCACACAAAACAAAAAAGGGTAAAGCAGCTTTGTGTTATTCATTCAAGTAGGTGCAATGCATAAGGACTTACACTGAAAATGAAGGGCAACACCTTACAGCATTCTGGGCTCTTTAGACCTTTGTGTTTTGACAGATAGCCCTGCTAGACAGCAGCTAGTCCAAAGTTGACAGGTGCCTGGGTAAAGGCAAGTGAGGATCCTCAGACAGCCAAGGTGATGGCCTCCAGACATAGTTTCTTAGCAAGTCAGAGGCAGAACCACTAAACAAACATGCCAAAGAGAAGAGAAGGAAGAGAAAAAAGAAAAAGAAAAAAGATTTTCATATTTGTCAATAGAGGGATCACGTTTGTTTCATTTTCTCCAGAGGCAAAGAAATAAATATTTACAGTTGAAGTTCATGTTTATTCAACAGTTGGAGTTAAACTAAGAAGATGACTGGATGGTCCAGGATATCACCACCAGCACAGTACAATTTCTCTGGGGTTCTATGGCCTATAAAAACGTAAGACAGTGATTTTTTTTTTTCCCCTAGAAAAGAAACTACACTTTTAAACCTGAACGTTTCCCCATTCTTTTGAAAAAAAGTGCAGCTTGCTGGGATTATTGCCCCATAAGCGTTCAAAATAAAACACAATCTACATCAGTTGTGCATCAGAATTATTTAGCAGAAACCACCTTACAATATCTGCACTTTAGGAATAAGTCACAAGCAATAGGTGAGTAAAGGGAATTCTTCTGCTCAAGTTCAATAACGGTATCTAATAAATTGTAATTGAATCACACCCTTTCAGAGAAAATACCACTCTTTCCAAAAGGAACAAGCTATAATTTCAGAGTACACTTTGTACTTGAAAGAATTAAGAGTATTTTGTCTCTTGGAATTTTAAGATGCTTTTACCAAAGGTTGATAAATTACAGGTTTTTTCCACTACAAAATCTGTAATCATTCTGAAATAGTAGTTTTTGCTATAACGAGGAGCTAAAATACATTCCAACAAATTTAACTATGCTTTAATCTATCAGCAAATGAGGAAAAACTACTTCCTCTCCAAGGAAATATTTTTAAATGCATTACCTCACCTCGTTCCCCGTTAAACCATACCAATCCAAACTCTTCACCCAACTACATAAAACAAAGCTGGATTGTAGGGTCCTGATTTGATGTCAGCTGGATTGGGACAAATCTGGAATTACTCCAAAGTAAATCAGTTGAGGCACTCCAGACCTATGCCAGGGAAAACTGAATCAGAATCCGACCCTGGACTTGGAATTATGCCAAAGATGATATATAAAGCCTTTCACCCTATACCTTAGAACAAAGACACTGACTATTAGCATTGCATTTCCTTGCTGTAAGAAAAAAAGCTAAGTAAAAATCAGTAAACGTACAAGGATTACTCCTAATCTTCCTACTTTATACATCTGTATCTACACAGCAGAGCTCTTTCTCTGTACCTTTTATAAAGAGAAATACACTGCTTACATGTTAGTACTTGCATTTACCTTAGCAAACCTATTTTTTAGAATATAAATCAGTGAGTTTGTGGTGTCTGAGTTTCAACTCTTATATCTACTTACCCACCTACGGAATTAAAATAAATGAATACTTTTGTTGGTTTCTACTTTCAGTAATCAAGTGTATCAAAAAACTAATATTGGAGTTTTTTTTCCTATAAACTTGAAAAAAACAAAAGGTCTGCTCCGAAATTCACCAAATTAACAACAGCAAAAATGAAACCAAACAACTTTTTCTAGCTAGTGCATCACTGTGAACAGTAAAGCCTGTTAACAAGACAACCTTGTTCTGAAAGCAGCTAGTACAGGTTTGAACCCTGAGCTATGTCACAGCAAATGCAGCTTGGCCTTAAATTTTAAAGTCAGTTTCATCAGTGACATACAAGCCAGCTTCCGCCCTCCAAACGCCTCAGTCAACACCATAAGGAAGGAAAGGGACTGTGGCAGGGAGGATCAGGTCTGCTGGCCTGCTAACATGGACTGATTCAGTTAGTTACCTGCCCTGGAATATCCTGCAGCACAGTTCCTCAAATAGATGAACTTTTGTATCGTTGTGCTGGTTTTGGCTGGGATAGAGTTTATTTTCTTCATAGTAGCTAGTGTGCAGCTATGTTTTAGATTCATACTGAAAGCAGGGTTGATAATACAGGGGTGTTTTTGTTACCGCTGAGCAGTGCTTACACAGAGTCAAGGCCTTTTCTGCCTCTGACCCCACCAGCAAGTAGGCTGGGGGTGCACAAGAAGTTGGGAGGAGACACAGCTGGGACAGCTGACCCCAACTGACGAAAGGGACATCCCATACCATATGACATCATGCTTGGCATATAAAGCTGGGGGAAGGAGGAGGAAAGCGGAAATATTAAGAGTGATGCCATTTGTCTTCCCAAGTAACTGTTTCATGTGATGGAGCCCTGCTTTCCTGGAGATGGCTGAACACCTGCCTGCCAATGGGAAGGGGTGAATGAATTCCTTATTTTACTTTGCTTGCATGCATGGCTTTTGCTTTACCAATTAAACTGCCTTTATCTCAACCCACAAGTTCTCACTTTTACCCTTCTGATTCTCTCCCCCGTCCCACTGGGGGAAAGTGAGCGAGCAGCTGCGTGGTGCTTAGTTGCCGGCTGGGGTTAAATCATGCCAATCATCCTCTTAGCTGTCTCCATAGATAGTCTCCCAATACCTAAGATTACACATACAGCATTTGTATTATCATTTTTAACTGTTGGCACTCAGGATGCTCACGTTTCCAAAATCGCTATGTATCAATGTAAAGGTTCTGGCAAGATACTGTGCTATTTTCCCTGCTAATTTTGATGTGATATACTTGTGCATATCTGTATGTGACAGACAGTATCACAGAAAGATGAATAAGCCCAGAAGCATGTGTAACTGTATTCAAAACAGTCACTCTGAAGCAACTTTTAAGTTGTGCAATTACTAGTTTTTTTATGTCTATTCAAAACGCCACAGTTCATTAAACTCCATTGTACCTCCATGACCTGCCAAAGCCGCTGTGTTATTTTGGAGATTAAAAGTTTTTGGAGTGCAAGATACTAAAAGCATGAGATACAGAGCCAAAAATTTAACTTCAAGAGGATCTATGTCAGGAGTGAACTTCCAGAAGACCTGAACAGCCAGCAGTCCTGTCACCTTTTACAGGTACCAGTACATTTGATGAAGTTTTCTCCAACACAGGCACTAAAGTTCATTTTAGAAAGCCTGTGTACATTCACACACACCCTTTGTGTTCATACATATCCCAGAGAAAATAAATAGTTTAAATTTAACACAGGTAATCTCATCTGAAATATATAAGCATATGCAAATCACTAGCATTAGTGGGAGGTATTAACAGGTTTTTTTTCTTTACTAACCTTTTCACTTTTTTTAGAAACATACCACATCAAGCTGCACTAAAAGCAGTTCTAGTGTATTCATATTCAAATCCACCACAACTCTGAAACCCACAACATGCTCCAAAGGTCATCATTGCATTAGCTCTAATATTTTACTTATTATGCCATCCATTTCCTTACTAACATGTTGGTTTGCTACATGTAATCCCTTCAATTCCCAGAAAGCACAGCCCATTAAAGCAAGTACTGCATACTACCTATCCTAGCTGGTACAGAACAAAACTATTATTTACATTTCAACAATGCACCTTCTAACTGGTGCTTTGCCAAGAGTTCAACCTGACATTCGGTTTCCAAGTTCATTTTGCAGCCTAGAAAGCCCTTACATATCTTCCTCCCCTCCTCTCTCCACACAGCAAATTCAGCTGATTTGATCTATAAATATAAAGAACCATAACCTACACAATCCTAATGTAAACCTTCTAGAATATAGCTGTACTGTAGTGTAAATACTCAGTCTGGGGTCTGCAGTTTTCTAGTGATTACAGAACATGTGAAGATGGTCCCTGAAAGAACTCCAGAAAAAAAAAATTGTTTTGGTTTCTTTCAGGAAAGGAAGAAGAAGAAAACATATACATTGACTACCATTCAGCTGGGCATACATGACAGTGCTTGTCCACCAGACAGTCAGAAAACAGCTCTTCACTGCTATCACTGCATTACTAAAATGTGGAATAACAGTGAAATTATGACTTTGTAAAGCAACTGTTTACCTATGTTATTATATGCTATTTATATTTCCTGTCCCATTGTTCCTCCTTATCATCAAGCAATATTGAAATGAAAAAATTGGATGGGAAGCTATCTTTAATATGCATAGATTCACACACACAAACATATGTATAAAGAACCAGCTTTCTACACCAGTGCAGCCCAACAGGTAAGTAGGTCTGCTGTGTCTCACATGTTAGGTAACATCACGATCCCCCAAGCAAGGGGAATCTAAAGCAACAAAGTAGGAAATATGGAACTACTAAAGAACCAGCTTTCTACACCAGTGCAGCCCAACAGGTAAGTAGGTCTGCTGTGTCTCACATGTTAGGTAACATCACGATCCCCCAAGCAAGGGGAATCTAAAGCAACAAAGTAGGAAATATGGAACTACAGTTTTAAATGAGTTAAAGAAGGAACATCAGCTTCCTCCAAGACAAAAATTCTTCCCTTCAACATGGGCAACACTACCAAACTGTCAACTTTTTAACTACTTCACAGGCAAAGTGGTAATAACAACAAAAATGGGATATGTATGGATGTTAAGCATCAAAGAAATGTGTAAGAGGCAGCTCAGTAAAGTGAAATTGCATTGTAGGACAGAACTCAGAGATGAGTGCAGAAACATGATTACACATGCAGAAAAGAGAAGCACCTGCTTTTGGTTAAAATAAATAATACAGATTTTGTTAACACTGGCATTTGGCATAGGTTTATAAGTTTTCATGTGCATGACTAAAGAGAAATGTGCATATTTTGGGGTCAAGCGGTTTTACTGGCTGTTGGAGTACATAATTTGATTTTGATTTCTTTTTTTTTAACTAGAACATAACTTGCCAGTGGCAAGATAGTCAAATACTAGAATCAATTTTAGAGCATGTTATGGAAGCAAAAATAAAAGAGGAATGAGGGAGAAACACAGAGAGAAATGGGCTAAAAAGACTGTTACTTGTGCCCTATTTGATAAAAATAAAATATTCTCAACAATATGTGAATTTCCTTCAGCCAGGTCCCAATCCCAGCATGGTTAACAGCTTCTACACCAACAAACCTCTACTCTTAATACATTCTAGTTCCAAGGAAAGTCTCACAGATTGATATCTAGTTCCTGTTTTCATAAATGGTAGCCCATGTGCAACAAGCTCATAACACTTGAATTTTCAGCAAATGAAAATAATTATTTTTCCCGATCACCAGTGATAGTATGGAGAAATGCTATATGAACATTTGTTGATTTAATGCTAAGTTTTTAGATTCTGAATTCTCAACATGTTATTTCTCAACCAACTGAGTTGTGAAAATGGACCCAGTCTCCTTCAATCTGTTGAACTGAAATTGCAAAGTGCATTGACATGGCATTACAATAGACAGACACCAGATCTTGCATACTCTCTAGTTCCATAAAATTACTCTTCGAGGAAAAAAAAGCATTGGCTGTCATTTGGAAAGCTCAGACCAGTAGGTGAGCAGATAACCGCTCAATATATCATCCAGTGGGGTGAGACTGATCAGTCAAGTCAAGGATGCATTTAGACAACACAACTAAGCAGAGCTAAGCCCTTCCTACATGTGGTGTCTTCTCTGTATGCCATCTTTGGCCCTCACCTGATTACCCAGCAAGCTAATTCAACACCCTAACCCAGAACAAAGAAATCAAGCAACCTCATCACCTTCTGGGGGCTGGTTCTGTTCTCTGCAAGATTAGCAAATTGTCCAATTCACCTCACATTAAGACAAATGCCAGCACATGGGAAGAAGTAGGCTAAAGCTTGAAGCAAGATGGAAGGCACTGAGTGAGCTCCACCAGCCAAGTACACTGAAGGAAAGATGACAAGAATCAAATACTCACAAGCCTGAGAAAAGCTGCACAGAGATTATTTCATTACTTTTTCTCAAAACAGTATTTTACAGAACTTGGGAACACTGACAGAGGAAGGGACCTAGCATGGAAGGGTGAAAGAGGTTACAGAAAGAAGAGGCATCAACTTCTATAGCCAAATACTGAAGCACAATTATAGCTAAACTGGAGCTCACAGAAACAAAGCAGCTAATTAGGAAGTGAGTGCCCACAGTTTCAGTGTTTAAAAAACCGCACTTAGAAATAAAAAAAAAATAACCAGGGTTAGAAAAAAAAATAGGGGAATAAACTAATATGAAGGGGGAAAGTGAAAAAGATTAATTTAAAAGTGTCTGCCCAAAAGCCAAAGGCTTTAAAAAAGTACAAATCAGAAACACATGTCGCATAAAGCACTCATTTCTGCTGAAATAGGAGTTGATCTAGAAAACAGCAAACCCCATATACACATGTATTTTAGAACAAACCCATGAAATAACTGTGTTCTAGTAATCTGCTCTGAAGAAAGAAAAAATAATAATTTTAAAAGCATAGGAGAACACAATAATATATTAAACTAATAAGACTGAAATATTATGACATATTCAAGAAATTAAGCATTATGTAGGATTCCTCAGAAGATTCATACACGCAGAAAACTACTCCAACATGTCCAAAATTAGGATTACATCTTTCCAAAAAGCGGCATCCTGACAGGGTTCCACCAAAAGAAATGAGAGATTTCCTAGCTAATCAGATGTTGAAGGCAAACAAATTAAATTCTCCATGGACATATGCTACTCTCCTCTGATCAAACAATGTATTTAGAATTACCTGTAAAGCTATGAAAGCTTAAAAGGACCACTACCCCAAAAAACAACACCTCCCCCCTTCACATCCACCAAGTGGCTTTAATATCTTCTCACCTAACATTTTTCCACGTGGCTGCCCCAGCCTTCCTCCATGTACTGCTCCTACCCGCATTATCCTTTCCTCTCACTACTTGAGAAAGATGGATCTCCAACTGATGTTTTGCGTAAGACCAACTAACTTAAAAAGGCATGCTCCAAACATATTCCTTGTGCTAAGCTAAAAGTCTCTGCAGCTGCAGGGTTTAACAGCCTACAGAAAGGTCATACATTAAATTAGGTACAGAGCTAGAGCCACACAAGCGTTTGAAAAAAGTTCACCCTCTAAACCTGAGACATTGATTTGGGAGTTAAAATGAAGTTCATATGCACTTACATGTATAAAGAATTAAAACATTAAGGTATATAACCCATGTTTATACATAAGTAAATATGTTTGTGCGCTTCTTCAATTTAAAGGACAATTAAGGGGCGGGGGGTGAGGGAGGGGTGAGAGCAACGAGTTGTCTAAAACTTAGAAAGTGTTATTTCCTCTTTGGCAAAGCCATGTTTCCCAACACACAACAGACATCTTAACAAGGCAATGAGTTACTCTAAGCCAATATAGCCAAACAGTAATAAAAACCAAGTAATCTGTAATTCTAAATACTTGAAGTTTAGAAAAGCACAAACGCAATTTCAAATACATCACAAGAAGCCTGGTCTATATGCCTAAAACAGAGTGGTTGAGTATACTGAAAGATGCAAAGTACCACAGATCATGACACAGCAACTAGGGAACTTGAGGTTTTGAACCTGAACAAAATCCCAACAGTCAGCAAGTATTATTACTTCTGGAAGAAAGTTGTTTTTAAACAGCAGTCCTCTACCACTATAGCAGCTCTAAAATAATATGTCCATATCAAATTAGTTTTATAACTACCAGCAGTGCATTATGAAGACTGTCTTTCAATAATTTTTTGCAAACTGAAGCAAACCATCAGTTTAGAAAGATGTAGCTCAGGAGACAGAAGGAACAAGAAAACAGGAATTTCAGAGCTAGACTTCTAAAAAGTGAAAAGGAGAAACTTCTTGCTCTCTATGGGTATTGAATTAGGTTCTCACAGTACACAGGAGCACAAAATAAATTAGCAGCAACACTATACGGTGTCTACACTTGATAATGAGACCATACCTTGAGATTTGTCAGTGTGAAGAACATAAGGACTTCACTAGTTCATGCCCAAGGAAGAAAATTCATTACAACAATCTGAAGTGCAGCTGCAGTGCTTAGCTGTACCAGTGTCCATTACCTTCCTTGCTAATCACTGCATCCTCATATGCCTAAAATTCTTCCATTTCACTCTGAAGTCTTCTTGACAAATAATCTCATACCAGAATGTTCTGCTGTTTATATAGAGTTCAAGACACTTCTGAAAGTAGGATATGAGTATTAATTTGCCATCTCCTGTCCATGCCAAATACATAGATATCAAGCAACAGTATTTGCCTGTAATACAGGCCCTGCTTGAATACCACAGACAGTTTTCCTTTTTGCTCTAGTCTGAGAGAGATTACATTCCGAGAGAGCAATACCAGACTCTGCTCATTTGTATAATGGCTTAAGTAGCAAACATTCTGCAGAGGGATAAAAATCTACTACTCTGGAAGCTTAGATTCTGCTTTCTTACCATGTGAACTCTTTCCTGAACCCTTGGATAAACACCAAGAAGAGAAAATAAAAAAGTGGTGCTTCCACCATGTCAATAATTAGATGTTTTCAGAGATGACTACTGTCACAGACATGCTAACCATGAAAAGCAAAATAGGCATTAAAAGTGGGTTAGACATAGACTTTCTGAACCTGGACAGCTGGAAAAACTTCTGAAAAAACGTCAGCTGGTCTACGGGGATTCACCATGCTCCTAATCTAAGGCCTTACCATGGCTGGTGATCACAGAGTATTGATTCTATTAACAACTCGCACAAGACAACTGTTCTCATTAATTTCAGTTAGCAGCTGGAGAACATTACCATGCTCCTACAGTACATTTTCCGTTTAGTTTCATCCAAAAGGGATCCAGCTCCTTAGTTCTGAGACCATCCCACGATGGAGGTCAAAGCACAGTAAGTCTAGACAACCAGGAGATTTCTTCAGAAGCACAAACTTCATCTGAACTACACCACAAACAGTTACAGAGAGAATGTCTTGTTCAGAACACAACAGGCAAGCTGAGAAAAGGCAACATTCACTTACTAGATACCATTGCTGAAGCTGCTACAGGCACAGAAGGGAAAACTGTACACACAGCTCCTGGCAGCTTCCTTACCTTGCAACACCTACACCAGTACAGAGCCATACCCTTGCCTTGCATTCTCTTCATTACACTTACAATTTACAAATTGCATCCATTTGAACACAAAAAAACTACTGAAATCATTGGTGTTATACAATGTCAATACATTTTGTAATAATGACTAGGCTGATTTTGACAATATTCATCTTGAAATTTAAAATCTGCATTTAAAATCTGAGCTCCTTAGGTAAGAATACAGCCTCAAGTACCTTTTTGACTGCTTTTCTGTTCCCAAGTCTGCTACCAACAGTAAACATGCCTGCCACAGTGTACTTTGCTTCTCTTTTGAAACAGGTATAATGTTGACATTTGCAGGACTAAATATTTCAAGGAATGAAACTATCAAGTTTTAGATCTTTCTAATAAGCATTTATTTTTCAGCCAGTTGGAGAGAATGCTTAGAAGACAAGCTGGCAGAAAAAAAGGAAAACATACCTTATTTACATCTTTCATGCTCATGTATACTGTCACAATAAAAAGAACTGGGAAAATGTTACAACAACCAGAAAGTTCGGCTGCAGTAGGCACTCATACATTCACTGTCTTGCTCAGTCATCTGCTGTTTGTCTGCTCAAAACAGTGTCCTCCTAGTCAGAACCTTCTCACATAAACAGTCACATGCATTCTCAAGATACTGGGACAGTTTATCATGCCTTGTCCCTATGGGTGTTCTCAGAAGCTCAGTACGGCACTGCCAATGAAGATGTCACCCAGTATCACACAGAACAGAAAGCAAGAGTGCTTACTACCCGAAGTCTTGTCCTTTAGCAGAAACACCTAAAAGCAAGTCTCACTCATCCAGTCTAAGCACTAGGATTAGGTCAGAATTGCCCATCTATCTTTGCCTATAGGCAGCACACCAACATTAGAAGCTCTCCTAGGGGCCAGGCATAAGCAGAGGAGGAATCCAGTGGGACCAAGCATATCTTTCATGGTAATCTGTTTCAGATCTTTGAAATCACCCTTACTTACCTGTGAAAAGGACTTCAAAAAGAAACATGCTGACAAATTCACATGAAAACTGTACAAAATTACTAACATGGTAACCAGCACTTCGGTAAGCAAGCCAGCTATTCAGGTTGAGGCAACCCAATGGCAGTAGAAGGGCTTCTACATCTAGGTTAAGACATGTGTCCACAGACATCTTTGAACAAATTCACAGCAAAAACAATTTCTTTTGCAAGCAGAATTACTGCAATCTAAAATGTCAGATATCTTGCTTTTAAAGTCTTTTCACATGAAAGTGCTTAGTAGAAAAAAATAGGTAAGTCACATGGTCACTCTTACTTGCCCAGCTAGAACATATGAATATTAATCCAGCTATAAGCAAAACTGTTCAGTATGTCCTCTTCCTCCACTCATTTGAAAACACTGGAAATATGAAGACAGCAAGTGTCTGAACCAAATGCTGCAAGGCCTTTTCTAGCAGCTGTTGCAGCCTGCCTTTACTCTACTGCTCCCTCTATTGAAAAAGTAAGTTTACCAAATGTTTTTGCAAGAGATTAGTGGGACACGGTACTTCTGTCTCAGAAAGAGAACACCCTTGAAAGAGAATCTCCTACCTAAAACATTTCACATCAGACAATTCATAGAAAACATAAGAACTCCCGACTGGCGTTCTTGACAGAAAATGACATAAGACTCAACAAAAAGCTCTGCCAAACCTTCCTGAACCTTTGAAAAAGATTAAGCTCTACTTAGTAAGGTCCAATTTACACAAAGGAATTTGGTTTAATTAAAAGTAATATGGAAAACTGTTCTTGGTTACTTACATATACTTATTTTGTATGCACACGTACACAGACACAGACAAAATCCTGTTTGTTAGATTAAGCTATTAAAACACAAATAAAAGCAACATGAACTGGATGCTAAATGACAAATTTCATATTCATCATTAACCTGAGATTATGATTCAACACTAGCTGATGACATAGTTGGGCAGGTCTACATATAAACTTCACCTTAAACTTTGCAAACAAGTGTTAAAACTCAGTATCAGATTTACTGAACTAAAGATACCACTATGAAAATTAGTAAGTGCCAAATGAAAATATTTCAAAAATAGAGAGCTTGAACTTCTACACAAGCAAACAAAAAGCAGAAAGGTAGGCCACTAAAAACTGTTTGTCCTCTGACTTCAAATCTTATCATATTTTTGCTGTCACTGAAGAGCATACGTACACGCTCAAATAGATAAAACATCACTGAGTGTCCATACAGACACATTCAATTGAACTACTACAAGCCAGGTGTGAAGGAGAAAAACAGCAAAGCACTGCTTCAGACCTAGCTTACCACCTAAGCAAACACTTTATAAAACTATATCCTCAAACATAAGCTTTCTACCTTCACTCTCATAACCTTTCTGCACACCCTATCTACCATCTCGATCATTTCCCAGTCAGGATCAATTTCTGCTTTCAGCATTCTTTGATGACAGTCTCTACTGATCGCGAGATAAGAATGTGTCTGCTATTCCGACAGTCATGCTTGTGGGCTGTTCTATTTCCACAAAGTTGTTATATTCCCTCAAAACCTTCTTTGTAATACCTCATAAAAGGAACAGTGTTTAATCATCTCTATGATGATCCAAAAAACTACTTGGTTTCCCTGTGCCCCTGTAAGTGCTTGTATCTAGCAGTCTTCCCTGATTACATAATTAGTTATCCTTGGGGTAGAGTTTTCATCTTCATATACATCAGGATATTCCTGATGCCCTGTGTCCTGATTAAAGGCAAGGACTCAAAAGTGAAGCAGTAATACAGATAATACATTTCTCCTTGAATCTCCCCATTTGTGTCAGTTCCAAGACTAAAAACCACAGAATTCAAGGTTGAACATAAAGAAGACGAGTCTTGTGGTTAGTTACAATGTCAGGAAGGTGAAGGAAACAGTCACAGGCTTGTCCTTCCCAATTTGCACAGATTGAGTTTAAAGCCTCTGTTTTGGGCACAGAGATATTGTGGCGGGAAGGGGGTGGGGGGAGGGGGAGAAATGAGGAAAGAATTTCAAATAGCTTAAAAAAAAAACCAACCAGAGTTTGCATAGAAAAGAAAAAAGTTGAAAAAGTTAAGAAGAGCCCAACAGGACAAAAAAGGAGAAAAACTCTAGGAGGAAAAACAGTATCAACAGAGGTTTAGCAAGGGGATTTCAATTCTAGCTAAAAGTCCTGAGATGTAACATATAGAGATAAGTAATGACAAGACTATAATACTGGAACTTTAACCACCCTCTAAAACAATAGATAACATTCATGAAGAACAGTCTCATGGGAGCCAACTACCATAATTTAACAAATACAAACCAAGCAAACATTTAAGTGTTCAAGAACACATTTCAAACCTTACTTACCAACATATTTCATTAATTTGATAACATTATAAATGGTCATACCTAAAACTCAATGCTGCAGAAGGTTACGATCAGGAGCAAAAAAACAGGCACAGTTGCATTAAGCTGACAGACATCAAAAAGCAATGCAAAATGCCTCACATCCAATTTCTACTTCCATTCCTGGCATTAACCAAATCCATAACTAAAAGAGCACATACAAAGCATGTTCAATAGAACACCACTTTAATCATTGCAAAGTTCTGCTCCTGATGCACTTAAGTTTCATTTTCTTATAAAGTAGACATATTTATTTAACATTCTGGTTTTAGAAGTGGTAGTATCACTTGTAGAGGAGGAAAGGAAGGAAGAAAAGCACAGAAAAGAAGGGAAAAGCAATGACCTTCAAAATGCTCAAACTTCCAAATTCCCTAAAAAACAACACTAATTATGCACTGTGGATTTTGTATATCACTGGGTGAACTTAGCAATTATAGAACATTTCTGCTTAGAACAGGAGAATATTAGTATAAAATTAGAAATTCAGCCATTACTGTCTATGCAACCAAACTAACACTGAAGTTCTGAACTAACAATGGCACAGCATCAGTAAGAATAAAGGACAGATGTATAGAAGCATTTCCAAGGGACCGACACTCTTCAAAAACATACAAAGGGAGAAAGTGTTTCTGCTCAAAAAATTCTGTAAGATCTACTGGACGATACCTTCAAACAATGTCATGTATTTTAATCCCCATACATCTTCAAAATAAACAGTCTTTTAAATACCCCCTTTCCAAAGAATACACATCACACTAAGTTGAGGTCAGAAACTCTATTTTTTGCTCAGGTGAAGTTATGCATGTGCTCATTAAAGGTTTCACCTGAGCAATGAAAGGAAGGATCAAGCCAATAACTGTTTGAGAACTAAACTAAACCTTCTTGCTAATTATGCTCTTTGCTGATATGGAGTTCTCAGCAGAGCAGATCCAGTTGGAGATAAATTCACTGAAGTTCATTTTACTACCGTTTTCCACAGAAATATTCTGTTTTGATCAGATTTTTCATTCACTGATTACAAAAAGATTTTTATGACAATTGGTTTTAGCCAATTACACTGGAAGTTAGAACACAAGAATTTGTCAAAACATTTTTTATAAAACACTTTCAAATAGTAACTTAAGGAATAAAACTCAAGCTGTCAACTTTTTAAACCATATCCTCAGAAAACAGCATAGAAGTGTTTTCATTTACATTCTTGTTAGTCAAAGGTAATCCTTCTATGGCACAGACCCAAATTTTACCCTCCTGAGTGCACATACCATTGAATAATTTGTTCAAATGTCAGTTGCAATTTTCAAAAATCCTTTCTTGCCTCTGAATCTTAAACATCTGTAACAAATACTTGTTTTGAGAGTGCTTTACATTCGTGACACTTGACCTTTTGCTGTATGCACCACAAAATTTAAGTTTCAAATACCATGCAAACAGGAAATATGATCATTCCAGCAGTAGCCATCTGCATGGTCCGATATCAAATATTGTTCTGGGTTGCACAAAGTCATGGGCTACAAATCTTTTTCTGCAACTTCTATAATTAGTTGCAATTTGCTGCTTCTAAAACACATTTCTCATGGAACATCTGGCCACAAAATCTTACCTTAACATTGGAAAAGTACTTGGCATTTGGCTGTTGGTGTGCGTACATGTGTGTATATGCACATGCATGCATGCATGTAGATCAAGTGTAACTACAGAATGCAAACATATGCTTTGTGGGTGGCATACCTAGCACTAGATATTTCTATTTCAGCAACAAAAGCCTTTTAGCTCTGGACATGTAAAATATCAAACATGATGGAAAAGTGTTTTCCAAACTTCTTGCTGGCTTATATCTAGTTATTGATGTGAAATGTTAACAGCTCATCAAGCACCCTACCAAACACTTCAGAGCTCTGCACAAAATGGAATTTTCTTTTCCATGATCCTTAATATAACTGGAGGACTCTATGTTGAAATTGAAACATGAACAAGGCTTTAAAAAAAACCCACACACACCCCCACAAAAGCTCTCTAGAGTTCAAGCACCACATTGACTAAAAAAAGACAAGTTCAACATTAACATACCCAAGTATTTTTGTTAACTAAGTTAGACATATAACAAAATTGAGCCACTGCATATTTCAGCTTCACTGTGTCAGAAGGAAATCTTTACACTGTTTCACAGGATCAGGAATGGACAAATCATTGCAAGCAACTACACAAAAAGTCCTTTGAGATCCTTACAGGTAAGAAGTCTTCCAAGTACACTCAAGCAAGTACTGTAACTTGTAAAGGGCAGTGAGAATTACACTCCAGAATTTTAAAGCACTCCTTTAATAACAACACCACACCTTTTAAAAAATGCCCAACGATCAGTGGTGCCACACACAGCTGTCTCAAGCAACCAGCACTGCTTCTTGGGAGGCAGAAGCTGGAAGCATGAAGGATACTATATTGCTCTTGAAATCCATTTCTTGACTAGTCATAAGAAAACTCTGGCAGAGCACTATTAACACACTTTTAATTCTTTATTAGCTGTAGCTGTGTTCTTGCAGATATGAAAACAAGCATAAAAGGAAGATACCAACCATGATGAGAATAACAATACTAGCCTCTCAGAAAATAACAGGGACCATAACTTCATGTGCCTGATTCTTTAAAGCCGTCTGAAGAAAGTGACCTATAGAAGCTATTATTCTCATCAACATCTCAATGTCAGAAAAGCATTCATCACACCTCTTACCTGAGCTCCATCCTTTAACTTCAAGATGCATTCCATTGTATTGATAGTGATGACAACTGGTTCTGATCCCAATTTTGTCCATGGCACATGAATCCGAAGTTCATGAATATGTCCACTTAAAAAAGTAAATGGTAGTTTCAGTTCCTAACAACAACAGAAAGTGGTGAATTAGCTACTGAAAAATATCAAAATTCAAGACACATTTGTAACTTTAAATAGTACCGTTCTAGCACAAAACAGAAGTCAAAATTTATTCTCCTTCCCCAAATGAGCAGTGTGCCATGGGGTTGGCAACCGTCTTTATAACTGCTTGCACACTTACATTACAATTAGTCTGTACAAAAGAGAGATTGGGATTACCATGTCCTTGATAATGAAAGACAGTTTAAAACCATCTCTTGTATGAAGCTACTGCAAAATGTGTCACTATTCAAAAGACAAGTAGAAATGAACCAGGAGAAAGTAAATGCTTAAACTGATATGCAACCTGCATTATTCTGAAGAATACCAATTTGGAATTAAACAAATATTGACAAAGCCGTAGCAAGGCAATTTCTTCCAAAATATTTTAATACTTTGAGTTGTAAGAACTCAGTGCTCTTCAGATTGGCCCATTGTTGCCCCATTAACACCAAACTGCTCAGTAAATACAAAGTTATTAAATTCTTCATTAGCAAAACCAGACGACTCCTCACCAAGGCCTAACGTGGATGTCATAATGCTTTAAAAACTGGTGCAAGTCAGTCCAGAACTCCTAAGAAATGCCCGCCGCTCGACGCAGTCAATGCATAGGTCACACCTCTCCAGGACAGCCTCAGCGAGTCAGCTGCTGCATGCGCCAAGTTAGCAGCAAACAAGGTGGTGCTAAGGTTTAGATAAGTTCTTTGGATACAAAGTGTTGAAACTTCCCCAGTAGCTTCAAGGGTTCTCCTGGGAAACATGAGCTTAATGCTTATCAGAATAGTCAGGCTAGAGGGCCCCAGGACAAAATAGTGAAAATACATGCTTAGGGCAAAATAAAGAAACAATATTTGATATTATGTCAGCATTTTAAGTCAGTGTTCTCAACACTAAGTATTCTAATGATGAGGCTTCAATGATGATACATTTTACCTTTCTGACTCCTACCCAGAAACCTATATTTTTGGGTATAATAAAGTTTTAATGGGGAGAAAACAACAGATATCTTGACTTGGAGTTGCTTACAGCCTGGTGTTTGCATCTTCATCTTACATGCTGGAAACTACAGATGTGAATCTTGTCAGGTTGAGAAAGAAGTTGCTGGGCAATAATTTGGGCCATTAGAATAGAATATTATCAGTTGGAAGGGCCCTACAACGATCATCTTGTCCAACTGCCTGAGCACTTCAGGACGAACCAAAAGTTAAAGCATGCCCAAATGCCTCTTAAACACTGACAGGCTTGGGGCATCAACCACCTCTCTCGGTAAGACTGTTCCAGTGTTTGGCCACCCTCTTGGTAAAGAGATGCTTCCTAATGTCCACTCTAAACCTCCCCTGGTCCAGCTTTGAACCATTCCCACATGTCCTATCCCTGGATACCAGGAAGAAGAAATCAGCACCTCCCCTTCCACGTCCCCTCCTCAGGAAGTTGTGGAGAACAATGAGGTCTCCCCTCAGCCTCCTTTTCTCCAAACTAGGCAAACCTGAGTCCTTAGCTGCTCCTCATAGGACATTCCTTCCAGCCCTTTCACCAGCTTTGTTGGCCTCTTCTAGACACATTCAAGGACCTTCATATCCTTCTCAAATTGTGGAGCCCAGAACTGCACACAGTGCTCAAGATGAGGCCGCAACAACGCTGAATACACCTCTTTTGACTGGCTAGTTGTACTGGGTTTGATGCACCCCAGGAGGCAGTTTGCCCTCTTGGCTGCCAAGGGCATGCTGCTGACTCATGCTGAGCCTCCTGTCGATGAGCACCCCAGATTCTTAACTGCTGTGTTTCTTAGTAAACTCAGGGACAAAAACCCTTGTTCAGAACTTCAGAATTTCCCTAGCAAAACTGGGCAACATGGGGCTTAAGCATCTTTGCACCTTGGCTCAGTTTAGGTACTTACATGCTTCAACTCGGTACTCCTCAGAATGAGTGGAAGTTAAATAGAGAAGGTCTACAAAATTCTGAGGTCAAGCAGGCAAGCTGCTAGGGAATTTCAGATAGACATCTAGAAGTGGATCCAGAAAGCCTGTTTTCCTGCACTACCTGACCCTAGACCTACCCCTGCTGTATAAAAGTTCTACATGAATGAAATTTGAGGACGTGTGGATTTTGCACTTGGTACTCGCCATATATTATAAAGTCTACCTATAGAATATTTCTGTGAAGGTAGTTAATGTGATCATTTGCCTAACATCTTGAAACTGTAATCAAATCTTAGTGACCTGTTTTGAAAGCCTAGAAAAAATAAAAATTTTTAGTAAGTAGTTACCATGGTGTAAGTTCAGAGTTGAAATAACTGCTATTGCAACTGTGCCAGGTTAGCATCCTGAGATAGCCTCTAGTCACCCAAAAGAGAAGTCAACTATTCTTACAGAGGAATACCTGGCACCATCACAGCGACAACAGCTGCTAAAAGGAGCAATTTTAAGGAACACGCTTCATCTGCAGCTGATGTCTCCTCAGCCTTTCTACTGGTACTATGAAAAAGTTCATCTTGCTTCCAAGAGCTAAAATTAGATGAAGTATATTCACTGCTGACAAAAATCTTCACAGAAGACAACCACACAAAATTATAGCTCTATTTTTTTTGCAAAGTACAGCCTTCAGTTTATAAATTAGTTTTTGGCATTTAATGAGCTTTCATTAATGAAGTTTGGAAAAAAAAAAACCCCACACAAAACAACACACCCGCCTCATGGCAGGGAAACTCTTGACTCCTACCTCAGCCATGCTTACACAAAGTCGCATCTAGTTTCAAGTTCTCATTCCAAAAGATGACAGTTACAGACTTTCTCATAAAAAGTTTGAGGAAAATTGTTAATGTGTTTTTATAAAGTGTTTTTTCTTCATCTCATTCACTAATATACTGAAGGATTTTAGCTAAAAGTCTCTCCCCTAGAAATTCAGCCTTAAGCTTACAATCAACACAAATAAAATTTTAATCCAGACAGCTTCAGTTAAGCCACTGAAAAGCAAGTACTGGGCAGTTTAGCTACAGATGTTGCTACACCGATCATACAATAAGTGAAAAAGTAACTTATATCCCACAGCTTTTGGCAAGGATGGGGGGAACAGAAATAAAATATAAAAAAAATGCCATCTAAAAATACATTAAGAGACAATGCTTTCATTACTCAAGACAGCAAACTATCACTATTAACAGTAATAGAACTAAATTCCCTTTCCAGACTCACAGATATATAGTCTTTATGTCTTTATACTCATCAATACTGCAATATCCATTTAAATCCTGACTGGTGTTCACAAGTTTAAGTTATGAGTTTACTTCAAAAGGCATTCTAGAATAGATCTTTTTCCACTATTTGCTGGATGGATTTACCACATTCTCATTTTGTCTACTATGATATTGAAAGAAATAGAAGTAAAAATTCTTTCAAAAGGAGGCAACACAACTGAATGCACAGCATATTTAGAACACACAGTTCTTCTTTTTCAAAGGAATTTAGATACAAATGTTGGCTGACAATCCTAATTGCACAAGCAAGTTTCCTTAAAGCAATGCAGAGAAATCTTTGTTGTGCTATTTCAGTAGACAATACAAAACAAATGTATGCCAAATTTAGTAACCTGGTCATAATACAACATAACAAAGACCATTTTTATTCCTCCTCCTTTCCTGTGCAATCTTTCCCCTTACATTAAGTACTTGTGTGAAATTCTTCATATATCTTTTGCAGTTATGACTGATTAGACTTTACACTTTAGTTCTTATATTTACAAGATATAAATTATTCAAAAAAATTATGATATGGACGAAAACAAACTCCTGGGCTTGACACATAAATAACTGACCAACATCATGCAAGACTGAAGATCAGATTATCGTAATTCCCCTTGCCCTAAAATACAAGGCTCTCCCAAACCTTGGGGTGATCGGCAAGTACGGTTTCCTCCATGTCATTATTAACCTGTTCTTCACATTCAAGACTGTATTTCACAAGTAACCCAGTGGCATATAACACTGTCACTTACAGTAAGAATATTTTAATGCCCTTATTCCCTTAAAATTATTTTACGTACATCAACGTTTTTCATAATTCTTTCAGATACGAAAAGACCACATTACAGTGGTCTTTAGACCACTCAGTGATCTTTAGATCAAGTTCTCCTTTATCTTCCAAACAAAGACCGCTTCATCTTTCCCTTCTGAGTTCATAAAACAGCTCACATAATAAGCTACAACATTACTGAAATATACACAAGCAGTAAAAAGAGCTCAGCATGTATCTCATCTCTTTGGTACCACTGTGTAATAGAAATACTACACACAAGCTAGTTACCAAGTTCATAGTAGTTTTGTTACCTTTGGTACCATAGTGACTTCACATAAAAGTTGCCAAAAGTGCTTAAATATTATTTTATGGCTATTCCATAAATAATATTTAAATATCAGTTTTAAAGTTTAATTACAAAATACTTTAAGTAGTTTTTGTAGAAGTGCCAGTTACTATGCCTAGATGGAAATTTTCTTGGAATGCTTAGTCTTCTAGTAATTGTGTCTAGTAATCCTATCCAGGATAGGAAAAAACTAAGATCAAAATTTTATTATATTTAATCTTCAACTAAAGATAATTACTACAAAAATATCTGGCTATTCAAAGAATGACATAATTATTAGCAAAAGCTACACTGTATCTAGAAGGTTGAACTTGAGTACAAACTAGTACTCAGCTTTCACTGCAGAACTGGTACTGTCAAAAAAAAAATGGGAGCACAGCAGGGTAAGGACAGACCCTAAGAGTTACAGCAATAACATTCATCTTAGTTTAATGGGAGCCCATAAAACATACATATATATATACATGAAAACATGCTATGTATTTTCAGGTACTGAAACGTTGCCTTCGGGTTTGATAAATCTTCTATGTCAACAACTATATTGCATCTGGTTTCAAAAGGTATTGGTGCCAACTTGGTCCCAAAAGATCCCACTAAGATCTTCTAAAATACAGACAGCAGTTTACACTCCGTTCTCCTCTGTTATTTGGGATTCTATTTGGTGGCCCATAAGAGTGCAACATAACATGGGAACACTAACATCAGCTGAAGCGCAAGGAATGAAGGGAGAAAGCACAGAAGTGGTCCCAGATCTGTTATAAGGTGCTTTATCCAGATAGTTTGGCACCTATGCTAATATTCACGAATAATCATGTATAGTACCTCAACAGCTGGAATTCTCAGCAAATGTTTAAGGCTCCAGGCAAAGATATCCAGGGTATGCACATTTGTATCCAAAGCCTAAAGCATGAAATTAAGGCTGCATTCATGCCAGGCAAGGAGCAGGGAACTAGGCTGAGGATAACAACCCAGGACAGAAAGGATGTTGGAAGAGAAGAACAGTTAAGGTGACTAACTTTGGATGTTATGAATCCATCCAGGCAGAAAACCCGAGTAAAATAATATATACCAGTAATTTTTAGAGACTTTAGCTTTTCAAGTAAGCACCAGCTGCAAAGGCTTGGGAATGTTTTATTACCACATACTACATACTCAAAGAATTTTGCTGAGCAGGCATAAAGCAGCATCTCTCCCATAAAAAAAGAGAAAGATACCCTAAATACAGTCTGTGGGTCCAGATAAGTTCCAAAGAATGGTAAAAGCCAAATTAAGATCACTACATTCCACATAACACAGAGCCAAATAATGTAGAAAAATGAATCCGAGCTAAATTTTGCATTCGTTGCATATTCACATCCCCATTCAAGCTGATAAGATAGGTATATGTGGTAGATATATGATAGGTATATGCCACAGGTATATGTGGCAAAATTTGCCTCTACAAGAGCCATGACATTAACACATTGCACTGGATATTTAGGTACCCAGCTGATACATAGGCAGACAAAGACGAAGGCAGGGATCACCTATCAGCAAACTGCAACTGTTTGAAAGGGAACATCATAGATGACAGCAGCAAAATCCTAACAGCACCAGGTAACATATCACGTTTGATACATCCATCCCAAGTCACCATTTGTTATTAAGAAAAACTTTCTCTCTAGCAGTATAGCACTGGAACAGTTTACCCAAAGAGGAGGTTTTCACAACCAAGACAGGAGATTTCAAGACTCAACTGGAGAAAACCACAAGCTGATCGGACATAATGCTGGCAACAACCCTGCTCAGAACAGGAGGTTGGACTAGACGACCTCCAGGATTCCTTTCTGACCAACCCTTCTTTGATTCCATAATATATACATTTAAAAAAGGCTTTGAATATTCACAGGAGGAACACATCCTACACAACTGAACCCTAGCATCCATATCAGCTGCATGGACAAGCTGTACTAAGAAAAAGAGGAACTAAAAGACTTAATACAGAGGCCACCAAACACCTGAAGGAAGACAAATCAGGCTCTTTACAGAAGCACAGAAAATAGGACAAGATCTCTTGAAAGATTGTCTCCTCTTCCAGAACAGGATCAGAGATACTTTATTAATCATATATATTTCTTACACACTTTAAAAGGTCTTTCCTGATAGAGACCATGCGGTCTCCTCAGTCTGCTACAAAGCCTCAATCAGATTAAAACATGTGAAAATTTTCCTCAATGTCCAATATAAGTCTCCCTGAGTGCAGTTTATTCCATTTTTTCTTGTCTCATCCATACAACTCTTGCCCTATCTTGTCCCACCTTATTTTATTCAAAACTAAAAACACACTCCCTATTTTATTCTTCTTTCAACGGCCATACTGTTTAATCTCCCATTATTTTTTGCTGCATTTCTCTCAGCTCCTTCACTTGGACTACATCTGGACACAGGACTCTAGCTAAGACGCACTACACCATGCGCAACAGAAAACAGTTTTATCTGTCTCACGCACTCAACTCCTTGAGTTGTCAACTCAGATAAGTACAGAAGGAAACGGTCCCTCCACTAAGACTTAATCAATTCACACTGACAGCAGGCTCCAAACTCTGCAACAAGTGTTTTACTTGGTCAAACTTGACTTTTTGAGGCTAAGTTTTACAGAGCCTCTGATCTAATCCACACAAACCAGCTGATCAAATCTGTCCATCAATTACTCAAGTTTAGATACAACTGGAATGATGAAAACTGGAGTCATAAAACAATATAGAGAACACAAATCTGTGTTTCATATGCATAATTAAAAGTGATCCCACTCTACTTTGTGACATTCTGAATTAGTTACTATATGCAGTTGGTAAATATGACTGGAAAAGCAAAGTAATGTTCATACTGTAAAACAATGGTTACTGAAAGAAGAAACATGTACACAAAAAAGCCTTTCTCTTCACACCCCATAACTTCCAGAATGTGCAAAGAATTACTATTCATTACTAAACAAATGGTGTGGAATTAATGCAAGAATAACTAAATGCAGGGAAAACAAAAAGACTTGCATACAAAGAAAACCAGTGAGTACTAAACGAACACTTATCTGTGCAGACCAATGTAAATTATTTAGTCAACTTCTTTTAAATCAAAGACACAAAGACACAAACTGTAACTACTATAAACATAACATACCTGTTCAAGTACATCCAACTTTAATTCAAGTTTACTGAGTACAACATCTCCTCCCCAGAGTGACAACTGCAGATCTGAAGGCTTCAAGTTTTTTATGTAGCGATTCACATAACTCATCAAAATAGGAGTTACATAGGACTCCAGCATTCTGGAATATTTTTGTATCACAGGTCAGGCACTAGGGGAAAAAAACAAGACAGTGAGATATTATTTATAAATCTACCAGCCTAATTTTCAATAAAGCAGCAGTCACACAGTTTGGACGTATGAAAATTTGTATTTCAAATTCAGCTTTCTAAACATATGTCTATATGTAGAGATAGATATACTTACACATAAAGATGAAATATATACCAAGATGAAAGTACATCTAATTGCATTTACAAATTTCTAGCTTTTTTTTTTTTATATAGGACCTAATAGCTGGCTTGCTCACTATCAATAGAAAAGCCAACCCAAACAAACAAAAAAACAAAGGAAGTCAAGCAATCTACCATGCTTTCATGTGACACAAAGTCTAGACGTCAGTTTTAACTGCTAGAAGTCCATACTAAAACATTACCTGAGATACAGCTCCCCGATCTCACATCTCGAGTATCGTGCACATGGCAAAAATGCCAGCTTCGTGCCCCCCTTAACTCTAAGCAAACCAACAGCCTTCAAAACCCAAGTTGAAGTTACGTTAACGATTGCCACAGCGCCTCACCCATCCTGCCACCCTGAGGAGACCCTTCCCCGCCCCCATCACCGCCGCAGCCTCTCCAGGGCACCCCCACAAAGCCGGGAACCCCCCGCACGGACTTTCGGGACACCCTTCACGCCTGTCTCCCCCAGTCCCACGCCCTCTCAGGACCCCTTTACCTGCCCCTCCAAACACCTCTGAGGCTCCGTGCCCCTCGCCCTCACCGGGCCAGCCGGGCCGCGGGAGCCCCGCGCAGGCAGCTCCTGCCGGTCCGGCCCCACCGCACAGGCACTTCCGGGTTCCTAGGCGCGTGTGCTCTCCTCCAGAGACCGCCGCGTCCAACGTCCCCAGCCGGAAGAATTAGACGGCAGCACCGAGGCGCGCCCGGAAGTCGGTTTTGAAGCCGGCAAAGGTCACGCGGTCTGCCAGGAGTTGATGGGCGGGAGGGGGTGGCCGGGCGTTGCGCGGGGGGAGGGGGCGTGGTTTGCTGCGTGCGGGGCCGTTAGGGAGGTGGGAAGGGCCGGGAGGGAGCGGCGCCGCGGCCGGTCCCTATGAGCGGGAAACGCCGAGGCGGCAGGGCACGCCGGGTCCGGCATCCCCGCCCGCCCTTCCCTCGCGCGGCGGAGGGGGTCCTGCCTCCACACAGGTGTACGTTCCCGGCGCAGAGATGCCTGAGGAAGGCCTCTTCGGGGACGAGGGCGGGCTTTAACCCGCAGCGCTATGAGGCCCTGAGATGTGTCACTGTTAGTTGTGGCTCTTCAGCCAAAACCAGCTCCAAATTTCGATACATGTTATGTTCATGAGTGACCATTTGGGGCAAAATCTCGGTGACGGCAAGCATTTTAGTTGTTTCTAGTGTATTTAATAAAGATGAACGTTTTCCATTTTTGCTTTTGAGTGAAGTTCTGCTTAGGTTCTGAATTTCACCACTTCACATGAGAGAAGAAGCTGAACATGAGCCGGCAGTGTGCCCAGGTGGCCAAAAAGGCCAACACCATCCTGGCCTGTATCAGAAATGGTGTGGCCAGCAGGAGTAGGGAAGCGATTGTACCCCTGTACTCGGCACTGGTGAGGCCGCACCTCGAATCCTGTGTTCAGTTTTGGGCCCCTCACTACAAGAAGGATGTTGAGGTGCTGGAGCGTGTCCAGAGAAGGGCAACGAAGCTGGTGAGGGGTCTGGAGCACAAGTCTTATGAGGAGCGGCTGAGGGAACTGGGGTTGTTCAGTCTAGAGAAGAGGAGGCTGAGGGGAGACCTTATCGCTCTCTACAGCTACCTGAAAGGGGGTTGTGGTGAGGTGGGTGTTGGTCTCTTCTCCCAAGTAACTGGTGATAGGAGGAGAGGAAATGGCCTCAAGATGCGCCAGAGTCGTCAAGCATTGGAACAGGCTGCCTGGGGAGGTGGTGGAGTCGCCATCATTGGAAGTGTTTTCAAAAAACGTGTAGACGTGACATTTCAGGACATGGTTTAGTGAGCGTGGTGGTGTTGGGTTAACAGTTGGACTTGATGATCTTAGAGGTCTTTTCCAATCTTTATGATTCTAAGAAAGTTACTCAGAAATACTTTTGATTTTCTGTGTGCTCAAAGCTCTTCTCGATATGTCGATCACAGAGAAAACCCCTCCCTAACAGCCCTGAGACCTTTTGGCATTGCTTCTGGCAGCGAGCAAATGCCTTGGGCCCACATTTTGGGGAACATAAGTTGATGGACTCCTCATAGGTTGGCAAGTGGATGATCAGGAAAAGAGCGTAGGCTCATTTATTTCAGGATGAAATGCAGTAGGCAGTGCCTGCAGGCATGACTTTGATGTAGATAATGAATAACCTTTTAAAAAGGCCTCTGATTTGAGTTTTAAAGAAAAGCCTGGGATATTCCTGTTGAGTTTTATATTCCTCCTGGAAATTTGAAATCCTATGTGTTTAATCTGCACGGAGTAGTTACATGGCTGAAAACAGAAAAGAAAGCAATATATGGCATGTGGGGTATGTTCATGTGAAACGGGGCCCAAACAGTGAGATCTCAGGTAGGAATCTACCTCCCATAGCAGTATGTATGTTGAAATCTGGCTCAGCTAGTCAAGGTCTAAAGGCTCCAGCTCCTGATGGGTTAGTTGTCTACTCTGACTACACATGCTGAGCTAATCATGAATCTGCCCTGGTTTCAAAGACATCATTGCATCACTTGCTGTGCCATTTTCACTCATGAATCACTACCCGTAAGACAGTATTCACCTCACAAACAGATGAAGCAGCTTGGACCATGTTTCCTCTTACGAGGAAGGTCACAGCTCACAGTCAAGCGTAGCGTTTGGCCATTCTTCAGTAGCTGTGGTATGTTAACCTGTGGCTACCAGGTGGTAGCGGGCAGGTGAGGGACAGAAAGATTTTAACAGCATCACTGGTCTTTAATTAAGGATGTGCACCTGACTTTAATTTCTCAAGTGTTAATGTTCATGAAGAGTTCCTTTACACAACTGCTACACATTTCTGTCCTTCTGCTAGAGTTGTGGGAGTGGTGAATTTTACTGGTAAAACTTTTTGGGAGTCTGCACTGCAAGCCAGCTCAGTGAAATAATCTGTGTTAATGGAAGCAACCTCGTTTATAGACGGCCTCCCTATGGAGTTGCATTGACACAAGAGAGGGATGTGCCAACAGATAAGTGTAATGTTGAAGCACACCCTAAGCATGCATCAAAAGCCCTCGTTTCAACAGAAAAACATTCCTCTGTTTCTTTGTCCGTTGTGTGATTACTTTTGAATGACACATCCAATCAGTGCTGGAATGTTTTCTGAAAGTTTGGAATTGAAGAACAACGCCCTATTTTGGTGAAAATCAGTAAACTAGAAGAAGAGTAGGGGAGACACGTAGTGCTCCTGGCAGCTGCTTGGCAGACCCAGCAGCTCTGAACAACTCTGTAATTTTCCTGGCAGTTATTAGCATTTCATTATAACTACCTCCATCTCAGTTCCAGCTCAAGTACGTTGACGCCCTGAATAATTTGTTTTCTACCAAACGAAAAAAAAAAAAAACACCACAAAAATGGGAGGAAGGGATCATGTGGGAATCAGTCATTGATAGAAAGGAAATGGGTGGCATGAAATGAAAGTAGCTGGAGAGGGTTACAAGAGGTCCCTGACGTACAAAGGGATGAGAGCAGAGTACACGGGGAATTTGCAGGTAACAGGCAGGTGCTGTGTAGTATTGAACTTGGGCATACTAAAGCAACGAGGGCATGTCTGCTGGAAATGTCAGCTGCCTGAGCTAGTCTGATTTATTCAATATTTCAGCAATTCAGTGAAACATGCAGGATAGATATAACCAAAAAGTCGTATGCTTTGGTATGCACATTTGGTAGAGCTAGTGGTATGCACATCTTGTTCATTCATATAACTTGAGTAGTTCTGAATCGTTAGCAAAAATAGATGTAGTTCAATCTGGAGACTGAGAAAGTGTACACAAGATTGGGTAACATTTGGCCAGAAGTGGAAAGAGGACAGCACTTCCAGGAAGTCCTCAGGAAATTTATCTACCTGCACAGGACTTCACCTTGATAAAAGAGGCTGTCGGTGTGTTTCTAGCTTCAGTGTTGTTGCTGCTGTGGGTGATTTGCCATTTTATGCAACAGAAGCAGGATCAATGAAGAGCAAAAGGGAGGGGGAAAATAGAGCTCATAAAAAAAGAGGAAAATCAAGAAAAGGTAGAGGATGATTAAGTGAATATCCTACCACCTGAGGCTGCAGTCAAGGGCAAAAACAAGGAAATTAGACATTTACATAGATTTTTTTAAAACCTTTATATCCATATTAGTTCATTTCTACCTCTTTTGTCCATTAACTTAAACCAACCTTTTCTTTTGAGCACTGTTTTGGAAAGACCCCTGTACTGATGTCAGTGTTTGACAGCTGTTGTGCTTCTAATGTCACAACTTAAGTTTCCTGCCTCCTGTACATCAGGCACCGCAGGGCAGTCCTGTGAGCAGAGGGGCTGGGAGGTAGGATGGCCCAGGCTGTCTGCAGGATGTGAAGGAATCTGAGGTTACTGACAAGGCGGGCTGGGAGACAACCTGTGAGGAACACCTTTTTTCACTGGACAAAGATTTCCGACCCTCTGAACTTCTCCTTCACTATGTCTGTTAGCTAATATGGATAATTTCATTGGGCTAACTTACTGTCCATGTCTGTCCTGCTCTGATTCTGCCTGTCCTGCTCTGATGCCTCCAAGTACAACGGCATGGATGCAGGCAGTTGGTCCCAGGAGCCCTCAGACTATCCATGTGGGAGAAGACTTTGCTATTTTGTGATTCTTTGTAGCCTACTGAGGTGCCCTGTAGACAGTGTGAGACTGATGGCATGAAAGAGTTGGTGATCCTAAGTTATGTATGCAAAATTATGTATCTTCTAATATTTCCCACACATTTAAAAACTACATCAACAAAAGCAAGCAACATAAGTCAATCTGTTTCACTACTAGAATTACCTAGCTTATTAGTGATGTCATGTACCTAATTATTAAATCATATATAGCCATCAAAAAGTGGGAAACAAAAATTGCCATGCCACTTTTATTACTATGGGGTTATTTTCAAGTTCACCAAAATACACACAGATTTGAAATTTGGAAAAAATAATCCCAAATAAAAATTTTTTAAAACCTGCACATAGGTTTTCATTGTAATCTGAATGTTAGGTATATTCTAGATTTAAAGGTGAAAATGATTGTCCAGTGTAAGTTTTGTTTGTTCTTCTATACCCTAAATTTGGAAAAAAACTTCAGCTGTAGTTTTGAAGTAGTAATTTTTTTCAAATGTAAAGGAAAACAGACTTACTGTGGCACCTTTAAAATGGAAAATCAGTGTTCAAAAGAAAAAAAAAATCAGAGTTTGTAACTGATTATGAGCAAGACTCTGTTGAAACAGTTAAGTCCACACTAAGTGAAACTGGAAAGTATTAATTTAGTGACCAAAGGTCACAAAGTTCTGGAAGCAAGTAGCTTTTGATACATAATCCCAGCTCATTGCTGCCTCATCTGGCTTTTTAGGAAATAACTTTTCCCGACACTTTCTAAATCTCTCGTAAATTTAAATCCCTGTAGCAGCGTGGGGACAGAATGCTCAGGCACTGGGGACCGAGGCACATTTATGCAGATTCGGGTGCTAACCCAGCTCAGGGGCTTTACCAGCTTCCCCAGTGTTTCCTCTGTCAGTGAGGGTTTGCTCTGAGTTAACAGGGCAAACGGCTGTCGAACCGCCTCTTCGGAAGGGTGTGCAATGGACTAACAACCAGCTTGACCAGAGGGAGCAGGGTTGGGTTGGAAGAGGTCTGGTCCAGACAGCTAGGCTGCACTCAAATATAAGGGTTTAACTACAGTAACTGGTGTTTTAAAGTGTAGACGGCATGCATAAATCCCTTTTACGTATGTTCAGATTGCTTTGGGAATTATTAGACCTCTGATGCAGAGGCTAAATTGTGTGTCCAGAGTGCCTGCGGTATGGAACTTTAATTCACACACCAGAATGAACGAAAGACAACATAGGAAACCTGAGTGGAACAGAGGCGGAATGTACAAGGAATGCAGTTTTGCTCTTCTAGGAGTGTAATTTCCAGGTAAATCATGAGAGGTGTGTATGCCCACCTAAACCAGGAAAGTTAAAACTTGAAAGTGTGTTCCAAGTTTTTGTTGAATTGGGAAAAAAGAAGAACAAGTATCTGTCTTGCAGTAGTGAAATTTTAGGGTATCTAAAAATACTGGACCTGTTCTGATATGCTTAAAGTGTTTATGTATCCTTTGGGTATTAAAGAGGTATCTTTGACTTCCACACCTAATTATGGAATACATCAAAAAAAGTCAGCCAAGAAGATATTATTTCTGGTTCCAGTACATGAAATGTATGTTTGACAATTTTAAAATGTGTATGTAAAGAAACGTGTAATTTATCACTGCCTCCAGGCATAGGGAGATTTATGCACTAAAAGTTTCACACAGGTTTTTGCTTGACTGTTGCTGTACTGTTCATGCAAAACATATGTATTTCTAATGACAACTTCTAGCATACATTCTTTTAAAATAGTACTGCTTTTCAAGAGTTAAATGATCACTTTTCTCTGAATTTCTATATTTTTTAAAAATACAACTATATAATTTTCTATGTATTTGTACTTACACTTAATTTTCAATAAACATTGAATACATAAATATACTATAAATATATTTCAAATAAATACCTATAAATACCACTGTGCTATTGTAATGTTTCTTGATTTTAAAAATATATGTTATCAAAAGATAAAAAGTAACTGACAGCTTCTTTCTATGTCATTGGTTGGTTCTTTAGAGGACAAAGATAGAAATTACAAAGCTCAGGAATGTTTTTGCTTGAATTGTGCTAAAATCCAGTTCCCTTCATTATTTAGTGGCAAAATTAGTTTCTCAGTGAAGCTGAAACACCCCGTGATGCCCTTTCTTTGGCTTGTCCTGCAGCTGGAGCCAGGAGCATTTCTGCAGGAACTGAAGTCTGTTCTAAAGTTTCTTCTTAATTTAAATTAAAATGTCCTTAGATTTGATTTGCATATTGTAAAGCTGATATTCATGAATATCAGACGTGTTGAACAGGAACCATAAAGCCAAGAAAACGTGTGTCAGCTCCAAAAAGCCACCCTTGAAACCTGATTGGCAGGCACAGCTCCTTGCCAAATAAAATCTTCGTTATTTCAGCAGTGATCTCCTGCGTGTCTTGGACTATATAGATAAGTATACATGGGTCCTAACACTGTAATCAGACTAAATAAATTGAAATCATACTATAAAAGAGACAAAGGTCTAAAAAGAGAAGATGTAAAGCGTGCAATTAGGATACTTGGATCTTTTATGTGACGGAGGCTTTTTGTAATTTCCAGAACTTTATACATTTTTAACTGTTCATACTACAATATAACTAACAGGCCTTTTTTTCTTTTTTTCCTTTACATGCTTCTTGTCCACATTTTGGATTCAACTTGCTAACAATATTAATCCAGGTATGAAATGGAAGTTGGAGAAAGTAGAAATTTCTTTCAATCTTAAGTTCACTAAGTAGACAGGATTGCGTATCTTGTGTTTTATTCCAAAGGCTTACCTTTTTTTCAGTCCATACTTTTACGTAACGCACTCACTAGCAATTGGTATTGATTTCCAGTG
The DNA here is from genome assembly GCF_964289735.1 of Phaethon aethereus. NCBI lineage: Eukaryota > Metazoa > Chordata > Aves > Phaethontiformes > Phaethontidae > Phaethon > Phaethon aethereus. The sequence continues at coordinate 25,214,027 of NC_138582.1, forward strand.
TGCCATATCCGACATGCATGAATGTGATACACAAGAACTTCTTGTTATACGTCTTGTTCAGCTTTTCATATCATCCAGCCACAATACAGTGAACAGTTCTTTATGTACACACAAATATCCATTAGTCCAAAGACAAATAGCTATACCACCCAATTTACACTTTTTTGAGTTTTAGTTCAAATCACTGTTCTTGATGCCATTTCAAATACATCATACGCACCTACTATTTTCTCCATATGATCTAAAGCCTGGAAGGATGAGAAGAGTGTTGACTTACCACAGATTATTAATGGTAGCCAGAATTTGAGAGACTATTTTATAAAATACCCATTTTAGCATGGTTAGTACCAATTATAGGATGATTTAAGTGAGATATTATTATAATGTTGTATGAGATATTGCAAAGAATTTTATTAGTGATGGCTCTCACTCTTTTCTGAATCTTGCTCCATATTGGAAATTCCTAAGGTCTATGTGAGACACGAAGAAAATATGACTAACCCAATCTATTAGTAATTTACATTTGTGACACAGACTGCAAAAATAAAGTTTGCTGGCATCTGGACACCGGGTTTCTGGTAGCTTGTTCAAGCTTTACATAGATATCTCATGCCTAAGAACAAATATGTACGAGTCTATGGGATGGAAAGAACTCTCAAAAAAGAATTCTTAGTTTTTATTTCAAAGGCTAACACCACATGAACCACCTGGTTTACAGTAATGGATCTCACACTCTTACATCCAGATGTTTTGTCATCACCTTTATTGTGTTTTCAGACAAACACATGACTTTTCTAGAAATGCAAATTAGGCCTCACTATTTAGCGTACCAAAAAGATGTTCTCTTCCCAACAGAACACAACTGCTGATTTTAATTCTGGTCACAAATTACCTGGAAAAACTGAGACATCTTAGGCTATTTTCTGTTTGTACCTCTGCTTTCTCTCATGTTTCACACAGTTTCTTCTTCAACAAGAAACAAATCTGTGTGAAAAGGGAGAAATAGCTGTATTTCACAGGAGAGTGTATTTGCTGCTTTCGGACATACAAATTTGATACTGAGAAAGCATGAATACTTGTTTTAGGGAATCTGGACAAAATAATTATCAAGGTAATCTAAACTTTACTAATGGAAAACTTCTGAAAGCTGGGCAGCTGCTATTAATTAGCAAAGATAAAGTTCATGTTCTCATCATCTCATGTCTGAGGTACCACAGCATCCTTTTCTAAAGCACTTGACAATTGCAGATCTACACCATTTTCCTGCTCTACAGAGTACCAACCTCCCCTTCGCATCCCTCCACTAACTTGTCTGAGTTTATCAGAATAGATATAAAGATTTAATTTTTAATGCTTTGCATTTTTTTCAAGCACATTACCCTCACTCTCCCTCCTTCACTCTTGCAGCAGGTCCATATTCACTTCTGCTCTGGCGGTGATGCAAATCACCATCCTGACACCAAGTTTTTCATCCTTTTTGTGTTTTCTCCCAAGCAGTCTTTCAGACAGGGAGACAACATGGTTAAAAAAACATCTACAAAGACCCTCACTATACTTTGTCATCTCCTTTCTTAAAACTCACTGTCACCAGGATGTCTACCAAAATGACAACAGCTAGGAGCAAGGGAACTGATACCCTCCCTGACTGATGGATCACTGTCATACGATTATGTCCTTGGGCTCCCCATCCGTCAGTCACATCTCCATGTTATCTGTTACCTTGGGATGTAATTACTTTTTTTTCCTGTGGCAAAGCTGATGTACAAAACACATGCCAACTGTTACATCTGGGGAAAGCATAAAGCCAGATGACACCTTTATGTTGTATATTTTTCGGACAGGGACCATCTTTTTGTTCTGGGTTTGTACAGTGTCTTGTAAAATATTACTTCGATTCCCAACGGCAGTTTTTAGCTCTGTTGCAATGCAAATAACTTTGGTAGCAAAATCCTTTCAATGAGATCCAGTCCATTGGACCGGAGTCATGCAAATCCAGTTTGCATTACTTGGATGGCCTTTAAAACTACTTGAGTTAAAAGCAATGGGCATTGGCTCATGAAGAATTATATGTCTTCTAATCTCTTCCAGCTCAAGGGCTTCCCAGCAGCAGACTATGTGAACTGGCAAGAGGACTAAAAGCCTTCCTGTTCGCTGCAGTTCTCAGAACTGTGCACTAGATAAAGAGAGGGATATAGTGACCGCAGAGAAATACAGCCAAAAGAAATGTGGTGTGTAAGTATGGCTGGGAAAGTAGGTGAACCCAAATCTGAGTAGAGCAGAAGTTTAAACCAAAACATCCTAGAAACTTCAGGGAGCTGGGAGCACCTCCAGTAGATCTGTCTTTGTCCAGATGCAACAAGAAATGAAGCACTTCTTTCCAGACACTGAGACAAAAAAGAATGGACAGCAGATGTGTCATTTTTCCCAGCTAAGCAAACTTCTGATGGACTCTTTCACTCTCACTTTACAAAGAGGAAAGAACAGAGTAGCACAATCCCTCTTAATGGGCTTGTAGCAGACACACAGCCCCTGATCTTCTTGCTGTCCAGGGACATGCTACCTTTTGTGCTCTTTCATAGATGGTTAGCACTAAAACCACTAAAACATTACCATCTCCAACTGAGTGAGAAAGCAGGGCCATATCACAGCCGTTCTTTGCTTCTGAATCAGTGGTCAATCTGTTCTAAGACAACAAAAATACAGAATAAATATTGTTATTATTCTACATATCCTGGTAGTATTGTTTCAATCTGTCGGCTGTACGGTCTGTGAGACAGTGCACTGCTTAACATTGTAAAGGCTCCTTTCAGAACCTGGAAAGTTAGAACATATATTTTTTTAATGAAAGCATAGATTGTGGAGGCTACAACAAAATCCACAGGAAGATCCTAAATCCTCCAACACTTTCGATTTTTCAACAGCCTGGATTTGGATTGACCCTAATAATGTGTATACTTAGCGCTTAGAATCACATGTATAAGGTCCATAGAAAATACAATTTACCAGCTGTGCAAGTATTTTTCTAATGACTCAGACTCTCTGCTTTTTTGTTATTGTATAAAAACGTGATGCTTTTAAACTGAGCAGCATAAATTACATTGTTGCTTCTCTGCTGTAACATAATGTAACCCTTCCCCTAGGTTATACTTTTTAAAAGGGCGGTATAGAGAGTTTGTGTATCCAGGGCACCTCCTGGAGTTTGGTTATTCTCGGTTCCCGGTTACAGTGGCTTCCAGGCGCTTCTGCTCTCGCTAACTTCCTAATCATCAAAGGTAAAATCTTCCTGTCAGCTATTTGTATCATGAAGGCATGAGATACCTCTGCTTTTGGACCTCTTTCTCTGGTTGAAGGGATACCTTCAATTCTGAAGTACGTCATTGCTATGGCAAAAATAGTGTCACTATCACAAAACATACTATTTTTGCGGACTGATGCCGTAAAATAAATTACCTTACATGCTGAGTAAACCTGGTCCAAAACCCCTGTATCAGAGGAAGTTTTTCTGCAAAGAAGAATATGGGTGAATAAATAATTTGTTTCCAACCACAGAAGATAGCAATTTCATTTTCTCACCATTAAGAGCCTTGCTGAGGTAAATAGGATCAGGACATGACTGAGCCCTGCATGTAATAAATCTGGGCAGAACTGAGTCAAAAGTATTGCATTACAAAATCATCAAACAATTTTTTTGAAGTTTTGGCACAAAGATTGCAGCATGCCATCAATCATTAAAAGGTATGTGCAAAATATAGCAAATGTCTCAATTAAAAGCAAAGCAAAAGTTTCCTCTGTGTGACATGTTCTTTACAGAGACAAAATTAAGATGACAATACAATAAATGAAAGCATTACACTGGAAGGTGTATGGTGTTGCTTTCCATGTAGGACACATATATGACACAAACATATGACCCATGACTTACTGAGTGTCCTGATAGTTATGAAAAAAACTCCTCTTTAGCAGGACTTACGCACGAGTGAATCAGTTTGCAGAGGGGCTATAGGATCTTGTTTTATGCTCACTGAAATGTATGGCTGAATTATCACCGGCAGGTTTGACTGTGGCTTAACAATTATCCAATACATAAAACACAATCCTAAGGGCTAATGACCGCCAAGCTGATACGATGTGTATTTCAAGAGGCAATTTAACGTAAACTTTTGTTTATAATGTACCACATATTGTGCTATAACAGCCCATCTTCCAGTATATCTTAAGTTTTCCTAAGGTTCAGCTCCCTTTTTTGTACATCTGTCCCTCTTTTGGGATGTTAGAAGAAACTATCAATTCTTTTTCCTTACAAAATAATTGCAACAGTTTCAAATGAAACATAAAAAAAGTGAATGTAGATTCTTATATTAGCGAAATAAATACCTAGGGTTTGTTTTTCAATAAAGTATTACAAAAAGATTAACAATTAATGCAAAAAATGTAAGTGTATAAACATGATTTTGAAACCAGAAACAAAGTTCATTTATCTTCTGTTTCTTTACTGGTAAAAGATTTTCCATTTTTCTGGAGAACTATATTTGTAAAATGTTATTTCCTTAGATATAGTGATGCAAAAACATTTATATACTTTTAATTGCTTGCACTTCTATTTAACTGAAGTACCATGTACATGCTTGGAAACCTAGCTCTCAATAGCAGCAAAGTATGTACATAATTAGTAATGGGGCCTTCAATCACTCTCCCTCTCATGTTCCACTGTTTTCCCGTATTCCAGCACAGTTATGTGCCCTTTAAGCTATTTTTATCAAGTGTGACAACTTTGAACTTGTTCCAAGACCATATTGCCTTAGATGTGACCTTCTGGTGTGGAAGTTAAATGTTGTCTGAAAATCTTGCATATAACATGTACTTCTCTATATTTACTCTTAATGTAATATCTTCAAAGAATACCAAAAAGTCAGTGAAACATGAACTTTTTCTATAACAGCCTTAGAGCCTGATCCTTTATACATGACTTCAGTAGGATTTACACATGTGTAAGGGCTGTGGACCATGTGTGCAAATATGGACACATGTTGTATCATATTAAGGTTCAATAATAGGGCTGGCCAGGAAACAAGGATTCTGTTTCGTGAAAAATTCTGAGGTTTTGGCATTTGGTTTCATTCTGATGCAGGGTGAAATGAAGACTTTTCAGTGTGTTTTGAAAGCAAGACAGTCCAAGAAGGAGACAGACAGACAGACAGACACGCTACTGAGGCTACGTAGTTAACTGTCGTGGCGAATCCCCATTTCAGGCACTGCTTCAAATCTGACAGCGGTGATTTAAACCTGGATGTGCCCTGGGCGAGGTGAAATTTACTCACTACCACATTATTTGGTGTCCATAAGCAAGTGAAGCTCTTCCTCTTCATTTTGCCTGAAATGCCATTCTGATGTTGAGGTGGGCGACTCCGGTCCCCTCAGCAGGGCGGGCAGCACTGTTCACTAAGGTTTTGGCTTGTGCAGCATCGGTTCGCCGTGAGATATGTCGTATGCCAGGGACCCACATGGTGTATTTTATCAGAAGGCGGGTGACAGGCCACGGTGCTGCACGCCGCTGCTCGCAGGACTCTAAACCCACGCTCGGTGGTGTTCCCCGGGCGGCCACAGCAACTCGGCAGCCACTCATGAAGCAGAGTTTGGGGACCAGCGATGTGAGCAAAAGGGCTGGGTGTGAGGGTTTTATATCTCTGGTTTTTATAACGTGCCACAGGAATTCCCGTCACTGGAGTTGTTTGTGTGTTCTAGCTGCAAAGTGTTTGTCCAAGATGTACATCTCTGAAGTGTCAGCTCTTCTCTGGGCTTACAAGGAATCGGATATGCGAGGGAGCAAATTCTCTGTTTGATGAACGGTGTTAAGTTAGAAAAGAAATGCTGAATGAGTAAGAACCCCGACAGCTCTGCTTTTTTTCCTCGCAAATGAAAGTTAGCCCTATTTGATTTCTTCCTTCAAAACAATACAGTGTTGATAAAAAGACTTTCAGATGCATATTCCTTTGAGCCACATATGTATCAGTGCAATAGCAATATCAGCACTTTTTTATAAGTGTACCTTGAGCATTTTGTGTCCTAAAAATCATGCCGTAACATTGTGCTGACTTTTCCTGCAGTAATGTTGTAGGCAATGATAATAAAGCAATTCTCACAGAAATTACATTTCCATTTGGATTTTACTATAAGATTTAACTTTTGCAGGTTAGATATAAGCTCTAGCAAACATTTGATAATTTAATTTAGAGTGAATATGTATTTGAATATTGATTTCATGCAATCAAAACCCAAAAGAAATCTCAACAGCCTTGAGTGAAATTCTTACGGGCAAATGGAATATAGCTTTGCTTGTGTGTTGAAGAAGTCCTGGAAATATTAGTGGATGCCTATTTTGTTCAGCTGTTTTACTGTCTGCAAGCACTGAACTGCGATAATGATAGGAAACTGTTAAAACCAGTAAAGAAAACTTTCTAAAAGAGGAAATAGCAATTGACTGATACTGCTTATTTTAAATTTGAATGGTTAGAAAACTGATGAACAGAAACAAAATCTAAATTTTCTCTGAGTTTTTTTCCAAGACAATTGTCTAAAATTAGTCTCCATGTTTGGAAAAAACCTCACAGAGTATATTTAAAATAAAAAATGTTTGCTTTCTTCATCTTTCACTGCTAGCATGACCCAAGACAAGTTTCTGGTGCATTTTGCCTAAGGGCCAAAGTAATAATTTCAGTCTGAATGTAAAATACTATCCAGCAATCTGTCCTAGATCTTGACATAAGAATTGGCCAAGTAGACTTTTCTTCTGTTCTTTTTTATTAAAACAGTATTTCAAAGTGTAATTTAAAAAAAAAAAAAAAAAGGCAGGGAATTGGAACTGCCCTTTTCAAAGATCAGATGATGGTAAGTTTAACATTTATGTGGTAGCACCAGAGAGGCATGACCTAGTAAGGCAGAGGCAGCTTAACAGATGATACAAAGTGTAAATGCTGAAGATCTGCTTCAGCGTGTCTGGTAAGTATTATAAGTACGGATTAGTCCCACTTTGTAGATACGGAAGCAAATCAGGAAGACCGTAACTAGACTTAGACCAGGGCCCAATGTTCGAGACAGGATTAGAATTCAGGAGTTGATTTCTATCGAGTTTAGTTCATTAACACAAACTCCTAGGCATGCTACTAGGTATCTGGCTGGCTGGTGGTCACACCAGAGGTCACACCAGCCCCAAGAGCCATAGCTCTGAACGCAGCGTTTTTCAGCTCTCCGAACTGATCCTCTGTGTTACCCAGTGTGGACACTTCCTCACGTGGTTACACTGTAACAGGCCACAGCCAAAGTGAAGAATTAATTCTTTTCACAGAAATTCTCAGGTTGAGCCGATTCACCAAGGATATATTGTATCATTGCATTTCCCCACTATCTACGCGTTCAGATAAAGTGAACCGGCAACACTACCTGCAATAATGCCCAACTGATCATGTACCAGATCACCCCAAAATCAAGCTTTGGGTGCCCTCTGTTCCCGAGCTCAGCTGGGAATGGCTGCATGAGGGAGCGTGAGCGACCTGTCCTTGTGGGGAAGAAGACACTGGCACTAATGTACACAGTAAAACCATAGAAATACGATTTTAACAAACAAATCCATGAGCGGGCTTCATGGACTGTAAAACCTCTTGTCTGAAAGACGGAAGGTGTCCATCTTCATGTGCTATTGGTCCACCAAGGGTGGCATGAGCAGCAGGGATCTCACAACCATATAAAAATAGAGTATGCAGAATGTTTTAAAACTCTTTCTGTTAAAAAGCTAGAGGAACCAAATTTGTCTTTATTTTAATCTTGGTGTGTAGAGGCAAATGCCAACCAGGAGAGGGAGTGCACGTCAACTGGAAGTCTACTCCCAGAGCTCTACTGACTCAACTAATTCTTCTGCTGACCAATACAGCCATGTTGGCAAAATAAAGAAGATAAATCCAGGCTTGCCTTCTGGAAAACGGCAAAACTGATCAGAAAGGAACCGATACTTGCATACTCCGCTGAACTGCCCTAGCAGAAGTATGTCCGTGTTTAAGGGTGGCTGGGTTTGAGACAGAAATGTGTGTCACTCCTGTGCTTTCATGTACATCACTCGGCTCATGAGGGTCGCAGCAGGCTCCTTGCTGTGTCTCGCCTACTAGCAGCTCGCATAGGGATCACTTACCTATGTAGTAAGAGTCATTTCTTTCCATAAAGAGGCCATGGCCATTAATTGCTCTTCTGTTGTACTCTCTTCCCTCTTTTGCCCTCTTTTGGTGACCCTTTTGCGTTAGGCTTTGCTTTTCCTTGTTTCTCTTGCTGCTCCGTTCTCCGGCTGTCCTTCCACCCTCGCCTCCTTAGGCACCGGCGTACAAAGAAGATGGGAAGCCGCGGAGGTCTGGCTGCCTGCGACACCCCCGCTGCTCTTGGGTGGCTCACCCTGCTCGCAGAGCACGTACCGAGTGACTCCAGCCGCAGCCGGCTGCAGCCGGGTCTGCCGGCAGGAGCGCTCGGCCCGGGGAGCGCTGAGCTTTGCCTGCCACACAGGGCTCTCCCTGCCATCTTTTCCTGCTCCCGGAGCCCGACGCCGGACCGCAGCTCCCGGTAGCTCCCTCGGCGTCAAGGCGGCGCAGCTCTGGCCGCAGGGAGCCGCAGGGGGGTCGCACGCGGGTGGCTGGGACGCACTGATTGCTCCAAGGGGGACTTGCCATTCTCCCCGCAGTTTAGCGCGCACTGGGGAGGTTTCTTTTCCTCCCTTTCTAGCTTCTTCACTCTGCCTTTATTTTACGTAGTTCTCTCTTATTTTCTTTCCCCTTGGCTTACGCTCTTTCTCTGTCCGCACTGACCCTTATTTTTTGTTCTTCTTGTCTGCCCCATTCTTTACCCTCCACTCCCTATTTTCTATTGTTCTTCTTTATTCTTGTTTCCTTTAGCTCTCCCCCCATTTTCCTTCTTTCGCTTTCCTCTTCTTCGTTCTTGTCCCTGCCTCTTTGCCCCTGATCCCATCTCCACAGGGATATCTCGTACCTTCATCCTACCAGAAAGTAGTCCTGCTTACAAACTCACATCTATTTTTCTTTCCTCTGCTGGTCATGCCACTTAATACATCTTTCCTTCCCGGAAAGAAATAGGCTCTGATCAAGGTTGCAAATATTTTTTTTTAAATGGTTAGAATGAAACAAGAGTCAGAGGAATGTTAATTCAACAAATTATTTTCTTGTTAATGTTTAATGTATTTGCTTCTCCTCAAATAGTCATTGAACTATGTTATAGTATATTTCAATCTTAACAGCAATTAATTACCTTATAAACAATACATTTAGAATCATTAATCTTAAATTGCAAAACTTATTTTCATTTGCAATTTTCCTGATCATATGTGTAAGATAAGATACATGTCCGCACGCAGAAACCGAGAAGCTGGGCATAAGTATTCATTATTTTCTTTTTTAAAATCTGTCCTATAATGTGACTTTTTGCAAATAATTACTAAAAAAATAATTTTGCGACTTACTATTTTGGGTTCATTTCTGAACCAAAACCAGAAGGCTTTTTTTCCTTTCTATATTATTAAGAGCAACAGAAGAGATATAAGTGACAGTTTTATTTACATACTATAGTGGGACAAGAGACCATTAGGCTTTACATAGTATAGAGTAACTAATATTCTTTTCCATCTTTTTTTTTTTCTTTCTGAGTCACTGAGCCCTTGATCTTTTTAAACAACACTAGGTCAAGTCAGCTATCTAAGGAATAGTTTGCTAGAGAAAACAAAAAAGCAATGGTGTCTGACAGTCTTCAAATGCACTTTGTACCTTGTTGTTTTAGTGTCAGCTATTGACAGATCTAGTTGGGGAAATTTCTGGTCCTATCAGCAACAACAATTCAATCTTCTATAGCACTTTTCACATCAGAGCACATTACAAATAGCATTACCATCCCTCTGCTGATAGAACAGGAGGTTAGGGTAGGGATAACTAACAGGTTGTAGGTAAAGGGGAGATCTGACTGGAAGAAATAAAATTCCAGCCGAAAACAAATAAATACAAAATTATGTCTTTCAGGGACATTTTCCGCCCGCAAAAAAAATGTTACACGAAGAACTTTTCGAACCTTGCTGAAATTCACCATCCTTTGATCTGACTTCAGATATAGTTGCAAAAATAGTGAAATTAGGGTAACTTTTACTGACACCATTTTTGATTAGTCAGGTCTTTTCTTTCTTTTTTTTCTTTTTTCCTTTTTCTTTTCTAAAGTACAAGTCCAGTCTCTGAGGAAACATTCCTTCTCTACCACACAAGTGGTAAATAAAATCTACAAATAAATTCTACTATTTCCCCAAATGCATAGGATACAAAAAAATGTATTCATTAGTGTGAGATATAAAAATGTAGACTCACACTTCTGAAATCTACGGCTGTTCCTTTCACACTTGTGCCAAAGGCAAACAAACATAATTCTCCCTGGCAGCTGGACGACATTCCAAACAGCCACCACATTAATTCACTCACCTCCATCAGCCTCCGCCTGCAACCTGCACAGCTTGCTGCCAGGAAGCCTGGCAATAAATTCCAACTCTAAATACCAAACAAGGTAGAAAATACCGTACAATGCATTATTCCAAAGGACAAACTGGGCTCGCTCGCCAGGGATACCAAGGAAGGGGCTTTTCTAGCACCTTTTGGAGTTTCCCTCATTGCTTTTGTGGCAGTCGGTGATCGTCACAGAAAATGCAGGTTTGCACTGGCAGTTGAAGTCTGAATGTTGTACTCGAAATTTGAGTCATTTTTTTAAGGAAGTCTATAGCTGGATGTTTGATTAAAACTAAGATTATGTGTGTTGATGATTTGCAAACCAATGATAACACCTGATGTGGTTATAAGGGGTCAAGCCTGGAATTTCTGTGTATTCAAGTGCTTCTGGAGAAGGGTGTTGTGGAGAACCACGCTGCAGCTCTGCAACATCTGTTAGTGCAGGGCTCCTCATTTTCTCTCCAACAAAATGCAGATGAAAATGGGAGACAAGTACCAAATAACACCACCATCTATGTTTATAGATTATGTTTATTTACTTCATTTTTTTGTTTGTTTTATATTTTTTTATATGTATGTACACAAAACGATTCCACTTCTCTCTGTGTCTTTAAGTTGTTTTTCTTTTAGTTTTGCGATGAAAACCAAGAAAGAAGAGTAATTCTGCTCTTGGAGGAAACAGAGTGCACCTCTCTTACCTAAGAGGAACTGCAAACAAAATGGCCACTGTCTCATGAGACAGGTAATTTCTCATCAAGATAAAGGCACAGTATGCAATGAAGGCATCACAAATCCACAGGTTTTCAAGCACGGGCTATTTTGTAGCTTTTTTCTATTCACCTTTTTCAGGAAAGTTGTGTATTCTGAAAGAAAATGAATGCAGTATGTTAATTTTGTTTTCCCTGCAGGAGTTCAGCCTGGAAGAAGACCCGGCAATCTAAAAGTTTTCCAACTTCTCAGGTTCTTCTGAGTATCAGGATCTGGGCTGGAAAACTCAAGGGAACAGTTGTCAAAAAAGGTTATGACTGGTTTGGCTTAAGGTTGCACTCAGCACACGAGAAGGTCAGCCATTCTGTACAGTCGGGCCCCAGCCAAAAGTAAGTGGAGCAAATGGGATAGTAAAGGAATAAAATCATTCTCAGAAGTGTAGCAGGCACTTCAAATCTCAGAGAGGTTTTACTTTGTGTTTTGAGCAAAGCTGCTGACAATAATTTCGTGCAAACTGCTTCCACCCATGTTAGTTTTACTCGGTGTCGGCTCACTGCCTTTAGGGATGGCAAAAAAAGTGCTCTCTGTTTGATTAGTCTTTTGTCTTGACTTTATCTTTTTAGAGTTTTGCAAAGCTGATAAAAATACAGAAGTTCGCAAGGAACAATTTATTTGGATTTCAGCCCAACCTTTGATAAAATTGTGTGTCATGAGCTTCTGTATCAGCAAAAGTAGCTCATTTTTGAACAATAGGATAAGTAGTTCTTTAAAACATATTTTACACCTTGGAGAAGTGTTATAGTAAGGAAAACCTTATACCCTGAAGATCTATAAACTTTTCATGTTTTCTTTGAGTGAACACCTACTCCACATTCCACCGATGACTTATTTTCAGTGCTTCTTTTTGGGGGGGTAGAGGAGTCGTTCATATGATCTGCACTTTTCTTGTTCTTTTGGAAGTTGCACTAGCATCTCCACCTGTAGTCGGTTTTTTATGTCACGTGGCTGTACTTTCTGTAGAAACAGAGCTGCAATGCGCTTTCTAACAGAAATTGAATTCAACCCCTGTTTATTCCTCCTTTCGAATTCTAATTGCGCTACATTTCCTGCCACTGTATCCTTGCCTCGGACAGGTTTTTATACTGTAGGGTACAAACTGTGCAAATGTCTCCCTTTTTTTTCTTTTTTGACAGCATAGTTGAAAACTTTCCCTGTGTAAGCTTGATTCAGCCCACTCTCCACTAACGCTTACACTGTGTGGAACTGGACTGATGCTTTCCAGTTACATGCTTTTCTCCTTTATGATTTTCTTAATCTCAGAATAATTTAAGCTGTTTTGTGGACTTCCTAAAATATCAGCGTAGGGTAAGGAGCTATAGGGTCAACAGGTCTTTCTGTAATGGCTAACTAGACAAGGACTAAGTGCTGCTTTCACATTTAAAACTCCTGTTGACCTCGGTGAACCATAAGGAGATAGTCGATTTTAGCTGTCTTCGCCCCAAAAAGGGTATTCACTGGGCAAAGAGGACTGGAGACAAAATTGCTTCACTTCAGGAATGTCTAGGAGAAGTATGCCTTAATCTCCACTTGCAAGTCTTCCAGTGTGTCAGGTTTTTTTCATACCAGCTGTTAAGCTCTAAGTGGCTTTACTTTCAGGATATTTTAAAGTAAATCTATTTTTTAAGAAATAAAACAAGAAACACACCATTCTGCTGTATTTTTGCTCCACCTTCTTAGTGGAGACTTACAGTCTGAACTCCAGAGTAAGAGCTGCTTTTGGTCTGGGGGGATGGTGATGTTCAGTTTTGAAAAGTCTCAAGATTTTATCTTGAGTTTCAATATTTGCTTCTTCCTTTATAACTGCCATTCTTGGACGTGAATGAACCCATGACCGTTTTAAGCTTCTTTTTCTTCAAGTGTGTTTCTACCCCTCACATCTGAAAATACAAACACAAATTTGATAAAAGGTTAGAAGTTTAAAAATTCCACCTTATTTTTTCTGGAACATAAGATTTTTAAGCCAGTCTCATTATTTTTGACACCTGTAGGATGCCAGTTGTTGGATTAGCAAAACTATATGTTTCAACATGAGTTTGAAACCAAGGGACTTAACAGAGCCTTAAAAAACAACTGATAAAAGAAAAAAAAAAAAAGAAAAACAAACAGACTTTTTTTTAATGTGTTTGTAATTCAGTTATTCTTTAACAGGGCCAAAATTAAGATCCTTACTTTTCATTTTTCATGACTTCCATATCATATTTGCTGAGTTTACAGGTCAAAAATCTGTTTTTTTTCCAGCTGCCAACCTGCAGCTTTCACCTGAGATTTGAAAGTAAAAAACATTCATTCTGCCACATAGGTCATTGCTGGTAATAAAGATTCCGCAATAGGAAATTAGCTGACAATTTTGTTGATGATGTGCAAAGCAGAATAGAAGCCAGCCCACCCTCCCAGAGCTCCGTGGCTCTGCTAACAATAGTAAAAACGGGCTTTTTTGGTCGGGAAAAGTAAGCGGCTCTAGTTCCAGGTTATGCAGGGAACAGAATGAGAGCGTGTGCCTTAACGCAGCAACTCTGCAGCCCGTAGCTCCGCTTTAGGCCCCCGCGCCCAGCACCGCGGCGGCGCGGCGGCTCCAGCGGGCGCCGCCCGGCGGCAGAGGTGCACGGCCGGCCCCCGGCATCACCAGGCTGGGCTCTTCTCTGCTGGAGGGACAGGGGAAAAAAAAGAGCTACCAGGTTTGGGCCGGTACTGTCCTTCAAAAGGAAGCGCCAGCGGAGACAAGGTGTGCTCTGCTGGGTCGGAATTAGGCACTGGAGCAAACAGGACTCGACTCCTGGGCGGCTGCGAGACGGCTGCGATTACCTCCGTCGTGAACGAGAGCTGGTGTTTTTCTTTCTTCCCTTCCCTAATAAAGAAATTACAGCCATTTGAAGAAAGATTTATTCCTCAGCCCAGGGTTACTTTTCTTAAATGGTTTTCATGTAAAACTTCATTTGCATCAAAGAATCTTCAGAGATTTTAAAACAGTTGTGGTGCTGTCTCTTATTCCTCCCCACAGGAGAGGGAGAAGAAGGCATGAACTGAGACTACAAGTCTAAGTTTGTTCACAGTCTGTTCCTTGGGAAGAGCAACTGCATGCATGAGCAGCTTGCAACCCCTTACAAGGTTAAAATCTTGCCTGTGGCAAGGATTAGTTTAGTGAAAATGCATAAATAACATGGGTTTGTCTGCAATGATACATTCAGGTGTCTGACTCAGTATTATTATCAAGAATAAGTAACTCAGCAATGGGGAAAACACACATACACAAATGAGGTGCTGATATTCATGAGATAAATTTCATTTATCATGAACTGTCTCACCTGCCTTCTGCTCTGTATGCCATCTAGGCCTCTGAGACTAGCGTGAAACAGCCTGAAATACATCAAGAACCAAATAACCAAAAATACAAATTGCCAGATAAAGGTTTCCTTTCCTCTTCAGAGGTAGAACAAACATGGGTCTTGGATAAAGTGGTATGTAGTGTTGCATCTGGGATAGATTCAATGCGGGGACCAGTGCAGGAGAGAGCAAGCTCTAGAGATAACAGAATGCAAAATTATGGCATTATGAAACATGGAGCAGCTATTTTTGGGTCATTTTAGAGAATTCTTAAATCATAAAATGTTCTCTACTAGGTTGTCTAATTCAACTCTTGCAAAATCAGTAGCCTGATTTTAGAAGACAGTGAAAATATAGTTAGAATAAAATAATATCTAACATTCAGGTGCAGGGTTCTTCAGGACTGTGTTGTTACCCCCAGCTTTTTTGAACTAGTTTCATTGGCAAACCCAAGAAGAAAGCACAGATGTCTGTCGCTGAAAGACATTAACTTTATCCAGTTTGTTTCTTCCCACAAAAGTAGACAACCATATCATTCCTTTTGGACATTTGCCAAATCCTTTTGGATAATCGGATAGAGATGCCTTGGAGTTGTGAACAGTTGTATTTCTGCTGTGAACCTAACCTACGTAGCTCTGTGTTATTTTTTCCCGCTGTGAACCTTGCTTGAGGAATGCCTGCTCTGTGGATTTGATCTGCTCCTTCCCGGTAGCATTCTGAATACGGTTCCACTCGGTGCTGGCTTGCAACGTAATGAAGCCATACGAAGCGACATTACCGGCCGCAGGAGAGATTAGCACACGTATTGCCCTCAGATATCTCCTGAACGAAGGAGGCTGAAGCTGGAGGAGGCATTGTCCAGGCACCAGGCATGAAGGGACAGTGGTGTGGTGCAGCAGTTCTTAGCAAATACGATGAAAAAGAAGAACCCCTCTGTGCTTTCAACAGAGGGAAGGAAAACCTTTGCTTCACTTCCGAAAGTATTTATGGAAGGGAATAAAAAGACCAACTCCAGTGGATGTGCATCTCCTCTGACAGAGCTACAGCCCTGAGTCAGGCAATACTCTTTCGATGTCCAATGACAACATTGGGAATTTTGCTCCAATACGGCCACAGAATTTGGCCCATTAAAAATGACTAGATTATCCTTCAATTTTCAGGCAGCTTTTCCAAGCCAAATTCTTTTTCTTGTTTGCATTCATGTAAATCCATAGAGGAAGTAAGATGAAGTCATTAGTCACTAGGTTACACCGTTGTAAAATTTTGTTTTTCTAAATTCCATGACTCAGCTTTTAGGGACTTGTTTTGTTAGCATTTTAGCAAGCATTCTGAATCCCAGGAAAGTTCATCACCTGGCAGTCTTTTTTTCTAAAGGAGTTTAATACTGAAAAGGAATCAAAAACCACTTAGGAAGTTTTACTTGGGACTGCAAATACTGTGGAGGCACAAGTTTTGCCAAGTGGTTAGCGGGAGGCCAAATTCTGCAAATCCTAAAATCGCGTGTGTATTCCCTTCCACTTGAAAAAGACTCACAATTTGAAGTACTGCTCATGTGAAGAGGGATCTGCAGGATTTGGCCTTTTCTGGCAGGGCTGAAATCATGGCTTTGCTGTATGTAGTTAACCTGCATTTTGTTTAAAGGGATCCCATCAGGAAAGTGGAACCAGATTTTTCTTAACTAAGTGCTTACAGTTGAATTTAAAAATGCTGCCCTTGTCAGAGGTTAAACTGTTCCCTGCCTCAGTCTTATAAGCATTTTAAACTATCTACATTAAATACTGTAAATAGGAGATAGAAGGAATGAGGGTACAATCTAAGCACAAGAAAATGTAAAACAAAATGGCAGTTTCGTTGTCTTTATTAAAATGTATAAAAAGTCCATCCAGCTGCTTGTGTTTAACCAATTAAAAGTATTTTTTCACACCAAAATTACAACTTATTCTGTGAATTAAAACATTTATAAGGCCTTATTAACAATGGTGAGCACTTTTACACACATGAACAAAGGCAACGGCCATATGCACATGGTTAAGTACTTAGTAACGCAGATAATGCTGCAAAATTGAGGTAAAAAGTATGCAGAATAACTGGACGTGGTTCTGGTTAGAAATTAATACAAGAAAAGTCCAAAAATCTGAACCATGGCAGTAAAAGAAATGGGGGGGTGTACATAGAAGTGGCAGTCAAGAAACTAAGCCAAATTTCTAATTTCCGTAGCATCCCTTTCTGTCTTGTTGGACAGGATTAAAAATCTCGCAGCTTAGACCTGTCTCTGTTGCTTACTTTCTCAAAGGTCTTGACTTGTTTTCTGCGTGGAGAGATTTGAAACTTTTTCCCATGAGAGTGTCACTAGAAACATTTATATACACATCACTGAACATACTGTTCCCTCTGTCCATCCTCTCTCAATGTCAATATACTCTACATAACATGATCAGTAAGGCAGTGGTGTGATTAGCTACAGAGATCTAACTGTGAGTTAATAAAAGGCCTAAGGAAAACAAAAAACTGTCTTCCAGCAGGAGTGCCTGTCTAAACATTTGTTTCCAACCACCCAGGCTTTACATAAAAATATAGTGCATCTCTTCCTTAACAATACCAATAAATAAATGGACACTGAGTTCAGTCAATTCTTACTCTTTGAAAAATTACTCACTGGCTTATTATTCCGCTTTTCTTATCCTTGTTTTATTGTTTCTACTTTTCTCTACCTTGCCCTACTTTTTCCTTTAGTTTCTTCCCACCATTCTAGATTTCTTGTACTAATTTTGTTGTATTTCCATTTCCCTACTAAATTTCTTCTTTTAATTCTATTTTTTACTCTATTTTCAGTTTGCATGTGATTTCATTTCCTCTACCTTGTAAGTTCTTCTTGATTCTATATTCTGATTTTCTTTTGCTCCACTTTTTGTAGTCTCTCTCTTGACTGCCCTTGCTTTGTTT
The DNA here is from genome assembly GCF_964289735.1 of Phaethon aethereus. NCBI lineage: Eukaryota > Metazoa > Chordata > Aves > Phaethontiformes > Phaethontidae > Phaethon > Phaethon aethereus. Next base: position 25,231,585 of record NC_138582.1, read on the forward strand.
TATTCACCTCCACATCCTTCTTCTCCCTGGCTCTCTACTCCCCTTTTCTAGCTGGTACTCCCTTTCACTGCGCCCTTTATGTTTAGTATCCCACCTGTACTTGGAAAACCTGACTGAATGGCATGGAAATATCTTAGGCAAGCCCAGGAGGGAAACTGCTCTTATCATGTTTCCCTGCAATGGGTGTGAAGAGAATCAGCCGCACAAGGAATAGCAGAGAATTTCCCTCAACAGGGCAAAATCTGTGAAACTTTTAAGAGATGGGAATCTTGTTTGGTAAGTAAATGGGGCAGTATGAACACCAGACAGTAACAGTGATGCATAGGTACAGCTAGAAAAAGCTGATTCTTGAGGGGGCTTGTCAAGGCAATGAAGAAAAATTTTGTCCAAATGAAAAAAAAAAGACAAAATCAGGAGAGCTGTAGCAAGCAACTGGGACTGAGTGTAAGCACTTTTCTGTCTCTGCTGTGTATTTTACACCAGAAGAACAATAACTCCCAAACAGAAAGTCCTTAACCTAGAAAACTCCAACTTGCCAAAAGCAATTTTGATAATTGGCTCTATGTTCATTGTATTTGTTTGATGTCTTCACACTATTTCTCCCCTTTCAACTTTCTTATCTTTTTCTCTTTTAAGGTGTTTCCTCTTACAATGTGCAACAGTTGGTTTCCCCAGCTTTTCTCCTCTGCACTTTGCGTGCTGTCCCTCCCTGTCTCCCTGGTTCAGTCCTATCGCTCTTTCTCCTTCCTGTGTCCCTCAGTCTGACTCTTCATGCACTCCCTTTAAATTAATCTTTTAACCCAGATGTTTCATCATACTTTCAACACCGTAGAGGTCTTCTATGCTAGCTTCTTCCCATGCTACAAATTATATATTTATGCTCTGCTGGCATAGCCACAGCAACTGCCTCTCTCTCTCCTTCACTTGCATGCGCTCTCATTCCTATGCACACACATTGCACCAGCACTTCAAAACTAAACCAAATATGTGGATATATGAAGATTTCCCCAATCTGTGTTCGTACATGCAAGCTCCACAAATCTATTCAAACCCTGCTTACAGGCTCCATGCCAGACCCAGTTTATGTGGGAAGTGTATTAACAGCCTCCCACTGAAACACATGTTCAACCTCTCTTCAGCACATGTACCCCACTTTCTTCTAGATCGTTTTTCCACATGTGCACGGAACCTCCTTCTCATGTCTTCCTGCCTTTCCTGATTGATCCATCCTCAGATGGATCTTTTAAATAAAGAGGTCCAGGTTTTGAGTGATAAGGTATTAGCTAGACTGAAAGTACTTGGGTGAGTGTTGTGGAGGTCAAGTTTGCTCCTCTAGTTTGGGAAAACTCTCGCGGTTTTCTCAGGAGAGGGTTTTTTTAGGTTTTTATTCCTGAAAGGAACAAGAAGCATCTTTGTTTTGAAAAGCAGGATTTTGGTAGCAGCTTGCTGAGCAACTGGTCTGGACCAGTACCCTTACTTGGTCTTAGGAGAAAACTTATTTGACTTTTGAGAGGACAGTATTTATAGCATGCTTTTGTCACACACACTTTTAGGCTTTTGTGCTTGCCCTCAGGCATGTCAGAGAAGAAACTAAAAACTAAGATAAGAGCAGTTTCATGACAGAAGAGAAGTTCCTCAAAGCAGTGTAACGAAGGACAACCATAACTATTGATTCTTATGTGACTAATGACTGAGTTGTAAATGATACAACGCTACCAACCCCCCCCAGGGCTGGCTAAGTGGCACAGAAAGGCCCACACACTCCACAAAGAGTCTGATTTTGTCAGGACTTGGGGAAAAAATTTTTTACAACTTTTCTCCAGGTAATCTCCCCTCCTCTTGCCCACGCAGCTAAGGGCAATACGGAGATGTGACTTCCAGCCTTTGTGCTGGAACAGTTTTGGCAGTCTACTAATGTACTGAAGGTCAGCAGAGCACGCTCAGCATTGCAGCTACGTTTCCAACCTACATCGCATGAGAAGGAAAGGCAAGCACTCACAGAGGTCATGGCTCAGTCCGGCTCGGCCCTTCGTCTACGTGACCGATGAGCCAGAGCCTCAGCATGTGGCACACACCAGATACTCAGTGAAGGTACGGAGGAAGTGTTTCAAAGTGTGCTTTGCCAACAGCCCTTCAGAATTGTGACTCTTGGCCTCTGCAATGTTCCCCTTGCCAACACCTTCTCAGCTCCCATGAGACTTTCCCTTGTTGATCACTGATGCGCTTAAAAGCAGAATCTTGACTAAAGTTTATCGGACCTGTCTGTTGCCCTGTTTTCTCTGTCCAATGCCTCCACCACACAGCAAAACCATGTGATCCAACCCACACGTGCTGCCTTCAGCCCTCAAGCCGTTCTCAGGCTCTCCACTCAGCCTAATACCAATCTAGCTTACTCCTCAGCTTCATTTTTACAAGGAACTATTTACAATGAACTATTCAGCTCTTCAGACTGCATTTAGACATCCTGGTGGATGTGTGTTTGGTGTTCCCCAGGCTTTTGGTTCCTCAGATCAAACCTGGCGATCTGTCAAAACACAAGTCAGCTCTCTTCTGGACAGTTTAGAGGTAATCTTAGCTCATCATGCCAGCCAGGGAAGCTGTCAATGCCCATCATCAGCAAGCAATGTTGAAAGACTTGCACCTTACTTGTGCCCCAGGAACCTCAGAGTGTTTTCAGTCTTATAAATAAAGCAGGAGTAGGAAGTGGGATAGATTGGGACAGAGACTCTGAGAGCCAGTGCTTGTCTTACAGCCAACTATGGCCAGTCTTTGGTAGCAATTGGACTAAACCGTCAATTAAATGTTTGTATCATTTCAGAATGAAATACCAGCCACCTTCTAAACATCTAGTTATTATTTGCATAAAATGATGTCACATCCTTTTTACAGTCACCTAGTTTCTCTTATGGTAAGCAGTTTCCAGGCTGATTCACCTGTATGCCAGTTATGCCACAGAACAGACTCTCATCCAGTGGGCTTCGTTGAGGGCCTGATACTGCTTTGGTTTAAAACCTACATAGTAGCACCTTCCTTCTGTAAAATGTGTGTGAAAAAGCAGGTACACACAGTGTCCCTGAAGTCTGAACTCACAGAAAGCCCTGCAAAAGCATTGTTTAGTCTCCTGTGTTAGATAATGTCCAGGAGCCTAGGACATGTCTACACTGCTGATGAAGAAACTTCTGGCTGAGCCGGCGTGGGTTGATAAGCAGTAGAAATCTGCCTGAACGAACGAGTTCTGCCTTACGCCATCCTGCTGCCAGACCCTGTCTAGCTCATTTGCACAGCAGGGATCTGTGCCATGCCAGCTTGCTGACGTGGCTCACTGCGAGCTGAGGGATCACTGCTGGGCTCAAGGTGGAGACAATGCTAACGAGTATCTGACTCCCAGGGAGTGGTGGTGGGCAGGAGGAGGAGATGCAGAAGAGGGAAGGAAGGCTGACTGCTATCTAATTTTTTTCCATTATATGCTCATCTTATATTCTCATCATATTATTTACATATATTTTTATTACTTATGTTTATGCCTTTCCATACTATTTTCTCTCGTTTCTCTTACTAGATTATGAGAAATATCTATTGATATTTCTTCCAAGACTCTTGCATGCATGGGAAACCCTTGGCACAGCTACTGGAGAAAGGTGCTGTAGGAAGAAAACAACTTCAGTATAATTCTGCCATCACACCTATCAGGGAACATATCTCGCACCTTTAAATGTAATGACTATAACCAGTAAGCAAGCATATAATATGATCCCATTGAAACAGAATTGAGGCATTGCACTGAAGACAGAAATATTCCGCAGCTTTTGTGTCAAGGTCAATCTTACCAACAGGATAAAAACACTGGGAAGAATGTCTGGCAATACCGTTGCATGTGTATGTTTAAGGGCAGAAAGTCATAAACAACTTTTAACAAAAGCTTCTGACACTGGAAAACTAGACTACTTCCGTATATACAGAATTAATTTTTAGCCAGAGCAATCCTGCAGCATGAAAACAGAAAATGAGCAAGAGCAAGACGTACTCTGACAGGTAGAAAATCCAGCTATACACTATTTTTAACCAGGGATAAAAAAAAGTGAGCCTCTGCCCAATATATGTGCAAAGTGGAGTGGAGAGTTTTCCTTTTTCTTTTTATTCTTACGCAGCTGATTCCAAGGCAAGGATTTGGAAAATATCTGAAAACAAACTTTGCAAGACAAAGATTTACAAGTGCTTGTGTCTAGCTTTTTGATAGGGTAGCCAGACTTCAGGGAAAAACTTTGCTTGCCTCTCAAGAATATTTGAGCTATCAAGATGAATTGGGCATAGAAAATAGGGCAGCTGGACGACTGAAAATAGAAACACTTGAGAATAAAGCAGAGCCATTTTGGAAGAGAATTCTGTATCTGGAGAGCCAGAGGCACAGCAAACAGGCCAAACTATGTCAAGGATATCCAGCAACCTGGTGAGCAGATGTGAGACATGCAGGGAAATGTGGTCCAAACAGCAAAAGAAACTATGAAAAACTGCAGCATCCCTAGCAGGCCTTGGAGCATAGTAAGAATGGACCTTTTAAGAAAATGCACCACAAAAAGTTACACTGTCTGAGCTAGAAGTTACTTACACAGTAAGTACTCATATATCCCTTGCAAACACAAGTGCAAAGTTAAATCACCGTCACAGTTGAGTGTAAACTTAGCCCATATTACGTTGTTTTCACGCTGCGTGTTGTGAATTGAGACTGTTTTCCAATTGAGAGACAGTTACTTAACTCAGGAGTGTTAACTTGGGTGGCTGCAATCACCTGAACATAGTAGGAGACTGCATCTCTGCAAAAAGCAAAGAAAATATACAGTCAGCCATTCCTGAATAAATACATGTATCAAGAACCTGAACAGCATCTTGAGGCCACACACAATGTCGTCTGCATATTTCTGCATCCATAGCCCCAGCACTGCTGCCACTAGTGGTGGTGAGAGGGGGAAGAAGAACGGTGCGTAAGAAAAGATGAGAACTCGCTACTATCAAAAAACTAACTGCCTTCTAAACAGGACACCTTGTTGTAAAAAGGGATCTCCCCAGGACAAACAGTGGTCTTGAAAAAACTCAGGGCATTTAAGAAGTAAATTCTTGCTGATACAGGCAATACAGCAATGGGCAAGCATGTGTTTCTCTGAGACATTATTACAACACTGGGACATTGGTATTGCTATGAAGAAACATAAAATCTACCTCCATTGAGATATGATCAGCACTACAGTGAGAAACTACAGCCATCGGAAGGACTGAGTGCAAGACAGCCTTTTGGCACTATCAGGAGATAAACACCCATTAAACTCTTATGGAGTATATCCAAGACCCTGTGCTACAGCACAGTGTGGAGCAACACCTCTCCAAGCCCTGAGGAAAATATCTTAGATCCCACACACAGTTAAGAAAAGAGAAAGAGAGAGATGAGTGTGTTAAAATATGTATGATGCCAATGACTTTAAGACTTCAGGGGTGTGTAACAGAATGCTAAGCACATAAATTCTTTCTTCACTGTGAGGGTGGTGAGGCACTGGAACAGTTTGCCCAGAGAAGTTGTGGATGCCCCATCCCTGGAATTGTTCAAGGCCAGGTTGGATGGGGCTTTAAGCAGCCTGGTCTAGTGGAAGGTGTCCCTGCCCATGGCAGGGGGGTTGGAACTAGATGATCATTAAGGTCCCTTCCAACCTAAACCGTTCTATGATTCTATGATTCTATGAAATTGGCGATGGTATTTGCATTTAATGTTGGTACATCAAATAAATGCAGTAAATGGGACATTAGTATAAATATATTCCCTATGGGGACATTGTCACAGGGTAATTTACTGTATAAAACATGTCTAAACATGTCCCTGTACTGTTGGCTGATATCAAGAATATCTATAATGCGCATCTATGCTGCCATAGTAAACACAATGCCAGTATCAGCAGTGGTACCTACACCAGCTTTAATCTAAATACTTCATGCAACAACACTGACTATGCACAGGAACAAGGTTTAGCACAAACTTCAGTAATAACCCGGGGGTAAGTGGCTGGTTCACATAGGAGCCTGTGCAAGTCACAAATTACTGATGACATTGTGTGAAGTGGTGTGAGGATGCTTACTCATTCTCCAAAATGAAGCGTAAAGTGACTTCGAGGAGGCGCTTGGTCAGAGAAGACAGCGTGCAAGGCTGAAGGAATCCTGCCAGGCTATTGAATTGTCTTGACTCTCTCTCTACCCTTGCTTAAAAACTGAATGATCCCAGGCTTTCACTGTCATGCAGATTTGGAGAAATCTGCCCCCAGGCTTCCCTTTGCCTTCCCACATTCTCCTTCCTTACAATCTCCTGGGACCAGTGATCCTCAGGAAGGGGATCCCAGAGGACATCCCTCCCCCCAGCCCAGCTTGGCTGCACTGCGGAAAGGTGGAGAGCAAGCTCTGCTGTGGGTGGAGCCACCACTTTCTCCCTTCCCTTCCCTTCCCTTCCCTTCCCTTCCCTTCCCTTCCCTTCCCTTCCCTTCCCTTCCCTTCCCTTCCCTTCCCTTCCCTTCCCTTCCCTTCCCTTCCCTTCCCTTCCCTTCCCTTCCCTTCCCTTCCCTTCCCTTCCCTTCCCTTCCCTTCCCTTCCCTTCCCTTCCCTTCCCTTCCCTTCCCTTCCCTTCCCTTCCCTTCCCTTCCCTTCCCTTCCCTTCCCTTCCCTTCCCTTCCCTTCCCTTCCCTTCCCTTCCCTTCCCTTCCCTTCCCGGGTTGTGTGCAACAACCACATGCATAGACATATATGAGAGAGTCGGACAGGTAGGGGAATTCTTTCCTGCACCCATGTCCAGCTATGTTCAGCCTGGATATAATTTGGTCCTACATGAGGAAGCTAAAATCTCTTCTGATATACTTTTTTTATTTTTTATTTCTAAACTACTCACATCGTTTAACAATTAGACGTAACATGATTGTTGAAGGTCAGTAACCTGCTGAATATAACCTCTCAATGGGCACTGCAGCCAAAGGGGATCCAAGGAATCCAGGGGCGTGTACAAAGAGAGAGGAAGATGATATGACTGATACAGTTAGCAATGGTAGGACTCGTGACGGACTACACTCCATTCCTGATATTTGCAATCCATAGAGGATGCTAACAGATTACACAGACTATGGAGAAGAGCCATGGGACTCATTAAAGAATCCGAAAACATGTTTTATAGCAATAGGCTCAAAGAGTTTAATCTGTTGTTTTAAGAAAGAAGAGGCTAAGAGATGAGATGATCACAGACCATAAGTATCTATGGCAGGGATATGATTTTGATAAATGAGAGTTCGTCTAGCAGACAAAGGCATAATAAGATCTAATTGCTGGAAGCTGAATCAAGGCAAATTCAAAATAAAAATAAGGCACAAAAATGTAAGAGCAAGAATAGTTGTTCCTTGAAACAATTCACTAAGGGTTGCTGTGGGCTTCCCATCACTGGAAATATTTTAATTGAGATTGGCTGCTTCTCTAAACTTTGTGCTCCAGTTCAAACAGGAATTAAGTCAGGGAAGTCCCATGGCTTGTGTTATAAAAGAGGCCAAGTCAGATGATCACAGTGGTCCCTTCTGACTTTATAATTTATGAGCTCTGATATAATCAGACCCTAGCACAATATAGCCATAGGCAAAAACACTTCCTATTCATCACAGATTATTCTGAGAAATGTTAACATCTTCTCATTATTTCATCGGGATAAATCAGGCATTACAGTTTATGGCTGTATTAAGCCGGTAAAACATAACTGTAGTTTCATGTGTCTTTAACTCATTACCTTAAAAAACCTCAAAACATTTACCCAGCTCATCCTAACTATTCAGCATAAAAAGCATTTAAATGTTGAGAACAATGAGTTCAGGCTCCAATACCGCTGAGTTGTCCTTCAGTAAGAACACACAAAATGTATCCTAATAAATGAGCAACCCTAAAGTAAACCCTGCATCACTATCACCTGGATGTAACTACACCTAATGTCCCCTTGATCTTTGCACAGAACTCTCATTGCGTACACAGCAAGAGCAGTAAATGGCTCTAAGGAGGTAGATACTGTTTCACAAAAAGGTTTAAGACAAACACAGACAGCAGAGAAGTGCTGATTTAGTAACAGAATATTTTACAGCAAAGAAGGTCACAAATTGGCAGCATTAAAGGTTTTATTTTGGTTAGTTGACAAGTGCGAATAAATGCTGTACAGAACAGGTAGTCAAGTGCCAGCAATATTTTTCTTGTGAAAATGTTATCTTCACTTAGATCTTCTTCAGTAGAGTATCATCAGTCAATCATAAAGCTGGCTGTTCCAGCCAAATACTTTTACCATTACACAGTCCTGTGTGAATACTGGGTTCACGCAGTGGAGACATAATCCTGCAAACCCTGAAGAAGATAATGTTTTCTAATCCAAAAAGAGCCCATTTCCCCTTTATAGATTAGGGAATGAATCTTTTCAGAAAGTGGCTTTTAAAACAAGCTAAATTCCTACTCCAGATAGATTGGCTTAACTAAACTTAGAGTTGGACCTTTCGTTATTAGGCAGAAAGGCAGAGGAACAGCTTATCTCCAGCATGTTTTTCGTGCACAGTCAAGGCAGTATCCTGTGACCAGATTCACAGAACAAATCTTTTTAACTAATGAACAATTTTCAGAAATCAGATAGCTAAGAAGCAGCAATGGACTTAACAGTGACTTTAAGCATAAAATAGAAAGAAATTTGTTGGAATACCACATAGCCAGTTGTGTCACATTAGCCACTGATTCACACCAGCTAAATTTACCTGAACTGTCCAGATCAGGCTGTTTGTTGCTTATTTCTTTGAAGTTCATGAGGAATTAACATATCTTTAAAAATTCTAATTCTATTTTTCATAATCATAACAAAAGAAATTTCAAAAGAGGTGTGGAGTCTCATTGATCGACTTTTCTTCAGAGCTAGATCATATTTTAAATGATGGTAAGTAGATGTCACATAATATTGCCACAAAGAATTTACATGTTTATCATCAGCCATATAGGCGATTAAAAAAGAAGTGGATTGACTTAGTGAGTCGACAAGCAGCAACTTGTGGATGAAGTTTCAGTATGCTACAGAATTACCAGCAGGTCTCAAAGTGGATAATATCTTCTTTGGTTTTGTTATTTTTTAACTGTCCTGAGTGCATCTCTACAGTCACATGCTTCAACCCTTGTTGCTCTTCTGGCTGCCTATGACACCTTCCCACTGCCCGCTCTTCTGGACATCCTCCTTCCAGTCCTGACATTGCTTCTTCCATGTTACGTCTTTTTCATTATGTTGAGTTACTTTTTCCTCTCACCGGACATTTACCTAATTCATACTACTTGAATTCGGCTTAAAACCACTGAAAGCAAGGTCAACATTTTATCCTATTCTTCAGAGCACACAGATGTCATGACTTGAGTTGTCCTTTCTTGTTTTTCATCCCCAAACTGGTACTTAGACAAAGAAAATGTACAGTAAATATATTAGGGATAGACATAATGTAATAATTTCAGCACAAGAAGATTAGATTAAAGGTTTCGATATGGGCATTGCCTTTGGTAAAGGAGCTGTCTTTATGGTATAGCTTTTGATTGCCAAAGATGCATGGACTGACCTGTGTACACCAACAACTAACAATCATGCTGTTGTGCACTATCAGGAGGAAAAAAAAAATCTATTGGCTGAGAAGAGACATGAAAGACTATTTATTTCAATCCCAAGGAAGAAGTAGCAAAGAAACCTAAATGAAAGCAAAAGCCCTGAAAAGAGCATTGCATCTCTGAGAAGATGAAAGGGGGGTGTCAGTGATATCTTATGATTTATAATAGCTTTGCAGTTGCAGGCTGTGATGTGTGAATGTGATGTGTTTTCCTAATAAGAGGAATAAGTGCTCCAAGTTGATCCTTAAATAAATGTATAAAGTGCTGAAAAGCACGAGCATGGAGTATGGCTTGAGAAGTGTAAATACAGATATGAAATGACTGCTCTTGAGTGCAAGAGGCTGGGTGATAGAACAATGAGAATGAAAGAATATAGTGTTCCTTAAAGAGTTTACTGTTTAGTGAGAAGAAAATTAACATGCTGTCTTCAGTCTTACACTCCCTCTTTCTTCCTTCCTTTTATCATCTTGCCAAAATTGTTTGCTTTTGAAAAATAATGAAGATTTTTTTTAAATAACAACCCTCCTTATACCTTAATACATTGCTTCATTTCTTCAAAGTGCTCAGCAAACATTGCTAAGTCTTCCTAACAACATGGTTCTAAAATATTACTATGAGACAGGGAAACTGAACCCTGGAGATTAAATGACTCAGCTGGGGTCCCGTATTTAAAGCTTCTAAGTGACACTGTTGTACAAATAATTATTATATTCATAAACAATGCTATTAAATAGCTGATAGTGGAATCAAAGGTGGAACACAGGATTTCCTGATGCTTCCTTTAGTGTTGTGGACCACACAGCCTGCCTGTAGAAACCCACTTAATAGTGTTCTTCTTCAGTATGTTCTTACTTTGCTGTATGAGCCTCTTATCAATGAGTAATCAATTCCTGAGCTATCAGTTTAATAAGTTACACATTATGCCTCACTTGCACATTTTATCAAATGGGATCTATGATCCATTCTAAATACCTTATGTGCTTGGAGTATGTTGGGAATCCAGTGTGACCTGGAGAGATCCAAATACTGCTGGATGATCCATGACTCCAGCAAATGAACGTGATGGTCTCCACAGCTTTCTGACTAGGAAAATGTCCCTATATCAGAAAAACTGCTTCCACAATTGACAAGCGAAACTGAAAAAATGAAGACTGCTAGTTCACTCAGATTATGCATCTTACTAACATCAAGGTTCCTTTCATGATCAAGCTGAAGCAAACTTAAGGGACAATGTGAGTCCCTTTTGTTGTAACTGCCCATGCTTTACTTTGTCTTTAAGGAAAACTTTTAACCTATGAGTAACTTGCAGAAAAAGCAAATTTACAACACCCTCACTCTCACATACCCAAATACCTAAGGTTCAGGTTTGCCCTGGTATGTCAGTAATAGGCAGAAACATAGTTTGTAAGAATACCTCAGAATAGGACAAATACTATAGAACACCGATAAAATACAACAGAATGCACAGAGCTATGTATTCCATAGTATGGGATAGTAAAGTTTTCTGAAAAGATGTTCTTCAGCTGTGTCTTCCTCATACAGTTAATCTCTTCTACAATTTCATTTTGAAGATCTCAGAAAGCTTTTTTCAAAGAAAATCCATTATTTGTAAAAATATCTGATAAGAATACTTTTATATGTGACTGCTCTTTACCTTTGATCACTTTACCAAAAATTTAAGCACTGCTGGGCATATAGTTAATAGGAAGCTATGTCTTTCTGCTAACTCACTGAAATACCAAATCCAGCATTCTGGATTTGGAACACTCCCTTGAGGACTTTGTGACCATAAACCAATAAATGGATTACATTCATTCACATGTGTTGTTTCCCATCTGTGACAGATAATGTGGCGTGCCACAACTAAGGTAAATTGGGATGGTCAAAATGCAGTTTCTTTCATGCCCTAAGATTCATCAAGAAGCATCAGGATAGATGCCAAGACTTTCAAAATCTTGAATCAAATGCAGAGGCTGAACCCCAGAGGTTTAAATAAGGACACTGACATTTTTGAATATCTGGATGGGGACATCACTGTCACAGAGCAGGAATACTCACAGCCCAGCTGCAAATGGGTAAAAATTGCACTGAAAGCAATCAACTTGGGAGTATGAGGCAAGAACTCCCACAGTTTTCTTTCCTCCTCCCCCAGCCAGCAATAAAAATCCCACAGAACAGAAAAAGTTCCCTTTAGTTTGGATTTTAGATGTTAAAAAATAGGTATGTCACTTTTACACACTGCCTGATGTATTACGTCTCAAATAACACAAGAATTCTTATATAACCCAGTAATCAGTGGACTCAATTGTTTATCATATGCCAACAGTAAATGCAGGAGGAATTTATAATCATATTTTCATGGGGAGTAAGCCAAAACCCCTTCTGCAACTCAAACAAACTGCTTCACTTTTCCATTTTGGACAGGTTTAAAAAGCAAAGAGATATGACAACACGTCAGATAAATTCCTCTTGTGGCATTTTCCCCATAGGGGTGACGCAAAGAAAAGTCAGAAGATTAGCTAGTTACGTCCAGTGTGTATTTTATAGTTACTATACAGGTGGATGGTTACAATAGTCTGATGACAAAACCTCTACAGAAAACATTACCAAAAAATTACTTCACTAGCTACATTTTCTATTCTTCTTGTCAATTCTCCACTTTTTTTTACCTCCTCTCAAAATATTCTTTTCTTTCTCAGCATATCTCTCCAGTAGACTTTGGGGGTTTTTTTCTTTCCTGCCTCTTTTAGACTCCCTCAACAATGGAAATTAAATGGGGTTGACTGAATTGGTTCAAACACAATAGAAATACAGTTCCAGTGCCTGGAACTTAGAGACAGATTTCCCCTGACTGATGTCTGCTAGTCCTAGCTGTTTTGAGAAAGTATTTTAAAACTATTTCTTGGATGTTTCTTCTTCAAATGAAATGGTCTCATTCTCAGTAGGGAAAGAGACAATACCTTCCTCATTTCCTTGCTGTTGGCCATGAGCTTCTTTTTCTCCTGGGCTTCCCTCCTTCCCTGCTTCACCCACTCCCATTTCTAGCCTGAAGTTTCTCTTAGAAGAGGTTTCAGCTACAAATGTGCTTGAGCACCCCAAAAGTCAACCCGTGTCCTTCGAAATGTCCCAGCACTGGCAGGGCAGTGTTCCTGCCTTGGCTTGTCTACACTAGGATTTATAACACAGTAGCACTGCAAAAACACGTCTTCTCTACTCTTACGTTCAGCCGGGGTCATTTTTAGATGCAAGCTGTCCTGGGGATAGCAGGGAGAGGAAACCCGGGCACCTCGCCAGGGGAGCAGGACAGGAGCAGAGGGCATGTCCCTCAGGCATGTGCTGACGGGCATGGTGAGGCAGGGGAACGTGGGGGATGATGGCAGCAAAGGCTTTTTGTCAAGGTGCAGCAGTCTAGATAAGGAAACGTGAAGGACTGAATGGTGACGCAGATACTTGTAGCCTGGTGGTCGTTTTGGGGGTCCGCTGCTCCGTGTGGTCCCCTGATAACTTCCTGATCTACTCTGTGAGCCCTCAACCCTCACTCCCCTGCCCTTTTTTGCCTTTGCTCCTCACAGGGTTTTTTTGGTTAGTCCTTTCTCCTCCAGGGTGGTCTTCACACTTTGGTTAGCCCATTAATGCCCCAGCCAGCCCTGAGCCGAGACTAACAAAAGCTTCCCTGCTCTCCCATTCATTGCTGCTCAGAAGGAAGGGAGAAAGGGTAGACACCCCGGGGAGGGAGCAGGTGGAAACAGCGATGTAATTTCAGTCTGCGAATATGGACTGTAATGGAGAAAATGAAGATGCTGCCTTTCCCAAGCCCTGCAGACAGGCCAGTCTGGGCACACACCGGAGAACGTTCTCTTCACCTGGAAACATTTCACAGATTCCTACTGACACTGATTCTTCTCCCAAAGTCCAAACCCTACTTTGGTTCAACACCTATGTTTATGCCATAGCTTTAAAGGCCAAGATCTCAGCTCAAAGTGGTGCAAAACTGCCAGTTTTTTCCTTGGATTTAGGGCAAAGCAACCCTTTCTGCACTTGGGCAAAGGTACTTGTCTTCTGTGATGAGGCTAAGAGATTTGTGCTTGAAACATTCTTGGTAATACAACTTCAAGATGCTTGGCACGGTTGAACTCCCGTGGAAGAATCTGATGCAAGAAAACAGATGAAAGCTGCAACGTGGTTGCAGGGAATTGCAGAGATTGGATTGAGGACGGGATTTGGCCTCTTCCACTGAACATTCATGAGGCCAAACATGATATGGAAACTGTTTCAGTGAAATGTACTCCACAGAATCAACATGCCAGGAGGCCTGAACAGCTTCATTTATCACTGTTCCATTGCTGGTGCTTGTCTTTACACAGGGTTATAACTTTTTCCGTTAAATCCCACGTCTGAGACTCAGCCCCTATTGATTTCTAAGGATGCAGAAAGCTGTTTATAACCAAATCTGTGTATGATTCCTTTTTTAAAAGAGAGCTACATGCTTAAAATCCTTCTAACCAAGAACATAACAGTTTGGATGCTGTTCTGAAGCCATTGAGAGTAAACAGAAAATTAATTGCTAAAGATAGGTGTGGCGAAGATGAATACTAAATGTTAAAAATAACATCTTTAGTATAGAAGAGTGTCTATGGCAGTACCCTAGCTTAATGAGTGAACTATGGAAAACTTGAGACTCTTTGATATCACAGAATAAAATTAGTCAAGGATGTAGCTGGTTTTTCATTCCCCATCTCCATCTGATTCATTTATCTTTGTGTTCCCACAGTGTTTCTTTGAAGTAGCCCAAACGCCACTGGCTAGAAGAGTTTTCCACTTTATTTTTCCCACAAATTTGTTGAAGGTTGTTCAAAAAAAGATTTCACACATATACACTTATTTTCATATGGAAATCTTTAACTCATGAAATGAAGAGAGCTCTTTGGTCTCATATCCAATATTTATCCTAGTTACACACTTTTAAAGAGATGATACTGATTTGTGCCACTAAACAAAGAGCACATTAGTATTGCAAGCAGTCATTTTCCATCCAGCTAAGCCTTCTTTGGAATGTAGCTGTCAATTTTTCCTTTTTCAGACCCTGAAGGAAGTATCCACATTTACTCAAAATAAAGAATCCAAACTCTTGGACTCCTCAGAGCAAAATAAGCCAGAAGGTGGAGTTGCAACTGTAATTATGATCTCTTTAGTGCCTGAGGACAATGTCTTTAGTTAACTAGATGCATTCCACTGCTACTAATGCAGTCTGTTCATGTTTAAAAATGTTTATTTTGTCCTATCTAGTCATAGCTTTCAATGCTATTGACAAATACAAGCAATGTGTGCATCCAATAAACATATGAAAAGAATCACTGAAAACATCCCTTTCTTATTGGACCAACATCAGGTTCAAAGAATCCATTTCATAAACTATTAACTGTTCTCTTATTTGATGTAAATGTGATAAATGTAATGCTTATCACACCCTACTAATAGTTTTTAAATTGTTTTAGAACCGTGTATACGTACCTAAAATGGAATTAATCTGATCAATTTTCCATATGAAAATACATAAATTACAGAGACCAAGCAATTATAGAGATCAGAGAAAAAGTGAACCTTTGTGCACTTAAAGGTATAAGCGTTTTGTCCTGGGCGGGAAGTATGGAAACACTGCAAAGCTACAACTCCATGAGAATATTTTTCTTCCATTGGCCCTCCACTTTTTGCGCAGTGGGTTCTGATGAGAGACTGCTTTTGGCTTCACTTGCAATTAAAAGTATTCTAATGTTCTTTTCTACAAGTAATTATTACTCGAGATGGAAAAGATCTTTAAGGCTGCCAGCTGAGAAATACAGTGCAGTGTAACTGTGCCTGGCCTTATTCTCCACTTTTTTAGACTGAAATGCTCGGGGAATTTTTTTCACAGGGGGAAAAATCTCTTTCTGACATTATACACTGCACCTTCCTATCAAAACGTGATTAGCAGAGCTAAAGGGTGACTGGCTCAATATCATAAAAATTAGCACTTTTTTGAAATGTGAGAACATTGTCTTGTTGCAAGCTTTCAGAAATGATACTTAACTGTCAAGACTTTTCGCCGTCATTTATTCATTTTCCTTTGACAAAAGTTCACGGCACAGACCTGAGATAAGCTGTGCTGTTGTAAAACTAGTGTGAAACCTTGCCTACAATAAAGAAACTGAGAACTGTAAATTATTTAGACAACTATGAAGCCATTTTCTAATTTTGTTATACTACAAGTTACGCAGCTGTTCCAAAGGCTCAAAAGCTCTGTGTGTGCGTGCATGTGTTTGCACACGTGTGCATGTGCACGTGTGGGTTGTATCCACACGTAATTTTCATGGCAGTGGATTTTTTTAATCTACAGTCACATACCTCAGTAAAGCTAATGCAGGTGTCTGTCCTTTGAGCTAGATGGAAAGAGCAATTTAGACCCTTCAGGAGTAGGAGGCTGGAGGCAACGGAAGATGCCACATGAATTGTGCCAGAGCCTAAACCTGAAGTAGGCTGAGCTCAACCAGAATCTGCTGTGGCATGTGGAGGTTAGGAAGCCGGCTGGTTAGATGGGGGATGTATGTGCGTGTACGTGTCTCACTGTCCATAAGAAACAGCAGCCAGAGAAGCAGTCCTGCGAGGGGCCCAAACCGGAGCGGCACGGCTCTGCAGGGAACGCACTGCGCTGCAGAAGCAAGCTTGGAAACTTTGAGTAAGAAAAGTGCCTGTTGTTTGTCTCTACTGCATTCAGAGAAACAAGATTCTGAGTACATGCTTTGTAAATAAACCAAAGACATTCCTGACTCCTATCATCAATTTCTCCTCCTAATGGAAAAAATTCAGCAAGTTTCCACTCTGTGAACAGGGGCAATAATATAAGCACGAACACAGGGTCAAGTCAAGTGCTATCCTCACTTATACTCGTACAGCCCCGCTCAAATCAGTGCAGGAAAACGGGTCCCTCAATAGAAGAGTTGGAGGCATACTTTCTCTTGTACCTGAATTTTCAAACGCAGAAAACTAAATGTAGAGGGATCGGCCGTGCTCATTCCTTTGGCTAGAAAGTAAGTTGCATTTCCAACAAAATGAGTAGAATTTGATCTCTCTGAAAAGTTTTAATTTATGGTCCAGCATTTTTCTAGTCCTGAATGAGCAGTTAGCTCGCTCAAATCCCTCATTCTTCAATTCTCCCAAATGCAAAATGGTTCTCTTATTGCAGTACCAGGCTGCCTCATGAGGAGGTGTGACACCTGATTTTTTCAGACTCAAATGCTATGAGATCCTTTGGATAGCAGGTAGTAGGCACTCAGTTTCTGTATGCTCAAAAGTAATTTTCTGTAAGTGCGGGTCTTTGGAAAATATAATTTTGTGTTTTCATATTAAAAATATATTATAACATGTATTTGATAGTACAAATAATGTAACTGAGGGGAGAGAAAAAACAGTTTTCCTATATGGCAAGCTTGAGTCATGCATGATTCATGAAGAGGAAGCTTCAGAAAAAGCCCTCAGAATAGCTGTAACTGCTGATCACACACAACCTTTAGGATGGGAGTTCATTACCGTTTGATAATGTAGCCTCCACATCAATGCCGTAGGACGGTTAAACACTAGCAGAAGCCTTGAAATTTTCTGCCTTCTGTTGAAAAGTCACCTTTGAAAAATCACCTTTATTCCTATAAAAATATTGTATTTGAAGGCTTGTAACTTTTCCTCCTGGGCTAATGCAACAAAAAAGTGCACGTGGCGTTGAGTGCAGCTACTGACATCAAAAGCATAACTGTGCAACATGCAAGGAGGGATGTACCAAGTGCGTTCATGTGAACAGTCTCGTGCACCCTGATCGCATCTTGCAGGAAGACAGAGAGGAGATCATAGAGGAGAGATTTAGGGCTGAACTGAATAGCTTTTCCACAAAGATTTTCACTAATGTAACCCTCTCTCGTACAAGGGAAGTCCTAGTGCAAGAGTAGGGCCCCTGACCACTATAATAACACAGGTAAAATAGTTAATCTAGAGATAACTAGACTGTGAGTTGGAAGACAGTCTTGTCAGTCTTATCACATTCTTCTTGAAGGACCCACCTCTCAACCAGATTTCTTGCTTGGGGTGTCTTGCAAGAGGAGGGCAGCAGCCAAGAAAGCACAGTAGCCCAAATGGTGTCCAAGAATGGCTGGGAGGGAATCTGTCGGATGCTGACTCTCCAAAGCTGCAGAAGCTGGAAAGACACAAAGATGTCACCATGTGCTGGAGTGGAAAACAAATAACAGCTCTAAGAAGGACAAAGTCTTACAAGACATTTGATCTGTAATTATAAATGGGGAGGGAATAATAAACCCAAATCTAAAAAAAAAATTGAGGTTCTAAAAGAGGTTCATTTAAAAGTCCAGAGAAACAACTGGAATAAAGGAGTGATTGTCCTTCTGGTCTCATGACTTCTGTGTTCCTGGCTGTGTGGTGGCCAAGATTTAAGAAATGGGAAAGAATGGGCTTTTTTTTTGTTAGAAAGCAGACAATGAAAGTGAAGGGACGGAGGACAAGGCAGGAGATGCACAGTAGGTCTATGAATCGTTAGCACAATAATGACTTCTACATTTCTGTTTCTGGAGAAGATGGTCCAGAGATGAAGTGTAGAGAAACTGTGGAGGAAGATTGAAGTCAAAACCTGAAAGACCCCTTTGAAAACCAACAGGGGAGCATAAGGAGGAGTTAAAAGAGTGATTACAGAGCTGGGAGAACCACAAGAAGGCAGAGAGAAGACAAGCAATGAGAGGACAGGACTGCAGGAGGAGGCTTTAACTGATGGAGAGAAGAGAGAGAAAGCATGAAGTTGGGAAGAACAGTCCAAAAGGAGTAGGACTCCAGCTAAGATGGGAGTGAGAGAGGTCTGAAAATACTTCCCAGATACAGACCCCATTGACTCACAGGGAGTTTGTGCAACTGGTGGAGTGCAAGTCCAGTTACATCCCCACCCCAACACCTCACAGACAGCCACAGGTTTCTCGCCTCAGCTGGGCTGATAACCACTTCCTAGCAATGGAAGCCGCACTGCCTGCCAGGTGGCCCAGGCCCTCTTCCTCCCACCCCAGCTGCACCCAGTCCCACTCGCTCCCGTGCGCCGGCCCTGGTGCTTACCCAGCCCTGCATTAAGCCAGAGGAGAACTAACCCAACAAAGCAAATAGTTTTCCACCAGCTTAGTGTACTATTAAGCAATACTTTAAATAGCAAAGAAAATACATGGGATGACATATGGAGACACTTTCCCACAGAAGCATTAAAGGGAGTTTAGCACAGTGCTTAGTTGCAAGATGTATGAGTATCTTTGAAGTCTGTAGCCCTACCTTTACTACTGCTTGCAGTCTCAGAATGCCAGATGGAGAGAAGGATGGATATACTGAGGCCAGTGTTTACTCTGAGCAACAAGCTAAAAAGGCTACAAAATTTAAAAAATAAGACATCCTTGCAGAAGCTTGTTATTTCTGCATACACTAAAAGATACACAAATTGAAATTACAAGTTCTCATCACGCTGTGAAACACCTTATATATTTAACTGAAACTGAAAATACACCAGATGTGTTTGGTCACAGCCATAACACAACAGATCATAAATGTGGAGGCAGAAGGTGGGAGGACAGCCCTCTGCTGAGTCAGGTGTGGAAGGACTATGCCAGTGAAGAACCAAGGTCATATTAATGCTGTATCACAAAAGACAGCAGCACAAGGCAACATCTTATTGTCATAGGGCTGCCTGGCAGTCCCTGCAACATCTAGCTGCTGTGGGATCTTAGGCTTTGTACAGTATGCTGATGTAAAAAAACCAACCTTCTAAACTCTTAGAAAATGCTTCATCTAGACAGCAAAGAAATTATGTTCGGTCATGCATATATATTCTGATTGGGGGTGTATATATTATAAATATGAAATTATTATTAGATTTTGTGGGGGTATAATAGAATGTTAACAGTGCAAACTTGATAATCGTAACGTGTAACATAGTTATTCCCCAAAAAAGAATGAAAGGAATATAATGATGAAAGTGTGTGTGTGGAGGCAGCTACACACTGCAACAGTCCATTCACATACAGAGAACGGCCAAGACGTACAGGGACTCCATTTGCAGAACGCGTTTGGTGAGAGAGAACGTTATACATGGAGGAAGGAATAAAAGCCGAGCGTTTCATTCTCTTGGCTCTGTTTCCGTGTTTGCTCACAGAGCAACCGCTGACTTTAGCCGAGTCCAACTTACTGTTCAGCTTCGCCTCGGTGCTTACTGTCAGCACTCGCATTTTCAACCCTTTGTGATACCGTCTGTTCGTCACGAGCACGGTAGGATGCACACTTGAGCTCAAAAGGCCACGGTACATGTGTATCTAGCAGAAGGAGCTATTTATTTGGACAATTAGGTGACGCTTGTCACTCAGCTTTCTGCCGAGCGTTTGGGAAGGGCACGCCGCCAGGGTACACACACCAAGGGCCGCTCTGTCACACCTGTGCCCGGGATGGGAGGGCATGGCCGTAACATGGTGCCACTGACCCGGTTTGTTCAGGTTCACAGCATTTTTGTGGAGGAAGGAGGCGCGTGGAAGCTCTGGTGTCCCCGGGTTGCACGGCCCGTGCACCTGCGGCGCGGGGGAGCCGCACACGTGGTGTGGTGTACAGGCAACGGAGAGAAAGGTCCACAAAATCTCTGTGTGTGTTAGGAGAGACGCAGCCGGGGCAAAGCTGAGCGAGTGCTGACTGCAGAGGCAGGGAGGAAAGCAGAGAGCAGATCTCCCTTTCAGCGGAAAACTCTCTGGAAGGGCTGGCCAGGGATTCTGGGCAAAGACATTGCGTGCTGCTGCCGGTCCCTCCTCGGGTTCGGGAAAGCAGACTCTGTTTATTCTTTGTAAACAAACAGGATTGCACCAGAGAATTATCATCAATCTCACATCCAAAGGAAACACCCAAAAAGGCCTTAAATGCTGGCTCACCTCTCGGACCAGACCATGACAATACAGCTGGTCCAGTTTCTAACGTCCTGAAACACTTGCAGGAAAACCGATACTCGCTGACAGAGCCGGACATCGTCCCACCCTGCCGGCATGGGGAAGGAGCTGCCCTTTCCACAGGAGCCTGGGCGGTCCCAAAGGACCCACACGTGGGGTTAAGTCCCCAGGGAAGGGAGCGTTGGACATCAGAGGGTCTGAGGCAGGGAGTTTGGGGACTCACACAGAAATTCTGTCGTCTGTCTCAGCTTCAGTATCACTAATATTTGAACGCAGCTGGAGCTGTACTGCTGGGTGAAAGGGGAGAACAGGTTTGCGGTATGATAGATCTCTTTTGGAAAGCTTTACCTGGGAGAGAGAGAGAGGCTGGGTCTCAGGTCTCATCCTGCAGCTACCCCACGCAAGCAGTCCTTAACAACTTCTCCCGGCGTCAGGTT
This sequence comes from Phaethon aethereus, assembly GCF_964289735.1. Lineage (NCBI taxonomy): Eukaryota > Metazoa > Chordata > Aves > Phaethontiformes > Phaethontidae > Phaethon > Phaethon aethereus. Next base: position 25,252,682 of record NC_138582.1, read on the forward strand.
TTGTCCTTTGATTAAGGCGAGCAGGATTTTGCCAACGACAACCTCGTCTCTCTGCGAAGCAAAGCAAGTTCATTAAGCTCACGTCTCTCCCGGCCTGGGTAGAGGTGCCAGTTACTAACGGCAAAGCGATACCCGACAGCAGCTGAGGGCAGGAAAGGCAAAAGTCCCACCTCAGATCCAAACCTCAGATGGAATGTGCATGGGCAAAATACCATCACCCATGCTTATCCACTCTCGTTGGCATGCCAAACTCTTTGGAAAAATTATGTGGGATCTCTGTCATGAATGACAACGGCTGATTTCACGTCTTATCCCAAAAGACTCCACTAAAGATCCTGAGGAATTTCTTAAGTAACCACATATGTTGAACTGTTACTTATCTTAATGAAAAAAAGATAGTCACTTAACAGAAAGATATCCAGAGATGAGTTCACGCTATGGATTATACAATAAGTAACCCCCCTCAAAAAGAGGCAATTTTAATTTATACAAGCACAAATTTTCCATCTGAAAATACTAAATGCAATTGTTTTCCACCATTTGAAGGAAGTCCTGGCTCCGCTGAAGTCAGTGGAAAAACTCCCATTGACTTCAAATGGATCAGGACTTAAACCTTCGCCTTTAAGAACATGCCGACTGATTTTTCAATTTTCTTTAAAAAAAATAAAATCAAAAGAAAAATGTGCTTGTATTTAAAGGTTTTGATGCCAAGTTTTGTCCCAGAGTGAATTACTTCAGCCTTGATATAAATCTATCAAAATAGGTTTAAAAAATGTAAAGATGAACACACCCTTAAAGAATAGCCCTGCTCTCCTCTTCTGCTCAGGTCTATACAAAAGAATTTTGCACAGAGAATAATGTGAATAAAGGAAAAAATATAAAATAATGAGCCAAATAATATCCAACCTTATGGATATAGTCTGCACTTTAGAAATAGGCAACATATTGTAGCCCTAAGTATTTAACAGTAAAATTATTTATTTCCCCAGCTTCAATTTTATTGAGATGCCCAATATTCAGGAAATAAAATCAATCTATTTAAATTACTTGACATCAAGTTAAATTAATTAATTACAGATACGTAATCTGAATAAAAGAAGATACCTTTTCCGTTTCATTTAATGTCTTGCATAATACAAGAAAGCTGACAGATTAAAAGTCAATCTATCACTGTATCCTGTCTTTGGCAATTTTTAGGAGCATTTGTTTAAGGACAAAGTATAAAGCCAGGCCAAGTGTAGAATTGTCAGCTCAACATCTTCTAAAATTCAGTAGATGCAGAGTTCATGACAAGATTTTCTTCTTTCTACAAATTCATGTGCGATTTTCTAAATCTGTTCTGTATCTGACAATACTGCCTCGTGAAGATCAATGAACTAACACTGCGGTTTGGCGTTAGCATAGATCACACTGAAACTTCTGCTGAAATAAAATATTTGTATCCTTCCCATTGTAATCTCGATTCATTTCTAGTAGTGTTAATCAAGAAAAATTTCTTCCGTGCTTTCACATTTAAGTAGAGAAACAGCTGGTGTCTTTTGACTCTGTCTGAAAATTAACCAAGCTCCCAAACTCAAAATAATACCCAAACTAAACAAGTTATGCAGTTTTCCCAGTTGCATTAGCATAGCTCATCGATCATTGCAATGATAGTATGACACGATGACGATACAGTTTTGCTATATTAGTTACAGTGATACCAAAGGAAAAAAAAAAAAAAAGGAATTCGACACTGCAGAATGTTGTAGAAACGATTTCTCTACTTTCTGATTATGATTAAATCTTGGTGTGCTTTGAAATCCCTAATGTGTAATGCAAACCAGGATTTGGGGTGTTAGGAATGCATCCCCACCCTTCTTCCAAAACGCTCTGTAAATTATCATCTGCAGACCCCAAATCCTTGAGTGGAGCGGGGGGAAGGAAGGAGAAGGAGGCAGGGAGTGGGAGAGGAGCGGGGGAGAGAGAGAGAGGAGAGAGATTAGAAGCACTTTTCACCTCTTAGTCCCGTCAGTGTGCTCAACGCCGAGAACCGTGCTTCAAATCCAGTGTTATCGTTAGGCCCGATTCAAAGGAAGTGAAATAGTCTACTGAGAAAACAGTGGAAAAAGTAAAGGTCCTGAAGAAGTAAGTGCTGCATGTTGAAACGTATGCATGTCACACCCCATTTGTCTTTCATATTGAAGAATAAAGCAGCCTGTCCCGCAGCAGTTATTATACACCATATTCTTTATTTTAAAAATGCAAGAAATTTGGCACAAAGAACAAAAAATCAACTGATGAAAAGCATTTATGTCATGGTTTAAATTAAGACCTTTGTAATGCAAGAATTACATCAGCAGTGGGCTTAGCTTAATGAAAATAAGACAGTGTTTTTAAAGACCATGAACGAACAAATCGTCTCTGCTTTCTGAAAGAGAGAAAAGGCAGATATAGATAAATAGATAATTTAAGCTCAAATCGGAGCAAATCACACTTTGCTACCTTTAGGAATTACTGAACTTTTTATTCCACTGACAATTTTGGGTCAATGAAGTCAAGCGAGAAGTTATTTTATATTCACATGTGGATTTTAAACATTTTCAGGGAATATTAGGTATTACAAAGTCTCTTCTATATTCTCATTGTTTGAACTTCTGGTTAAGATTAATTGAAATTTTAGCTTTTCCTCTCTTTTGATGTGTTTTTGGTTTGGGGTACACCTATCAAAAACTAAAAGTTCAAATGTTCTACTTTATCAGCTTTTTATTAGCATATCATTTTGATATAACGATGGTTAAGGATTTAATAAAAAAACATTTTAAAGGAGAAGAAATGAATTAATGCGAGCCATTTGTGGCTACTAGCAATGATGTAGTAATGATTTGATTAATGTTAAAATGTACGGATGGAGGTAGCAAAAGGGAAGTGGTCTCTCCTCTTTGATATGGATTGTTTGATATAAACTTTTGTCATCTATTCTTTGTGCACGTTTTTATCTTTATGGGTCTGCGGAATGTTTTATGAGTATATAAGCAGTAATTTTCTGACAAGAAAGGAACATGGTAAAGCAAGATAAAATAGTGGTTTCTAGTGGAGATGAGTATAGAGTTCAAAATCTAGACAGAAATCTTTCTACTGTAGCATGGTGAGTATAATTATATATGATTTTAATATTTCTTTACTGCATTTATGTGACAGAATACTGCAGAGTGATTGGACCGAGTCCATGTTTTGCTATTATTGATGACAAATGCAACTTTTTTAGTCAAAAAACATCATATATATTTGTGGGGAGGGGGAGGTAATGTATATGTGTCCAAATATATATGTGTTATTTACTCTGTATGAAAAAACAGACAACTAACAAAAGCTGATTTAAATTATATCGATCTTCCAGGGGAAAAAAATTACAGTATTTTGCATTACTCTATTTTCATATATGGACTAATTGCGAATTAATCATCCACATGCTGCAAAGTGAAGTTCTTTTAAATATTTGGGGATGTAAATAAATGAGAAAGGCATGCACAGCACAGAATGACAGCAATATTTATGTTTTATAAGCATGTTTTGTAAATATATTGTTTCTGAACAATCTGATCAAGCTACTGCCAATATTTGAGCTCATGATGTATATTAACACATTGCTAGTCAATCTGGTTTAAAGATTCCCTGAATTAGTTATGGGGAATAAATTATTTCTGATCTGGGTACAACCAGCTATCCAAATCCTGAAAGATCCTTCATCTTAACAGCTTTTCTTGATGTGTCCATTGGGATTTCCAGGAAGATAGTCAGTTCCCTGATAAGACAAGCCTTGTCCTCTGTGCCTACAGGCACTCTCAGTAACAAAAGGATGAGCAGCAGAGCTTTTCTCAAAAAAAAAAAAGATGATGTCAGTATTTTAGAAAATAATTATTATCTTTCACTTCCAGAGGAATTCTGGCATCTGTTTCAGTTTTATTTTGAACAAGTGCAGAAAACAATTGACTTTCATTTTTCACTTCCTTTAGGCTGTGGGAATGAAAGGGTGAAGGGAAGGGATTTGGAAAGACAGGGCCTGATTCTGTACCCAGAGCAGGTCAGCAACCATGGCCGATGTCAATGAGACCTGCTCGAAAGCAGCAGCTGCAGGACTGGACCCGATGCTAAAGGTGGTCTGGTGTGCAAGAAGGCGGGCAGATAAGGGAGTTGGATTTGCTGCTCTTTTTATTTGCACACACACACAAGTTTCTTATCAATCAAATACAAGCCTTCCTCTCGCAATTGCTGTCTCTCGGGGAGGACTCAGAAGGCTGTCAAGGGTCTGCCCAGTTCTTGAAAAACAGCAGACAATACACAGTGTTTACCAAGAAATCCCTCCTTCTTGCTAAGTGTTGTTTTCAAGGAATTTATGTAGGAGCTAAACAAAACAATTTCAACCTGTCTAAATTGAAAAAAATGGCTTTTCTTCCACGAATTCTTCGCCCCTTGATTTCTGCCATGTCATGTCAGATATCTTGTGCTTCCACCACCTCTCACATCCACAATCCCCAGGAAATAAGGGGGATTAGTACCTACCTTCCTAGCAGCAACAAGAGGAAAAATATGCCAGACTTCCTTCATAGACGATTCAAGAGAAATCCAGGCAACAGACAAAAAGACCCTAACATCTAAGGCACTCCGCCGTTTACAGATCACCTCGAACAAAAGCCGATACCCAGACCGGCGCTCTCTGAGGGGCTGGCGGCCGCGTGCTGCGGGGCAGCAGGCGCGAGAGCCTGGGGTGGGAGGCAGAGAAGGTCGGTCCCCCCCCAGGATTTCTTCCCCCGTTGTGCCGCAGAGTGTCTGCACGCTGCCCTGTTGCTATGACACTACGCTTCTTGAAAATGCAATAAATAAGCAGAGCAGCCTTTTTTGTTGGGATAACTGCTCCTTCTGTTTTGCCAGAGGACGTGACAGATGCTGCTAAGGAAAAGAGAAGACACCTTGTCACCCTGTCACCCGTAGGTGAGCTTGAGCAGGAATCTGCTCCCCTGCCCTGCTGAAGTTACGGAGCTTTCAAAGCACTTCCCCGGGCAGAAGGGGCACCAACAAGGAAAGCATTTGTGCCAAGGGACTTTTTCTTGTGGGCAAGGTTCAGACAGCTGAGATTGCCAGGCGGGATCCTGAGAGAGATGTTTCATGCTGTCGATTACGAAGCAGATATTCCTCCTGATGCGCTAAGTCAGAACAGGGGGTTTTAAAATGTGGTCAAGGAAGCACGATTTCTGAGGAGCTGGCTACTCACCTGGTACTAAATTCCTTCCTTCTGCTAACTGCTAAATTGCATTAGACACAGACAAAAACCCATTAAAGATTTTCCTTACATTAATTTTCTTAATATTAATTTTCCATGTCGGCAAGGGTTCTCATTACCGCAAATATGTTATGCAACTGTCGGCTGCATGGCTAGATCTGCATCACGACTGCTATCTATTAAGGTATGAGCCACATCATGAAAATATTAGAGAATGTCTGTGTTAAAAAATTACTATCTCCTGTTTAAAGCAGATTTATATTAATAGGGATCCTCAGCCTAAAGTGTTTTGGGAAAACAAGCCATCCCTAGGAAGCCTGATGTGGAGCTAATGTTCCCAGGGCCTGATCTTTGCAAATGTGTGCACTCATAAATAGTTTTATTCGTGACAGAAGCCGTACAGAGTTTAAGGGCTCGTTCTGTCAGACGACATACATACGTGTTTGCAAAATGGCCGCGCAGGCAGTCATACGAGTCTTAAAGACTGCACTTTGGTACGAGACAGGGGAAGAATCTCGCCAGCAAAGGTTCTTCGAACACATTCACTTTTTTCTAGAATACAGTAAAAGGTTCTACAGCTTTAGACTTCCAAGTTTTGAAGATTATTTGTGGTTAATCCACCACAGTTACAAGCTATAACAAGAACTCTGCCCATGCTGTAAAAAAGCACTAGTAAGTACTATCTTGACTCTAGAGCCCAATAGCCGCCCACTTTAAGAACGAACGACCAGTGCCTACCTTCCCCCCAGGGTGGTCAAATTATAAAAAATTATAATTAGCAAATTAAAACTCATATAGTCTTCCTGCTTGCTTGAAAAGGGAAAATTGGTTATAAATGCATTTTTCTAATTTTTCTAATGCTAAACTAAATGTTATTGCACCATAGATGTGTGAATTTTTTTCCACAGAAAAAGAAAAGTCAAACTTTACCCTACTCAGCATTTAAAGCTGAGCTTCACACACAGACACGTATTTATACACAGGCAAATTTTTGCCCCTCCAGCTCCAGTGATTTCAATCTTTTCACTTGTAATTGTCCTGACACATTCCTGCTTCCATTTATTTTAATCATCTCAGATTGTGATTCTTATTTGGAAACTGAAGCACTTGGACTAATTCAAAAGTACTTTCTGAAAGAAATATTATTTTACGCAGCTTTTTGTAAGACTACTGTTGTAACATACTACAAATTGGTGGTGGTAGACTACCATAACAGAGAGTACCACTTTGCAGCTCTGCCCTTCTGAAATGTTTACTTTACCCTACAGAAAAATATCTAATTAAGCCTCACGATCAGCCTCATTGCATAAATAAGTGTTAGTTTCCTTGGGTTGCTAACAAGAATGCTGAGGCACAGATGGGTTAAATGAGTTGTTAAAAGCCACACAGTAGCTGCATTTTTATTATGAGGGTTAGCTCGAAGGGTAGCTTCACTGATTTAAAATATGAACAAAGGAAAGAGAATCCATATGAAAAACAAATGAAAAAATTCACCCTCTGTGGACAAATTTCTGCTGAAAAGGATACGCACAGTGATCAAAGCAAAGTTTAAAGAATGAGCGTCTGGAAAAAAAAACTTTAAAAGATGTTTTAGTTATAATAATGCAGTTATCCAAATGTCAGTGAATTTGATCAAAGCTGATCTACAGAGCTCAGGTTTAGCATTAGGTGAGTCATTTTCTTTTATTAGTGATGCTTTTTCATTCAAATGGGTAAAAAGGTGAGAGTTTGGATATGTTGAAGGTTTCATTGGCTTACAGTAGGGACAGACAAATGAGGCCCACCTAGTTTTACAATCTGGCCCACAGCTACTTTGTTTTTAATAAAATGCAGCATATTGAAAGGGCATGTCTCAACATGTCTTGACCCATCCAAACTGGATCAAGATGGAGAGGCCTGTATTGAAACCAGTCCACTCCCAGGACGGGGCCTATTGTCCTCAAGGAGCGGGAAGGGTCCCTGCCTCGCCACGGGGCAGAAACCAGCCAGCCTTGCTCCTACAAGCCATGCACCCACCCCTCTCCTGGCTGCTTGAGGGGGGAACATATCTGCAGGCTCCAGTGCTGTGGGGAGTCCCAGGAGTGCGTTCAACCGTCTGAACAGCCTTCGTACTACCACAGCCCGCCTCCATTACCAGCGAGCGCAGTGTGGAAAACAGAGTGGTGTTAAGTCCCTGGAGGCAGTTTACAAAGCCCACTCTATTTTGGGGCAGGGATCCTCTCCCCACCAGTGCTCCAACCCACACCTGTACAAGAACAGTCCCTGGGGCTCCCCAAGGAGAAGGAATAACGCACTGGCCAAAACCCCAATTTCTCCTCTCATGACCCCTGAACAACATCTATCATTGCCCTGAGGAGCATTTCAGGGTACCTCTGCTGCTGCCTGGCAGAGGAAACCCGTGAAAACTAGGTTTTAAAATAAATTCACCTTCCTAACCCTCTTTATTGTGGCTGGAACACTGTAATGTGCTTGGGGGTTTGCTGGGATACCCAGACAGCAAATTGTACGATGGTAGGACAGGGGTTTCTTGAACGTCATTGGGAGGCTGTTGACTACAACAAGGCCCTGATCCTCCATTGATCTCGATGCTATTAGAAAAACCAGTATTAATAGCAGTGTTAAAGTTGAGAGCTCAGGGAGCTGCTACTCTTCACAGCTTGCGACTGAAACTGTCTAAGTGCACACTTTACAGCACGTTCTCTCATCTGCAATTTCCTGTTGCTGAAACTTGAAGAATTTCAGTCAAACCAGGTTGCTGCCTGCAAATGGCTGTGGGGCAAAGGCCTGGAAGCAGAGAAGCTCCCATGACATTCCCTCACCTGAATCAGGACTTCGCTGTGGAGCTTTTAGGGAAATTAACCTGTTGTGCCCCAGAGTTTAGGGAGACAACCAACTAACTGCAGGACAAGGTAGCATCAACCTCCAGTTTGGCTGCTCTTTGGTGGCAAGCGTCCATGACCACTCTCTCTCTTTCCTGGCAGTACCTTGTAGCAAAAGCCAGGTATTTCATCCCTTGTGGGAGATGGGAAGTGAATTTGCGTTTATGAGGGGGTTAAAGAATACGTAAGAGCAGTTTCTTGGCAGTAGCTGAGATGCTGAACTTTCACACCCCCTGTTTCCCCTGCAGTAACTTGTTCATCTGCTCGTATCCTCACTTCCCAGCTGGAAAACCCTGCTGAAGCACACAAACAAATGCTGCCTCTGTAGGGCTAGACTTGGGTGAAGGCAGCGAGGTGCCCACCGACAGCCCTCGCTCCTGCACTGTAATCCCAGCTTGTTTTGATTTATTGGGTGATTTTAGGGAACTGAGCCTGTTGTGCCCCCAGGAAAGGATAGGACCATGTGAATGTATCGCAGTCTCATTTTTCATTAAAAACTTTGTGTGTCTAGAGTTTGGTTTTTGTTTTCACTAGGCAAACGAGGCTCAGAAACGTGAGTTGCCCACAGCTGAACTACTGAAAAACTGTTAGGTAGTTTTTCATTTTTTTAATGAGAGTTTGAAAATATGAATCATGACAAAGATATGGTTGTAGCTTGGCAAGAACATGACATATGATGGTATGAGCTGCCACATGCCTCTTAACGCAGCATTAATTTCAAGACCTACTTTTCTGTGAAAGAAAATTAGACGATAATGGGCACATGACAAAAGAAGATGGAGAGGATCTGACCCATTCACCCAGATTCGTTCTGTCATCTATGTAACTGAAATCCCCTCGAAGGCTTCCTTCTTTTCCTAGCGTTTCTCTGTTGCGGTCCATGGCCACGCATCTCCAGGAAAGGATCAGGCTGTCATTTCCACTGTGGAGTGGGAAAAGGAGGCCACCACATCTAAATGGGAGGCAGAGTCATGGGGTGCCTGTGCTGTTAAATGATTCAACCCAGCAGAACCAGCTCCTGGACTAAATCAGGGCCGGGTTTACATTGTACCCCAGCCAGGCGGCCTGGAAAGGGCTCTGAAGGCCTGGGCACCCTGCAGGCAGGTGCGCTGCGTCTGCATTGCCCTCGCAGGCAGCCTGAGCACGCCTGGGGCTGGAGCTGCCCGGGAATCCCAGCTGCCATCACAGCTGGGCCTCGGGGCCTTCTAGAAGGGCCCCTGAGGGTTTGCCTTCCCGCCAGCCTCCTCGCCAACCCAGCGCACAGGCAGACGGGGCAGCGCGCAGCCGGCACAGCACGGGGAGCCGCAGGGTTGCGCTGGAAGTAGTAATTAGGGTCGTCCCCAGGACTGGTTTCAAGGGCACTCCAGCAGGCAGCCTGTGACCGTAGGTGGTGCCGAGCTGCTCTCTCGCAGGCATTTTGGTCCTTTTCCTGCTGACACACAGAGTGCTGAACGTTGCTGCCCAGCTCAGCCTGGCGGGGCCCATGGGACCCAGGAGGAGAGGGTGCCTCCGCGACCTGGGAGCGTTCACTCTGCTTGCTGACTGCGAGCCCCAGATTAACATAATCCAGCTGTCTGCCTGTGTTTATCAAGCCAAAGAATTTACAAGGTTTAAATAAAAGGAGCGTGACATAGCAATGAAAGCACCTAAAGCACATAACTTGTGTGGAAGATATCAAGCCTGGAGCAGCCATGCCCGTTTCACTCTGAGACTCAAGTGCGAGCTCTCCCCGTGTGCTCAGCGTGGCACGTGGAGCGCAGGCTGCTTTGAACGCGGGCAAACTTGCATTAACACGATGGGAAGGAGCAGCTACATTCTAGCGCACCAGTGATCCATGCAAAATGGGTCACCGGGAGATTTAGAAACTGTACCTTTCAATCCCAGCCAAAGAGATACATCAAGGCACGCTGACGTGAAGCACGACTGACACACCTTGAGGCATCTTCAGTGCACTGAGTGCTAGTGACGCCAAAGGATATCAGCTGGCAATATCAGAGACAATGCCTCGCAAATAATCTCCGAGGAAAAAAGAAATAAAGGTTTTACTTCCTCTTACACTTGAAAAAAGAAAAGCAACCAAGCAATCAATCTACTTCCCTCAGACGAACGAACGGGTCTCCAAAACGCCCTAGCGTGTAGGAGAGCCCTCACCAGCGCGCAGCGAGGGAGCCGCAGGTCAAGGCGCTGCCGGGGGAGTGGGAGTCTCGCGGCGCTGCCTACGGCGAGGCACCGCCGCCCGCGCCGGCAGGGTTCCTGCTGCTCCGCACGGGGAAGGTGAAGTTTGCTCCTTCCAAAGGCAGAAGTCCGGGGGATTTCTGCAGAGAGGGAAAGCCGAAAGAGCTGGGTTTTGTAATCTTCTCCCAGCCACGGCCCTCAGCCCTGTGAGGCGATGGAGCCACTCTCTGGATCCTACGAGAATTTCAGGGAAGAAAAAGTCCTGCTGCTCCCCTTCTGCTGAGAGGAGGCTGGTGGCAGATGGACCCCAAAGGCCTGGAGATTTGCTCAGCCGCTCCCGAGCAGCCCAGGGACCACCCAGCACCCTCCTCAACCCCCTTTCACTGCAGCTCCGACGTGGAGGACAGCTTGTGGGAGCGCTCCCACAGCTCCCAAAATCCAAACCAGCCCCGTGACGGTCGCCAGGCCGGGCTGCTGTGGCTGGTGGTAGCACACAGCCAGGAGAGACGCCGCCTTCAGCAGCATAGACAGATCTGAGAGCAGATGTCTGTCCATGCCCTGGGACCACCGCATTCCCCAGCACAGCACTCAGGGTCTCCACCGAGGCCGTGCCACCCATGTGCCTGTCTGTACCCCGGCCTGCGCGTGGGCTGGGGTCGCAGCCTGTGTGCATTCCCCACTGGCACAGCCATGCCCAGCTGCATAGACCACTTACTTCAGGCTGAGCGTGGTGTTTTCCATATCAGTAAATTTTAAAATAGGTTTTTAAAGTCAATCTGCACCGCAAAGTTTTGGCTCAGTGCTGACGGAGGATGAAGCCTTCCCAGGGAAGACGGTGATGCACCGCTCCGGCTTGATCGCGTGGGGATGAAGGTGCAAGGCCACTGTGCCCGGGATTAAATGCTTTCGGGTCCCGCTCCACTCATCGTAAAGTCCCGGGTAGTGTTTGAAAGTCACGCCTGGGAAAGGGTGCTTGGGCTCGTGAGGGAGGTATGAGGAAAGGGAAGCAGCCTATGCTTCCATTGCCTTAACTCCACAGATTTAGAAAAGATGTTTAGTGTTCTCAGTGTAGATATTTTTGCATCTCTTGTTTGATAGACTAGAAGCGTCTAGAAAAAGTTTCACAACAGCTGCATCTGGATTTTTGAAAATAGAGATTAATATGAATGTTTAATACAGATGTGATGCCTTTATTTTGAATGTAAATAAACATTTTTGAATCTAAGTACTCCTCTTTTTAATAACTTCAACAAAAATAACTTTTTGGCTAGTAGCTACCCTATTTTTGCCGTAATTACACTGTTCTAAGTAGGAAAAAGAGCTAATAAAAACTTCCGTAAGTAGAGAGGAAAAGAGATGCTGTGAGGAGAGAAATGCAAGCTGGAAACACAGTACAATATTAAAATGAAAGCAATGTATGCCTAAATCCTTGCGTAATGTAGTTCGGTAAACTAAGTCACTCTTCAACAAATTAATGACTATCTGCAGTTAAAATATCGGGAGCATGGAGCTTTTAGGGGCTCTGAGCCACACATGACATTTAGCTGAACAACTGCAAATGCTGTCTTGAAATTTGGGGCCAGTACACTGCTTTTTTTTTGTTCACCTGAAACCGTTGGCTCCTCTTGACTTCCATGAGGGCCACGAAGTCCAGGGGCTGCAGTGCCATTGCCAGCAGCTCTCCCACCCCAAGCAGCCGGGGCTGCCGCCGGCCGCCTGCGCCGCCAATCCTGGTCCTCCTGGGACCACGCTGCTGGCTTTATGCCAGACCCGACGTGTCTAAAACGGTCTGAATACGCCTATGGCACCTGCACTGATGCCTCCTGAGTACCATGTGGACGTGGCATCGACTAATGGAAACGGCAAGGAAGGACCGGCAGCACGTGAGAAGTACCAGGCAGGGAAAACAAGCTCTGGGTCAGTGAAGGGAGAGGAGCTCAAATGGGCTGGTGGCGGCAGGACAGATAGCGGCAACAAGTGGAAGCTGGGATGGTTCAAAAAAGAGGGAACCAAAAAGTCTGAGTGAGGCAAATTTGCTTAGGAAAAGAGAGGCTGAAACATGGGGTGAGACATGGGACAGCAAAAAAGAAACAGGACAAAAGTAGGGAAGACTAGGGCAGGAGGCGGGATGTCGTACAGGATGAGGCTGGAATGAGAAGCAGCTCCCGAATCAAACATCCAGTGAGAATAAAGGAAGAAGAAAAAGGAAAGGGGGGGAGGGGGGAGAAGGTTCAAGAAGTAATGGATTTTGACACATTTTACTCAAATGACATGGATTTATTCAAATAGTGGGGCCCTCAGCAACCAGCCTTAGCCCCAGCCAGACACGGCTGTGCCACGTTCCTGGGTTGCTGCTGGGCTGTCTCCCCTTTAGATCCAGGCTGTGCCTGTTCCTGCGGTGGTACCAGTACAAAGTAGGACTTTGCCAGCAACGCTGTGTTGGCATCAGGTGTGCTGGTCTGGAATAGCATGGCATGCTATTGCTATGTAATAGATGACCTCACAGAAAAGCGTTACGCACACATAGCTGGGCTGAGCCACTCCGCCATCAGCAACAGACAGCATCCGTTTCAGCAACTAATGTACAAAGGAAGAGCTCAGTTTTCAGAAGAAACCTAAAGGACTATTATTTTTTAACCTGCTTTGCCCTCCAAAAGTGGAGATAATGGCCAGAGTATGTCTTATTATCTGCTGTTTTTTCTCCACGGTACGTAGCACAGCCAGTCCTTCTCCCTCCTACTCCGCTGCAACTGCTGCCTCTAACGCACCGAAAGGTGCAGTATGAACGGTGCCAGTGCAGGAGAAAAAAAGCAGTGCCGAAAAAACCAAGTGGGGGAACGGGAGAGAGAGGAACACAGGGAAGTGGGAGGCAGGTGGTTTGGGAAGCTCCAGGAAACTTGCGGGAGCGTGGAGCTGTGTGCTGTGTGCTCAGACTGAGCTCCAGCGGGAAGGAGGATACTGCACACGGACACAAATGGCAGTCACAGGGCTACTAGTGTATTTGGTGTTTGCACTGTGAATAGTCAGGATGGCACTTTATGGCTGTAAAAACCCTAGCCCTGCCCAAAAGATAGCTTTACAGAATCTGTTTCTGTTCCCAACAGGTCTAAAACCAACGAACCGTATATGTATTTTAACATGTTCTTCATAGCTGCCTTTGAAATTTCCCAGGGAGAGATGATCTTTTAAAAAGTGAATGGAGCGTGTCAGTGCCATAGGCGAGTGTATCGATAGTAAAGAGAAATACTAAATCATCCTCTGACATTTTAAGATGATAGCTACTGGTTTAAATTTAAAAACCAGCCCAAGGACCAACTGTTAAGAGATACTTGCCGCCGCCCCTCTTCAGCAATTTGGGCTTTGTTCTGGCCACTGAACTTTTAAGGTCTTCAGAAGATAAATTTACAGTCTGTGCCTGCTCAGGAGGAAGATTATTAAACAAGCAACCCCAAAAAATTAAATAAAACCTTAGCTATATGCAATCATTTTAATTTAGTCCTTTGATATCATTCATCTGATTAAGTTCTTTCCAAACAAACTGCACACAGAGCTTGGCCTAGGAGGAGTGGACTAAGCCCATATGTGTCCTGACAGGGGTGTTTACTCGAATGGAGTTATCCCAGCCTCGCTGTGCGTACTTGGGGACGCAAAAGGGCCTGGGGACAGGAACTTGGAGAACAATAAGGGTAGAGAAACTTAGAGCAAACAACCTACTGGGAGAATGGGAATGCACTGGGAATAGAAAAATCAGTCAGACAGGAAGAAATCAGATATTGGGAAAATGCCCACAGAGAGGGAGCGAGAGATGCCCGTGGAGAGAGGTTTGCAGAGGAGCAGTGTGGAGAGAGGAGCGGTTTGGAGCAGGAGGACGGGGGCTGCCAGCACGGGGCAGGGGAGGAAGGCAGTCCCAAGGGTGCAGCACCCCAGCAAGGGAAGGAGTGCAAGTCACGGGTGGGGTGAACAGGAAGAAAGCAGATGGCCCTTAAAGAAACTTTGACTAGGGTGGCTGTTCTTCAGCCAGACTAATATTTCTGGCTGCAGAACAGTCTTTTTCCCTCCCCATCTTGCCGGACAGGAGCAGATGGAGAGATAGGCCTTGACCGCCTAAGAAGTTTTGGACAACTTTGAGACTGCCAAGCCTGTAGCATCAATGGAAACTCACCTGGCTGCCTCAGCCTGGGGCAGAGTGGGGCTGGCTCGGGGGTCCCTGCTGCTGGCCCCGCGGTGGGCACAGTAGCCCTCTGCGGAGGCAGCAGATAGCGATAACAGGCAGCCACAGGCAGCGATGCAGCCCTTTCTGCACCAATGGCCCGGCTGCAGCCCAGGCACTGCTGGTTTTGACTTGCTGCTCACTAACAGGGTTCAGGCAGCGTGGTTCCCTGCTGCAGGACCAAATGAGGGTTGGGGATGCTGCAGCCACCCAATCCCTGTCAGCATCTGCTCCCTGTAGGCCTGGTGGGACTGTGGGCAGACCATCCTGAAGCCCTAGCACCTCGCCAAGTGGGGCCCAGAAGTGGAGCCCTCCCTGCTGAGCCAGGTACAGGGGGATCGCTCCCCCTGGACAGGGCTCCCTGAGATTTCTCCCTGCCATTCTAACCTGGTCCTTTGTGTGAGAGAGGAGTGGGGCAGGACAGGTGTCCCCGGCCTAGAAAAGAGCAACTTTTGGGGCCCCAAACTACCCAAGCCACTGCAGAGAGCGTGCCGGGAGTGACAAGAGCAGTGGGGTGGTAGAGGAGGGGTTGCACCTCCAAGCCACCCTGCAACACAGTGGGAAAAATGCCTCTGCACTGGCACCAGCCCTTCCTGGAGGGGACCAGAGGCACTAGTGAGGGGCTCACAAGGGTGACAAAGGAGGGCAGGACAGGTTTCCGAGCCTGTATGCTGGGTGCCGGTGCTGAGTGCGCAGCCTGTGGGGTGGGCACGCCAGGCCGCCGAGGCGGGGGGCAGCCAGGGGCTTACAGGTCGGCGAGGGAAGGAGAGAAGTGGGGGGACCCCACGGTGGAGCGAGGGTCTTCGGAGAGGGGGGAACAGCCCCTCTCCTCCGCGCCCCTCCTCCCGTGACTTGCCCTCGGCAGCGGGCGGTTCCCGCGGATGCGGAGCAGCGCAGTGGGAGGGGGGGGTGTCCCCGCTGCGCCGCCCTGCGAGGGGCCGGCGGGGGTCCCGCGGCTGCACCCCGGGGCGGTATTTGCGCCTCGCTGTTCGCTCCCAGAGCTGTGGGGAAAAGAATCGTCTTCTGCAGGATAAAGTCCCTGTCTGCGCCGGTGGATTGCCCGTGTCCAAAGTCTACTGGCAGGAGGCTGGCTGCCGCAATCTCCGCGAGGGGGATGACTTTTACAATATATGGGCTGATTGCAAATAAGTTACTAATAAGCCGCTTTGGCGTAAGAACGGCTCTATGCATTATTTCCTAAGATCTGTTTATTTGTAAGTATTTCTTTCTTTCTCTTCTTTAAAAAAAAAAAATTGTTCGGGAAAAAAAAAAGTACAGAAGTTAATATTTAGACATTCATAGTATTAAGTAATAGAGCTATAAACTCTCAAATACGGCACTTTCATTTTACTTAACAATAGATAACACAACAGCGACAGTGAAACAGGCCAAACAAAAGCGATCACCAAAATTGTTGTGACAGTACAATTATCCGGCTAGGAAATTTATTCAATATGCTTTACCATTGCATTGACACAGCAGGAAAAAAAAGCCCGAATGTTCAGAGAATAATACAACAAGGCAGGAGGTATTTGGAAAAAAAAAAAGATTTATTTTGAAATACACTTTTAAGAGATACTTTGCCTCCACGATTTGTTATCGATGCGCATCCGACACGACGATACGAAACAAACAGCCAAAGAAAAACACATTCTGTACAGAGCTCTAAAATGAGCCGCCAGTATCTACAAGATGAGCTTTACGCCGGGGTGTGGGTCGGAGAGGGGCCCGATCCTGCAGTCCGCACTCTCTAAACGAGTTTCGCAGACGTGTGGTAGGAAAGCTTGGCCCCGAGTCTGCGTGCGTGCCTCCGTGCGTGTGCGTGTCTGTGAGTTCCTACAACACAGTCCTTGAGCAAAAGGGGCAAGTGGGAGCTGCCGGCGCGGGCGCGGGTCCCGGGCTGCTCTAGAAGTCTTGCCGCGGGGTGTGAGTTAGACTGTGCCGCCGTAGATCACAGTTTCGCCTGAACACTTTGCCGCACTGCTCACAGTTGTAGGGCTTGATGTCTGTATGGGTAAGAAGGTGAGTTTTCAGATTACTTCTTTGATTAAAGGTTCTTCCACATGTGGGGCATTTGTGTGGAGATTCCTGTTCAGATTTGAAGCAAGCAAAGGATTAATCCTTCACAAACTACCTGGTTTAACGTTATTAACTGCATTTTTTTTTTTTTTCTTATCGCAACGCACAACTTGAAATATCGAACGACAGCAGCCCCGGGCGGGCGGGAGGCTGCCCACTTCGCCCCGTCCTGCCCCAAAAGGACTCGCTCTTCTCTGCTTCTCGCTTTGTGGCATTTCGCGCTCCTGGGGCACGGGGAAAGCGCCGGCCGCGCCGACCTCCCGCTCCGGGGCTCCCGCTGCCCGCCCGGCCGTCCCGGCGGGCGGGCCGGCAGCTCCGCGCCTCTCCGCACCGCTCCGTACCTCTCCGCGCCGCGCCGCCGGGCTGCCCCCGCCACCCCGCGCCTGCTGCCGCCGGAGCAGGGCTGGAGCTCTCAACGAAAAACGCCTCGAAACGGCGGCGTGGACAAAACCAAACCCCGGGGCTCGCTCCCTGGCGCCAAACCACCGCCCAGCCGGCTTTAAGTCCATCTCCCGCGGCCGCCGTTTTTACATGGGTCTCCCGCGGCGGCGGAGGTAGCCGCCGGCCGCTTCCCTCTCCGGGAACACGCGCGGAGGGGGCCGGGGAGCGGCGGGCTCACCTGCATGTGTAGAGTTTTGTGGACCGCCAGGGTCCTGGACTGGCAGAAGCCCTTCCCGCACTCCTGGCACTTGAAGGGTTTCTCTTTGGAATGGATGTACCTGCAAGGCAACCCGAGGGGTGAGCCGCGCTGCCGGGAGCGCGGGGCCCACCCGCCCCCGGGGCCCGCTCCCCCAAACCCGGCTCCCCCCCAAACGCCCCCACCCTGCTCCCCAGCCCCCCGGAGCATTCTGTTTATGGTTAAACCCCTCTGTCTGTTCAAAACATTTGTAGTAATTGATATCGAGGCATGATTGCCCTCTCTGGTGACAGATCGGGACAGCCTCTGCCCAGCCGGCGGGATCCGAACCCGCTCTCCCCCCAGAGCACCGGGCCCTTCGGCCGCGGGGTGCGGAGGTGGGGGGGGGGAGGCGGGGAGCGCCCACTGCGCCCCACCCTCCTCCCGCATCCCCCAGCCTCGCACTTCAAAAGCACAACAGCCCCGGGGGCTCCACCCCAATCCCGTCCCCCTCCGGCAACGCGGGTGTCCGTCCCACGCAGAGCGCCGGTTTTGGCCCCTCCGCGGCCGCGGAGCGCGGGTTTCTCCTGTTCGCTTTCCCGACTGAGCCCCGAGCGGCTCCCCTCACGGCCCGGCCCCGGTGGTCCCTCACCGGTGGTCCCGCAGGTGGTCCTGCCTCCGGAAAGCCTTGTGGCAGATGTCGCAGGTGTAGGGCCGCTCGTCCGTGTGGGTCCGCTCGTGGATGAGGAGGTTGTAGGACTTGGTGAAGTGCCTGCCGCAGAACTTGCAGATGAACTCCTTTTTCGTCTTGGAGGGCAGGCGGCCGCGGGTGGGCTTCCTGTCCGGGGACAGCTTGCTGATGCCCGACAGGGGCGAGGCCAGTCCGGGGCTCAGCTTGGCGAGCTCCCCCACCTTGGGGGGGTCCTCCTGCGTGGCGGCCACGGCCAGGTTGGCAAAGTCAAAGCGGGGCCTGTCCTTGTGCAAGGCTGGGAGGACGTGGGCGATGGCCCCTTGCTTGGGGTGGAAGAGGTGCGTGGCGAAGGGGAGCGCGGGGAAAGGGAAGCGTGAGTCCACCAAGCCCTGGGCGGCCGCCATCTCCGTGATGGTGGAGCGGGTGATTTCATGCACATTGGGGTAGCCCAGTGTCCAGTGGTTCATGTGCATGGTTTGCACGGCGCTGAGTCCATACAGACCTTGCAACTGGTCCACAGCTGCGGGGAAGGTGTTCACAGCCTGGAGGAAGGAGTAGTTGGTGAGCTGCAGGGAAGGGTGCAGCGGGATGGGGGCTGGCAGCGCTTTGCTTCCCATCTTCCCGGGGCGGGCGGTGCGGCTGGTGCCTCTGCTGGGCTTTCGAGACGGGGAGAAAATCCTAGGAAGAAAGAGGGAGAAAGGAGGGGAAAGCGAGTTTTACCGGGAGCAGCGCCGTTTCCCTTACCGAGGCGAGCGCAGCCGGGGAGGGGCAGGCACGCCGCCGGTGCGCTGCCTGGTTGCGGCCGCAGCGCCCCGCCGCAGCCCCGGCTCCCGGCCCCGGCGGCCGCCACCGACCCACCGGCGCGGTCGCTTTGACCGGCGAAGCTAAAGCGTTAAAAAAAAAAAAAAAAAAAAAGAAAAAATTGTAAAAACTATCGCTCCTAGAAACAGCCACCCCAAATTAAAACAAAAAGGAGAAAAGCCCAGCGCCCAGCCAACCGAACGCGCCGCGGATTCAAATTAAACGAATCGTGGAAAAATGCACCCGGAATGGAGCCGCGGCGGGGGCCGCTCCTCGCCGCCGTCCCCCCGCAGCCCCAGGGCCGGGACGCGGGGACCCCCGGGCCGCCTCCCGCTTGCCCCCGGCCCCGCTCCCGCCCTCCCGCCGAGGCCCCGACCCCGACCCCGACCCCTCCGGGCTGGGGCCTCCCCAAGAAGGCGCAGGGCGCTCACGGAGAACCGAGGCAGGCCCGGGGCGGAGAGGGGGGCGGCGGGGAATAAACCCCGCGTTTATCCCGGCTCGGGTGCTTATTTTTCTTCCTTCAACAACAACTCATTTATCAAGATAACCGAGGGAGACAAAAGGGGCTCCTGCCCCGCACGCACACCCCCTGCCCAGCCCCCCGCGCCGCAGCTCCTAAATAAATCCACTTTGCGCTCAGATCCCTTCCAGATGGCCGGGGCCGCCCCACGCAGCCCGCCCGGGCCCGCGCGATCCCACCGGCGGGCCGAGAAAGCGGCCTCCCCGGCCCGGCGCTGCCCTGCAGCCGGCTCCCTCCACCCCGCAGGGCCGCGGAGGGCGAGCGCAGTCCCGGGAGGACGGAGCAGGGAGCCGGGAGCCCCCCGCGCCCCCCCGCCGCCGCCCCCGGCCGGGAGCTCCGCCGGAGCGGCGGGGCCGGGAGCTAATGAGCGCTGTGTGACTGTCAGAGGGTTTCACTCAGCCCATTCAACCGAAACCGCCGGGCCCGCTCCTCCCGCCGCCCGGGGGGACCCCTCGGCGCCCCCGGGGAGACGCTCCCCTCCCGCGGGGCAGTGGGCAAGCCCCTGCCCTCTCTTTTTTTTTTTTTTTTTGTGGTGGGTTTTTTTGTTTTGGTTTTTTTTGTTTTGTTTTGGGTTTTTTTTCGGCGAGGGTTCGCTTCCAGCAGCCAAGCGTCTGCCACCAGCCGGAAAAGCGGCGGCTCTTCTCACTCTCGCTCCGCCGGGATCCCTCCGGGCCTGTAAACAAGCGGTAGGGCCGAGGGTGCCCCAGTACCTCCTGGGATTTGACTGGTAACGCGTAGTCTCCAAAAGAAAAAAGACACTCTGGATCCCCCCCTCAAAATAATAAATCCCCCCCGAAAGAAACAACAACAAAAATAAAGGAAATTCCCCGAACGCAAAGGCTCTGTCCCTGCCACGCCGGGCCGCCGCAGCCCCTCACCGCGGCCACACGGGCTCTGGCCGCTCCGCTGGCACCGTCCCGGCCTCCGGCTGGAAGGTGACTTTTCGATATTTTTCCTAAAATACCTTTCCTTCCACGTTTGTGGCACCGCACTGAATTGGCCCTCGGGAAAAAGAAAATTAAAATAAAAATGCGGCAACCAGGTTGGGTGCGAATTGCAGCGCTCCCACCGTGTTTTCGTTTTCCTTGAGTCGTGGCCCTCCCGGATTTCCTCCGCTGCTGCCCAGTTTTTCTCGTTTCCGATTGTATCGAGACCAGGGCCAGCGTTATCGATACGACCTATTATAGATGGTGACCTTTTCTTTTTTTTTTTTTTTTTCTTTTGCGGGGTGGTGGTGGTTATATATAGACACTTATTTTTAAAGATGTCGTAGCGTGAGTTTCTATTCGCTTTCCGCCAGGAACCGACACAGAGGCAATAAAATCGCTTTCCGCTGGCTGCTGCCGCGGCTCCTGCCCGCAGCCCGGCCGGGTTTCGGAGCCACCGGCTGCGGGCTGCGGCAGGGACAGGGCTGCTGTCGGGGCAGCGCCTCTCCTCTCACCGCCGCGTTTGGTCGTTACGTGTGGGGATGTCATTGCGCGGCCCTCGTTTTCGTGTCACAGAACCAAGTCCGAGAAAAACCAAAAAACCCCAACCTATGCCGAACACGAAATCCATATTTTAACGCAGCAACTTTTAAAACTACATCGTTGCCCGAACCCCGGCGCATCCGTCGCTATTCGTACTCGGAGGTAACTTTATTAAACCCTATCAAAAAAAGGCCAGAAACCGCCTTCGTACGTGATTTCAAGGCTACTTGTAACAGGGTGCGGGGGGTGGGGGAAAGGCGACCAAAAACGGATGTTACTTGGACCTTGGCACTTCCTTTTCCCTTGCCACTCAGGGCGCCTAATTAAATTAAGCCCGGTGCCTCGGACGTGCGCCTCTCTACCTGCCGGCCTGCGGCCGGCCCGGCCGGCGATCCCCTGCTCCCGCGGCGGGGCCGGGGCCGTGCCCCGAGGTGGCGGCCGCCGTTCCCGGGGAGCGGCTGGGCCCCGGGGCGGCTCCGCTCCGCTCCCCGCCAGCCTCACCCCAAGCCGCGGCCACACGCTGCCCGCGCAGCCAGGTATTTCCACGGACCGAGAACTGACTTCTCCAGCGCGACCCGCGGGTCAGCTCACGCACGGACCGGCTCCTCCCCGCAAGGAGTTTCGCGTGAAGGGCATCGACCGCGCGCTCTGGGAGGCCCCCGCCGCCCGGGTCCGCACCAATGCGCCCCGCGGCGTGCGGGGGGGACCCGCACCCCACCCGCCGCGGAGCTGCAAACTGAAAGTAAAGCTGTCGGCCCCGCCGCTGCCCGCCGAGGGACGCTCCCCTCCGGGGGCCCGGCCGCGGCCCAGCCGCCGGCAGCAGGCAAGTGGAGAGGGGGCGGGGGAGCCGCGTACCTACCGCAGCCGGCTGCTCCTCCTGGGGCAAAGCCGAGGCGGCGGCCGCGGCAGCTTCACGGAGACATTAGATCCACAGCGGGGGCGCTCAGCGGGGCCGGGACCCGGCGGCGGCCGGCATGTTGCGGAGGGCTGGGCGGCGGCTGGGAGCTCTGGCCGAGGCGGTGCCGGGGCCCCGGCATAGGCGACCACCGCCGCCGCCTCCCGCCTTCGACCCCGGCGAGGCTCGGAGCGAGTCTGAGCCGCCCCCTGCCCGGTCCATCACATTTCAGCGGTGAGTGGCGGGGAGCGCTGTCCCCGCCCGCCCGCCGCCGCCGGCCCACCCCGCGGCGCGCACCGCTCCGCGCTCGGGGCCGTGCTGCTCCGCCCCGACGGGACGGGCCCGCCCCCGGCCCCGGCCCGCCCCGGTCCCACTGTTTACTTGTGTTTGGGTAGCAACTGGGTTTTAAAGGGGCAGGACTCCCCCCCCGCCCCGCGTCACCTAAGGTGACTTTTCCCCCCGAGAGCAGCGCTGCGCGACTTGCTTAAATACCTAAAATACTCCCACCCACCCCAAAACCAGAGCGCGAGGGTTTTGTAGGCGCCCTCAAAGGTCCGAGGGGACCCGTAGGTGCAGGGAACGCTCACGTCCGAACGGCTCCGTGGCCGTCGCGTCGGATGGCCCTGTGGACCCTCCCTGCGGCTGATATTTAGGCGCCTAAAGGCAGATTCAAAAGGAGAAGCGGAGCGGAGTATCCCCACGCGCGGTGACTAAGCACACGGTCCCCACCTGGAACAGACAAATAGTTTCGAGAGCAGTTTCGATTTATTACCAGGGAATTAACTGCTCAATGGGGCCTCTGTGACTCTCTTCAAAATTCCCGATTAAAGCATTGTATTCTTTTTCGTCGTTAGCTGCAACACGGTTGGTGGCATACATCGAATTTGGGTTGAATTTTTTTATCTGTAACGTTATCTTGCTCGGTGCATTACTTATGTCACACGTATGGGGAATTTATTGTATAATCTGGACTCTGGAGATTTGAGGCAGGCTTTGAGAAGTATAAAAAGTTGTTAGAAGAAATGGCATTCAAAAACAGCTTTGGAAAACTTTCAAGGTTGAATCTGTGCCGGTTAATTCGAGCCCGCGGAAGAGAAGAGGACACAAGTGACGGCTGCATGGGAATTTTTTTTCTCCTTTTAGTAGACAGGAGAAAAAAAAAAATCAAAGAGGGAGAACAGGAGTCGGCAGAGGGAGGTCTGGGGGTGTCCCCTGGCAGGGCAACGCAGCCGAGGCTGGCGCTCGTTGCAGCCCGCGGCTGCCGTCGGCCGCTCGGGCTGGTTTTCGTTTCTTTTCATAAAGTCCCGCTTCGAAAATGCCCCATTCTAAATCTCAGTCGCTCTAAATAACTAGTAGTTTGTCTCCTGGGCAGTGAGGACACCGAGACTGACAAGTCCGGGAGAAGGAGCGATACCCTCCGCCCCGGCCCGGCTGCGGGATGGTGCGGGAGCCGGGCGGCGGGAGGCTAGAGGGGCTCCGGCCCGACGCAGGGTGAGGGGCCGCTCGCCCTCGTTCATTTGCTTTCTCGAGCGAGGCCGGTTGCTACAAGAACGAAGCGGGAAAGGGAACTTAACAGCCGCATTTTCTGGCCTGCGGATGCCGGGGAGGAGCCCGCCGCGGCACAGGGATCGGAGCGGGTTCCTTCGGCAGAACCATCGTTTCTTGGCTTTCACAGCAAGGGAAAACAAGACGCACTTGCTGGGGGGAGGAAATGCTCACAACCAAACCCAAATCACAAAAAGGAATGAAAAAAAACCCCAACCCCAAATCGACCTCCCCAAAACCCAAACCGACCCGCCAACGAAAAAGTCCCAAAGCGGCGGGAACCGGGTAGGGGAAGAGACGGGAGCGGGGCAGGGTCGCCGCCCGGGCGGCTCGCTGCCCGGCCGCCCGTGGTACGTTTCGGCTACGCCGGGAGCGGGGACAGCCGCGGTCTCCCGCCGCCGGCTGCGCCGATGGGGAGCGCCCGGTGGCCCCGGACAGCAGGTGCGCGGCGGGCGCTGCCGGGGAGCCCCGGCCGCCCCGCACCCGCTCGGGCGTCGGGGGGCGCTCCGCGGCAGCGGACACTCGTCGAGCAGGGGTGACCCCACCGGGGGCACGGGCCGCCGGATCCCACCGAGAGCCCCGCGCTTCCGCGTCACCTTTCCGCCTCCATCCCGGGCGGGCCCCTCCCGCTGCCCACGGGCCTTCCCCCCGCCGCCCACGGACCTCGCCCCGCCGCCCGGCTCGGGGAGCCGCTGCCTGGGGCCGCTCCGGGCCGGGCAGGTGCCCGGCTCCGCCGCCCCGCTCTGCCAGGGACCCGCGGCGGGGCGGGGCCGGGGCCGGGGGCGGGGCCGGGGCCGGGGGCGGGGCCCGCCCGGAGCTTCGCGTCAGGCGGCGGCCCGCGGTGCTGCAGCGCCCCCTGGAGGCCGGCGCGGCGCCCTGCCCGCTCCGGCCGCCGCCGGCTGTGGCTCCGTGTCGCAGAAACGCACCCGGGGGGCGGGGACGGACGGACGGACGGACAGACAGACAGACACTGTGGCCCGGTGGCATCCAGGCCCCGCGCCGAGGTTAGCTGGTCCTCTCGCGGAGCACCGTGCGCGGTGCGCGATGCACGCAGGGAGCAGCTCAGACCGCAGCAAACCCCCGCTGGCAGCAGTGGGCGGCTGCGGTCGCGGGGGGACGACTCACACATCCCCCTTTAAAATCAATGGGGGGAAAACAATTTCAGTGGGAGCTGAGGGTGCGCCCAGAGCCGCGGCCGGAGGGAGAAGGGGCGGCCGGGAGCCGAGTCGGCGCGGCCGGCTTTGCTGCAGCACCCACCCGCGGGGGTCCCCGGACCGGCTCCGGCCCTGTCAGGGGCTCTGCTGAGGGAGGGGAGCCGGGAGCACAATGCCCCGGGCACGGCACGCCCGCGCCGCGTCAGGGAGGCGCCCCGACGGCTCCCGACGGCCGACGGCTCGGACGGCGCTGCCGGTGCGCGCAGGGCAGCGGCGCCGCTTGGCAGCCAG
Organism: Phaethon aethereus; assembly: GCF_964289735.1. Classification (NCBI taxonomy): domain Eukaryota; kingdom Metazoa; phylum Chordata; class Aves; order Phaethontiformes; family Phaethontidae; genus Phaethon; species Phaethon aethereus. Next base: position 25,277,264 of record NC_138582.1, read on the forward strand.
CGACCCGGCGGGCAGGGTCCCAGTCCCGGGCCGCCGCCCGCCGACGGACAGGCCGGTGCTGGAAACGGCTCCGGCTACAGGCCGAGGACTTATTTAATTTTTTTTTTTTTTGAGGAAAACAGTGACCGCCCGTCGATCTGGCATCTGGTCCCGCTGGTGTTTCTTTGTGACTAAATTATCATCTACTTCACTCAGATTTAGGGCCGGGGGGGATTTTTTTGTTTTGTTTTTAATGCCCAGGTTTAAGGAACAGGCGGGGGCAGCCGGAGGCGAGGTGCCAGGTAGGGCCCCCGGAGGCCGCCGCCGATGCAGCTCCCACTCAGCATCTCCCTTTCTCCCCCCCCCCCGACTCGGATACCCGCAACACATCATTTCCCTAAAAGAAGAAAGTAATTATACACGCAACGGCTTCAGCGGGCTGGATTCGCCCGTGTCTTCCAGGGGAGCCCAGCCGCTCGCCCGCGGTCCCGGGCCGCGGGGCTCCCCCTGGGCCGCCGCTGCCCGCCCCGACACCTCCCCAACGGGCACCACCACAGCAGCCAGCCCGACGGGTGCCTCCTCTTCGCCTTCCCCTGGCTAGGGAGCCCCGAGACCCGGGGCGGGGGGGGGCTTTTGCTCTTCAGCCGCCGCGGTGCTCCGGTCCCGCTCTCCCGGGAGCTCCCGGTCCCGCTCTCCCGGGAGCTCCCGGCCCCACGTCGGGAGACCGCGGGGCTCACGGGCACACCGAGAGAAGCGTCAGACCGCCCTTGGGCGAGGCCAGCTTTGCAGTGTGCGCGGCGGTGGGGACCCCTTATCCCGCGGAACTTGCGCGCTGTGCCGCGGTGCGATGGCACGGTGCGGATGGGGTGAAGGAGGGCGCGGAGGCGGCCGCTGGGCCCGGGGCGAGGACGCCGCCGCCTCGCCCCGGCGGCGGGCCCCGAGGCAAGCCCGTGCAGCACCCCTAAAGCCCAAAGCTTTCTTCCCCTCAGCCCAGCCTGCTGCCTGCTGGTCTTCTGAGGGAAGTGGGGGAGAAAAGCGCTCGATAAATGGACTTTTCTAGCCTAAAGCATTTCTTCCCCGGCCACCAGCAATGAGATGTTTTTGTGGTGCCTGAAACGAGCAGCCGCCAAAGCATGAAGAAATACAATGTACCGTACCTTGTTACAGTTCGGTGTAAGGAACCATTTGGCTAAAGTCTTTCCTGCCACCGGCATCGAAACACTGGGCAGGGCTGTTGCCTACAGCCACGTCTGGAAGCACAGATACCCGTCGCACACGAGTGGGCCCCTGCCTTGTCGTTCCAAACCTCTCAACCCCGCTCTGAGCTGAGCCTAGGGACTGCGGAGGCTCTCCAGGTGGACAGCCTTCGCGTACTCCCCGGTGATGGCATTTTACCTGGCTTTGGCAGACGTGCCAAGAAACAGCCCGCAAGGTCGAGGTTGGCAGGGCTTCAGGGACGCCTGCACAGACGTGGGCTCCTGCACTGTGCTCCTGGGGAAAGGGGGATTTCAGGCACTCGATGAAGTTCTGCAGCTGCCTCAGGCAGGAAGGCTCGTGAAGGTTGCAATCTCTGAGCCAACGGTTGGAGGGGAAATCTAAGAGAACTATTGTATAACAGCAATAAATAGGTTTAAGAAATGCAGTTGTACTTTTGGTTGCGTGCCTCAAAACTCACCTAGGACATGAGAACTCCAAGGCAGCAGAGAACTGGGCCCATCCATCTTGTCCTGTGGTGTATATTAAATAACTCCGTTCCCTTTTAAGAACTTTTTATATGCCAGTGAATAACTTGATTTTCACAAATAAAATTAATCCTATAGGGTGAAAGTCAGCAAACAATAGAAAAGCTCAGAGGGTTTTTTCCAGTTGTAAACATGCAGAATCCATATGGTCATTAGATACATCTGTGGGTTAAGCACTGATTTGTTTATGCAAGCCTGATGCTTAGGATACTCAAACTGGGGCTATTCTGTTGAATATATGTATACTGTAATCCCCTTTTACCTACCCTCCGCATGTGTGTTTCCTGTTTTCAGCATGCATTCTCGATGTGTAAACTGTGGCAAAGGATATGTTATAAACCAGGATACTACAGAGCATTTCAGATATTTTCAGAGCATTACAAGCACGGTGCAAGCATATGCAAATCATCACTTACAGATGTGCACAATGTCTGTATTAATCTCTGCATGTCTTTTCAATTGTTTGTGGCATCTAATTCAAAGAAAAGGACAATAATGGATATTACAAAAAAGTACCAATTGTTCCTGGGCAAACTCACCCTTAGAATGTCCAGATAAACCTTACTGATGAAACCCTACACTTCTTAATAAAATCAGGGTCTTTTAAAGTTAAGATATTGAAGATCCCTGAAATATTGGGAAATAGAGGGAAACCTTAATCACAGTAGGGCATTTGAAAACTCTTAAAGACACTGCCAAGGCTGAACACTACCCTGTATCTCTACTAGGTATGATCCAAAAAAGCACTTAAGAACATGCTTAAGTTCATCACTATCCAGGGTAGTACCTAAGCAGGTGCTTCAATTTCTTTATATGCCAAAGTCACCTGCTGAGCGTGTGTTTTACTGCTGATTTAAAAGATGTCCTCAATCAAGGCCATTATTTTTAGATTGCCTCATAAAAAGAAACAAATTAATAAAAGCTTATAAAAAATTCCAAGAGCAGTTACCATTCTAGGCAAGATTTTGCATCGTGCCTGCTTTCATGTCCTTTTCCATGAGTTGGCACTCAGTCATCTGTTATGACCACCTTGTTTCTGCCTTAAATGCTGGTGTTCTCCTCAGCTTCTCCTGCTGACATCTCATTGCACACCGTTCCCTTCCCTTCCCTTCCCTTCCCTTCCCTTCCCTTCCCTTCCCTTCCCTTCCCTTCCCTTCCCTTCCCTTCCCTTCCCTTCCCTTCCCTTCCCTTCCCTTCCCTTCCCTTCCCTTCCCTTCCCTTCCCTTCCCTTCCCTTCCCTTCCCTTCCCTTCCCTTCCCTTCCCTTCCCTTCCCTTCCCTTCCCCTCCCTTCCCTTCCCTTCCCTTCCCTTCCCTTCCCTTCCTTTCCCTTCCCTTCCCTTCCCTTCCCTTCCCTTCCCTTCCCTTCCCTTCCCTTCCCTTCCCTTCCCTTCCCTTCCCTTCCCTTCCCTTCCCTTCCCTTCCCTTCCCTTCCCTTCCCTTCCCTTCCCTTCCCTTCCCTTCCCTTCCCTTCCCTTCCCTTCCCTTCCCATGACAACATGCACAGCCATTGTGTCACGACAGACAGTCTCTGATCTCTGTGTGTTGTGAACCAGCAACAGACAGAAAGCATGTAAAATCAGGACAACTCAGAGCTGAGACCCAGCAGTGGATTTCCACCTCCTCTGCTGATGGACCCCTGTTTTCTGTTCCCGTGGTGTTATAGGTCCCTGCTCAGAGGGCTGGCATTCCCCTTGCTCTCTATAGTTCCCGTTCACAGTCCCGTTAGAAGTATTTGAGGGACCTACACAGGCTGGTAAATGGTAGGATGAAAACTGGCGAATTGATATTTTCCCCTGTTTTTTCCATACTAGATGGCTTGGCCCATCTCTTAATAAAGAATATCAATGATTATTGCAGATCTGCCTTGTTTGCATTAACTATTTCAGTTATTTGACCTGCTCACCCATGATAGGCTGGTGAAAATTTTTAGTCGGTTATGCTGTTCTTTCAAATGCCCCTTCGGGAGCAGTTTCCACAAAAAATACAAACCCCATTCATTTCAACACCAGAACTCATCTTAGCACCCGAGAAGTGCCGAAAGCCAAGGACATTACACTGCAGCAGAGACAGAGCTGCCTCAAGGCCTCTAATTTTCATCTTTTCAAATCAGCGGAGAGGGGAAAGAGATACTGTCAGCCACACTACAAACTTTCAAGTGTAATATATATTCCCTTTTTCCACTTCATTTGTCCTGACGATTACTGGCTGTCCAAATGCAACCAGGAGCTTTTGAATTTCACTGTTGTCCTGAGTCTGCCTGTCTCTGAACTGCTGGATGGAGCCCACCCGCAAGCACTCTGCCGCTTCGGGAGGCTGGGTGTGCGTGGAGGGGAGCAGCAGAGGCCGTGGGACAAGGCATGCTTTGGAACGACGGCCTTCCCAGCTGTGATGGAAGCAAGGATCAATGGTGCCTGCAAGACTAGGAGCTTTCAGGGACCCTAGGACAGTGCCTATGGAGAGTTGTGAGGAAGGCTCCACCACTAACAATATGCTCAGGACAGAGAAATCAAAGCTGATTATAGTCAGTGAAAAAATATTTTCTGAATCCAAGAAAGGCCCCACAAGAAGACTCATGAAGCCACGTGTAAGGATTCTTGAACAAAATGTATCTTGTGCTTGAACTCTTTGTGAAACTGGAAAATAGAGAAGTCTCTGTGACTTTGGCTGGAGGGCTTGGACCAGTGTGGTGTGGTAAGAATTTCTATTGAGAAGAAGCATCAAGTAAATATAATACAGTATGTTTATTTCAGTGGGACCTGGTATGAGAGTTAGTCGGTGGCCACAGCAGCATCGCTGACACTCCTGAGATCTGAAAAAGAGACCACCGATAAAGGTCATTAGCTAAGGTTAAGCAGGGTTAACCCTGACCTTTCTCCAGTCTCCAAGCAGACAGCTCTTGAGCAAATACAAAACCACAGTTATTAAAGAACTCTTAAACAACTACAATAACAAAATAGAGTGAAGCTGAGTCAAAACTGCAGACCTCTTTTATCCAAAGTATAGTATTTATAGATGGCAGTTACTGAAAGGCAGCAGAACTGGTTTTAAGGACCATCCCTGTACCTAGATAGTAGAGGCACACTTGAGAGCATTTTGTCTTTTGAACCATGGTGAGACATGAATTTAAGTTTTTCAGAAAGAGTATTTTCATTCCTAGAGCTTGGTAATTCCTATGTGCTTGGTGAAGAATATTTGAAATACTCAACTTTCTGTTAGAGTTACAGGTGGAGCCTAAAATGCTAAAAGGCTGTTCAAAGCATCACTGAAGTCTGATCTAGTTCAGCATTAGTCTGTTATCTTTTCCTCCCTCAACAGTTTCAAGAAGATATATAAAACCAGACCAGAGCTGATGTTTACTTTTACAGCTAATGGTTCCTCAAATCTACAAAAACTTCTAAGGAATAGATAAAAGCAGCTGCAAAAGTGATCTAGAAATAAACATCCAGAAGAAAACATAACTGCAACCAAAGTTCCAGCTGTTCTTGTCTTAATTCTTATCAGTATTCTTTTTAATCAGGCACAGTTTGAAGTCAAAGGCTTATTTCCAACAGCTTTTGTCCATACATACATACATACATATATGTGTAAGTCCCTTGAAATATTACAGAAGTTCTGTTTCACATCAAAATAGTGTACATTGTCACTGAAATTATTAATTTGCTTTTCCTCATCCCCCATGTTCTCTCTGGGCCCCTCTTTTGCATCTGGCATGTGTACTGATACTCAAGATGACAAATACTGATAACTGCAAAGCTGCAATGCTGCATACTTCCATAAGGCAAAGCTTAGCCAAAGTTAGTCATTGATTTATGTCTCGTATTCTGTTCAACAGTGCAAGGTTTTTTTTTTTTTTTTTCTAATTCCATACCTTTAATCCTTGCCACCTTCAGCCTAGTGTGTGTCAAATTTCCATCTTATTGTTGCAGCTGTGGTTTCTTAAAACTAAAGTACGCTTCTTGAAGGCAGTGACACATTATTAGGTTTATTCACAGATTTAAGTGCTCAGTTGTTCAAAACCACCTGAACTCATTAACATGTGATGGTGTGGGTTTTTTGGCCATATTAAAAGGTTGATACAGAGGTTCTAAAAAAGAAATGAGGGATGTTAGGATGATTATTTTTATTCAGCCCAAATCTGTAGAAAGTGTGATAACCGAGGCAGAGATCATAAGCCCAGTGTTTCCTTTAGCAAAGAGTTTATTTAGAAAATACACAAGGCAAAAAACACTGTCCCACGTAAAAAAAGCCTTCTGCAGGTGTACAGATGAAAGGAAACAAAATTTGCACCATCTAGGTGCCATATTACTTAGGAAGACTTCATGACATACAGTAAGAGATGGCCCACAAAGCAGATTGCTTTCAGGAGAATCTATATGCTTACAAAAAAGAGCCGCAAAAATTAAGTATTTTTATTACAACCTTCACTGTTTTAAGACAATACTCGGCTTCCCTGTGCTCTTCCACGGAAAATGGGCCAGAGGCAAGATGCTGTAAATACTCCTCCAAGAGCTTGCAAGCAAGCCCCCCATGTTACTGTCCCAACCCCTTTGACAGCTGTCTGTGAAGGATCACCCTTCCTCTGGCTGAGCTGGTGAAAAGGACCGTACCTTTGCTTCAACCATTTCAGTTCAAAGTCCAGTGCAGTAACTCAAATCTGCTTTTGTCGTCTTTAAAAGCTAGGAGGTTAGTGTTTTCCACCAGAGCAGCTGAGACATGTCCCATTCCAGGAAAAGGCCAAGAAAATAGCTGAGAGCAGTAACAGCTTAAAGCTCTGCAAAAAATCTGCCAGAGGACATCTGTCAAAGCCCAAAGAGTTCCAGTTACGTATGATTTCATTTGATCCCAGAGGCTAAATAATGTACAGGAAAGATTTAATAATGTTATGCAGATTATGTGTGGAAATGTAAAAGGAACCGAACACAATGCCAGTTTGAAAAATCTTCATGTGCTCGTAGCGCTATTATTGCTGCACAGTCAGAAAACACAGCTTGAGCAATAGACTATGATAATAAAATTAAAAATTGGAATTGCTAGAATATTTATTCAGGTGAGACTATTTGATTAAAAAAAGATGACTTAATATTTTCCCTCTGCCAGGAAATTATCAGTGGAGAGAGCCCCATTCCTGTTTCCACCACATCAGTTCCATTGCCACGTGAAACCCTGATAGTGAAAATGTGGTAACCAAGGATCGCTGCTCACAAAACATTTTCAAATGCCAGCGCAAAGGAGACATCAGCTGCTAAAAGAACAAAAACGAATGGCCCTTGGCTCTATCTGCTTGCAAGTTTGTGTTACGGCATCTGACTGAACTAGAGTTGCTGAACTATAGGTATGGTCCCTTTTGCCAACTCACTTCCAGAAACAGTAATTTTTGGCAGAGAGGGGGAAAAGGCAGCTGTAAGGGTGATGTGAATGGCCACCGCAGGATCTGCCAAATGATATCTGTCAAATCGTCTGGTAGCGTAAAGCTCCAATGCCATGTGACATAATTTAAATGCTGGCAAAGGAGGGATTATTAAGCAGGATTCTTAGCCAGGATGGCCATGGGCTTCATCATTAAAAAAACAACCTGAAAGCAGAAGCAAATGGATCCTATCTGGTGATACCTAAAAACTTTTGTGCAGACTCTCACAAAGGAAGCAAGTGTAACGTTTCCTAGATTTCTGGAGGCTGGCACTTGTGGTGGTCTTTCTTCAGCTGGTGCTTTTATCTCCCTTGGGATAGTGGTTATAGTTTTAGCAGCTGAAAACTTATGCTCACCAGTTTTTCTTTCAGTGGAAGGATCTAAGACTTTTCCTTCCAAGGTTGGGTCTTTATTTGCAGGGATTTCCAGCAGGTTTCTTAGGTTTCTCATTTCCTCTTGCTATTTCTGCTCTCATCTGTTTTGCAAATGGCCACCATAATGTTAAGCTTATCTAATGGCCAGGCCTCTGGCTGGAAGAATGCCAGCAGTGTTCTGAAAATCAGTCATCTGAAAGCATTCAGAGGAGATGGCCATCACCTTCTCCCTGAACCTCAAACATAAAACTTCCCTGATAAGCACATACTCCAATGTCATGAAAAGCAAGCGGTTACGCTTAAATTCAGATACCACTTTAACCAGCTTCCTTGGGTGACACTCAGACACTCTGCTAAATTAATCTCACTCTACAAATAATAAATTCTTTTTTTCAGTGTTTGGAGGAGATGCTGGTTGTACATACATACAGTAAAGAGTGTGTGTCCCCTTGACGGCTTCACTGTGAATGCAGGTTTCATTCTACCATTGGTTCTCTGTATTTTGTTGGGATCCCTTTTTTTTCCCCCCCCTCACTGGCAGGGTGTAGTCCAGGTCCATCTGCTCCTGGCTTTGACATCAGGCATGGCCGTGGTAGCTCCTACCATCAGTGAGACTTAGGTGGTTTGTCACAAGTCCTGCTGAGAAAAGTGGCAAGGGACGAACAATTTTCTTTCCCTGGGTCAGGGGAAGTCTGCAAAAATGCAAGATTTGTTGGTCTTCATATGCAGACATACACAGAGGACAAAAAACTAATGAATTTTGCTATTGACCTTGGCAAGTTTTGGATTTTATTCAAAAGGAGGAATTCAGTAGGAATACTGGGTCTCCAATTTAGAAACATGAGAAGAGACCTACAAAACTGCCCAAGGTCTGCATAAGACACGCTGAGGACACAACATGTAGCAATAAAGATTGATATAAGAGCTAACAAGCTTAACCTTGCAAAAAGAAAAACGTAAGTTTGCCATCATAACATTTATTTAGTTAAGACCCGAGGAGGAATAGCTGAGAGCAGCTCCTATACATCCTATAGGAGAACCAACTCTGCAGAAATGGGGTCTGTGTGGAAAAATCATCCCTCGTTTGGACTTCTGTTTCCCCAAAGAGAAGGAATTCTGACCTTGTGGGAGATAGATAGAAAAAACAGGTCCAAAGGAGGAAGCTGCAGTATGAAGACACCTACGCAACATGAGACTACCCTCTGGAGTAACCTTATTTTGGAAAGAGGTCTGGCAACAGGAAGAGAAAGATCTGCTGACTGCTGCTATGTCTGTCCGAAGGGCTACTTCAACCAGCGCTGAAAGAGAGAGACCTCCTGAGAGCTCGCTGGGAAAACAGTGTTTCCCAGCTTCCGCAGATCCCGCTGCCTCAGCGCTGTGGGATCTGCTACTGACCATGGCAGGAAGGCTGCTGAGTCAGCCACTGAGCATCAGTCAAACACTTTCCACCCTGATGTACCAGAGGACACAAGAAGCAGAGAGGCAGGAATTCATGATGAAACTAGAGAAGGTATCAAAGTGTGCCTTTCTGGAAAAGAAAAAAAGTCGTACACTTAATACTGTTTTATTAGACTACATAGTATATCGCTTAGCTTATTTATTTTGAGTAGGTAAGAACATATTTAGAAGAAAGCTTTATTTAAGTGACTTTAGTAAAAAAAAAAGTTTAAAGCAATAGATATATAGGTATAAACCAGCACGGCTCTAGGGGTGTCAACTGGTGACTTACATGGGCTGTGGGTCTGTCTTGGCACAGTCATTTGTTGATTAAACAAACCTTCTTAAGGCTGAGGATTCTGAATAACAGCAATGAGGCTCCCTCCAGCTTCCAATTTGTGTTATAAGGTCCTGTGCTAGCCTTCCTGTCCGAGAACTAAGACAAACAAACAAAAATAGAACTTCTGGAATCTATTGCATTTCTGAAAGGCATTATCTAAAAATTAGGCTGCAGGAGATTATCACAGGCACACCACTTTAGAACAGACTTCCTAGAAGCAAAGCAAGTTTGGGGAAAACCTCTCAAACAATCCCCCTTACTGTAAGACACCTGTTCTCCTTAAAACACTTTTTTTTTAGTGGAAGTCACCCCAGCTGAATTAAATTTGTTTCCCTTGGGCCTGCATTTTCTTTAGCCAACACAACAGCTGCACCATGTGGAGATGAGCCACAAGAAGTGTAACAACACATGTTTGTGATTGCTGTATCAGCTTTGGCAGATTTAAGTGCAGAGGTCTTTAGCTGCCTTCTATTAGAGCGCCAGCTTTACAATATATACAACATCTTGCAAAGTAGTAGCAATAATATATATAGTTTTATGTATTTCTTGTACATGCTGGTACACTAAAACCAGAAAGGAACTGGCTATTACTTATAGCTATAAATATTGTATTAAGCACAAACATTTTCTTTGCATGTAAAAGTAGGAACAGAACAGGAGGATGGGTTAACTACAACAAAATCCCCTGGGGACCCCTGTGCTAGCTGTTATCCAGTCCTGCAGAGACACTCAGCCATTCAGAATGTGCAGTAACCCTGTTATTTCAAAGCTGCAGTAAATTTAATCTCTCCAAGAAATTGCTGAATTCCTGGAAAATAATGCATAATCTTGGTTCAGCATGCTTTTTTTTTTTTCCTTCTCATTTCAAGAACAGGTGCCAAAAACTGGTCTTGTGCAGCCTAATTCAATATACATTAGAATACAGTTTTGAAGTCTGCCTTTGAGGCATTTAATTAAGAGCTGTTGAGTATCCCATGCCCATCAAAATGAGGTACTTGTTTTTGAAAGACCAGTTTGAAAGGTCAGGATAAATGCCAATAATGCAGAATAGAAGCAAGCATTTGTGTTTATAATGTGTTGTTCCTGTTACTTTATGTATTACTAGTGCTGTATATATTGGTGGGTATTCTAACACCGTTGTGTAACTTTAATCTTCCTGAACATTTTCTCACTTAAAATTGCTACAGTATTGCATATTGTATAATATGCATTGCACACTATACATTGATATTGTAATGCATTACACATTAATATGCAATGCATATTATACAACATTGCATAAGTGTCCCTGTGACTCTGAACAGCAAATTTTCCCGCTGTCTAAAATTTCAGATGCTTAGTATCTATTCCGTGATAAGGGGACCACTTCTACACTGTTTATCTTCCCTGACTGCATTGTTTCTAATAGAATGAATCTATGACATATTATTAAGAGGTCATGTCAAATAAATGGTACTGTCTAATGTGATCTGCCTCCAATTTTGATTTTTCCTCCATCCTCCTGGGAGATGAATCGGGCTGAGGATGGAAACACCAGTCAAGTAAAAATCTGCATTTATATTCACACTCCCATGAGCAAATTGGACAGGACTCTTCTTTGAGAACCGATTGCCAAAGTAGTATATTTGAAAGAAAGACTGTGTTGATGTTAACAGATTTTGGATCAGGTCCTAGAGACATTCTGCCTAGTTTGAACTGCACAGAGCACGGATTTACTATCTGTTAATCTTACTGAAGGAGAGACGCAGTATATATTAAAACATGTAGGTTTTTCTTCTCTTTCAGTTTTTCATTGTTTTACCTAGTATTTGAATTAGCACATTCATTTTACAGTTAGCTTTAAGGAATTTAAACTGCGTATTGTTAATCCAGTAAGAACAGCTTAATACCACCAGTGTAACAAATTAGATCATGGAACTACAGAAGAGCTCAAGGATGAAGAAATAAAAGTTGTGTATTGGCCAGTTCAAGGTTACAAAAAACATTAAGCTCTCTCCTGTTTAGAAGACATTGAAATGTGATATATGAACACAAAATAAGTAATGTCTTTAAATCTTAAAACGATTAGCAGTTTTACTCTGTAGGGATCTATGGGAGGAGATGGACTCCACCCCGAGGAAGATAAAAGACCTCAGTTTTCTCAACTGGAAGGAGTGATTCATTTTAGGTGGAAGTGGCATGCATGTGATATTCCTCATGTGGTAAATTAACTGTTTCCACTAAGAAAGCTCCTAGCATATGGAATTGCTCTATTTTCCCCGCTCTGCAGAGAAAATTATACCACCCGAACATTTTCTTTTTACTAAACCCAGCCTGGGTAAAAATGGGCAGTGTTCATGGCTGTTGATAAACTCTTTTTTGCTATTAAAGAAATCCATTAATCTTCCACTGGTTTTCTCCTTGCAGCTAAGAAAATTTATTTTTAGAGAAGGAATAGTGGAAAAAGCTTAGATCTTGAATTTAATGGGGTTCATAAGCTCTCTAAATAGTAACTTGCTTTATGTTTTGCTGTGTTTTTAGAGCCTGACCTATGTACACTCAGCCACTTCAGAGTTTTGTTTTCAGCAGAAAGTTCCCTTGCTCGGTAGTGATGGTAGTTTAAGTACTCGTCCTGGGTAGTGCTGAGGATGCCATAAAACTCTCCCCTACTGAGCCAAACTGAACCTGATTAGTGGAGGCTCAAATCAGTGCATCGTATAAAGCCAGTTCCGTGAAACTTTATTATTTGCTGCTTTGCTGTTTTTTTAGTACACAAGCTGCTGTGGGGAAGGCTTCCTGCTGCTTTTAAGAGCAGAATGGGAATGTAAGTGCAAATCTCAATCTTTTTCTTGTTTTGAAAATATTTCTACTTTCTATGGGATCTTATCTTGTAATCAGACCCATTACTTCACAGTCATGAAATGGCTGTTATGCCACTGTACTTTTTTTGGTGAAGTTTTAAGACTAGAATTGTATTTATGTCTTTTTTTTGGTGACTGTACATGTTATATGAGTAGCTTATTTGGATGTGAATTATGATCTTCTGGCATGTTTTGATTGAGAAAGGTTGGAAAAAAGTAGGAAACTGAAATTTTGTGGTTTCTGGAATTTGAAGCATTTAGAAAGAGTGATGCTTCTGCATAAAAAATGCTTGCTTTGTTATAGCTATGAAGCAAGTTGGAGATGCACTTCAGAAATAAATGAGAAGGATTTTATTTAAAAAAAAACAACACTAAACCCCCTATAACTGAATAAGCTGTAAGCATTTCATGGCATTGCTTTTGTAGTGCTCAGTATTCATGATGTGCTTTCCAGTTGCACTGGGTTCTCCTTATTTCTCATTTGTTATTTTGTACTTGTGCTCCCCACCTTTCTATACTTCTCTTCGAGCACTTCTGTGAAAAGCCCACAAGGGCAAGGGAACTTCCCTTCTTTAAAGCTGAAAGAATGGGTCATCTTAGCCTCTTGAAAGCATTGTCCCTAAAAATAAAAAAAAAAACATCGTAATCTTCCCTAAACATTTCTGTCATGTATTCCTCAAACTCTCAGCTCAGGAGCTAAGGGAACATGGGAGAACATGTGGCCTTCATGGTGGTGGAAGCCTTGGGCATAAAGCTTTATGTATTCAGGCAGCTGAAGTTCATTTCGTGTAGTACTTGCTCCATCAAGTAACGATGATTCAATCATTCTTCAGTTATTGATACTAGTTTCCATTCCTTATGCAGGCGCCAAGCCTTGCTAGTTAAATGTTATTTATTTATTCTCCAGGGTGTGAGCACACCTCTTTGTAGACTGGAGAACAGATGGTTGTCCCCAGAAGAGGAGGAATATTTTTGTGTAGAAGGGAATCCACAGTAACCCTGAGCATTACCACAACAACAGTAATTGTTTTACAAACCAAAATGAGATTTTTTTTTTTCAAGTTGATGGTAACCCGTAGATCCCACGTGCACAATCAACGCAGCTGTAGTACAGACTGGAATATCTTCTGCAGTCAACTGTAAATAGCAACTCTGTATCCATGGTTTATTTTTACCATAGTGTGCTATAATAGGAAAAATAGCAAATGGTAGGTCTATATATAGCCTGTTACTAAGACTATGAGCTAAATGGTTAGTCAACAGAAAAATCCTATCCTAATCAACAAATGTCTTTATGTCTAGTAATAATATTTTGGATACCAAAATGATGTATACTAGGTAGTGAGAGGAACTGCAGTAGTGCAGCTAATATTTCACTATTGAAGGTTTTTACTGCTCTTTTTAATGTAAAGTGGCAATTTTGTGGATCATGCCAATTGTAATGGAGTGGATACTGATGGAAGAATCTGTACCTGTATCTCCTGACTATTTTCTGCATCTTTCTTTTCCTGGACCAGCAAAAAGTCAATTGCCTTTTATGTGACATTAATTAACCATTAAGTTATGAATACTTCAGTAAAAGAAATAAACCCCAATTATTCTTTATTCCTAAGCTTGATTAAAAACGCACTTTAAAAAAATCTACATTTTAGTCCAAACTTGAGAATATGCTGTTCTTTTATATTTTATTTATAACTACTTGATGACTGACAGGGTTAGGAAAGTGTATAACAAATTCTTAGATAAGCCTTCAAGGTTACTTCACATTAGACATGATAGGTGGGAAAAAATACAGGCAGAAGTCAGTTTTTCTTATCTTCTGTATAAACAAGCTGGTATTTCATTCAAGGCCTTTTCCTTAACATTCAGCATACCAGATCTCTATCAGGCAGTCACAGGGAGAGACATGCAAACATGTTGTTGTTGACTATTTGTCTACTGAATTTATTAATTAGTTTCTAAGGAAATCTGGCTCCTACATTCATTCTGTCTTTGTGCTGGCCTGATGTTCCTTGCCTTTCTCCTCTTCACAGTCATTTGTGATTTAGCTGGCCAATATTAATAATGTTTGATGAAAAGCTGGAGATCTGTAAAGATCGTAAGCTCCTATTTTTACAAAACTCATAGGTGGTGGGTAGAGGAGGGAATGCCCTGTTTGTGGGGCTGTCCACCCCATGGTGAGGGAAAAGCAAGGGAAACTCTGTCCTTAGCTGCTGGGTTTGGGACCACGCTGCAGACTGACCTTCAGCCTTCTCCTGCGAGCTAATCACTGGGTCATGATGTAGACACAGGATACTGTAACTCTGTGGGGTAATGCTGGCATGGGACAAAGCACAGTGAGGTATCAGTGATGTGGAGGGGTTGTGCGAAGCACCGAGAAGGGGGCATGCTTGGGGGTCTATGCAAGGCAGTAAGGATATTGTGGGTTTTGGCACGCCGAGGGGGTGAATGGAGCTACTGTGGAATAACGCGGGGGACATTGAGGGAGAGAGCACTAAGAACTGTGCGAAGGTCTGAGAGAAGGGCAACGAAGCTGGTGAAGAGTCTAGAGTACAAGTCTTATGAGGAGCGGCTGAGGGAACTGGGGTTGTTCAGTCTGGAGAAGAGGAGGCTGAGGGGAGACCTTATCACTCTCTACAACTACCTGAAAGGGGGTTGTGGTGAGGTGGGTGTTGGTCTCTTCTCCCAAGTAACTGGTGATAGGACGAGAGGAAATGGCCTCAAGTTGTGCCAGGGGAGCTTTAGACTAGATATTAGGAAAAATTTCTTTATGGAGAGAGTGGTCAAGCATTGGAACAGGCTGCCCAGGGAGGTGGTGGAGTCACCATCACTGGAAGTGTTCAAAAGACCTGTAGACCTGGCACTTCAGAATATGGTTTAGAGGGCATGGTGGTGTTGGGTTGATGGTTGGACTTGATGATCTTGAAGGTCTTTTCCAACCTTAATGATTCTGTGATTCTGTGAAAGAACTGGGGGGGCTACCGTGGTGCAAGGGTTGAAAGCATACGGGGAAAGAAGCTAGGCTGTGAAAAGCACCACAGATGTGATGAAGGACTAGGGGTATTTTGTTTGGAGAGCATAAAGTGTTTGCGTCATAAATCTATTGGGAAACATGTACTATTAATTCTGCTGTCTTCTAGTAGCACTGTGTATTAGTTACAATGCATGTTGTTTAAATGAGCCTGCTCTAATATCTTCTGAAGTAGATGTTTTTATTTACTACCAAAGGAACTAGATAAGGTCTCTATTATAACATACATAATTTATTTGCGTGACGTTTATGAATGACTTTGAAGTAGATATTTGGAATTTAAATCTTACCATTAGTAATACCTGTTAGAAACTCAGACATGAGCTTCTCAAGTAATTTTTATCCTGCTCAGGTTTACTATGAATTATGTGCAAGTGAGACAAGGTTGATACCTTGGAACCTTTTGGTTCATAGATTTAGGGGCTTGGGGACTGTCGTAGTTTGTGACTATATAGCGCCTAATACTTCTTCATGTCATCATGATTCCCGATTCCATTGCAGTATAAGTAATTATTTTATCTGTTTACAAAATTATATTTTAATGTAAAATAATTACAGTACTCAAAAACTAAGTATGGTCTTCATCCATCCTTTGGTCTAAGGAATTGTATTTGATGTTGATGCCAGTTCTGCAGAGAAGGGAGTCCTAATGCATGCTGATAACTTGTTGAAGTGGATGAAATACTTTAGAAGAAAAAGAGTAATTCAGTTAATTTTCTCCTCTGTTTTTAATATTGGGCTACTTTATGCCTTTTCTTACTCACCTGCCTTCTCAGCAGTGTTATATAGTTCCACTGTTGGAAGAAATCATGGGAATACTCATGTAGATTGTCTGCAACTTCCTCATCTCCATGTTGTCTAGACACCAGCAATCTCATAGTATATTCATGCCTCCAGACCATCTAGACTTCCCTTGACTGGAAAACCTGAATGAGGTAGTAGAACAGAGGGAGTCTGTTCTCCCTTTCAAAATTCCTTCTTTGCTGGTGGCTAGGTACAGTATTGTAATGAATACCAAATCAGTGTTATATTCCCAAATTCATGTTGCAGGGCAAAGGTGAAATGGTGTTATTTATTCCAATGCCATTGACTAAAAATACCATTTGAAATTATAAGAGATAAATAAAGTGATCTTGAAAAATACTATGCTATATATGTTATCTTCTTATTGATATTTTATTTTCAGCATAAATGTACTTCAAAAGCATTCTGGCAGTTGCATAAGGCACAACTAAAACTTCTGTCAGAAAGGTATGGAATTAGCCCAAATTTTTTGGCACTGTCCGCCTCGCTAGGTTATAAAGCCAGGTTACCTAACTTATTCTATTTCAGGCATCTTGGTTTTTTTCACAATCTTGTTTCTTCAGTGGCATAGATGGAGGACACACCTGCTGCCTTCTTCCTCAATTATCAAGTAGTCAAGTTATTTTCTGGGAGTGGGGATTGTGGTATTAAATTGTTTTGAATGAAGACAGCTAATATTTAAATATGCTGTTTTTGGACAAAATTCTTTAGACTTGTTCTTGTCAACTGTTGTTAAAGGGGGGGGAAGAGTGCCAGATTAGGCTGTTTAGCCTAACTTTTTCCAGAGAAAGAAATATATGTGTGAAAGGGAAGTGGAGCACTTCTTGGCTTCCTTTCTTTGTTTTACTGTTACAATATAATACACGTAATAAAATAAAATATAAAAATAAAATAAAATAAAAAATGTATTTTTTCTAAGAATCCGTTTCTTTTCTTGAATGCATATTTTATCGCAGCTTTGGCTTGAGAGAGGGAGCTGGAAAAAACCTGCCTCCTCTGAAATAACCTGAACAAAATATTGCCTTAAAGATTTGTGTTAGAGGATGTGGAGACAGCCTCTGCATTCCAGGAGTATCACAGCCAAATAGGGATGTCAGGCTACCCTTTGTTAGGTGAAATTGGTAAAATGTAAATAATAATTGGTCAGTGGGTATAGCCAAATACCCTGTTAAACAAAGTTGGACACTCGCCACATGGCATCTTCTACCTGCCTGACCTCACTTGTCCTAGAACTGGGAGATGGGAAGTCTTGCAGGGTTCTTCCACACCGCTCTCTAATGCACTCATATCGCACTGCATCTGAGGCATCCGCTGGCCCCTTCTTCCGGGTGGGGTGTTTTTTTTTGGCATCTCCTACAACAATTGTCTATGGTATGGGCACATCTGGCAGTACTGCTGGTGAGCCACGCTAGCTTGTGGGATGATACTTGAAGAGCTCTGCGTTAATCTGTTGTGCAAAGGAAGATGTTCTATTGCAGTTTTTCCATGACTCAGAAAAACAAAGAAACCCAAAAGGTCATATGGTGGTGTGTGATTTGTTTTATGGGTTCATTCAATATTGCCATTGTGCATTTAGCCCGACCACAGTGACTCAACTGGATTGGATTGACTCAGGCAGAGTAGAGGACTTGCACAACAGTAGGACTTCAGTCATTCAAAATTCCCTTGCTCACACACATCAAAGAGATGAAATTAGGTATAGTGTGGATTTTTTTTTTAGAGGGGAGTGCTGCTATACTTGTACGTCTAAAATCAGTTTAAAGTGGAACTTGGGCATCTCAGTATTTTTATGGATCTTGCCTGAGTGTTTTACTACCTTGAACTTCCATTAGTTAGGCAAATAAACCTACTTTCAGGAAAGGATACAGAAATTGGCTTGAACATTTAAGCTTTTCTTCTATTGACTTGGCTGGATCTACTTGGATGTTTTGTCAGTATCTTAAATTGCTACATAAACCGCAGAAAGTCAGAAGTTGTAAGATTTACTGTCACATGGTACTTGATGGCCTAAAATCTGCTCCTTGAATAATTATGTGACAGCTTCCTATGGCTTTGCAGGGTAACTTGTGTGCTTTGGCATTAAAAAGTCAAGTGCCAAGCGCCAGTGTTTTTCACCTCAAAGCTGTACTGTGTCACCCGAGCCAGCTTTGGAGAGCAGCTCCCCAGTGCTGCCATGACTAACTTCAGACTTCCTCTCTGCTGGGCTCTGGAGCCAGTTCTCCATGAACAGATTTAACTTTTCAAAGAGGGACTGGATGTTTTCAAAGAGGGGCTGGATGCAGCTCAGCACCAAGCACGGCTGCCCCTCGGCTGGGTGCAGACAGGCAGATGAAAGGCACAGGCCATCCGACAGCATTGCCCCGAGGCGATGGGGCCCGGGGGGTAGCAGCGGGGCAAGAGCCACCCTCAGACTCCGCCTCAGGCTGGGGCTCTGCCACAGGCCTGCCCTTGCCCGAAGGCCCAGCTCCAGGAGTCGGGGGATGAGGTGAGCGTGTGGGGGAGGGACGGCTGTCCTTCGCCCCGACGGCACCTCAGGGCCCCGGGTCTCTATTTCTTCGCCTCCCGGTGTACGCCGCCCGGCTAGGCCGCTCCGGGCGCTCCTCCTGCAGGAACGGGTAGTGCAGGTTCCCTTGGAGGACTACATCTCCCGGCATGCCCCGCGGGCCGCAGCCGCGCGGAGCATGCCGGGAGCACGGCGCCTCCGCCCCGCGGGCACCACCGCCTCCATGTTCTTCCCCTCCCGCCGGCGCTACACCTCCCGCTCTTCCCGTGGTGGGGTGGGGCCTCGTCCCTCCTGCCGTTCTGAGCGACTTCCGTGCTGTCCAATCAACAGTTGCGATGGCGCGGGTTGTAACCACTGAGAGGGGTGAGGGGGCGGGCCTCCACCGGCAGCCGGGTAGGTAGCGGTAGTGGCGGTTGCCTGAGAGAGGCCGGAGCCGCGGCGGCCGAGGGAGGGCGCGAGCCTCGTTTAAAGGGCCAGCGAGCTCTCACGAAAGTTGTGAAGAGTTTGGTGGTTATCGGCCCGGTGGTGCCCAGGGGTTCGGCTGGGAGCCCCCCCGCTCCGGACGGCGGGGTCGGGGGGCCGGCAGCGGCATGGAGCAGACAGCGCCCAAGAGGTAACGACCCTCCCTAGCGGCCCCTTCCTCTCCCGGAAGTGAGCGCGGCGGCACGGCCGGCGTGCGGCCTTGGGCCGACGGGGGACCGGAGGCCCCGGTCCGGCGCCGGCCTCGGGAGCCTCCGGTCCTGGACGCTGTGAGGGTGGGCGGCGGGGGCTGAGCCCTCCCCGGTGATCGCAGGGGTTGTGTTATGTTGATGAAGGTCTTCTGGGGGGGGGCTCGCCAAAATAACCGGTCCTGGGTAAACGTCCAGATGGAGGCAAGACTCTTAGGGGCTGCTTGAGTTACAAGAAGAACATTTTAATATGAAATGAGGGAAACTTCGTCACCGATAAGAGTCCCTTGTGGCCTGGGGGTCTTGTGCACTTTATAGTTCAGGTCTATGGAAGAAACCGACCTAATTAGTTGTTCTTATGTTTCCACATTAGAAAATGCCCCTGTGTCCTGCTGGTGGAGAGATGCTTGTGGGGGTGGGCGTTGCATAGTTGCAATTGCAAATCAGGGAGTGGGAAGAGACAAACATCAAGAGTATTCCCACAGTATATGTATTTTCTGAAATATACAGGCTATCTGGTCCTGTTAATTACTATGTGGGGTTTTTTTTTGAGCATTTCTCATTTGGCTTCTTTTTGCATGCGTGTGTTGTGATGTGAAACCATGAGCTTGTGCTTTAAATGTGACACTGTTGTAGTGCACAAAATAATTTTGCTTTAATCATATTTAATAAATTTAATCATATGTTTAAATTGGAACAATTCTTTCTTGGATGTAGTTACATACTACCTAGAATATCGTGTGGTGTAGAGAATGTAGTTACACAGTTTGCATGTACACTTACTGTTTTAAAGCTCCAGGTATTTTACTCTTGCTTCCTGTTAATTTAATGACAAATCTAGGGGCTACACAATATAAATTCCTAGTAGAAGATAATAAATAAATTTTTACATTCTACTTTAAAACACTTACATTCTATGTTTAAAACCTTTAAAATTCTTTAAAACAGCTTCCTGCAGGATGACAGGACTTGGGAAGAATGCAGTCTTGAACGTCTGCTGCTTTGTCCTCCAAAAATACATCGACTAACAGTTTCTGCCAGTTGAAAGCTTTGACCAAGAATTGATTCGTGGTTGTTATGCAGAGTGTTTTTAGTGGGCAATGGGGGTGGGAGGGACATGCCTACACTGTAGTTTCAGGCTGATAGTGGTGCATGTCTCAAATAAAGGAAGTAGGACAGGCACCAGCAAGGGTTTAGGGGAAGAAATTGGAATGTCTGAGGAGTAATCAATGTTACCGCCACCACTGCAAAGCTTGGGATCTGGTGATATCGAAGCATTGAAAATAAAACTTGAAGTTAGGATAACCTACAAGAACTTTTTATGGAGGATCTGGGATTTCCTTTAACTTTATTACCAAGCTGGAAGCATGTGTCTGGCCTAACTGGAAGTGAGGAGCTGTTTAAATCCTTAGATTCAGTCAGAAAGAATTAGAAAGCTATTGAGAGATCTTCTAAACTCTCTGGCATGATTTTACACTTTCCATGTTTTTTTGAAGCCTATTTCTGGAAGTTTGAATGTGATGAGAACTTAATGGATTTGTTTCTTCAGTGGGAGGGAAGATTTGAACTCAGTTTTTGTAACATATTAACCCAGGTTTTGGTAAGATTTGATCAAAGTTTTTCATAAATGTGCATATGTATCCCTTTTATCTGTTTTTTTGTACAGTTTTATGATGGTTTGGTGTTCCCAACTATTCTGCTCTGCCACCTCCTTTTTCTGCAAGTCTATAAGGAGTATAGATTATTTTTTGTGGCCTGAATTTTTTGATGCCTGCCTTCGATGCAGTAGTGGCTTGGGATGGGCACGCCATGTTTACTTGGGGAAATAGATGTGAGCACTAGACTTCTTTACCTTGGCACCTGCTGTCCACAGGAGCAGTTACTGACAGACATCTATTGCCATGATATCTGTAGTGCAAGACATTCACCTAGAGGTAGCAAGAATTCCATATGAACACTTCAAAGCTGCATGGGTGTCCTAGAATCCCAGTGTTGTCTCACATGTGTAGGGCACTTTTCCCTGTTTCCCTGTAAAGGAACACGCAACATAGTTGTGTGTTGTGTAAATCTTTAAAATCTTTAAAACAGCCCTTCAGAAAGTAGCAGGGATGATGCCCAAGCATGGAGCTTGTTAATCAATATTTTCTAGTCCTTTCTTTAAACTTGGGCAGTTTAATTTTCACTGAAATTTAAGTTTTGTGGGAAGGGAAAAGCTTGTTCTTAAAACATTAATTTTTGTGCCAATAGTCATGTATGGTCATATGGACGATAATTGTCAAGTTCCTCCTGAAAATGATGGGACAAAAGTGTAAGTTTGCTTGCGTTTTATTGGTAGACATCTAAATGTAAGTACATAATACAACAATGTAGAAGCAAGTTTAAGACAGTTTACTTGTGTGAACAGTGTAAAGCAGTATAAATGTCTTGAGGCTTTCACATGCATCTCTATTTCTGATGACTGCAGTGATTTCCCTTACTAGATTCTCTGTTAATGTATCAGTATAATTGATCCCAGCCATTCTTTTTAAATGTGCTAGTTCTTCTGCAAAATAAACCACATATTCCATGTTTCATGGAGCAGCTGTCTAGTTTTCCATAACTCATGACAGTAACTGTTCTGTTCTTTAGTCCTGCTTTATTTTTCTTTGTTAGCTTTCAGAGGTTTTTTTATGCCTACCTCTGTAGCACATCACCAATTCATTGTGTGAAGTCTGCATGTAATGCCCAAAGGACACTAAATTCATACTTTGTTTTTTCTTCATGTTGGGGGAGCAAAATGGTACCTCTTCTTGCTCTTTCAGGTCCCAATTCATATTTTTCTGATCTTTATAGAGTCATA
This sequence comes from Phaethon aethereus, assembly GCF_964289735.1. Taxonomy (NCBI): domain Eukaryota; kingdom Metazoa; phylum Chordata; class Aves; order Phaethontiformes; family Phaethontidae; genus Phaethon; species Phaethon aethereus. Next base: position 25,299,229 of record NC_138582.1, read on the forward strand.
GAATCATATTTATGCTAGGATTGGTAGTCCTGGGTGCCTCTCGCTGTTTCTAGATTTTTCTGCATTTGCTTATGGGGAGTTTTGGTGATGTACTCAATAACGCGTAAGATTCTGGTTATGCTAAGTATGAACGTTTTCTCACATCAACTGGATTTATAAAAGTAAATTTCTTTGCTAGGATGTATTTTTCTTGTTTATGAGACTAGGTGTTATGCAGACAGTCAAACCTGCTTGGAACAAGAAAATCCTTTTGACAACTGTTGTTGTCCCAGAATTGCAGCTCAGTTAGTCCTCCTGCTTTCATAACAGCTCTCCTGGAAAACTACTGAAATAGCCTAGATATCATCACTACCGATGATATTCTCGAGGAAACAAAACCAGAATGACTTTCTTCCCAGGTTTTATGCTTGTCTTCTACACATCTCCTTTAGACTTTCTCACAGACATATGTGTGTGTGTGTGTATATATATATGGCAGTTGTATCCTGTGGCCAGAATAAAACAGTGCCTGAATTTACTAATTTATTTGTTCTGTTTTAAACGCTTGTGTTATGAAAGTAGAGGACCCATGATGGAGAGGAATGAGACACCTTCTTTCTCTCTGATTGCTCTTGAGCCCTTTGCCTCTTCAGTCGTGTCTCCCCCTACTCTTGTATTTCTAGTCATGCCTTAGCAGATAGGTATTTTGATGGGTGCTCATAGTGTTCGCTTCTGTCCTGGTTTCAGCCAGGATAGAGCTGGTTTTCTTCACAGAAGCTAGTGTGAGACTGTGTTTTGGATTTGGGATGAGAAACTGTTGATAATGTGCTGATGTTTTGGGTTGTTGCTGAGCAGTCAAGGACAGTCCAGCTTCTTGTGCTGGCCTGCCAGCGAGCAGGCTGGGGGTGCACGGTGAGCTGGGAGGGGACACAGCCGGGACAGCTGACCCAGACTGGCCAAAGAGATATTTCCTACCATACGACGTCATGCCCAGTACATAAACTGGAGTTGGCCGCGGGGCGGAAATCGCTGCTCGGGGACGGGCTGTCGATCACTGGGTGGTGAGCAATTGCTGTATTGGGCATCACTTGTTCTTGTACATTCCTTTGTTGGTATTATCATTGTTGTTTCCTTCTTTCTTTCTGTCCTATTAAACCGTGTTTATCTCAACCCACGAGTTTTTTTTCCCAATTCTCTCTCCCGTCCCACTGGGGGAGGGGGAGTGAGCGAGCGGCTGCGTGGTGCTTAGTTGCCAGCTGGGGCTAAACCACGACAGCTTCCCATGTAGAACACTTTAATGCTTTTAAAAAAGCAGTATCCTTCTGAAGTGTTTGGGTTTATATGTCTTATCTTGCACATTTTCAAAGTGTGGATAGTAGGGGACACACGCACACAACTCCTGATTACGAAGCTGATTCTGAAGTCTTAGATGTGTTTCTCTGTCCCAAGTTTTAGTTGCTTGTTTTTAAGCAATATAATATTTCTAGTCTTTTCTTCTTGTAGCTGGCTGTAAAGCACTAAGTAGAATACAACAGTTGTCTTCCTCCTCCTTGCTGCTCATTAAGTTTTCATAAATGCTTTCTTTACTGCAACCCTTTCAGGGTATATCACATGCTATTCTGTAGTTAGAGCTGGAAATTCTATTAAGCTTCTAGTAAAACAAATTACAGTCTGAGTCATTAGGATCTTTCTGTGGTTCAAAGAACTGTGGTGTTAATATTGTCACTTGAACAGTGGACCTAGCGTCTGTACTGTTACCATGTATTTGAGAAGGAATGTGAAGTACTTTAAGCAGTGTATTTGCTGATGAAATCCCTGAGGTTGATGTATTTTTCTTCAGCTAAATAGGCTTTAGCGTTTAGCTGCTTTACTGTTAAGTATTATTTGGTCTTGTAACATGTTTGTCAGAGTTGGGTAATATGAAAATAGTTCTAAAACTACAGAATACTTATTTCTTTGATCTCCAGGTTGCCTCTTAAGTACCCCGGATAAACTGTTACTTGGACAGTGACTTGGTTTTGATCAGTTTATGGCTGTTTGTGATTATTTCCCTAGCTCTTCTCAAGCACTCCCAATGACTTGGTGTTAATGGTGCTGCTGGAACCTTTTGGAATGGATTTTTTTTCTCCTTCTCACTGTAGCAGTTATAGCTCTCTTGATGAGCAGGTGGAAGTGTTCTCTTAGACATCTTTCGTTGAGGTTTTCCTTTTCCTTGCAGTTACTAAAAAGTTCAGTTCCTCCACTGTTCTGTTGAGTACACCTTCTGTTACACAGCTCTTCAATCAAGTGAGAGACTTGGCTAATGGTTATGCTTTTTATTTTTGAGGCTCTGCTGTTATCGTGCATGCTTTTTGTTGGTGGCAAGCAGAGGAGGCTTGCAGTAACTTATTCTGTGAACGCTGCCTTTAAGGCTGTAGATGATCTGATCAGAGGGGAAGAAAGAATTTGAAACAAGTTAAATGAATGATTTGTTTCTTTAGTACCTATCTGCAAAATATCTCTTCCCCCCGCTTCTTTTTATTGTCTCAACTTACACTTGCTCAGTAATGAAATGTGTGCTTCCCTGCAAGATTTCAGTTCCATCTTTCTGCTTTCTAGTCTCTAACAAGCAGAGAGAGGGTGAAAAAGAAAGCAGAATTGTTATGTGTTCCTGTGTTTGATTTATAGGCTACTTTTGCAGACTTATTTAGCTGCTCTCATTTGAGTTTTCTGCTGTTTTTCTTTGTGTTCATGTGTGCCTTTCCTTTGCTGTGGGCATTTTTATTTTCCCTTAAACATATATGCTTTCCAGCTTCCTGCCTGTTTGCTGTTGCAGTCAAAGAGCAGTTCACTCACCTTTCCTTACTGATTGTGGATGCTTTTTGTATTCGTATAATTGCTACATCTGTGAAATAGTTCTCTGATATATAAACATGTAGACCCTCCTGCCCCCCGCCTTGCTTTCCTTGTTTAATTAACACTAATCCATGCGACCTGTGCACTTATACAATTACTTTAAGTTTTTGTCTTTACTTAGATAGTTGGCAGTAACAAGTCTCTTCTGACTTGGGAATTCCTTCATCAGTCATTTCGCTTTAATTTTTATTATTTTTTGTATGTTGCAGAATTGCATCTCTTAATATGAAGGAGTTTCTTTTGAACACTTTTCTTCCAGTGTTAGATTTGACAACCTTTTCTGCCTATGCCCTCCTCCCTTCTCATATTCTGTATTCGTTTCCAGGAAAGTGTCACAGGATAACATATTTTCCGTAAGTTCTCAACAATCTGCTGTGCTTCAAAGTTTCTTTTTTTTTTTTTCCCCCCTTTTTCTTCCTCCTGCATATGGAATTCATTGTCTATCTAACACTACAGCACCAGCTATTCTTCAGCTCATCTTCTACTTTAGTAGTACCCTTGACTATCATGTGGAGTTAACTTGTTATTTCAATCTTGCAGCAAAATTCCCTATAACTTTTAGGGTGAAGGATTTACATGTTGCAGCTGCCTGACCTCAGTACAATGTGTGTGTGGTGATATTTTCCTGTGCTATGTTCACTGTCGGCTCCATTGCAAGCTTGCAGCCAAGTTGTGTTCTGAGATCTGCTGGGAGTCTGGGGGGCTAGATAGATGGGAATGCTGGAGTCCGGGGAAAGGCTAGAACTGCTGGTAAAGGACAAAGGATAGTTGTAAGAGTGGGTTGAAGGTGCTGGGAGAAATTGTAGGGTGATAGTGAGTGATTTGAGACTGTGTGAGAGAGAACCAGAGGGCGAAATATGGTGGTGCTATTTAATTAGAGATTTTGTTGCACCTGTCCCTATGTACATTCACAAAGATGCAGGAAGGACTTTCCCAACAACTCTGAGGAGGTCAGTGTTCTGCTAGCTCCTGTGAAGGTGAAGTGCTACCATATGCTCTCAGAGTCATCTTGACTCTGGGTTCTGCTTTTTTTTTGGATGTAATTCACTGGTTTCTGAGTGACGTAGTTTAGAAATGGGTGAAAGATTGGTTTATACTTTCTTAGGTAACAACATGGTATACTCTAGGCAGTAATGAGTATGTGTTTGCATGCTGGCTGTTTTTTGACAAAAGGTGAGCTCTACTGTATTCTTTGGCTGTTTCTGCTTTAGCAGTTTGCACAGTGAATTGCTCCCATGCTGCTTTGGATTGAGCAAACATTAGTGGGAAGGTGATAATGACAAAAATTGTCATAACTTTCTCCGTATTATGATGGTTGAGTAATATTTTATCACTGTACTTTTATTAGACAGTCCCTTTTCATTGGAATATGTTTTTCTTTATGATCTTTGTTTTTCTGTCCGCTTGTATGAAAATTTGCTTGAGTTCTGTGTCTTCCTCCCCACTCTGCAACAAACAAAAAACTTTTGTCTGTCTTTCAGCAAACTGAAAAAGCTAAGTGAAGATAGTTTAACTAAGCAGCCTGAAGAAGTCTTTGATGTTCTGGAGAAACTTGGTGAAGGGTAAGTGCAGCTATTTATGAGGGGATGGGATCAGAGGGAGACAGTACATAAAGCATGTGTTTGGAATATTAAGTTACAGAGAGAGTGACTGTAAATGTCCTAAGGAATGCTTCTCTAGACAAGTTTTAATAATAAAGCAAATGCACACATTAGTAGACTTCCATGCTTCCTCAAATATATTTATGCTTTTTTGATGTCCCTTGTTTATTAAGGCAGCAAATGTGCTTGGGCCTGTACTGGAGTTAGATACTCCAGTATCTAACTCGACAAAGATTCATTCTTCAGAGGCGTGTCTTTTCTGAAGTCTGGACAGAACTAAATTTTTTGCAGCCTGAAAAACCCCTCAAAAACCCTGAAAAACCCCTACATGAACATATGGCTTCTGTGACTTTTAAACTGCTCCTCGTTTCTCTTTTATGCAGAAACTTTTATCTTGTTTAAAAAAAAAAAATCCCTTTCTTGTATTTTTAGGTCTTATGGTAGTGTGTTTAAAGCAATACACAAAGAGTCTGGACAAGTTGTAGCAATTAAACAGGTCCCCGTGGAGTCAGATCTTCAAGAAATAATTAAAGAAATCTCTATAATGCAACAATGTGACAGGTAGGTATGACAGTTCTGCTCCCTTTCTAAAAGTCTATGTGAAAATGTGTTTGTACTTGTGGATATAGCTGAAATACATGCAGCTGCAACTTTTTTTTTTTTACATGGAAAATTAAATCAGTCTGTGTTGGACAATTTACTTAAAGGAATCACTTTGCAGACCTCCTCCTATCCTTAGCTTGGATTGAAGGAAGTACAAATAGTGGACATAACAGAAACTGTTGGTAGAGTACTTTGCCCCTGCTTAGAATTCTATATGCTTGCTTCATTTTACTTGCACTGGCAAGCCCGAAGGTTAATATTTCCTGTAAAAATATCTTAGGCTTTGTGAATTCAGAGTTACCTGTTTCAGGTGATCGATAAAGATGTTTCTAGCACAAGATTAATGGCTAGTAGTTAACTTCCTAAACAGTATTCTATCGGTTGCCTTTTTTGTGCAGGAACATACCTTTTAAAAAGTGAACAATCTTCTAATAGTTCTGAAGAAGGACTGTTAACCTTACACTTGTTCGCGAACGATGTATCTTGTGATTACTAGTAATGTAGCAATCGGGAGTGGAAGGAAGCCTTAACATCAAGTGTCTGCAAGGATGCAGAAATTACTTAGCATTTCCTCTTTTCTATGGAGTTATAAATTTTTTATTTGTATATTTTTTGGGGATGATCTTTTAAGGTTTTCGCTATAACTTCAAAGTCAGATTTGCTAGGGTATGTCTTTTCATGTCTGATCAGTTGTACAAGAGTCCATTGTTTGTGACTCAAAGTGCAAAGAGGAAAGCTTTGCACTCTAGTTAGACAAAACTTTTTTTAAAATACTGATTGCTTTAGTCATTAACTTGGTGAATTGTATTGTAGCAAGTGGTCTGTTATTTCTCAATTGTGTTTGTGTTTCTGTGGTGGGTCAGCGCTGAAGTTCTGTCTTTAAATGAAAAACTTGCTCTTGTTTGGCAATTAGCAGTACTCATTCCAGATTTAAAGATAATCCTTTTAATGCAGTCTAAATTAATTGAGATTTGTTGCTGAATGTTTTGCTCAGGTGTTACATGGAGCTTGATTGTACTGCTCCACAGCATCTTGTCTATGGGGTTGTGAAGGAGGAGAGAAGGTTCAAATAGTTATCCTTAAATATAGGTATAGACACCTCAAAGTTACATTGTATCTAGCACATGAGACTGCAACAGTTCTTCAAAATTCTTTAGAATTTAGAACCTGCAAGCCCTGATCTGAGTATTTGTGACCTATGAACACACTGGACCTTGTAATCCATTCCCTTCTGGCATTGACTGCCCTGAATGTTAGAAGCTTATTAAATATGTAGGCAGGGAATGCAAGAGAAAGGAAGGATTTACATGTTTTCCCACATTCCCCACAGATGTGTGATAAGGTTATTTCAGATGGGACTAAAAGGATTTGGGACCCTTGAGGTTTTTTTGGGTCTCCTCTTAGTCTCACAGGGATGAAAAGGATTATTTTTGCCTGTCTGGGCAATTGGAGTTTTGTAACAGGTACCTGTTAAAAAGGAAGCAGCAATCTTGTTTGCCGCCTTAATTGTGGGACTAGATTTGATCCCCAGAGTAGGTCCTCAGCTCTTCGTGTGCACTGGAAAAGGAGTTAAAATATGTTCACTTTGATTCTTCTCGTTGCTGTGCTCTTAATTCTTTTTATCTCCCCTGCTTCATTTCTTTCCCCTTATATAAAGGAAGACATTGAATAAATTGGAAAATAGTACCTTATGAATTCTCAGAGTTCTTCTGTGGGGTCAATGATAGGAAGCAGCCCATAGTCACTGCACGGGCTTGAGCCATGTGAGCTGACTGGAAGCAGTGGTGTAGGTTGTAGTGTGCGTATATGTCTGTTAGTACTAGGACAGGACTGAAATAGATATTTGAAACAAATGCCTCTAAAATATACTGACAGAGAAAAGAGGTGGTGATACTTGAGAATCTTCTCAATTTTTCACCATTCTTTCTGTATTATGCTTTTTGTGACATTTTCATTCTTGTCCTACTTACCATCTTATTCCTGTGTCCCCTGCCCTGCTCCCTTTTCTCTGTCCTTGTTCTTTGTTTCCTGCTTTTCTTTGAACAACACGTTGCATTTAGTATCTACAGGACGTGTACTATTGTATAACTTTTTTAAGAGTAAGAGTTCAGAATTTTAAAACACAAAGTCTTTCTTCACTGGACAAGATACAGCCATTCTCTGGTTGAAGGGAAGGGTTGGGCTGCAGCGCTGCACCATGTGCTTGTATATGTGTCGTGCCTTCGTGCAAATACAGTCTTGTGCAGTACTGATGGGAGGCATGATGCACTTTTTAGCACTTTATTTTCACATGTGATGATTCCACAGATATTACAGAAACGCACTGAGCTATTGCAGTATCTCAAATAAAAGGTGATTAAATCTTAACGCTTTACTCTTTCATGCCTGTTTCTAGAACTAGCTACACTGTATATGCTGAAGCTCTTCTAATGGGAAAAAATGTAGATTCTAAGACAAGCAGTTGATAAGGAAAAGGCTGGCTCATGTAGCTAACTGGGACAAGGCTTTAAGCAAATGTGAACAGTGTTTGGAGATTGCACAGTGCTTGATGTTTTGAAAAGATCATTTTGTCCTGATTTGTAATAATAAACCAGTTTTGCTTGGAATACTAGCATAGTGTAAATCTGGCAAGAGATGGACATGGAAATTGGTGGGTTTTTTTCAGGAGTAATAGTAACCTTCCTCCCTTCAGGAATTCATAAGGGGTAAGGTCAGTATGTCATACTTGTATACAGTAGACATTTTGACTTGTTGGGAGGGAATTGACCCACCTTGCCTTCTGTAAAGGCAAGTTCCTATAGTACTAACAGTTGGTCTTTAATGAAGTAGTTTGCCAATAGTTTTGATCTATCTTTTATAAAGATTAGCATCATGTTGCAGGAGGCAGCCATAGGTCCTGTCTTTTTCTTACATCAGTTTTCTAACAAAAAAAATGTTGCTGCTGAAAAACACAGTTCCTTGTGCCAACACAAAATAGTGTTTGGTTCCACCCCATAATGCAGGTGTTCTGACCAGAAGCCACTGTCCAAGAGCTCAGTATCTTACTTCCTGACTTTGTGGTAGATGGATGGCAATCTAACTGTAACCTCCTTTGCTTAAGTTCCTGCAAAAAAATCCCTCCAAGCTTTTTTTTTTCCATAAATACACCATCTAATCACTTTTCTGAAGGATGATACTTGTTATGTTTACCACATCTGTTTCTGCCTTTGTTTTGCAAGTGACTCTGAGGAAGCATTATGTCAAGTGACAAACTGATTAGTAACAAAGCACTGTGTTTCATTTATGACAGTAGTATCTCTTCACATGAGACACTTCAATATGAAAATGTGTGTGCAAATCTAGAAGTCTTATTCAAACCAGTGCTAGATTCTGTTTAATATGGAAGCCTAGATCTGTACTTGAAATAAGTTCATGCTTGCAAAGCCAGGAAAATATGGGTGAGTTTCCACTTTTTTTTTTGCTCTGGAGAGGAGACAAGAAGGTAATCTTTTTAAGAAGGGAAACATGCAATAACTTTGTGAGAAGAATTAAAAATTAAGAGAGGTCTTAGAGGAGGGAAAAACAAAGCTTTATATCAGATGACTAGTGTTTGGTCTAGTCAAATATGTCTGTATTTGAAGATCACTGAAAGCTTGTGATACATACATATATGTATAGTAGTGCCTTTATGATTTTATTAAGCAGTCAGACTTTATTCTAACAAGGTATTGGTTAAGATAATTACAATTTAAAAATGTATTTTTTTACACTTGCTCTTTAGCTATGTTAGTGTGTGTAAAACTGTAATTTTTAACACTTGTGATGATTTTTTTTTTCTTACTAAGAACTCATCTATTTATCTTACTGTTTTTCCTCATCTAGTCCCTATGTTGTCAAGTACTATGGCAGCTATTTTAAGAACACAGATCTATGGATTGTTATGGAATATTGTGGAGCTGGCTCTGTTTCGGACATAATTAGACTTCGAAATAAAACGGTGAGTTTTTTGGGGGCTGCTTTTTTTTTTTTCCAAAAAATGCATAACATGATTAAAATTGAACTGTGAATTAAGACTAAAAGCCAGAATAAAAGTCAGAGTTACGAGACAAGATCTTTGCTGATGCCAGGGAGCATATCTGTGCCTTGGTTCCTCAGGAAACAAGCTTGTGCACTTTTTCTGACTATCTGTTTGTCCATTCCTCTGTGGAGTGATAATCAACAGAAAGAAATGCATATTTTGAAATATGGAGATCCTGTAAGTTTCTTCAAAATTACTGCTTTGTACAAGGCAAAACTGTGTTCAGCTTCTTCCCCCTACCCCTTCTACCTCACAGTCTGACAGCAGGCCACTTAGGACATGCATGGTTTGGAAACAGGCATAGAATTGTCTTGTTCCCACTCCGTAATTAGAGAGCATGAGAAGTAATTGGCATTACTCAAGGAATGAGAAGGGGAAGGGATGCCAATTAAGGAATGTGAGATGGAACCAAAACGAGGGTTGTATGGAAGAGTCTTAACGGGCTTGTAACAGCAGTAGTGTAGAGGAAGATGCAAACCTGTAGGAAGCAGGCTTTGTTAGTTCTACTTAAGAAACAGCTTCTCTGAAAAAAATGTTGTTGTAGATGTCAAATAATCTTTAGTTCCTTTGAGTCCATTGTCTTCAGTAGTGGGCTGGAACATAAGGTATTCATTTAACAGCAAGCACTGTGAGATGACCCACCACTTGCTAGCTTTTCACATTTTGTTAATGTGCCCTGAAATGTTCCTTGCACCGTACCTGGGAGTAGAGAGGGAAGGAGGAGGAGGAAAAACAACGTTTAGGCTTAGAAAATGAGATGTAATGGAAAATGGAATTAGATTTATTTGGAAGTGGGGGTGATGTCCAGACTAGAGGCAACCCCTTTGGAAAAGGTGGCTTGCATCAGGGCTGCTATAATGTTGAACTGATGACTGGGGAAAAGCCAAAAACAATGGGAGATTGCTAGAGTTCCTGCAACCTTTAAAAGTGGTGTCCTTACAGTTGTATATTATCCAAGGGTCAGTAGCTCTAATAAGAAATGGTGCAAGCTAGTCCAGAATTTAAAAAAAAAAAAAGGTCCCCTTTAAAGCGGGATTTAGAAAAATGAGGAAACTTGTGTGTGCATTGATAGAAAATGCTAGAAATTTTTATTTAAAAAAAAAAGGTGTGTGTATTTATATTAAATAAGAGAAACTAGGTTGCCTGACTTACTAATTTTAGGACATTGATATAGTAGAGATATTAGAGATTTGAGGGGAAGACCTGAGTCTCAGAGCAAATGCATACCTATGATCAGACAAACTAACACTTCTACTGCTGCTTGCGGTTGGAGTTGATGTGATTAAATAGCATAAATTATTTTCTAAGAAGTAAAATAATCAATAAATACATAGATACATGTAATGAGAGTAAGGCAAAAATAAGGTAATTTGCAAAGGCAAGTCATGCAGCGCATGGTTAGTAGAGCTCTATGAAGGAGTTGTTGGACACACAAATAGTGCTGGTTGGTGTAAAGTTGGTCTGGATGTGCTTCATACTGAAAGATTTATGAACAGACTTCCACACCGGAGGTTCTTCAAGAAACACACCTGTAATGGAGTAAATGAGGGGTTCTGTTGTAGATGGGTAGTTGCTTTAAATATAAAAAAAAGAGGGTGTGAGTAAATGGGCATTTTCGGAATACTACGTGGGTCTGTGCTGTCCTCTTTGGGGAAGAGGGTAGAATACTGATGGAGAGGGGTTATATTCCTAGCAGTAAAAACAGGGAAAGACTTGAAAGGCTTTGCGGTACTGAGCGTCTGACTGAGAAAATAAGCATAAGTAAATGTGAAGAGATACATTTGACTTGGTGGGGGAGGCAAAGTCTTTATATATAGGTTCACGAGCACTTCAGCTACAAGTTAAGAAATAATTGAACAAGTAAAGTGGTTGGCAAAAATTACAATAGTATCAAGGACATAACAGAATTGTGGAAGTTAGAGAAAGGTGGCAAGGATGATCAGAAGTAAAGAATACTTCTGTAGAAGGAGATATTAAATAGATTAGGATACTCTGTGTTGAGAAGAGGTATGTGGAGGGAGAGGCATGGTGGAAAGCTTTGTGCTACTCATAGTTTACAAAAAAAAGGAGTAAGATATGGCTACATCTTACTGTTTATTACAAAATAAGAGATTGCTTTTCTTTAGTAGATCCAAAGCCAAAATTTTTTTCTCTACACATGATGATGAGGTACACTGCATAGTTATAGAAGATCTTATAGATTCTAAGAGTTTGTTTTCAAAAGGCAATTGAGTAAGACGAGGGAAAAATGACTGTGGCTGAATGCAAATATTTAATGGCTGGAGCAGGAAATCCATGTGCTTCAGATCTTTTGGAAGGTGAAGCAGACAACTATCACTGTTTAGTTGACGTGCTTACATTCAGACAGGCTACCAGGCTAGATGGAACTTTTTTATTCTGGTTTAGGATAGGGGGTGTTCTGTTTGCTTTGCTTTTTTTGTTATACACAAATCTTTCATTTTTCACTTGCTGTTCATACATCTTGCAAGTTTTGGATGATTCAGACAGAGGCTTTGGACTTGTTTGAATTCTCTTGCTCTTTGTGGAACAGTGACCTTATCACCCACACTACTGTGTGATGGAAAGCTTGTGACTCTGTTACTGGTATGAGGCTCCTTAAAGTACTTCAGCATTCTGTTGGTGACCTTAATTTTATTTTTTTTTTTTAAATGGAAACAAGAAGTGGTTTCACTGTACTTTTCACACGAAAAAAAGAAATGTTTTCATTTAGAAGTGATGTCAGAATGTTTATTAAATAGGCCCAGACACACTGGGTTATGTGTTTTGTAATTTTCTTAAGTTGTCAAATGAAGACTGTGGCTGGGCCAAGGAAAAAATTATTTCCCACTTTTCCATACGAAGGGAAAAGAAACTGAGGAAGAGAGCTGCAGTAAGAGTTCGTACTTTAATGCAATGGTCATTAGAATTATCGTTTGGACTCGATGATCTTAAAGGTCTTTTCCAACCTAAATGATTCTATGATCTTACTTTGATAAGTTATAGGAAAAGGTGGATGTCTTCTCATATTTGGGGAGAAAACATTACTACTCGTTTGCCCTTGTTGCTTAGTTCTAAAACTAAGAATTTACTGATCTTCTCTTTCTGTATCTGTGTTTCCCCTACTTCTTCAAAAGTTTTTTTTGTTTGCCTAGAAAATGAACAACACCGGGCTTTGCTCTAATGGTCCAAAAATGAGGGAAGCGGAATTCAAAGTTAAGAAAATATCTAGTGACTGTTGGGAGCCTGTTCGTATAGAGAGGTTTTCTGCTTGACAGGAGCAGGTTCTTGTCCAAGAGGCCCAAAGCCACTACTTTGAAGTTAAATTGACCCCTGGAATTCTCTCCTGGAGTCTTTTAGCATGGCAGGCAGATCATCAACCCTAGAGCAAGCTTATGATACCTTTTAGCTCATCTGAGGTGTGATGTTCCTCAGTCCAAGGCAACAAAGCTGTAAATCTAGTTTTGTCTGCTTTTCTCAGAGACTGATTTGGGAGGTACATGTATCTCATGTCAAACTGTGGGTTGCTGCCAGAAAAGGCAGTTCTGCTGTTATCCTTCAACCTGGCTGATGTGTTCCTGCCTTTTCTATGCCTCAGATACACTGACTGTGTGGCTGCAGGGTGATCTTGGCTAAGCTTGATGATCTGATGCAGGTACTTTTTCCTCTCTAGTCTATCCTCCCCAGCCTTCGTGAGCTAAGTCAGGACTTAATGTGGCAGCACAGTGGCTTGATCTGATGCAAGAGAGACATCAGGAATGAGCAGTGAGGAAAGGGAAGGAAAAGAAGGAATGAGACTGACGTTTTCAGTGGCAGCTTGTAATAGAATGAGATAAAGTATTGCTTCACATTGTAATTAAGTCCTTCTGGCTGCTATTAACATATCAGGGAGTATTGACACACCAGCAGCCCTGCCTCTCTACTGATAATTTAGGGTGTGCTTGCTCATCCACTGATCATGATTAACTGAGTCATTGTAATCTTGTCTCTTTTGGGGACCAAATTTAGTTGGCTCTAGCGTACCACGTAGTGGTATGAGACAAAGTTTGAGTGGTATGAGACATAGTTTATGAGACAAAACCTTCTTCTTTGGGACAGTATTGTAAGTGACAAGTGTGGCAATGTACTACTGTACAGGTGGCGTGCTGTTGGGTCCAGAGTTTCTGCATCTTGTATCTAAACTGTAACTTTCTTTACATACTAATTTATTTATCAGTTGCATCAATTTATTTATCAGTTGCATATACATTGCTTCATGTCTTCTGATTGATTATCTTCTGCCATGTTTTCTTAGCTAATTACTTTTTTCATGTGTGTAAGGTCCGGTAATTTCATTTGAATAGTGTATCTGAATTTCTAGATGCTGTGTTTGAATGTCCTTCTGTTTTTGCTTGCTCTGTATGTTACCATGGGGGCCAGGGCAGACCTTTGTTACCTTCTCTGGGCTAAAGGCACTTTGCTTATAAGAGTATTATTTTGCAATTTTAAGCAGTCATATTTTCAGTAATTTCACAGTTAAAATAGTTTTAATTTGTAGGCCTCTGCTGCACTGAAGTACATGTGAATTGCAGTTGTAAATTGGTCATCTAAGGCCTAATAACTCTTACATTTTCTGTTTTAAGTAGCACCTATCACAGTATAACTTCCTCAGTTGAGCCCACATAGCCAGCCACTCCATACACACAGACTGAAATTCCTTCTGTGCTGGTTAACTTGTTTAACTCATCTCAGTGGCCAGAAGTGATGGCAATGGACAAGTCCATCCTGAATATACTGCTAACCATGTTCTGTCAGTAAGCCTTCCGGGAGGTGAACTGAATCAATGGGCTAGTCAGCTGTGTTATTGTTTAGAGACTGATCTTTAGGCCAAGACTCTTCAAGTACTTCTCTTCCTCAGTCTGGCTGCGTAGAAGAAGAAAGGGTTGGTCCCAAATGTCCTGGCTGCCTTATTCTGTGTCTAGCCTTACAAAGCAAGGTAGTCTATACTCGCTTCTGCAATGCAACACAGAGATTATTCAGTGCTTGTTTAATAAAAATCCTTATTAGGGCTCTGAATGATTGACTTAAATAAACTCTGGGTGGCATTATCTCAATTTTTTTCCTTAGTTCTTTAGAGTAGCATTGTAGGTTCCTTTTAAAAATGGGTTGTGGTGTCTGAATCTCAAAATGATAGACTGTTCTTGCAACCTTGCAGTAAAACTGTATCGAACTGCTTGGAAACTGCTTGCCCAGTGAGCATGGGTTCATGGAAGGCAGGTCCTGCTTGACCAACCTGATTTCCTTCTAGGACCAGGTGACCTGCCTAGTGGATGAGGGAAGGGCTGTGGATATTGTCTACCTGGACTTTAGAAAAGCCTTTGACAGCATCTCCCACAGCATTCTCCTGGAGAAACTGGCGGCTCGTGGCTTAGACAGGTTTACTCTTCGCTGGGTAAAGAACTGGCTGGATGGCCGAGCCCAGAGAGTTGTGGTGAACAGCGTTAAATCCGGCTGGCGGCCGGTCACAAGTGGTGTTCCTCAGGGCTCAGTTCTGGGGCTGGTCTTGTTCAGTATCTTTACTGATGACCTGGATGAGGGAATTGAGTGCTCCCTCAGTAAGTTTGCAGACGACACTAACTTGGGTGGGAGTGTTGATCTGCTGGAGGATAGGAGGGCTCTGCAGAGGGATCTGGACAGGCTGGATCGATGGGCAGAGGTCAACTGTATGAGGTTTAATAAGGCCAAGTGCAGGGTCCTGCACTTGGGTCACAGCAATGCTACAGGCTTGGGGAGGAGTGGCTGGAGAGCTGCCCGGCAGAAAAGGACCTGGGGGTGCTGGTTGACCCATCTGAGTATCAGCCAGCAGTGTGCCCAGGTGGCCAAGAAGTCCAGTAGTGTCCTGGCCTGTATCAGAAATAGTGAGGCCAGCAGGAGTAGGGAAGTGTTTGTGCCCCTGTACTCGTCACTGGTGAGGCCGCGCCTTGAATCCTGTGTTCAGTTTTGGGCCCCTCACTACAAGAAGGATGTTGAGGCGCTGGAGCGTGTCCAGAGAAGGGCAACGAAGCTGGTGAGGGGTCTGGAGCACAAGTCTTAAGGGGAATGGCTGAGGGAGCTGGGGTTGTTCAGTCTGGAGAAGAGGAGGCTGAGGGGAGACCTCATCGTTCTCTACAACTACCTGAAAGGGGGTTGTGGCGATGAGGGTGTTGGTCTCTTCTCCCAAGTAACTAGTGACAGAACGAGAGGAAATGGCCTCAAGTTGCGCCAAGGGGAGGTTTAGATTGGATATTAGGAAAAATTTCTTCACCGAGAGAGTGGTCAGGCATTGGAACAGGCTGCCCATGGAGGTGGTGGAGTCGCCATCTCTGGAAGTGTTCAAAAAATGTGTGGATGTGGCGCTTCAGGACATGGTTTAGGGGGCATGGTGGCTCTGGATTAACGGTTGGACTTGATGATCTTAAAGGTCTTTTCCAACCTTAATGATTCTGTGAAATTAGCTCATAGGAGAAAACTGTTTTTTATCTCGGGAGGAAAAAAAGTGTTTGTTGTTTGTGTGCCAGAAATAAGATGCATGTTGTGTTGGTTGATTGTCATGAAAGAAGAGCAAGTTAGAGCTACCCCGTTACTCATCTGTTTTCAAAATAACTATATTACATGCAAATAAGGCTGCCAAAAAAGCATTCAGAAGTTGGAAAGTTTCAGAATTAAGATTGGCCACACAGCATTCTCTGGTACATGTGCGGTGTGAAACATTTAATTATGCTCTTTTCCCCCTTTTTTTCAGGACTCTGTTAGTGGATCATGCTCAATCAGTGAGGAATCACTGTATAGGCTACTAAAGTAGTATATAATCTCAGGTCTGGTGTTTGTTTGCAAAATGCTGGAAGAGTTGCTCTGAAGACAGAATTATCTTTCCCCAAACTTTTAACTAACCTTTGTCTTTCTATTAAAATAAATATTATTATTAACTAGTCAGATATTGCTATGAACATCTACAGGTCAGTTCCAAGGAGAATTAGCTTCCTGGGTGTTTTCTGTAGTTTCTCACCTAGCTTACCTGAGGTAGGTGCATAAAATGTTGGGGATCCATTTTGTGGGCAGTCTTAAAACTGTTGGTAGCCATGTAATATTATAAATGCTTAGTATCGTATAATTCACTGACTTTCTGTTTTTAAAATGTGCTTCTTGGAAGAAAGCTTACAAAATACAACTTCAGTTCTAGTGGCTGTGTTTGCTGGGTTTCACAGTGATTCTATTTGCTACTGATTTCTTTCTGCAGTTGGGTCACTGCTAAAAGCTGAGAGAGGCTATAATATGTTGAGGGAGGGTAGAATTTTCATGTTTTTTCTGATCTGTACAGACTGTGTAGTTGCATATTTAACAGACCTCCTTTCTCTCCCTATCTTCCCCCAAGTTTTATAAGGCAAATCGGGGAGGGTTTATGGAGAATGGCAGAAGTTGCATCTGTGGTTTGAAGTGAGTTACTAATTTTTCAATTTGAGCTGCTGAAGATTTTTCGAATAAAAGATTGTTAGAATTACCTAATGTAAGCAACAGCTTCCCCCCCTCCCTTGTCTATAATTTTTTGTAATGCTGGTTTTAATTTGCTGAAACAATAATATGACCATGTAGACACAGAATATAAAGGAATTTATACTAACGTGTTCTAATTGGAGGTAGCTGTTTAAATTAAAGTTTAATCAGGGCAGTCCTCTATTGGTACCCCGTATATACCTCACCTCACAAAACACTCACTCACAAAGTCTTATTCCTGTTATACTAAAGGGTGGAAGTTTAACCTTATTGTCTCCATACAATGCCCTCTCTTCTCAAAGAACCCCATCATTTTTTGCCTTGGAGAGCCAGAAATATCAGCAGAATTGTTAATGTCTTTCCAGTTTGACTCAATCTCTCTTCATATAAAATTCTAATCCAGGCAATAAAAAATTTGTCTCAATCTAAGGAATTAAGCCAAGTTTCATTGAGGTTGGAACAACATATCCTTCTTCCGTATGTATTTTATTTTACGGTATCAGAATCTGTGTTTAAAGTTGGGATGGATTTATTGCTGTATAGTGTGGTGAGGAAGGGGAGGAAATGTAGGAAAACTGCAGGTAAAAGAAAGGTTACTCTATTGAAATTGGATCTTTATTTTGGACGTGGTGAGAAAGGAGGTGAGCAGTGTGTCACTGATTTGAAGTGATAATTTTAATTTGGAGGGACCTCTGGAAGTCATCTAGTTGAATATTCTGTTCCAAGAAAGGTGAATTTTGAAGTTTGATTAGGTTGATCAAGAACTCTTTCAGTTGAGTCTTGAAAATCGGAAAAGGGAGAGATTCAGCAGTCCATCTCTGCAGCCTAGTGAACTTCTTGTATCTAACCGAACTTCCTTTGTGACAAATTTCTGACTGTTGCCCATTTTCCTTTTTCTCTGCCACTCTGAGAAATGTCTGCCTCTGTGAGGATTTTTTTTTTTTATTCCCCCTTTAGATTGTTGAAAATTACACTGAAATATCCACTCTTCTTCAGACAAGACAAACCTTGCTCTGTCGACTTTGTACATCATGTGCTCTAGCCCTCACTGCTGGACTTTATCCTGTTTGTCAGCATTTCTTTTACAGTAGCCTGAAACTGGGCACAGTGTTCCAGATTTGGCTTTAAAAGTGCTAAGTAAAGGGGAATTGCTGACTGTGTTTTTCTGATGAAGACCAATATGCCTTCCCTGCTGTGAGGGTATATTGCTGACTCATATTCAACTTGTCTACTGGAGCCACCCCAGAACCTTTCCTGCAGCAATGCTACCTGTCCCATTGATCCCCAGGCCATACTATTCACGGTTTGGGGTTCTTCTGCCCAAGGTGTGGGACTTCACCTTTGTTGAACTTCAAGTTTGTTGTAAACCTAATTCCTCCAGCTTGTTGAGGTCCTCCTGAGTGGCAGGCCTGCCTTCTCCTGTATTGACAGCTTCTTCCCAGTTTCATGTTATCCACAAACATGATGGGGCTGTGTTCTAGATCACTGTCCAGGTTGTTGATGAAGATGTTGGAGTATTCACCGTAGTATCAACTTCTGAGGAATATCACTTATAGCTGGCTGTTGGTTACTTTTTGAATGACCATTGAGCCCAGTGGTCCAGCCAGTTGTTCTTCCACAACTTCTCCATGATTCCCCAGATTGGCTAAAAAGATACTATCAGAGACTGTCAACAGTCTTTGTAAACTCAAACTAAATTACCTCCTCTGTTATCTCTTCATCCTCACAGGAAGGTGGCCAGGTTAATCTGTCATGATTTCCTTCTGGTAAACTTGTGCTGGCTGTTTCCAGTCACCTTTTTGCCCTTTGTATGTCTAGAAATTAGCTTCTGTGAGGATTTGCTCCATGATATCACAGGGACTGAGCATAAGCTGGCCAGCCTGTAATTACTCAAGTCATTCTTCTTGCCCTTTTTGAAGACGGTGTCATAAGGGACATCCCCTGATTTGCTGTGAATTTTTAAAGCTGATAAGAAGTAGTCCTGAGTTGGCACTAGCCAGCTCCTTGGCACCTTTGAATGCACCTCATCTGCTCTCATGGGCTTGTATTTGTCCAATTTACTAGAGTAATTCCTAACTCATTCCACTTTTGCTACTAGGCAGAGACAACTTGGAGCCACAGAAACCCCACTAAAGACTGATGTAAAGAAGATGCTTAGGAGATTTCTGCATCATTTGTCAATAGATTGACCACCCCATTTAGCAGCAGGCTAACATGTTTCTCATGTTGTTGTTTTTTTAAGTTTTATTTTCTTTCTTCTTTTTTTCTGCATATAGACCAATACAAGCTCTTCTTGCTGTTCTCTGTATTGCTGTAGAGTTTCAAACCCACCCTAGCCTTGGCCTTCCTAATCCTGTTCCATAGTATCCAGGCAATGCTTCTTTATTTGTCTTTAACAATCTGTTCCTGGTTCTATCTCTTAGTTTTTGCCCTTTAGCTCAGTCAGGAGTTCCTAGTTCATTCAAGATGGCCTCCTTCTGTGCTTGCTTGTTATCTTGCTTGTCAGGAAGGACTGTTTTCATACTTTGAGGAGGTTGCCCTTGATGCTAAACCAGCTCTTCAAGGTTCTATTGCCCTTTAGGGCAGTATGCCTTGGGATCCCACCTGCTAGTTCCTTTAACAAGCTGAGGTTTGCTATCTGGAAACCTGGTTCTGCTACGTGCTTTTGTCACTTCCCTCCATAACTAACCTCCAGGATCTCATAGTCACTGCCAAGGCTGCCTCTGCCATCCCTGGCAAGTTCTTACTCTCCTCATGAGTAGCTGGTCTAGTGGAATGCCTCCTGTAGTGGGCCTGTACAGCACCTGCAGTAAAAAGTATTACTGCTCACTTCTGGATTTTTTTTGTACCCTGCCATGTTGATCTCCCAACAGGTTTTGAGGTGGTTCACCTCTCCCTGCCCTGAACTCAGAGGCTCGTTCCAGTGCTGAGTATCATAGAATCATAGAATCTTTGGGTTGAAAGGGACCTTTTAGGGTCATCTAGTCCAACCCCCCTGCAATGAGCGGGGACATCTTCAACTAGATCAGGTTGCGCAGAGCCCTGTCATCTACTTCACCTTTTTTTGTTTGGGAGGCTTGTAGCAGATGCCATGATGGCATCTACCTTTTGGGCTACTCTTTTGGTTTTTAACCTATAAACTCTTTAACAAGTTTGTGTTCCATAGCAGAGCTGCGTGTTTTTGTAGAGCTCAACCCTGCCTATCTTTCCTGCTTGTTGCTTGTGAGGAGCCATCTCTCACAGCATGCTAATTGTGTGAGCTCTCCTGTTGTGTCTCTAATTCCTGTGACATCATAGCTCTGCAGCTGTGCACAGCCTGGCAGTTCTTCCTGTTTGTATCACAGGCTGTATACTTTTGTGCACAGGGTTTCAGATGTACCTGTCTGCCCTACTTTCTCTCAAAGGGAGTGAGGAAACCCCCCCCCCCGGAACCCTGTTTAATATGTGCTTCCCCATTCTCTGTGCCTCCACTTACCTGAAGGCTTTGGTTTCTGTTCCCTGGTGAATGTAGTTTAAAGCTATCTTCTCACTAAGTTAGCAAGCCTGTTGATAAAGATGCTCTTGACCTCCTTTGTCGGGTAGATCCTGTTTCTCCCCAGTAGCCCTTGTTCCTCTAAGGATCCGGTGTTCATAAAAACACCAATGCTTTGCTGCTGGTAGCAGTCCTGCTGGAAAGTGGTGATCTGCAGCTGTATCTGCTTCTGCCTGAGGCTATCCCCTTGTCTGTCAGTATCAAGGCCACCACCACGCTGATCCTTGTCCACTTAATACAGATTATTCAAGGTCTGCCTTGGTGGTGCTGTCAGGGCCAACGTGGGTGGTGTGAACAGGTGCGTGGTTTGTGAGCCAAGTGATCTATTTGCACATATGTTTTATATAATGATAAAATTGTTTTTAAACAGTGACAACCTAAAAAAGTGCTTCCTGTTTGAAAGGCACGTGGTTGTATTTTTTTTTCTAAGTGACTTGTGGTTAGGACTTCCATTGAGGTTCTTGACCTTATTCACAGTGCTTTTTCAGAAAAGGGCTTTGAAGAACCAAACTAACTAAATTGGTGCTGATCACAACTGTGTATGGACATGACAAATGCATGTCGTGCTACGAAAATCCTAGTTAAAATTTGTTTTCCTGTTATCTGTGCTTAGTGCAGTGCTGAAGAGGTTCTGTACTGTTCTGCATTACTTCCAAGGTTGTGTTCAACATCTGGTTAGCCAGTTTAGTACTTCATAAATGTCTTGTAGCAAGCTGGAACTTGGTTGTGAAGAATGAGCGCTAAGGAGTCTGACTTCCATATTCTAATAAATTCTTGATCTCCCTATGTATTCTCGTTAGTGCTAGCTAATGTTGTGCATGTGACCATGGGAGATGCCTGAGATTTCCTGAAATAATTTTCCATATGAGCTACTAGGTATGTTTTAGGTAACTTTATGTTGCTGCTAGGCTCTATTAATTTTCAAACTACAGGTAGAAGACTCTGATTTGTTAGTGCTATCTTGAATTATCCAGTATAAAAATGCTAATGTAAGGAGAAGAGAAGATGGGGTTTGTTGCATATTATGTTCAAGAAACATTACAAAAGTTATGTTACTGGGATTATATAGTCAAAAACACAAATTGAAAAAATACCAACACTGATCGTCGCTTGTGCAGTGAATGGCTGTTATGTTTATACAGCATGGTTTTCATATGATTTTATGCACAGCTTGACTTGGGCTCTGTAAGAAGAATGACATTTTCTGCCTCCCTTCCTGTGATCCTATGCCTAAGTTGTTATACTTGAGTAAAACTGGTAATTCTCCTATGGTAGTGAGTTCTTATTCCATCCATTACTGTTAATATTGAGGTGTCGCCTTACTTATAATATAGGAGGAAGAAGGGATTATCTCCATTAGTTTGAGACAATTACTGAAAGTCTTAGACCAAACCATGTCATTGTAAGTCATTTTAGATGTCATGATTTGCTACCTCACTCAAGACATAGGCTGTGATTTTGTTTGAAGAGCACTGTCTTCACACAGAGCATGCTGTCTGCTTAAAAAAAAAAAAGTCTGAAAGTTAATTGCTCTGATAGTGAAGTTCAAGGTAAGTGGCTTCAGGAGAGTGTGGTCTCATTGAAGTTTGTAGCAGACAGTGGGAACCAGACTCTAATGCTGACTTCAGGTGAGAGTTGCAACCGTAACAACTCTTCTTCTCTCTGAAGCTTTCTGCTCAATCCATAAGTTTTACTTTAAATGTTACAAGCAGGAAGGGTATTGTAGTAACTGTTCTCTCTTCTCCTGTTCTCATTTGCTCATCTCTCCTGCATCTCAGCCTCTTTGTTAGTACAGCCTTGTCTTCACATGAATGAAGACTAGGAGAGGTATGTGGTAAGATTGGTGATGTTTGAGCTTCATAGCTTCTGGTGGAAGAATGATTATAGCATGTGCCTTTATTTGCCATGAGAGTGCACTTGAACTAGTCGGACTGTTGAGAGTGCACTTGACCTAGTCGGACTGTTTAGATGCAGTGATCTGATACTTCCTGGAAGCATCAAGCTTAATGTGCATGTATTGCTTCTTGTAAAAAGAGCAGCTGGGAATGGACTTGGGCAGTTAAAGCAATTCAGCTGAGCCAGACCTCTTCAGAGGGGCCTCAGGAAGAATGACTGACTGTGAGCAGAGGACCTGTAGATGAGTTGTCTCAACAGCTGCGTGGATTAGGTAGTGCGCGATAGACTGTATAAATGCATCCTTAAGTCTCTCTTGTGCATAGCATCCATAGCCAGTTAGAAGTAAATATGTGGATTAGCTGGTCTCCTAATAGATGTGGAACACCTGAATTTGCTGTGATCTGCTTTGCTCCAAATTTTCATTTTAAAGGTTGGCTTCATGGTTAATGTTTTTATGTAGGCTGTAGAGTTGTTCACCTTTGTCATTCATATTCATTTTAATATTTAACTTGCATGTGGTTTTGATGGTGAAGGATTTGAAGATGCTTCATGGCTGACTCATATTTAGAGGGTAGCATCAACCCACCAAAGGAACACAACATACAGAATTAGAACTAGCCAAAGATACCAAGCAGATAAATGTTCCACAGGGTTTTAAATGAGGATCTTGACACAACTGAAAATCAGAAACAAAATAGAAGGGTGATGACTGTGAATGACTATACTAAGGTGCAAGGTATAGAGCATGCTATAAATGCTCAGAATAAAATAAATTAACTGTTTTAACGGGAGACATAATACCAATATGGCTCGATCAGAAATAGTACGGTATAAGAACCATACATTCAGACCAGGATAGCAGCATTGACTATAACATGTTTCTAGTCTTAAAACATTAAATAGTTTTTGTTTCTTTTAATTGTTTTAATTTAGTTGTGTGGTAGTTATCAATGGCATTACTTGTACGTCAACGTCAAACTACTAGTTAGAACTAGAGAGTACTGGATATTAAGTAGATGGCAAGTTGTGTGCTGTGGGAAGGTGTACTATGGGCTGATTCTGTACTTAGCTTTTCCTTTGTAAATTGAAGGTCACTTGCTGGGACACAGGCACTACACTACATAGGTAGTGACTTTTAGCCATCCTTATGAGGAGAGCCTGTGATTTAGGGTAAAGAAGGGAGCAGACATAACTAGAAAGTATTTTGATGTGGATTTTAAGAGTTTATTTGTGGTTTTGTAAGGTTTTGTGACTAAATGAATAATTGGAGGAGATTTGGGATCTGTTTGTATACTTCGGTCCCTTGTTACCTCCAACAATTGGTAGCCTCAAAAAGTGTATCTGTCTCATCTAATCCCTCGAATTGCATCAAGCTTGTGTTAGAGACTAGTTGGCACATAAACTATATGTAAAGAAGAGCTATACATTGTGTTTAAAAAAAAAAAAATTATATTTTTCCTAACAAAACAGGGTTTTTCTGTATCTTGTATATATGAAGACGTAAGCCATTGATGTGTTTAGGTAATATGTCATCAGGAATATGTCCTTTTAATACAAATTTAGAATGATGGAATGCACTGTAAAATCCAAATGGAGTTAACTGCTATGCTCACCACAGGGGAAAAAATAGAATAGAATAAAATATTTCAGTTGGAAGGGGCCTACAATGGTCATCTAGTCTAACTGCCTGAGCACTTCAGGGCTGATGAAGAGTTAAAGCATGTTACTAAGGGCATTATCCAAATGCCTCTTAAACACTGACAGGCTTGGGGCATTGACCACCTCTCTATGCAGCCTGTTCCAGTGTTTGACCACCCTCTCGGTAAAGAATGCTTCCTCATGTCCAGTCTAGACCTCCCCTGGCGCAGCTTTGATCCATTCCCACGTGTCTTGTCCGTGGATACCAGGGGGAAGAGATCAGCACTGTCCCCTCCTCGGGAAGCTGTAGAGAGTCACCCTTTAGCCTCCTTTTCTCCAAACTAGGCAAACTCAAAGTTGTTAGCTGCTCCTCATAGGACATTCCTTCCAGCCCTTTCACCAGCTTTGTTGCCTTGCTCTGGATGCATTCAAAGACCTTCACATCCTTCTTAAAATTGTGCAGTTCTGGGCCCCACATACTACTGAAGGTGAGGCCTCAACAATGCTGAATACAGCAGGATAGTAGCCTCTCTTGACCGAGATGTTGCGCTGTGTTTGATGCACCCCAGAATGCAGTTTCCCCGCCTTGGCTGCCAAGGGCATGCTGTTGACCAGTACCTCCAGATCTCTTTCTGCAGGGCTACTCTGGCCACTCCTCTCCCAATTTATACTTGTGCCCAGTGTTACTCTGTCCCAGGTGTGGAATCTGGCATTTGGACTTGTTAAATTTCATGCCACTAATCATTGCCCAATGCTCCAGTCTATATAGATCCTTTTGCAAGGCCTCTTGTCCCTCAAGAGAGTCAACAGCACCTCCCAGTTTGGCATCATCAGCAAACTTACTAATGGTGCATTCGACTTCTGCATCCAGATTACTGATAAAAATACTGAATAGAGCTGGCCCTAGAATTGAACCCTGAGGAACACCGCTGGTGACTGGTTGCCAGCCACATGTAGCCCCATTCACTGCAACCCTTTAAGCTCTGCCCTTCAGCCAGGTCTTCACCCAGTGCACTGTGTACCTGCTCATCCTGCAGTTGGACAACTTGTCCAGAAGGATGCTGTGGGGAACAGTATCAAAAGGCTTACTAAAATCCAAAAATACTGCATCTGCTGCCTTCCCTTCCTCCGTGAGGTGGGTGACCTATCATGGAAGGATATAGAGTTAGTTAAACGGGACTTTGCCTTTGTGAACCCATATTGACTGTGCCTGATGATTGCGTTGTTCTTTAAATGCCTTTCAGTTGTACCCAGTATGATCTTCTTCACAATTTTTCTAGAAACTGAGGTTAGACTAACAGGTCTATAGTTTCCTGGGTCTTCCCTCATGCACTTTTTGCAAATCAGAATAACATTGACCAGCTTCCAGTCAGCGGGGACCTCAGCTGCTATTTTTTCGAGAACTAAACCTAGGGATTTACCTCCTTAAGGTATACATACCTGTCTTTTGTTCAGTCAGGTAACTTACTGGGTATTCCTTAGTAGCTAAATGTTTTGGAATCTCTTTATTTTGGGGTGATATGCAAGCTTTAAATGTAGACCAGTCAACTAAAAGAAACAACCAACCAACCGCCTGATTTATTCGTATTAGCATAAACGCACCTAATCCTGCTGTATGAAACAATTTAATTGTAAATGGTGCTAATACAGTATCACAGAATGATTGAGGCTGGAAAGGACCTCTGGCGGTCATCTGGTCCAAGTCCAACTACGCTGCTCAGGCAGGGCCATCTAGAGCTGGCTGCCCAGAGCCATGTCCACATGGCTTTTCAATGTCTCCAAGGAGGGAGACTCCACAACCTTCCTTTTTGTGGAAGTGTTTGGTCCACCTCACAGTAAAAGTGTTTCCTGATGTTCAGAGGAAATCTCCTGTGTTTCAGTGTGTGTCCATTGCCTTTGGTCCTGTCACTTGGCACCACTGAAAAGGGCTTGGCTCCATCATCTTTGTACCTTTCCTTCAGATATTTGTATGTATTGAGATGATCCCCCCCCCGCCCCACCCCTGCCTTGAGCTTTGTCTTCTTCAGGTTGAACAGTCGTAGCGCGCTCAGCCTCTCCTCACAGGAGAGTCCCTTTGTTGGACTCTCTCCAGTATGTCCATGTCTCTTTTTTGTACTGGGGAGCCCAGAAGTGGACTCAGTACTCCAGGCATGGCCTCACTAGTGCCGAGTAGAAGGGAAGGATCACCTCCCTCTGCCTGCTGGCAGCAACTTTGTCTAATGCAGCACAGGATACCATTTGCTACCTTTGAAGCATACAAAATACTTAAATACCAGTAATGTTGTGCAAAAACATCTGCAAAACAACACAGCTAGAACTTCTTGTACAATGCTTTGTGCATCCAATAAGGGAAGAAATGGTGTATGTAGGGCTCAGCTGTCATACTGCCATAGTTAAATAATGCTTGTAGTTTTAGAAGTATTTTTTTGAGAATTTAGTATTTGTGTTAAGTGTTTTCAGTGGTATGCATAGGTGGTGTATGTTCTGCAAAAAGCTTAAATTGCACAAACATCAATAAATGAATAACTTTGAAAGATTTTTTTTTTTTTTTTGAAAGTATCTATTTGTTGTGATTCCATGGTAATGTTCAATGTGGCAGTACGTTATTTTCTGAAAAGGTAATTTTATCTAGGGAAGGTGAGTGTACTTTCTGGGCTTGTTGAGTAAGGCTGGAAATGCATTGTGTCCTAAATATTATAAGATATTAAAGCTAAATATTTTGCCTATGTATTATGTATATACTTGGTTGTGCTTAGCAATAATATAAGCAGGAATGACTTCAGTGACTGTATCACGTTACATAGTTGATTATACGTGTGTATACACACACATGCATTTTATGAAGCACAAGTGGATGGAGCTAGGATATCTAGAGTTGGGGTTGATGTGTCTCAGAACGCTTATGGCAGAGTAATGCTGTTGTCTTTTTTTCCCTGTGCTTCCCTGTTACTGCTGTTCCTGATAAACACGACTTGGGCTCTCTGCTTACTTCTTATAGGTGACATTCACTTCTATGGGCTTTTCTGACCACTGTATGTATTTTGATGTTACAGAAAAACTTTTTACTTTTGTAACATGTAGCCATGTTAGAGATTTCCTTTACTGATGGTCCCCAGATGGTGTATCAGGCTGCAATACTCCAGAACTCACTCCCTTCTGATTTGCTGGATTCTCAGTCCATAGTTTCTTTGCCAATCTTTTGGTATAGGTGTTCTGTTCTTCTTTTGAGAGCTGGGCTTTGCCATGCACCTGCAAAAGCACCTCTCCATCTAGAGTTGATCCAAAGATCTCCATGTGGTTTAACCACTAATTTTTCCAAGAACTAAAGCTAGGAATATACCTCCTTAGGAGCACAACATACTGAAGAGACACTTTCTCTGCAGAGTCTTCTAAGCACAATTTCTCATAATACCTGTTTCTAGATGAAAGTGGGCAGTAAGTTGTATACCTATCTTGCTATACATTTGTCAGTGCTCAGAGTAGTTTTTTGATGCATGTTCAGGATAAACCGTGTGGAAGTCTCTGGAGATTCAGGACACTGTATTGTTTCTGAACTGGGGTGGATTTGGCAAAGCTCTGGCAGGAAGTGTTACACTCAGTGTGTCATAAACCGTTCATGGTACACTATTTGTTAATAGCCAGAGCTTAAATTGCCTGTAGTGTGAGTCTTCTGATAATCACAGTTTTAGTCTACTTCACCACAACACATAATGAGGATTGTTTCTTTCTCCAGATATCCTTCTGATGATACTTCAGGTTATCTTACAGTTGATTTAAAGTCCTTTCTTGCTTGACTCCAGATCAGGTAGATGGTGTTACTCCCTTGGTGCAATGCCAGGAAATCCATCTTGTTTGAGCTGTGTATAACAGGGTTTTCAGTTCTCCTGGCATACAATCCATTATGCTGACTGTTGTGCTGCTTCAAAGTAGCACAAGTAAAGGCTTTGAGCAGTGTGCCACTGGGTAGACACACTGAAAAATCTCTGAGGTAAATGGCAGGCAAGAAATGCATAGTATGCAGCAGAGGCGGTAACTGCATGCTGTGGAGCATCGAGCTAATGCCACCATCAGTTTCATCCTCTGCTTGCATAGGGAAAGGTTTATAAAAGTCACGGGGACTCTTTGAGTATATCAACACTTGTACTTATTTGGAAAGCTATGCCAATTTGATCAGCTCCTACATCCTTGTTGACTATGTGATGAATTGAATCAGGGAACTGGTTTGTTGGAAAAATAATTTAGCTGGAAGGTTTATTTTTAACTAAGGTCAGTTACAGTTGTTCAGTGGAAGCGCTGACACACAGTGGGAATTACTGCTGTAGGTTGCAGTGAAAGGAGGGACTGGAGCTTGGCACTGCTGTTTAAATAAATGTATGTGAAATTGTGCCTTTGGGCTCCACACCCAGGTTTTATGAGACTGGGGAGAAGCTGGAATAGGGAAGTGATTCTGTTTGTTAAATAATTAAAACTTGTTATGAGGAACTCAAGTGCAGGTAATTGCACTGACTAATCGTTTTCTGTCGAGTCATTCTGTTGGCTTGGAGTGATTGAGTGGTGGGTTGTTTTTTTTTCTCTGGGCTTTCGGTGGTGCTTTTTTTTTTTTTGGAGGGAGGTGTGGATATGTACCAACACTTTCAAAACTGAAACTGGAAGGAATTGCTATTGTTTAATGTAATTTCTGTGTAGGATTGGAAAAGTAGAGAAAGGGGAAAAATGCAACCCAGTGTTGCAGCCAAAGTAGAGTACTCATCTTCAGTTTTGAAGTTTCTTGCATCTCAAAGAATGTGGCAAGTTTATTTGCTTAGGTCTTATATTAAAGCATTGATGTGCTGTAACTGGTCAGCATTTCAGTTGCATGAATAATTTCTTTGTATTTCCTTGAGAAATGGCATCCCATGGAATGAACTGTGTGTGCGGTTTTGCTTTTATTCTAGAATAAATGTTGATTTATTTCTCGGGGGGTCTGGTACCTGCAAAAGATTCACTCTTTCTGATAACACGTGTTCAGGAGCTTATGCATTCCTATTATGTTGGTCTAAAGCAATGAAGATAAAAAATGGTGCTAATTGATGACTTGCTAGTCCATGTAGTTTATGGAGCAGATAAATGACTATATATATATATATATTTTTTTTTTTTTTTTTTACTGCACTGTGTTTTCTTTGGTAATGAAATGTCTGTCAGCTTGTTACCAGTTGATACTTGGAGCTTATTGTATCATTTGTGATAGTATATGAATTCTGCAACACATTGAAGTAGTAAATAAGAGAGAGTAAATAAGAGAAGTGTTTTTGACTGTTCAGTCTACTCCACTTCATTATTTATAGTAAGTGTTTAGTCATTGACAATTTTTTTTTTTTGCTTTAAAACTGAAGCTTGCCTGATATGCTTAAAGTCAAGCAAAAGAGTTCATAGTGTTTCCTTTGTGATGCTTTTACAGGGTTCAGTAAATATCCTTGTTGCAATTTTTTTTTCTTTACTCTTCCAATTTTCAATTTTGTTTCTCGGTTTGTATTCAGTTACTTGACTAATTTGCGAACACCTTTCTATTCATCCTGACTAAAAAATAAACAGCAAACATGATATGAAAGAGAGCTGGGTATAACTGTACAAAATGTATTGCTGACTTGAGTAACTCTAAAGTTCTAAAAGCCCCAACTATGCTACCTTGATTCTCAGAAGTAACTGAAGGCCATGCTGCTATTAAAGAACACAAAGAAACCTGTTAAAAATTAAGCATTCAGGCCGTAAAAGATAGTGTTATGCCCTGGTAAACGTTATGTAAAGGAAGATATTTTTTAGAGACCAGAAGATATTAACAGGCTGCAACTACTTTGAGAATTGTGGGCTGACGTTGCATTATCTTCATGTAGTGGTAGTTGTGCTTGTTAAATGTGGCTTGTCTTATATATTCAGGGCCAGCTACATTACAATTTCTGTTAGTTTAATTGTACAACTTCATAGAGTGATAGTAACATGGTATATTACAGCATAGTTTATGAGGATTATCCACACCTAATAATAAGAACTAACAGGAAACTTTTGCATAGACAGCAAATTAATTAACATTGTTGGTAAATATTTTAAAAAATATGCTACTTGTAGCTGAAATTGAAGAGCCATATATTCAATCCGATTGTATTTTCGTATGAGGATATCATCTAGCCATTGTTGAATGATGCAGCAAATTTAAAAAGAACCCAAAAGTTCAGTAAGCATTCATTCTGTGAATGTTGGCAACAAGAAAAGAACGGTGTAAGAAAAAGCCCATAGCATCTGGTTGGCATTCATTCTCAATAATTTCTGTAATTATCTACAGTTAAAGGAACAGTGATAAAAGTTATTGATAACTTCCAGCATAAGAGTACCTTGACATCTTAGTTGTCCTTTTTTAGGGCTGAGTAGGGTTTTGGGAAGGTCATGGGGGCACATCTGTGTGGGTGTAGTTCTACAGGTTTATGTTGGTATGGAGCGCAGGCAGAGTGAGAAATAATTACTTTCAAAAATCAGTATTTACTTTCATTCCATATAAAACGAAGGCACTAGCCTTAAAAGGAATGGCTTCACAGACTTCTCTGTAAACTAGTTGGGGACTGTTTGGGTGTTTGTATTTCTGCATGCTATATTATCTCCCTACAAATAAATAGCAAGCTATCCCTGATAAATGTATTTTTTACAAGCCTTGTGATAAATAAAGTGCCTATTTTCTGTACACCTTTATCCCTTTTTGTTCTGTGTGTTCTTGCAAAGAAGATCTTAATTCATCCTCTCGGAATTGTAAATTGCTGTCAATGAGAAACTAATAGTAGTGCAATTAGGAATAGCTGCTGGACAAAAGCTTGATACTACTAATTGTAGACTTAGCAGGCATTTTGTATGCAGGAATTTCAGAAATAAAAAAACCGTGGTATTCTTTTAATCTCTTTCCAAATGTAGGACTGTGCCAGTTTGGGCAAACCGTGTAAAGACCTTAAGGGCATGGATGGTTGAGGAATAGCTCTTGGCCTTCCACAGTAGAGAAAGGGCTGTCTCTTTTTCTCCAGGGAGGTATTCTAGTGTGTGCCATCTAGTCCAGTGGTGATCAACCCTACCTTTGTTTTGACAAAGGTAATGCGTAACTTGATAATTAATACGTATGATCTTAGTGACAAATGTATTAGTTGTATATTGTTGAAACTGCAGCAGTCCTAATGAAAGATGTCAACATCTAAAGAGTAGTAACTTTTGATTGACAGGCAAGAGAATATTACATATTCTGCCATCAGATCTGCATCAGTCAGCCCTTTCTCTAGTTTTGTAGCTCGTTTGCCCTAATTGGACTCTAGATGTGTAAGAATCTAGTTAGTAGATTAGAGTTTTGAATTGTATATGCTATTGGGCATATTCCTGTGTTAAAATACCTAAGGTATATTGTCTGTATTATTTGTAATAATAATTATGAAATGAACATTTTTTTTAAATAATTCAAATATATAGACTCTATGTGTGTACCTGGAAATGGTTTTATGTTTTTTTACAGCTAACAGAAGATGAAATTGCAACTATTCTGAAATCTACTCTGAAAGGGCTTGAATACTTGCACTTTATGAGAAAAATACATAGAGATATAAAGGCTGGAAACATCCTTCTTAACACTGAGGGACATGCAAAATTAGCTGATTTTGGTGTGGCTGGCCAGTTAACAGTAAGTACCTGTGGAAATATCATTTAAAAATGCCTTAGTGCTCCTAACCATGTTCTCTTGTCTTTTTCTTCTGCCTTGAATTTTGTGTCTGAGGAGTGACTACTGGTAGAGTTAACATTCTTTCTCATGAAGAGTATTTAATGTATTGGAAGGCTATTTAGCTTTTAATTGTTTATTTTTATAACCCAGTGTACTTCAAGTGACTCATGATCCCACTTTAAACTTTTGTTTGAGGTTTGTGATCATTGTCACCTGTTTGACATCTGTTTGCTAATGGGGTGAATCTGTTTGGTCTTAATTGGAAGTCACTACCATCTTACCTTTAAGTGGCTAATTTAACTTTTGAATACAGAATTAATATCAAAAGAATCTGAAAATAAGCATCTCTGTTTTAATTGCGTAAATAATATAATTGCAGGATACAATGGCAAAACGTAATACTGTTATAGGAACTCCATTTTGGATGGCTCCTGAAGTAATACAAGAGATTGGGTATAACTGCGTGGCAGACATCTGGTCCCTTGGTATCACTTCAATAGAAATGGCTGAAGGAAAGCCGCCGTATGCTGATATTCATCCAATGAGGGTAAGTATGTGGTGATGTTTTCTTGTTTGTTGTATTAACATCCCCCCCAATACTGTAATTGTAGAACTATATGTTTATGGACAAAGATTTTAAGAGTAAGAATTTTTCCTTGCTGTCTTGCTTCCAATTTTCTGCTGTTTGCTTGTGTTTTAACATGTCTCTGTAAAGTTCGAGAATAGCTCTCTCTTGGTAAAAGTAAAGTAGTAAGTGCCTTATTGACTTGAAGGCAACATATATTCTAGTATTCCATACTCTACCTGTACTTGGAGACTTCTGTAGCCAAGAGGCCATCCTCCTTTGAAAGGGAGTTTTAAGTAAAGATGACCTAAAGAAGGATTCAGAATTGTCCTGTGTGAGTGCTGCTAACATCAGTAACAGTTTTTAGTTAGTACTGACTCTTAAAGTCCGTTACTGAATTAGTTTAATTTTTGCAAAATAAAATGTAAATAGAATTAGTCGCTTTATGAGAAGTAGCAGTTATAAAGGAATTACTTGGAGAAGTTAATGGGGAACAATATTTATCTAGGAATAACTGTTGCCACTGTTAGTCATGCTTTTATTTTTTTTTTTTGAAACGAGCTATGGGATTGCACCAATTGCATTGAGCATCAGTAAGTACTCTGTTCTCGAATTGTTTAGATATAAAGTCATTTGAGACACTCACAAATAAGACACTTTATATTGCTAAAAGCAGATTATTTTTCATTAATGTGATTTGCTGCAAAAATGATATGCATATAGATTATTTTATTCAGTTTTCTTTTGCTGGTGCCTCATATATCAGGATCTTAATGTAAGGAAGCCACCACCATTGAAAGAGAAGGTACTGTTCATATATGATTACTGTAAGGTGACAAATATGAGTTCAAGTCTATTTAGTGCTGTTGGGTCCCTGATTTTATTTGTGTGTGCTTTTTGGAGCAGACATGTTTCCTGAAGTTTTATGGCAATGTGCAGCTTGGTTAAAGCTAGTGAGTGTTTTGCAATTAGAAACATTACATAATTTTGGAAGAGAAGCTTAGTAATTTTCCTGCACCATATTTCTCTTTTGCTGTATAACTAACTATTTTTAAATAGTTGTTCAAACTGAAAATACTCATGAAAGCAGAGGACAAAATAAATATCTCTGAAGCTTGTTTTTGATGGGAACTTAATTTAAAATAACACTTAAAAATATTTTGAAGAACTATTGATTACATACTAAATACATTTGATCATGCTGATGTTTTTGGTTGTACTTCTAATGAAAATG